>NC_062562.1:14965487-15584987 GCF_022837055.1 Prionailurus viverrinus | reverse complement strand
AACATGAACAATTAGTAAATCTGGGTAAAAATATTATACTTGCAACTTCTCTGTGAGTCTCAAATTATTTCAAAATAAAAAAGTTATTAAAAACTTTGGGAACTGGAAATTTTAACCATTTATAACATGGTTCACAATATTTTGCCCTATTTGCCCATCATTTGCCTTTTTTCAGTGTGGATTTTTTTTTCCGTAGAGTCATTTAAAATTTTATCATTATTTCCCTTGATGATAGTGATTTTTGTGCTAGGCCTAGAAGTACCTTTCCCACCCTAAGATAAATTATTCACTCATACATGTTCTCAATTCTTTTCTTTAAATATTTTAATTTTGTTTCATCTGGAAGGTCGAGAGAAGGCATCCATTTTATTTTTCTCCAAATATAGCCAGTTATGTAAATTATCTTTTATTGAATGCTTTGAATGTGTTTTGGGGCAATGAATAGAAATGCCCCCTTTAGGGGAGCCTGGCAGGCTCAGAAGAGTGTGCGACTATTTTTTTTATTTTTTAATTTTTAATGCGTATTTATTTTTGAGAGAGAAAAGGAGACAGAGCGTGAATGGGGGACAGAGCGTGAGCAGGGAGGGGCAGAGAGAGAGGGAGACACAGAATCTGTGTCAGCACAGAGCCTAAGAGGCCCATGTGGGTCTCGAACTCACAAACCATGAGATCATGACCTGAGCCGAAGTCAGATGCTCAACTGATTGAGCCACCCAGGTGCCCCGAGCATCCAACTCTTGATTTCAGCTCAGGGTCGTGGGATTGAGCCCTGTATCAGGCCCTGCATTGAGCCCTGAGTGTGGAGCTTGCCTGGAATTCTCTTTCTCCCTCTGCCCTTCTCCCTGGCTCGCACTTGCTCTCTCTCTCTAAAATGTAAAACAAAGTTCCTTTTTAAAAAAAAGGCACAGGGACGCCTGGGTGGCGCAGTCTGTTAAGCATCCGACTTTAGCCAGGTCACGATCTCGCGGTCCGGGAGTTTGAGCCCCGCGTCGGGCTCTGGGCTGACGGCTCAGAGCCTGGAGCCTGTTTCCGATTCTGTGTCTCCCTCTCTCTCTGCCCCTCCCCCGTTCATGCTCTGTCTCTCTCTGTCCCAAAAATAAATAAAAAACATTGAAAAAAAAATTAAAAAAAAAAAGGCACAGTGTTTCCTGGAAGACAGACTAATTGTTCTGAAATATAATTCTTACACTGTAGTAGACAAGAAAAATAAGAAGTACACATGTTGAAAAGAAGGAGGTAAATTGATTACTGTTTATAGATGATGGTCTCTGGACCTACAAAATTAAAGAGAATCAACTAGATCCAGAAAGTATGATTGTTACAAGGTAAATACATACACACACACATATACACACACACACACACACACACACACTATATATATATATATACACACACACACACACACACATTTGTAAATATATATATTTACCTTGTATATATACATATTGTAAATATATATATTTAAATATATATATATTTACCTTGTATATATATACATGTATTTGTATATACATATACATATATATTGTGTATATATATATTGCCTTATATTTACCTTGTGTATATATATACATATATATATAGTATGTGTATACATAAATATATAGAAATATATATAATGTATATATATAAATATGTATATATAAATGTATATATATTTAAGCAGAAAATATAATGAAAGAAAACATATTGCTCACAGCAGAGATACAAAACACATAAGCATATACTTAAGCAGCATCAGGCAGTAACTATATGGAGAAAGCTGTAAACCCCTCGCTCTAGACAGAAAGAAATAGAACAAAATAGTCTATTTTCCCTAAGTTAATCTATTAATTTCCACCAACATTGCCACATGATTTTCTTTTTGACATTATTCTAAAATTGTTCAGTTGGAATGAACGTGGGAGAACAGCCAGGCAAATTCTTTAAAAGGAGGATAATGAAGGAGGACTTGCCTTACCACATACAAAAGAAAAACAAGAATTCAAAAGCTACAATAATTTAAGAGTGGTGTTGGCAAAGGAATGAGACTGCAAGAGGCAGAAACAGACCAAAACAAGATGGGAATGTAGGATATAATAAAGGGGGCATTTCTTTTTTCTTTCTTTTTTTCTAAGGTTTTATTTTTAAGTGGTCTCTATACTCACTGTGGGGCTCCAACTCACAACCCTGAGATCAAGAGTCGCACACTCTTGGGGCGCCTGGGTAGCTCAGTCAGTTAAGCATCCAACTTCGGCTCAGGTCACGATCTCACGGTTTGTGAGTTCAAGCCCCGCATCGGGCTCTCGGGCTCTGTGCTGACACAGATTCTGTGTTTCCCTCTCTCTCTGCCCCTCCCCCGTTCATGCTCCATCTCTCTCTCTCTCTCTCTCTCTTCAAAAATAAATCAACATTAAAAAAAATAAAAATAAAATAGAGTTGGATGCTCAACCGACTGAGCCACCCAGCATCCCATATGCCATTTTAAGTTTGTTTCTTGTTCAACAGCATAAACCTGGATGCTGTTTTTGTTGGTACATCTGGGAGAATATCCTTTAATCCATTTACCAAAAAGAATGTTGGGTTTTGTTCCCCCACCTTGCCTTTTGGGTTGATTTTGTTTTCCACTCCACCTTTCTGCTGTTGGTTTGCAATTTGTCATGTCTCAATTTCAGTCTGCTATCGGTCACCTTGCATTTTCCGTGCTCATATTTGACATTTAATATTAATATATGAACATCCAGAGTTCATTGGCATCTTCAGCTTCCTCCTCAGCAGGATGAGACCTTCCTTTCATTTTCACTTTCTTCACTTCCATCCCCAGACTCATCCTCTTGTTGAAAAGGGTGAGCTGAGCTCTTCTGTTCTACCTAAGAGTTTTTAGTTGACTCTCTGGGGTTTTCCAGGCCTACACTCCTATGAGCTGCCATTAGCAATGATGTTGCCTCTTTTATTTCCACGATACTTACTTTTTTCATTGCCTTGGGCACTTCTCCTCTGAACGACCTGGAATGGAGCTGTGTTTTTTCTTGTTGCCGACCTTCTTGGACGCGCTTCTCACACTTGATCATGAAGCGTGGTGCTCATCTGGCATATCGTCTTTCAGGGAGAGAGCCACTCCTTCCTGTTCCGCTATGGCATTTTTACTCCAGAAATGAATGCCCTGCTTCCTAAAATGTGTTTTCTGTAGCTGTCAGGATGACTCCATGCTCTGATGGGATGTGCTGAGTCAGCTCCATGAACAGATTCCCTCAGATCTGTGTCCCCTGAGTGCAGGATCGCCCTCCCCGCTCATGGTGTACTTTTTTTTCCTTCATAGGTCGGATTCAGATTTATAATGTCTTGTTTTAGAACGTGTTTCATTTGTTCCTTCATCCAACAGACACCCCGTGCTGGGCCCTGGGCCAGGCACAGGACAGTGTGGGTGCAGGGCCCAGGAAGGGTACTGGCCTGGGAAGGGAGTGTCCCGTGGGGCACCATCCACACAGCACGACCCACACGGCCTTTGTGTTTTGTCTTCTTCCTCCAGTGAGCCTGGGCTCCTTTTAAAGGCGTGTTGAGAGAGGCACCCCTTGTATCAAGGCATAGAATCAAGCCTACGCTTCCCTTGAAAAATATTAGTCCATGTTCTGGAGCATTTGAAAAACATAAATTACCTGCTCCTTGAATGCCGGGGAGAAGTTACCCAGGAAACCACGTGGGCCTGTTTTCCTTTGAGGGGTAGTTTGTGGACAGTATTTCAAGTTGTTTTGCCCATGGTTATTGGACTTACATGATTTGCATTTTCTTAGAAATTACTCATTTCATCCAGAATTTAAATACGCAAAGAGGAAGTTACATTCTTCAGATTCTGAGGGAGTGTACTTTCCCTGGATGCAGTTCTAGCCTCTTTTCTACTCATGTCACAAAGTATTTGCATCTCCTTCTCTTTCTGTTTTTCTTGAAAGATTTACAAGGTGCTAATCAATTTTGTTGTTTAAAAAAATTTTTTTTAGTGTTTATTTTTTGAGAGAGAGTCAGAGCGTGAGCAGGGGAGAGGCAGAGAGAGAGGGAGACTCAGAATCTGAAGCAGGCTCCAGGCTCTGAGCTGTCAGCACAGAGCCCGACGCGGGGCTCGAACTCACAGACCGCAAGATCCTGACCTGAGCCGAAGTCAGACGCTCAACCGACTGAGCCACCCGCCCTCCCCCTATTTTGTTGTTTTTGAAGAATGACCTCTTGATTTAACTTCTCAAGGCTATGATTTTCTGCTTTCTAATGCATGGATGTTCTCCTTTTTGTCTTTATTAATTCCTTTTCAAGTGTCTTGAGCTGAATGTGCAGGGATACATAATTGATGATAATAATGAATAACTTAGTTTCATTCTCTCTTGTTCGGTAAAAATATTTAGACTGGGACTCTCCCGTGTGCAGTTCAGGCCCCTATCCCCCGGACTTTGCCACATGTGGTATTCTTTTTGCCCTACACAACAATTGTGGATTTTAATTCTGTTTTTACTTGAACATTTTTGAAAATTAACTTTTCCTCTGATGGGGTAGTTCCCATTTTGTTATGGGCTCTGGTTTTATTTCATTGTGGTAAGAGAATATCCATTTTTGCGATTTCTCTCTCTCTCCACTATTCTGAGTTCTCTTTTTCTCTGAGCTCCCAGAGTCCAGTAAATCTCTCTCGGGGAACGGCCCTCACGTTATCATTAGCTTGATTATCAGTGTCTCGATTTCCCCCTTCATCTTTCATATTCTTTTTTTTTTTTTTTAATTTTTTTTTTTTCAACGTTTATTTATTTTTGGGACAGAGAGAGACAGAGCATGAACGGGGGAGGGGCAGAGAGAGAGGGAGACACAGAATCGGAAACAGGCTCCAGGCTCCGAGCCATCAGCCCAGAGCCCGACGCGGGGCTCGAACTCACGGACCGCGAGATCGTGACCTGGCTGAAGTCGGACGCTTAACCGACCGCGCCACCCAGGCGCCCCTTCATCTTTCATATTCTTGCCCTGCAAAGGCACCTACTCAAATCTCTTTCTTACATCTCTTTAAAGATGTCCGCATCTCTGAAAAATGCATAGTGTTGCTGAATGTGTATTTTAACTTGCATAAATGATATTGTGCTACATATCCCCTCCCGTATTTGTTTGCTGAGGAGTCTCAATTTGTTAGAGAATCCACATGAAATGGTTTTATTTTGTCAAGTCACTCCCCTCCACATGTCCTATGTCAAAGCTTCTTCCCTCCCCCAAACATCATTTGGGGCAGAGTATACAGTTTTCAGTCACTTTTAGTTACTATACGCCCTGTCTGATTACAAGTCTCGATTTAAAAATCAATTTGATTTAAACCTTGCCAAGTTCGACCACATCTCCCTCCTCCAGTGCTCCTGGGGGATGAGGGGTTCCCTGCCTTGCCAAACTGTCAGGGAGCTGGCAACTGGAGTGGACACTCTTGTGTCTCCCTCAACTCTTTTTCTACCTCAGCTTTTTTTTTTCAACTCTTTTTTTTAAGTTTATTTATTTTGAGAGAGAGAGAGAGAGAGAGAGAGAGAGAGAGCATGAGAGGGCATGTGCACAAGCCGGGCGGGAGAAAGGGAGTGAGAGAATCCCAAGCAGGCTCCACACCAGCGCCGTGGAGCCTGACGTGGGGCTCAATCTCACAAACCATGAAATCATGACCTGAGCCGAAACCAAGAGTCAGACGCTCAACTGACTGAGCCACCCAGGTGCCCCATTTCCCCCCAATTCTATATGCATGATCACTGCTTCCCCATCCCCTCACTTTCAATCTGCATGCATCTTTCAATCTGAAATGAGTCTCTTGTAGGCAGTATACAGATGGCTCTTGTTTTTTTTGTCTGTTCCGTCACTGAATGTGACAGAGCATTTAGTCCATTTACATTCTAAGTAATTAGTGGTAGCTGTGTATGTGTTGCCATTTTGTTAACTTGTTTTATGATTTTTGTAGTTCTCTGATTTTTTTCTTCTCTTACTCTCTTCTCTCACAGTTTGCTGGCTTTTAGATATACTTGGCTTCCTTTCTTTTTGTTTTTTGCATATCTATGACCAGTTTTTGATGTGTGTTTGCCATTAGAGTTGTATGTAACATCTTCTGCATATAGCAGTCTATATGAAGTTGATGGTTACCTAAGTTTGAACCCATTCTTTCTTCTTCTCCCCGCTAGCACCCCACATTTTAGGTAGATGGTGTCAGACTTTACATCCTTTTATTTTGTGAGTCCCTTGACTGATTTTTATAGATATAGTTTTTACTGCTTTTGTGGTTCCTACTTTTCTTACTCCCGCTTATGGTCTTTCCTTTCCACTTAAAGCATCCCCTTTAACATTTCGTATAGGGCTGGCTTGGTGGTCCACCCCCATCAACCTTCAGTTTGTTCTCTATTTAAGAGTCTCTGATGGTTTGCCTCCCTCTCTGTTGGTAACTGTTTTTTTCTTTCCCTTCCCCCATGGTCTTCTGTTAAGTTTCTCAACTTCCACATGTGAGTGAAATCATATGATATTTGTCTTTCTCTGACTGACTTATTTCACTTAGCATAACACTTTTCAGTGTTCCAGTTCCATTCATGATGTTGCAAACGGCAAGATTTAATTCTTTTTCATTGCCTAGTGGTAGTCCATTGTATGTATATACCACATCTTCTCCTTTTTTTTTAATGTTTACTTATTTTTGAGAGGTATAGAGACAGTGCACGAGCAGGGAACGGGCAGAGAGAGAGGGAGACACAGAATCCGAAGCAGGCTCCAGGCTTCGAGCTGTCAGCACAGAGCCTGACATGGGGCTTGAACTCATGATCCACGTGATCATGACCTGAGCCGAAGTTGGTTGCTCAACCGACTGAGCCACCCAGGGGCCCCGATACCACATATTCATTAGTTGATGGACATTTGGGCTCTTTCCATAATTTGGCTATTGTTGATAGCGCTGCTATAAACATTGGGGTGCATGTTCCCCTGTGAATCAGCATTCCTGTATCCTTTGGATAGATTCCTAGTGGTGCTATCGTTGGGTTGTAGGGTAATTCTATTTTTAATTTTTTGAGGAACCTCCACACTGTTTTCCAGAGTGACTGCACCAGTTTGCATGCCCACCAACAATGCAAGAGGGTTCCATTTTCTCCACATCCTCATCACCATCTGTTGTTTCCTGAGTTGTTAACTTTAGCCACTCTGACTGGTGTGAGGTGGTATCTTAATGTGGTTTTGATTTGTATTTCCCTGATGATGAGTGATGTTGAGCATCTTTTCATGTGTCTGTTGGCCACTTGTATTTTTCTTTCTCCTGTTCAGCTTGATTGCTTTCCATAATTCTGTACTCCAGGTCACTGATCCATTCTTCTGCTTCCTCTAGTCTACTATTAATTCCCTCTAATGTATTTTTAATTTCATTTATTTGAGTTTTTTTTTTATCTCTGATGGATTCTTTTTTGTTTTCTGTCTCTTTGTTGAGGGGGTCACTGGGGTCCTCCAATCTTTTGTCAAGTCCAATGAGTATCTTTATGACCATTACTTTGAATTCTCTATCAGACATATTATCTCTATTTTGTGTAGCTCCCTTGCTGTGATTTTGTCCTCCTGTTCTTTCACTTGGGACATATTCCTCTGTTTCCTCATTTTGTCTAACTCTCTGTGTCTGTTTCTTTGTGTTAGGAAAGTCAGCTGTGTCTCCTGTTCTTGAAAGTAGCAAACTTATGAAGAAGAGGTCCTGTTGTGCCCTGCACTGCAATATCCCCTGTTCACCAGAACCTGGCACTTCAGGGGTGTCCCCTATGTGTGTTGTGTGCACTCTACTGTTGTGGCTGAGCCATGTTTGCCTTCAGTCCAGTCACCTGCAATGGCCCTCTTTGCCTGTTGTGGGTAGGGTTTGGTCTCTGTGTTGTTAGTGGGTCAGTCTGGGGCTGCCTGAATTCAGCTTGAGTTGAGTCAGTCCAGGCGTTTGCAAGAACTGTGGTAGCACTGAATCGCTGGGTATTTTCCCTGTGTCATCCCCTGAAAACTTTCATCAGTGGGTGGGGCCTGCTGTCAGATCAGATGTCTGCCCTCAGTCCACTGCTGGGACCGCTGATGGACTGGTATGTGTGGTTATCTTCCCCTCTCCCTGGGGCAGGAGTCACCTTGGAGTGGTACTGGCACCCTGCTAGGCTGTGGCACTGCTTTGGATTATCTCCTGCCAAGGGCGTGTTGGAGGGAGTGTGTCTATAGGAGAATGTGGTGTGGGGTGCCCAATGCCGGCAAGGCCTGTGCTCGTCACTGCAGGAGGATGAGCTGTGGCTGCCTGGGAAAACTGCTGAGGCCAGCTGGGATAGAGGGGGCGTGTCCACAGGAGAATGCAGGGGTGAATGCAGGGGTTTGCACCTAGTTTGCAAACTAGGTGGAGAGTGTTCTCAATGAGCTGGTTCCTGCAGGTGTCCGTATATCTAGGCTGGGGGGCAGGAGAGGCAGGCGGCACCTGCCAGCCCTTTTGTTCCTGGAGAAGTCTCCCAAAGATCCCTGCCCCTCCAGCACACACTCTGAGATTAGTAAGTACGTCTCCTTTTCATATACCCTAGGTGTTTTTTAAGCTGCTCCTTCTGTGCTGTATCTCCCTGGCTGTTTGTTATGCCATCTCTTTAAGAGCAAAGACTCAGTTTCCTATTACCCTCTGGCTCTCCCCGAGCTGAGCCACTGATTTTTAAGGTTCTATTAAGCTCTACTGCTTGTAAGAACCAACAAAGTTAGGCCCCTCTAGTTTTCAAAGCCAAATGTATGAGGATGACTCATTTTCCCAGTGGGGATCCCCTATGCCTGGGGTGCCTGGTGTGGGGTCTGCTCCTCTCCCTGCCCTGCACCTGTGGCATCCCTTCCTCCCATAGACAGTATTGCAGGTCAGTTTGGCTCCTGATTGGCTGTCCACCCTTCCTACCCTCTTCAAGGTGACCTTTTCTCTGCATTTAGCTGTGGGGAGTCTGTTCTGCCAGGCTTTGGGTCATTTTCTGGTTTATTTACTCTGATGTGGGTGTTCTCTAGGTGTATCCGTGGGACGAGGTGAGCCCAGGATCCTCCTACTCCCATCACCTTCCCCAGAAGTCTCCCAAGTCTCTTTCTCTGTTTGTTACTGTTCAGGGTGTCCTTACATATACTAAATATTGACCTCTAGTTGGTTTTAGACTGAATAAATGCCCTATCTTAATTCATCATCTATCTTCAATGAGATATGGCGTCCTTCACTGAACAGTCATAAATTTGATGTACTTAAGCCCAACACATCTCCCTTCTTCAAGTTTGTGGGTTTTGAGTCTTATGTAATTTTAAAAAAATGTTTATTTTTGAGAGAGAGAGAGAGAGAGAGAGAGAGAGAATGAGTGGGGGAGGGGCAGAGAGAGAGGGAGACACAGAATCCGAAGCAGGCTCCAGGCTCTGAGCTGTCGGCACAGAGCCCGACGCAGGGCTCGAACTCACGGACCGTGAGATCATGACTTGAGCCGAAGTCAGATGCTTAACCGACTGAGCCACCCAGGCGCCCCGAGTTTTGTTTTAAAACATATGCTTCGGGGTGCCGGGTGGCTCAGTCGGTTAAGCGTCCGACTTTGGCTTAGGTCATGATCTCACGGTCCGTGAGTTCGAGCCCGCGTCGGGCTCTGTGCCAACAGCTCAGAGCCTAGAGCCTGCTTCGGATTCCTTGTCTCCCTCTCTCTCTGCCCCTCCCCCACTCATGCTCTGTCTCTTTCACTCTCAAAAATGAATAAATGTTAAAAAAAATTTTAAAAAACCATATGCTTCATCTTAAGTCAAAGTCACGATCCTACATGTTTTTAATGAGCTTTACCTTTTTAACTTTTCACATTGAGGGTTTTAATTCCTCTGAGGTTTTGTTATGGCAGGCAGGACCCAAGACCACCTTTCCCAGAACTTTCTGGAACATGTGCCACATCTCCTCACATGCAGACATCAGGTTGGCTCTCCATTGCATGATTGGTCAATTTTCCTATTTTTATGCCAGTGCCAGTTTCTGTAATCACAGCTTTGAAATATATCTAACTCTCTGCTAGGTCAAATCTACCACCAGCCGGACTCTCCAATTTGCTCTTTTTTTTCAGACCTGTCATGGAATTCATGGCCCAGTGTCCTTCCATATCAACTTTAGAATGCTTTGCACAACAAGGAGAGGGCTGGTTTGCATTTCAAACCGCTCACTCTGCAAGCAGGAGTATAGGAAAGAAGGTGGTCAAGGGCAACACCTTGGAGGCCTCCCACGAGTTAAGGAAGGACAGAGGTAGAGGACCCGGGGGTTCTAGTCAGAGAGGTCGCAGGAGAAGGGAGAGAGAGGCCAGTGTGGTCCTGAGCCAGGGCTCCGGTGCCGAGCTTCTGTGCCACAGAGCAGGCTCATAGCCATGTGACCAGGGACAGCACTTGCCTAACGCAGCTCATGCTAAGCCTATGGCCCAGGAAGGTGTGAATTTCGGCAGGGCCTGCAGCGAGGCTCTCCCTTCCTGCCGCCTCCCTCACGTCTCCCCCCTCCCCTCCACAGGCTAACTCTGGCAGCCCCCTCGTGTGTCAGGTGAACAACTCCTGGATCCAGGTGGGGGTGGTGAGCTGGAGCTTTCGCTGCAACCGGCGACGCTTCCCAAGCATCTATACCAGCACCCCCCACTTCACCTACTGGATCCAGAAGCATATCAGTGACATGAGGTTCATCAGCAGGGCCAGCGCTGCCTTCCTGAGCCCAGTCACTGGCCACATCCTGCTGGTGTCCTTGGGCTCCATGTGGCTCCTGTGAGCGGTGTTTCCAGGGCAGGCCCGCCCGGAGGCCACTTCTTCCTCCCTCCGTCTGCCCTCAGGAGACGTGGAGACCCAGGGGACACGTGACATCAGGGCAGAGCGTCCTTGGGGGAGGGTCCAAGAGCTGCTGTGTTCAGAGTTGTTCAATGAAGATGCTCTTGAGTTTTGCGCCACAGAAATCATCATCTTTCTTCTTGACTGTGGCCAGAACCCTCCGGAGCCTCCGCAGCCCCAGGGGGCCTGTCTGTCCTCTCAAGGGGAGCCTTTCCTGAGGGGCTTACTTGTGCTTTGTGCTGGCCATGTTTCCCCCCTCGGGGCTGCGCTCTCCCCTTCTGCCAACTTTGGGGTGGGACTCTGTGACCCCTAAGCCCTGCTTAATCCTGTCACCACCTCAGCAACTCCCCGGGTCCCCATGGCCCTCCCTGGGGCCTCTGACAAGAGTCTCCCTCGGGCCTTCCTAAGAGAATTTGGCCTCTTCCCAAGAAACTCACAATGACCAGATCTGCATTTATGGACTTTGTTCCAGAACCTGTGAGCCTCTCCCAACCCTTCAGATCCCCCTAAGGGTCTACAGAAGCTGACCGGTTCCTCTTCCCTCCCTGGCAGAGGTGGATGGTGACGGGGGGGGGGTGGGGGGGGGGGGGTGGGGGGGGGGTGGGGGGGGGGTGGGAGCAAGGCAGAGAGGCAGAGTACTTGCTGGGATGAATCGTGTGAGGTGACTGCACCCTGAGCTCCCAGGCCGCCTCAGTGACCTCCATCAACGCCCCAGGGAGCCAGAGCCCTGCCTCCGTGCAGAGGTAGGCGTGGGGTCGGCTCAGACCCGGTGGGCCTCAGGTTCAGAGCCCTTGCCCTTTGGGCGCCAAAAGCGTAGCGGGTGTGATTTTCTGTCTTCGCAGAGATTGGGGCACTGAACGGGCAGCCTGAGTGTCCCCCAAGACAGCGGGTCCTGGCAAAAGTTAGAATGTCCTGACTTGCTTTCACTGTCACCTAGAATTTCCCAACAGTTTTAAGCCCCCCATAGGATTTCATCACGACACTTTTTAATTGTGTTATCTGTCTGTGTCACGGAGCCATCAAAATGTTCCCCAAATTCCAACCCACCTTCAAGTGGCCTTCTGCTCCCAGAGGCTCTGCTGGTTACCATCACTCTTTCTCTGAGGAGAAACCTCACCTACCTCCTGTGCCGTCTTTCCGAAGAGGATGGATCTATAAGAGAAGAGCATTTGCTGAATGGTCGGGGGGGGGGGGGGGTTGCTGCTTAAAATTTTAATCTTCAGAAAATCATTCCTGAAAACCTTTCCATCTGATCAATTGCAGTGCCCCGGGGGCAAAGCCCTACAGTAGTCAGCAGGCTAAGGGGCAGGCGGGCCACTTGAAGACCCTGGAGGCCAGCCCCAGGGGCCGGGTCTCATGTCACCAGGGGAAGGGTGGAAGCAGGCCCCAGCAGGGCAAGTGGGCTGCAGGAGGGAGGAGGTGCAGGAACTGACTGCGGGTAGCCCGAGGGACTCCAGCTCGCGCCCTGGGGCCCTGACACAGTGCGGGTGGAAGGGAGGGCAATCAGTAGGGGGCACCCGCGGGCCGGGCGGACACGGGGAGCGCCACCGAGGGTGGCCACTGGGGGGCGCCCGCATTCCCCACGCAGCAGACGCCTGCGCGGGAGGCCGACTGGGGGCGCCGTCGCGAGACGAGCACCGTGGCGCAGAAGCGGCTACTCCCGATGGAGCGTCAGTGCAGGACGCGGGCCCGCAGGCAGGGCCCCCAGGGCCGCAGGGCCTCTGCCGTTGTGCTGCTGCTGCTGCTGGTGCTGCTGCTGCTGAGGCCCACTGGTAAGCCCCGTCCCGCTCCCCGTCCCCCTCCCCCGGGCCCTCCCCCGGCCTCGTCTGACCCCTCTGCGTCCTTCCGCAGGCCGCCTGGCGGACCAGACTCCCGGGACACCCTCCAAGCCTGCTCTGGCCGACCCTGGCGTCCCCTGTGTACCCACTGCCACCTGCCCCTCAGGCGGGCCTCGCCTTCCTCGCCAGGCCCCCACCGTCCTGTCGCCGCCCTTGACCCTCCAGACCAGCCCTGTTTCTAAAGAAGGCATCAGCTTATTTCCCAGTGAGTACCATGGACTCCCCGGGGGAGGAGGGTGCGGGGCAGTCTTGAGGACCTCTGACCCCTGGGGATGGAGGGCGCGGAGGAGGAAGGGGCAGGGAGGAGTGGGAAGAGACGTTCCTTTTCCAA
Source organism: Prionailurus viverrinus (assembly GCF_022837055.1). Taxonomy (NCBI): domain Eukaryota; kingdom Metazoa; phylum Chordata; class Mammalia; order Carnivora; family Felidae; genus Prionailurus; species Prionailurus viverrinus. The sequence goes on along the minus strand of NC_062562.1, from coordinate 15,572,018 downwards.
GGGTTCATTGAGCATCTACCGTGGGCCAGGACCCCATCCTGGTGAGGTAGGAGGCCAGGAAAGTTGGCGGAGCCTGCGGCGGGCTGCATGTCCCTACGTCCCTGAACTGACCCAGGCTTCCAGCCAGGGACTTAGGGGATCTCCAGGATAGGTTTCAGGGAGCCTTGGGGTGGGAGCCTTGCAGCAGTGGCTCTCCAGCATGTTGAACAGAGACCCGCGGAATCACTCTTTATCCTGGAACTCCATGCGCACAGTTTAGCTGCCACAGAAAGGCTCTCACACAGGACCCAGTGCGTGCAGACCTCCCCTCTCCTATGTTAGCCTTGGCAAACGCTGGTCCTGGCCCATGCACCCTCATCTCACAATCCACGAATCTCCCTGGAAAAACCCTGGAGGGGGGCTGCTGTGAGGTCGGAGATGTGCATCTTCAGTTTGAAAACTTTTTCCAAAGTGGCTGCACGCGCTGACACTCGCTCCAGCGGGGGGTGAGCGGTGGGGGGGGGCGGTAATCCTCACCAATACATGGTGTCAGGGACCCTGGAGTTGGCCTGGCAGGTGGGGTGGAGCGGAACCTCACTGTGATGCAAGTCTGCGTTTCCCTGAGGACTCACAGGGCTGAACAGCTTCTGTGTTGGCTGGCTGCTGGGGTTCCCTCCTCGGGATGTGTCTGTTCGTGCACGTGGCTCCTTTTTCTCTTGGGTCGTCTGGTTTGTTTTCCTCACTGAATCACAGGAGGGGTTCCCAGATGAGGGAGAGGGGTCTGCTTTGGCCAAAGTAGGGGGAGCCAGATGGAAACATGGATGAGTTTCTGGAGGTTCTGGCCAGAGCTCAGGGGCTTCTCGGCCAGGACAAAGGGGCCAGTGCTGCACCAGGCTGGTGGCTGGGAATGCCCTGGGGCCTGGGACCAGAGAGAGGGATTACTTGGGGAGCACTGAGGCCCTTTGGAGACTGCAGACCTCAGTCCTCACATGGACAGCATCATAACAGGGTGACCAGTGGGGAAAGAGAATCACCGCATGAGCGTGGGCCAGCAGCCCGAGAGGCGGGAAATCGGGCTGAGGGGAGGGGTGGGAAGGCGACTTGCGATGGGGCTGGAAGGTCCCATCCTGCATAAAACTCTCACCTTCCTCCTCAGCCTGCGGCTCCTCCTTCGAGGAAGACCCCACCCTCAGGGACCCAGAGGCCATGGCTCGACGGTGGCCGTGGATGGTCAGTGTGCGGGCCAATGGCACACATATCTGTGCAGGCACCCTCATTGCCTCCCAGTGGGTGCTGACCGTGGCCCACTGCCTGATCCGGTGAGTCGGGACCTAGGTTGGTGGGTAGAAAGGCGTCTGGAGCCACTGGGGCCCAGTCATTCCTGGCAGCTGGTCCCTCGGCAGCAACTGTGGCCTCTGCAGAACCCCACGGGCCCAGCCTCAGTCCCACTTCAGCTCTTAGCAGGTGGAGGCTGAGTCCTGCAGATTCCTTCTGGATTCAAGCCGGGTGCTTGCTCCCCTCACCTGGCTCCCCTGTCCTGAGCCGTCATGCCACAGATAGGACGGGGCGGGGGGGGCTTGGAAGCCGTAGGGCAGGCCTCCTTCCTCCTGTCCACAGAAAGGAGCTCCCAATTCTTTTGTTTCACACCCTTTGCTTTACTTACCCATTCCTTCCTCTGTTCGACTCAAAGCCTTTGACGTTCCTCTGGAGCCAGGCCCCGGCCTGGGTGCTGGGGGCAGGGAGGGGACACATCACTCCTCTTGGGGTGCCAGGAAACACAGATGAGAAGACAGGGGAGTCTGGGCAGTGTGCGGACAAGAGAGGGGGCTGCACATGTTCCAGGGGGCCAGGGCAGCAGCCCAGATGCAACATCCGTGCTGGCTTCGAGGGCTGACCACGGAAAAGCGTGCTCCACGCCTGAAGGCCGAGGTGGAGACTTCAGGGGCATGCTGGGAAAGGAGGCTGGAGGGCGAGGCCACGGATGCTTGTCTTGATTGAGTGTATTGGGCCCCTGTCACTTCCAGGGCCCAGCACGGGCTGCCAGACAGAGAGTCCAGAGTTTGGAACCAGAGAAAAATGGTCCACATCCCAGCTCTGCCACTTCCTAGCTGTGTAGCCTTGAGCTGTTTGCTGGGCTCCTCTGAGCCTCGGTTTTCCTCTCCACAAAGTCAAGGGTTGTTGTGAAAGCTGGACCACACGGTCTGTGCGCAGGGCCCTGTCCACATCTGTCATGAGAGAAAGGCCCGGGGGGCTTGAAGCAGGTGGGTGGCCTGCCTGGGTTTGCTCAGAGTACAACAGTGGGGTGGGGGCGGGGGTGGGGTGCCTGGAGTTGATGACAGACCCCCCTCGTGGTTCTCCCAGGAATGATTTTATCTATTCTGTGCGGGCGGGGAGCCCAAGGATTGACCAGATATCTCAGACTACCGCCGACGTCCCGGCACTCCAGGTCATCGTGAACGAGAGGTACCAGTCTCATCGGTACTGGTCCTGGGTGGGCCAGGCCAACAACATTGCCCTTGTCAAGCTTGCATGGGCACTCAAGTACAACGCGTACGTCTGGCCCATCTGCCTGCCTAACTTGGACTTCCAGGTGAAGGATCACTCTGTCTGCACTGTGACAGGCTGGGGACTCCCCAGGGTTGATGGTGAGTCAGAGCCTCCCCAGACTGGGTGGGTGGGGAGCGTGTGGGAGAGGACCCAGGTGCAGGCCCGGGTCTGAGACATCTTCTTGTCCGGTTCTCATCTCCTTCCCCTTGGGGGTCTCGGCAGTGAGTGCGCCGTGGCCGTTCAGACCTTAGAGGCCCCAGAGTGCCCATGAACCCCCTGCCCCAGGCCGGGGCATGTAAACAGGACTTCCTTGAAGGCAGAGGGAGTGGAGAGTAATATCTTGCTGACTGCACGCAGTCGTAGGACATCAGGACTTAAAGCAGGACATCTTGAAGTGCCATGAATGAGGTTCTGTAAAAAGATCCCCCGACGCCTCACATGGTTGGTTAAGGGCAGTCCGCACCCAAAGGCTGGGAGTCACTCAGAATCCACGTGTGGCTGCCTCCTGCCCCCAGTGGGCCTCAATCCCTTTGTCCCCCCAAGGGATGGAGCAAGGCCCAAAGAGCAGCCTGTCATCCCAGGCCCCCCCAGGGGTCATTTCTTTAGGAGTCTGACGAGTGCCCAGTCCATTTAGGGAGCTCCTCTTTTTCACAAGAGAGGTGCTCTTGCCTGTGGCTTCACCGAGCCAACTTGCCTAAAAAGAGCAGCTCCACCCTGGGGGTGGGGGTGGCTGTTTGTCTTTCCTGCCGTGGCCTGTCTGGGGAACGGCTGGGGATGGTTGGAAGTCTGTCCCCCAGGGGCTCCTGGCTAGAGACAAAGACACACTGGTGAGAGGGAGGAGGGGGAGGAGGAGGAGTCGAGAGAGAAGCACACAGTGCCTGGGGCCCACAGAGGGGGGTCTGGGCTAGTGAGGGCAGAAGAGGCCTTTGGGGAGGGCTTGAGCAAAGCGGAGAGTTGGACCGGCCCTTGGGAGCAGAAGGGTCAGAAGCCAAGCCGCTGAGGCAGGAACGGACCCCGTGGACTGGACTCTGCAGGGGTGAGAGCAGACCCAGCAAGGCCAGACTGAGGGCAGCCTGTTCCAAGCTGTCCACGGGGGGCCGTTTGAGAGGTTGGAAGAGTGGCCAGGAGCAGGGAGGAGGGCCGCCAGGCTTGCAGCCGTGAGAGCACCAAGCCTGAGCTGGGGGGGGGTGCCTGCCCCACAGGCATGTGGCCCCAGTTCCGGACCATTCAGGAGAAGGAGGTCACCATCCTGAGCAACAAAAAATGCAACCAGTTCTACCACAAGTTTTCCAAAGTCCCCTCTATGGTCCAGATCGTGGACTCCCAGATGGTTTGTGCCGAGGACTCCGACAGGGAACACTTCTGCTATGTGAGTGCTCCTCTTCGTGCTCCCTCACCTCCAAGGGTGCATGGCCAGGAGGGGTGCTGGGGTGCAGGGCAGCGGGGCTGGAAGGGGAAGGGACAGGAGCACGGAGGGAGGGGTGAGAGAGAAGGGGGGGCAGTAGGAAGACGGGGGGTCGGGACCTGGCATGAGAGAGGGGAGATGAAGCCCTCTGAGGGAGCGTCTCCTGAGTCTGGATCTCGAGGGCACCCCCCGGGCAGGGTGGTGGGGGGCTGTGGGAGAGATGTGCTGCGAGGTCCCTGCTTGTCCTTGAGCTAGGGCAGGTCTCCCTCCAGCCACACCCGGCTCCCCTGACCGTTTTTGTTCCGCCACCCCTCCCCACAGGAGATAAGCGGTGAGCCCCTGGTCTGTCCTGTGGACACCACGTGGTACCTGGTGGGACTGGTGAGCTGGGGCCCAGGTTGCGAAAAGAGCAAGGCCCCGCCCATCTACCTACAGGTCACCTCCTACCGTCACTGGATCTGGGCACGCGTCAACGGGCAGGCCCTGCCAGCCCCGTCCAGGGCCCTGCTCCTGGTGCTAGCGCTGCCCCTCAGCCTCCTCGTTGCCCTCTGACACCCTCGTGCCGTCCCCGGGGGGTGCCGTCCTCCCTCTCTGAGCCCAGAATGCTGCAGATGTAGCTCTCCCAGCCCCGCAAAGTGGGGCAGAGATGAGGTGCTCAATTAAACACTTTTCTTCCACAAGCCTCCTCCTTCCTGGGTGCGCTCGAGTGGGAGGTGAGCAAGCCAGACGGGGGTTTGATGGGGGGACTCCAGACCGTCTCTATTGAAAAGCGCAGAGCCCCCCCCCCCCCCCGGGTCTGCCTCCATCTCTAGGTTTGGGGTGGCTCTCGCAGAAGGTGGGAGTGTATAGGGACGATACTGGGGTGATGGATGGCCTAGAATGTTCTGTCCGGGCTCAAGCTGGGCTGCCAGGACACAGAGTGAGGCTGGGGTAAAGGTGCAGCTCTGTCTGGGCCTCGCAGGCGAGTGTGTTCTTTTCTGTGATACTTTCCTTGACTTTGGTGGCTGGAACACACCCTGTCATTGCCCTGAAGCACTGTAGTGAACTCTGATCGTCCAGCCCCGCCCCCTGCCTAGAGACTGGGGCAGGTGCCCACTGGGACCAGACATTATCCGCCAGCAGCCATGCCTGTCCATAAAAGAGCAGCAGAGGCCCCGGGGCAGAGGCCAGGGAGCAGCTGGCAGGGCAGATGGAGCTCAGGCCTGGACCCCCGAGGCTTTACCAGCTGGTTCTCTGTTTGACTTCAAGTGGCCCCTGCTCCTCTGGGCCTCTGTTGCCTGGGCCACACAGGAGGGCCCAGGCCTGTATGGGTCTAATGACCTTTGCCACAGCCTGAACCTGCTGTATGAGAAGCCCGTAAGGCTGGACCCTGAGGGCAGAGTCAGGGTTCCTGCCTGGCGGACTGAGCTCTCAGCGCCCACAGCGGGTCCTCTGCAATTTCTCTGCCCCCTCGCTCCGTGACTCGTGTCTGCCTGTAGACTCGTGTCTTCTTGTAGAACAGTGATCCAGCTGTAGGTCAGAATCCAGATTTGACTCCTCCGTGTCCCCAGCACAAGGCTCAGGCCACGGAAGGCCTACTGAAAGCCACAAAGTGGAGGGGAGGGGAGCGGAGAGCGGGCGGCTTCCTCCCCCATTTTAATGCCCAGCTGGCTGCGGCTGTCCCTCTGCCTCTCTCGGCCGCCACCTCTTCCTCCAGCTCATCCTAACTCAGGCTGGGAGAATAGTCAGGGGAGGGAGCTTCAGCTTGGCCCGTGCCACCCGTCACTGCCACGTCACCCTCCACATAAATGCTTCAGGGATAGGGCATCCTGAGAGGTCATCTCAGGTCACTCGGGTACGAGAAGGCACTCAGCTTTATTTACAAGTGTCTGCAGGCTGCCGAGGCAGCGAGAGATTTTCCAGCAGCTTCCCCAGCTCAGGAGCCTCTGGTTTCCAGGCTCAGACCTGAGCGCCTCAGCAGAGGTTCGCTGCCATCTGGAAACCCCTCTGAGTGTCCCGTCCCCAAAGATTCAGTCTCTAGGTGGTATTTGGGCCTTTCCCTTCGGGACAGCAGTGATGTTTTGAGGCATGAGAGCCGAGATGGTAGAGGAGGAAGCTGTGTGCTGTTCTGTTTCACAAGCCGGGGGGTGGCCGGCCCCTAACTGCCCTCTGCGATGATCCCCTAGGGCCCTGACACCCCCTCCCCACCGCCACCACAGAGAAGGGACCGCCAGCACGGCCCAAGCCTCCCCTGGGCTTCTTGATTCCCTGGATCCCCAAGATGGGGCCCAAGTACCAGCTTTCTTCCCCTCTCCCTTTGGCCTGCTGGTCTCAGCCTTCTGCACCCCTGACCCAGCCCTGCGGCTCCCAGCCCTGAGCCCCCAGGCCTTCCGCTCAGGCCCCCAGCAGCCTCCACTCCATTGCAGTTGCTCGGCACAGGGTATCTGCTGGGCTGGAGCCCCTGCCTCTGGGCCTCTCTGTTCACCATCCTGGCCAGCACCCCCACGGGGCCTAGAACAGTTTTCTGGCCACCAGGGCTGCTGTCTAGCCAGGTCTGAGAGCTGAAGCTTCCCCCAGACACCCTCTGCCTCCTTGTGGCTGTTCTGGGCATGGCCTCACACTGCAGCCCATCCAGTTTGGCCATCCCCTTCGGAGAGAGGAAACTGCTTCCCGTCAACCCTGTAGAGCCACTGCTGTTCCTGACGGAAGGGACAGAGGCACGTCCGGGTGGGTGTGATCTGGATCTGCAGGGCAACAGTGGCCAGAGACCACGTTGGCTGAACAGCCACATGGGTGAGGCGACAGGGGCTGAGTCCATGCCGGGAGGCAGGACACCTGAGGCAGTCCTGTCTCTGCCCCTGACGGGCCGTAACGATGGGGCCTCAGCCACCCTGTCGGAGCTGAGAAGAGGGTGTTCTGCAACCTCTGTGGTCCATGTGTGAGCTTGGAGTCCGAGATGCCTGGACCCTGGCCTGGACTTGAGCCCCAGGGCTATCCAGCCCCAGCTGCCACCTCCAGGAAGCCCTTCTCATTTTTCTCCTTTCTTCTTCTTAGCTTCATTCTTTTCATCCTCCTCTACCTTGATGGCCACTGTGTCCACACTATCCTTCTTCTTCTTCTTCTTATCCTCTGTGGGGTAGAGGAAAGGCAGGTAGCGGGAGTGAGGCAGGGCCCTAGGGCCCCCACCAGAGCCTCCCACATCCAGCCCTTCACTTCTTCCTTCCTACCGAACTTCTCCTGCCTGCAGAAGAGCTCCGGGTGTTACTTGCCTCTGGGTCTCTCTCACTCGGGCCCATTTCTGTGCTCTGGTCTCCAGGGACAGGTTTGGGGCAGAGGCGGGGAGCAGGGCCACTCTTGGTGGCAGGACTGAGGGTCTGGCTGGCTCGGCAGGGACAGGCGGTGGTGCAGCTGGGGGCCCCTCCCCGGTCTGCTCACCTCCGGGGATTTCTGTGAGCTCGTTGAGGGGCGGCACAGTCTCCAGTTTGTCCGTGTACATCTTGGCTGCCTTTCGCTGCAGGTACCGGGCTTCGATCTCCTTCCGGGTCCGTGGCACGCGGCAGTTGAAGACACAGCACAGAGTGATAACTGTAGGGACGACAGAGCAGGCCTGGCCGAGGCTGGAGCTCAGACGCCCCAGGAATGGTGCCCACATTGCAGACCTGCCTTCATCTACCTAAATGTGTCTCACCCAAGAGACTCTGGCAGAAGGCTCTGTGTTTGGACAGAACCCCTGTGGGCTCTGGGATTTCCGAGGTCAGCTCAGCAGTTTCCAGAGCAGGACTGGCTTCACAAGGGGGCCCGCTCTTGGAAGGGCCTCGCGCTTGGCTTAATGCTCTGCCGTCAATGTTCTTAGCAATTTGTGAACAAGGGGTCTCATACTTTCGTTTTGCCCTGGATCCTAAATCATGTCACTGGTCTCAGTTTCTGACTCGACTGAGGCCCCTGGAGGGCAGGGCAGAGGACTGCACGGTGACTCACGCTACAGCTACCTGGAGGCTGTCCTGTGTTCCCACCCAGGTCTCTCGGCTCCTAGTAATTCCTAGGTTTTCCTCCCCAGGCTCCTGAGAGGACCTCAGACACTGGAGGACGTAGCTGTGTCCTCCTCAACCCCCCTGAGGACAAGCCTGAGCTCCTCTTGGCCGTGAGAGCCCACGAGACCCCACGAGAGGGCACAGACCCTGCCCTGGGGCGTTCACCTCCCACAGTTATTCCAGGAGCGGTTTTCCGGCTCAGGGCAGCTGTGCCCACGCGAGCTGGGCCAGGGAACGAAGCTGGACTGTCTAGTGATGGGCAGGGCAGTGCTGGGCTGCCAGGGCCCGGCTGGACTGAGTTTATTTTTCTAAGGCCCCACAGTCTGACCACCTTGGCCCCAGCCTCAGGGGAGGGGACGGGGCTGCTTCCTATTATAAATCAGATGACAAGACATAACTTCCTGGCAGACTCCTGGGGGCAGGACGGCCAAGCGGGACAAGCCAGGCCTATTTTAGGGAAGATGCATCAGACCAATGTAGCCAGGGCTGGAGCACCCTTTGGAGTCAACTGGTGTGACTCTTTCAGCCAAATATCGTGGCCCCGCTAAGTCTCCCCCAGGTTCACAGAATGAAAAACAAGGAAGGAAGGAAGGAATGCATGCATGCATGAGATGGCCTCAAAGCCTTTGCTGCTGAGGACAGAACTAGACTCCCGAATGGGTGGGTAGGGGGAGCTAACAGCATCCGGGCACTCTGGGGGGCTGCACAACTACCCCGCAGTAGGTCGGTACCTTGCTGTCCAGGGGTAAACGGCAAACCTTTCTTATCCGGAGAGCTGGGTTCTGGTCTTCTCCAGACCCTTGTGTGTAGGCCTATGGCCCTAGTCCTACCGGCTTGGGCCGTCTCTTCCAGCCACCCCACCAGGCACATCCTCTGACCGTGCTTACTCAGGTTCTCCACAGAGGCTGGTCCCAGGCTCTATGAGGCCTCAGCTTTGCAGGGAGCTCAGCCATTGGCAGCTGGAGCAGGGCCCACACACCGCCCCTTGCCTGCCCCACCCAGCCTGGCCCAGTCACTTCTCTTCAACGAAGGGAAAAAAACAACGTGTTTTGGATCGAGTCCCAGGACCCAGGCAGGGGCTTGGAATGTGAGTCCCCAGGCTGGAAGGACCTCCAGAGGCACCCCCCACCCAACCCCAGCCCCTCTGCACGAGGTTCTGGGCCCAAGCAGCCGGGAAAGCAGGAAAGAGGTTTCCTCTCCGGGAGATGCCATCCCTACTCCCCAGGGCCCTGCATGGAGTCCTGCAGGGAAGGTAACAAGTGGTGCCCTGCTGCTCAGAAGACTTTGGGACTCTCCCTTACTCTCCCTTCCTCTTTCCTAGGAAGCAGGGTGAGGAGTAGGGGCTGGTCTGCGTGCTTCATGTCTAAGCCTCTCTTCAGGTCTGTCATTGCAACTTTCTTGTGTGACCCTGGGCACCTCCACTGTCCGGGACCCAGCAGAGTCTGGAGAGGCCGTTCTGTGTTTAGAGGCCCCTCAGTGCCTTCACCCCTGCTCCGTGGAGTGCCCCGGAGCTGCTCCCTGGACACGCACCCTGAACTGCTCCTTATGGGCAGATGCTCTTGGTGCTGCGGGCTGGGGGGCACGGTTTCCTCTCTGAGCACCTGGGCTGGGGCTGTAGCCACAACGGTGTGTCAGTAGGGCCTCCAGAAAGACGCCTGACTGATTCTCACCTTGGCTAGGAATGAAATGCAGCCCCTTGCTCAGATCCTGCTCCCACCCCAGCCATGAAGAAATGGTGGTGGGGGTGTGCGTGGAGACTTTCCCACAAGGAGGGCCTTTCTGGTGCCGGGAGAAACAGATGCAAATCAGATGTCCCTGTCTCCCTCGGAGTCCTCACATCTGGGTGGGCCCTCTGCTGTGGCGCTGCCCTCCAGGGGACCTCATCCTGAGCCAGCTCCAGCTCGAACTTATCCGACCTGGGGGGCACGCAGTAAAAGTCCTCTAGGGGTCACCTGAGACCTTGTGTGGAGGCCATTCCGTCCCTGCTCTGCCTGCACCATGCCCTCTGCCTGGAATTCTTGGGGGGCAGCCTACCCAGCCAAACCGCATGCGTCTCCGCACGCATCCGCAGTGGAGAGGACCCTCCTCCGTGAAGCTTGTGCAGGGCGAGGGGGTTTTCTGTCCCTTCGTTGCCTGCGTCTCCCCCAAACCTCTGACGTGTAGGAACCTTCATCAGACTCTGCTTTGCACCCTGGTGGTCTCCCTATCCACCGACATTTCTCTGCCCTCTTTCTCCAACTCCAGACCCCTGCTCTGGAAGGGCCGAAGGGGGCACGCCAAGCCCATCTCTGTTGCGAGCTGGAGTCAAGCAACTCAGTCCCAGCAGAGGAAGGGGTCCTTTGCTCTTAATGGAGGTGGGTGTGAGTCGTTCCACGGGGATGGGATCTGACAAGGCAGGGTTTGCAGCCTGGGAGCCACATCTGCCGGGTGTCTGGGGAGCCTCCAGGCTGGGCTGCGGCCAAGGATGGCCTTGCTGGGGCTTCTGGGTGTGGGCCCTTTAAGCCTGGCCAAACAGCAGGAGAAGCATCCGGAGGCCAGCGATAGGGAAAAATGACACGTCCTCATCCTGGTTCAGTGGAGTCCCCTGTAATTACCGTAATTGCCATGTGGCTGTGTCCCAGTTGGGCAGAATACTTCAGGTCACCACCAGCCTGTCAGCCCTCCACAGGGACTTTGTGTAGATCAGGAGGTGCCAGAAACCACAGTGGGCCTCCTGCGGGCGACTGGCCTGCTTGTACTGCCCGGAATTGCTGCTCTGAGCCCCTGGGGGTGGTGCCGGGGGTGGGGTGCAGGGGGTGGCGTGGGGTGGGAGAGGGCGGGGAGCAGCTACTCACTGATGGACAACACGAAGAGCGAGAAGATGCCCACCACGTGCCAGAGGCGCATGTCCCAGAACACCACGGTCTCCTTCGTCAATGGGGGCGGCTTGGGCTTGGGCGGGGCCGTGCTGGGCTGCAGGTCAGGAGAGAGAAGAATGAGCCAGGCAGAGGCCGGGGGCTGGGGCTGGGCCGAGAGAGGCCCAGGTTTCAGCAAGGACTCAGCGCAAGTGTTTCGGAATCTCCTAGAATCTAGAGTCTTCGACATTCACAGTCAACGTCCTAGACCTTGGGAAGTTCCGGATTTAGAGCAAGGGAAGAAAGCAGCTCCAGAACCATGGAGCCAGGGACCTGGGGTACAAGGGTACTTGGGATGCTTGAGGACACCAAGGCCTGAAGGGGCAAAGGTGGATGGCTTGTCCCAATGAGGTTCAAGGCCCCTTCCGGCAGCCTGCTGGTCTCCTCCTGCTCCAGTCCTGGGCCCCACAGGCAGATGGGGTCTCAGGACCAAGGCCAGAGACAAGGCAAGGCCTGTGCTGCCCTGGGGGACTTTGCTCTCAAGCACCCTCGGTGTGGGGTGGGTTGTGGAGCTGGACTCAGGGCCCGTGGCTCGGCTGTCTGGCCAGGACCCCCACCAGATGACCTCAACAGTCAACTCTCCTGCCAGAGTCACCTCTTCTGACCAGAAGGATAGGCCAGAGTCTCCTGGGACAGGACCAGATAAATTGTCTGCAATGAGGCAGCGACACCTAGAGGCCGAAAGCTATAAGCATGACTGGAACAAGCCTGTGCAGAGCTTAGCAGGCCACCTCCCCCCTTCCCAGTGGGACACAGCCCTGCCCTGGGGGTCTAGGGACACGGCCCTGCCCTGGGGTACTGAGGGGACACAGCCCTGCCCTGGGGGTCTAGGGGAACAAGGCCCTGCCCTGGGGGACATAGCCCTGTCCTGGTGGGTCTAGGCAGGACCTCTCCCTGACCTAAGGGGCCGAGAAGGATATGACCCTATCTCTGTCACCAAGTTTGGCTGAGGGATGGAGGGGGAGGCGGTTAGCGTTTAGAGGGAGAGAGGACCCTGGGGCATCTATGGAATTCATTGTCTCCTGATTAACTGAATATGGACCGACCTGAGGAGTCCTTTCTGGCTCTCTGGGAAGGAAAGGCAACTCACAACTCAACCATCCGTCCAGTCTTTCCCCTGGTACATGAGCATGGATTGGCACCTACCACAAGTTCCTCATCTAATGAACACCACCCTTCGGCATGTTTGGGGACACTCAGAGAGGATCGGCAACCTGTCCCAGGTAACACAGGGCATCTCTGTGCTTGGGACTGATACATGATTCCTCAGCTTTTTTCTCTTAACCAGGGTAAACTGGGGTGGGAGTTTCCTTTCCTCTAAGCCTCAGTTTCTCCATCTGTAACTTAAACGTGGGGTGGTTCCAAGGTTCTCTGGGAAGCCCTCTCTACCCAAGTAGAGTGGGAAAATTGACAAGAAGATAACCCTCCTCAGCATCCTCCCAGGGGCCTGGATCCGTTCGCAGGGTCAGACACATGTGTGTGGGGTCAGGCACATCTGGGGGTTCAGGGCACATGTGTGTGGGTTGGAGCACATAGGGTTTGGGCACATAGTTGTGGGTACAGGGCACACGTGTGGTTGGAGTACGAGCGTGTGGTCAGACATCTGTCTGTAGAGTCAGGGCCGGGGTCCTAAGGCTCAGTGTGTCTGGCCTGGCTGGGCTGTGTGGCTGGAAGACTCCGAGGTCCAGAGAAGAGATCTTGGATTCTGAGCCCGGGGAAGCTGAGAGCCCACTTCGGACACCTTGTTCCAGCCTTGTTCTGGGTGGAATTGAGCTTACGATCTCTCCCTGATAGGGATCTCAGGTAGAGGGTGACACGTGAGAGTGGGGCACCTCCTCGTGGTGGGCACTGCTGGGGGGTCTGAACTCTAAAGCTTGGGAGCTCCGGCCTCCATCAGATGGAGGATGATGGCTGTAGGGATCGTGGTGGGTGGTACCGTGGACTCAGCCCTCCCCATCTCTCTTCCCTGGGTCCCCTGGGCTCAGCCAGGCCCTTGCTCAGGCTGTAGGCAGATGGCAGGCAGATGGACTCCAAATGCAATTTTCCTTGACAAGCCGGGAGAAGATGTGCTCCTGGGGGCTGAGGGGAAGAGTCCTTGGCTCAGAAGTGTTGCAACACCCACCCTCAGCCTTCTGCCACACCCAGGCCAGCTCAGCTCTGCACCGGAGGCCTCAGGGCAGCCACCAAGGGGCCCAGGTACACTCTGCGGGGCTCAAGCCAGCCTGGCTCCCCTTACAGGGACACTGGAGCTGACATCCGACTCCAGCCCAGCATTTTGATCACACCCCCTGGTCTGCAGCAGGGACAGGCTAGTATCGGCATATAGGGCTCTGTCTTCATGTCCCTCGGACCCTCAGGTTCAGGGCTGTGTCTTCTTAGACCCTCAGCATAAGGCTCTGTCTTCCCTCTCCATCCTGTCTCCTGGCACCTGCCCCCGAGGGCTCTCCTGGGCACCTTGCTGACTCCTGCCTTTCTGTCTCTCTGGCCTCTCCTCTCTGCTTCTGCCTGCACAGGCTCTAACCCCCACTCCTCCCTGGCCCTGCCTCTTGGGCCTTCTCCCTCCGGCCTCGTGTTTTAGAATTCTGGGTCTGGTCTGCCTCTTTGGCTCCCCTGCTCAGCTCAGCAAGAATGGGGTACGGAGGGGCCAGGGGGGCTGCAGGTGGCCCTGACTCTTGCCTTCCCCGCCCTGCCTGGCCCCAGCTGAGCTCCCGAACCCCCCCGGCTGTCCTCCTTCCCTCTTGCTGGGTGGCACGGCAGCTCCCCGCAGTTCTCTCAGCCGTGCACCCTCTCCCAACTTACCCTCCTCCTTCCACACCAGGACCCATCACGACTCTCCCCTGCTCAGAGACCTTTGCCAACTCTCCATTATCACCAGGACCAAGTAAGACCCCTGAGTGAATCCCTGGGTCCTGGCCTGCCTGCCTCTCCCCTCCAGGGCCAAGTGCTCCACATGGAGATGAACTCAACACGCGGCTGCTCTGTAAAGGGTCTCCTCCTCTTCCTGCCCCTACCCTCCAGCTTGGAAAGCCCTCACCTGTTTCCTAAGGCTATGTCTCCCCCATTAGTCAGGGGACCCTGAAGGATCTCTGGAGGCAGAAGCTCTTTCCTCTGGCAGACCCTAGGATCAGGGACTAGATCTCCCCTATCAGACTAGATAGAGGTCACTGAAACCAAAGATCATGCCTCTCCCTACACCCCCCCACACCCCGCCCTCATTAGGGCAAAGGCAAGAGGATAAGGGCTGTGTCCCCCAGCGACTGAGCAAGGCTGTATCCCCAGTCAGACCTGGAATACTTACCATCAGGGTGAGTCTCCCCCACCCGACTAATGTTCCTGAAGTCAGGGGCTGTGCCCTCCCATTAGACCAGGGACCCTAAGATTGGGGGCTGAGTCTCCCCCCCCCCCCCCCCGGAGCCTGGAAGCCCTCGGGGGAGGGCTGTGTCACCCCATTAATCCAGGTCCCCGAGGGCAGGAGGCAGGGAAAAAGGCAGCTCCCAAGGCAGAAGGGCGTCCCCAGCCCTCTGCCACGCTGCCACAGCCTCCCCGAGCCCCTCGCGCCGCCCCGCCTCACCTCCACCAGCTGCCCGGCGACCCCCGCGAGGCAGACCCCCAGCGCGACGCCGCCCAGCGCCCACAGGGGCCCCGCGCCTCGCCGCTGCCCGGCCATCTTCGCGCCCCGCGGCTCCGGGCGGGCGAGGCCGCAGGTGGGGGGAGCCAGCGACGCGGGGGGCCGGGCGCGGTTGGCCCGGTGACTGCCCCGCCAGGCAGCCGGCGCTCGCGGTGACGATCTGGTCGCAGGCCGCGAGTGGGCATCATTTATTCATCGTCGGTGTCTGGTTCCCTGCCTCCCGCCCCCACATCACCGCGGATGGAGGGCCCGCCCCCCTCCCGGTGGATCCGAGTCCAGGTCTCCCTCCCCTAACCCGATCCAGCCGGGCAGAGAGGAGTGAGAGTGACAGGCTGGGGTCAGGTCCTTGAACAACAGGCCCCGGCTCCCCTGCCCGACTTGGGCCTCAGTTTCTCCATCTGGGGCAAGGGGAGGAGTTAGAATCTGCCGATCTGGGAGGCCCTTCCCAGTCTGACGTTCTGAATTTGAAAAACCCTGCTGGACCCAGGCTGGCGGTGGGGGTGGGGGTGGGGGGCGGGGGGACGGTATGGCAGGCAGGTTGCCATAGTGACAGGCGCTCAGGGATGTCCTGGGCTGGCTTCCTGCCCAGAAATGGCTCTGGTCACTCTGGACACCAGAGCTAGAGTGGGGGATGGGGACCAGGGGATGGTATGGTCAGAGTTGCTAGTTCCCGGTGCTATGGAAGGTTCCTGAAGAAGCCAGCACCTGCTGCCCCACGGGACTGGGACGACTCCCCCTGGAAGGGCTGGAGGACCATTTTTTGACTCTGGCCGACCTTGAGCCTCTGCCCCAGTCTGATCCCCAATTCTTACTCCAGTCTGAGCCATGATCCTGGCCTCGCCCTGAACCTGGCCCACATGTACTCTGGTCCTGACCCCAGGATCAGCCTTGACAACCCAGGGATGGAGCAATGGAGGGTCTGAGAAGCTGTGGAGACCAGAGGGTTTTGGAGGAGGATGAAGAGGAGGAGGAGGAGGAGGAGGAGGAGGAGGAGGAGGAGGATGGTCTGGGGTGGGGAGACTCCTCTGGTCCATCCTTTCTCTCACTTCTCCTTCCACCCCTCCCTCCCTCCCTTCCTTCTTCCCACCCTCCCTCCCTCCCTTTCTTCCTTCCTTCTTTCCTTCCTTCTTCCTTCCTCCTTCCTTCCTTCCTTCCTTCCTTCCTTCCTTCCGGACCCTGTAGATTCAGAGCCTCGTAGGGCTCCTGCCTGGAGGTGCAGCAGATGGGCAAGGGCCAAGGTGAGAGCTACAGCAGAGAGCAGAGGGCCAGCCATGGACACCCACAGGTGACAGGGGTGGGAGATCACAGGCGGGCAGGGAAACAAGAGAGCCACTGGCAAAGGACAGCTGGCCTGAGGGATCCTCAACAGTAAGTGGCAAAGTCTGGGGTCTCAGTGGGCTGGGCCACCCCATCCTCCCCAGGCTTGCCCCAGCCAGGCAAACAGGGATTCTATTAAAGCCCAAATGACTTGCTGAAGCTTCTGCTTCCTCATGCCTCTGTCATGGGCCAGGCTAGGGAAAGCCGCACTGACCAGCCAGGGAGGTCACCCTTGGGACACAGGGTCAGAGAGGCCTTGGCTGGACTGGGCTGAGGTTAGTGGGCCTGACAGTGGCCGTGGGCAAGCTGTTACCCCTCTCTGCTTTGAACTTCTCGTCTACGGAATGGAGAGGGCAAGACTTTCATCAAAGGGCTGTTAGGAGGATTATATTGAACTAAGGATTATGGAGTGCTGAGTCGCTAGCTTTCCCTGCTAGGAAAAATGATTTAAATTTCCTTTTTCGCTCTCTGAAGGCGGTGAAAGTTGACTGAACAAAACTGAAGTTATTATCCCCAATTCACAAAACTAAATGAGCACGAAGAAATTTTAAGAAATGAAACTTTCAAATTAGATTTCCTATAGATTTGTAGCTTTAAACTTTATAACTTCTAAAGGTACTGAAGCTTAAAACTAAGACTCCTGGGGCATGATCACATCGACAGCTTTCAGACCTCAGATTGAACCTCTCTGAGCTTCAATCCCTCATCTGTAAAATGGGTATAACTATGGTATCACAGCACCTGTGCATCACAAGCCTTCAGGAAATGCTAGTCGTTATGATTGTTGTGGGTATTGTCTCAATTCCCTGTTGTCAAACACTGGTGTTTTTTCCAATTCTCCAAAAGGTGAAATACTACGGTGAGCGAAACATCCTTGAAGCTAAAGCCCTTTCCATCTTCGAAGGCTTTTCTTCCTCTCCTCTGTGGACTTATGAGGAATTGAGGGCCAGAGAGGGGTTGTGCCCTGCATAAGGTCACACAGGAACTGAGGCCTCAAACTCAGTCTGTGGCCCCTAACCCAGGCCTCTGTCCCCTGTCCAGTACTTTTCCTATTTCTTTTTTTTTTTTTGATTTTTTCATGTTTGTTTATTTTTGAGAGAGAGAAGAGCGTGAGCAGGGGAAGGGCAGAGAGAGAGGGAGACACAGCATCCGAAGCAGGCTCCAGGCTCTGAGCTGTCAGCACAGAGCCCAATGCGGGGCTCAAACTCACCAACTGTGAGATCGTGACCTGAGCCAAAGTCGGATGCTCAATAGACGGAGCCACCCAGGTGCCCCACTTTTTCTATTTCTTATGAGGCCCCTGATTTCTCCTGCACCCTACTACCAGTAAGGCCCATCAGGTCTGGGGTGGCAGAGCTCTAGGTGCCCAGATTCCCCAGCCTCGTTCCCCTGGAAGACAGTGTCCCCTCCATGCATGGTGGCATGAATGCTTGGCCTGCGGAACCCTGTTTGTCCCTCGGGTGCTATTTTTAGCTCCTGTGGGTTTCCTGTAGGGGCCCAGTCCAGTCTCTAGGACCTCTGGATTGGAAGCCATGGGCAGTGCAGTCGACAGTGGCCAGGGGAACCTGTGAACACTTCTCTCCTGGAGCCAGAAATGCCAGGGCTCAAGGCTCAGCTCTGGGGAAGCAGAGGGTCGGGAGTAGGTATCTTCCCAGCCACGGAGCCAGGCTGGGATCCAGGACATCTTGGACTTGGCCTGGGCTGAGAGTGGGGGCTGGGCTGTCTAGGCCTGAGACACGGTGGCTGGGGCCTGCTGGGAGCTGGCAATCTCTGACCTTGTTGGCCCCAGGCCTGGCCCAGAATAGCTCTGGGGCTGGGCCGGGCCTGGTGAGACCTGTGTATACAGAAGCATGCGCTCGTGTCCCAGGCTCTGGTGTGCACAGGAGTGCATGCACACTCTGCACTTGCCTCTCTGTGTGTCTGTGAGTCTTAGTGTGTGTTCCATGGAGCAGTATGTAAGTCCGTGTCCATGTGGATGTGCACAGCGTCTGCCCGTGCCCACGTACAGGGCTGCCTCCTGGGCTGTGCAACTTGGAAGTCCTGCCAGTGTGTTCATAGTAGATGGGTCTGTGTGGCACAAGTAAATGTACACGCCGCACATTCCTGTGGACTGTGGCATGCGAGAGTGGGGTGGGTGTGTGTGTGCACATCTGCGGTGGGATTGGGCAAGGGCCCTTGGCTGTGTGGGCGGGTGGACCCAGTGGAGGCTGTCCTTTGGGCACTACTAGGGGACTACAGATTACTTGGCCCTGGCAGAGAGAGAGAGGGAGCGAGGCCTGGCAGGTCTTGCCCCACTTGGCAGATAGTAAAACTGGGCTTGGCAATGCTGGTGAGGTCACCCACTCTAGTGTTCGGTGGGTGGGGGGGTGAGGGAAGATGTGCCCCAGCTTTCCGATTCCCCTAGATATGGCCGAACAGGAAGGCTGGGCTGTGGGGAGGAAGCTGAGGGGGCCCTTCCCTTCCTGCTTGAGCCCAGCCAGCGCTGCCCTCCCTCAGCTGTAGGTACAGATGAGGACACTGAGGCCCGAAGAGGGGATGGGCTGCTGCAGAGACACCACTCACTGAATCTGCTTCCTCCTGCTCAGGGCTCTGTCCTGCCTGCCTTGCTCGCCACACCCTCCTGGACAACCTTGCTCTCTCTATGTGGCCACATCTCCATGGCCCTTGACCCTTCCCCCCAAGCCCCAGAAACCCCTTGCTTGACCACACCCACGTGCCAGAGGACCCACAGACCCACCAAGACCCTGCTCATCTGAGAAGGATCCCCTTGAACTGCCATGTGCCCCCTCCACTGGGGATCTTTCTTCAGCCTGGCAGGGTGGGGCATGACTTCCACCCCCTCAGATTTGAGTATGGGTACCCTTTTTGCCCTTCCACTGTCCGTATGGGGCCTGTTGGTCTCAGTGTTGTCAACCCTGAAAGGGGAGATGACTCCAGTCATCCTCTGGAACCCGTGTACTGCGGGAAGTGATGGGGGGGGGAGGGGCATAGGCATGGTGGCTGGAGGGGGACCAGGCAGCAGACAGCGGGATCCTTTGTTACAGGCTGAACCATTGTCCTCCCCGCCCCCCCCCCCCCCCCCCCTCCTGGGACTAGGCTTCCGCCACCCTTTCCAAGGTCACAGGCCCCGGAGCAGACAAGCGCAGGCTGCATGCTCTACTGGGCCATGATGAGAACCAGGAGTGGGGGCAGGGGGACTTCCTCAAGGTCACACAGAAAGAAATGGTCGCTGGCCATACACATCTGGCCCAAGGGGGTGCGGGGCAGCCTCGGTTTACCCCACTTTCGGTACGTTTCTCGAGCCCACCCAGCGCTGCGCTTGTGCTGGCCTCTGGGATTCGGTGCGGGTGGAGGAGGTCATGGGGTTGCACCCAGGCCCAGAGCGGTCAGAATAGGGGCGGATGCCCGGGAAGGCCCCGTCAGGACGAAGAAGCCAGGCCGCTTCCCGGACACTGCCGGGCGGTCCTGGGAGCCCTTCCTGGGAAGCTAGGCGAGCCTGGGCCTGAGTGAGTGAGTGTGTGTGTTTAAGGCGGCGGAGGGGTCAGGCCCCTACCTCCCTCTCCCACTGGGTCCCAGAAGCCTTCGGACCCGGAGGTCTCCAGGGAAGGCCTCAGGACTAGACCTCGGGCGGGGGTGCGGGGGTCGCGTAGATCGCTAGGCGGGTCGGTCGGCTCACGCCCCAGCTTCCTCGAGCAACAACCCGGGGTGGGCGGGGCCGGCGGTGGGGGCGTGGCGAGGGGCGGGGCAGTGGGCGTGGCGGGCTCCGGGGCAGCGGGGAGGGGGCGGCGTGCGGGCAGCGGGGAGCCAGCGGCCGCGGCGACGCTCCCCGCTCTGGGCACCGGCACCGCGCAGGTAAGGGCGGGGCGGAGGTCGCGCGTCTGTGGGCGGGCTCCTGTGCTCCCGCTTGCCCCTCACTCCAGGTGGGACTTTCGCCTAGCGCCCCCTCGGGCCGCCGCGTCGCCGTCCCTCCACGGCTCCTCGGTCCCAGGCGGCGCTCACATGGGGGCCGTCTGAGTTTGTCCCAAGGCACCGGCCCCGTTCCCCATTCCCCGCCCCGTGCCAGGGCCCTTCGGCCTTTCAGCCTCGTTCTCCCTGCCCCGCGGTTACCCTGCTCGGATTTACGGGCAGCGCAGAGATAGCGCCCGGGGTTCGTGCACCGCGCAGGGGATCGGTCCCGGGCTGGGGTGCGAGGGCCGCCCCCGGACCCCATCCAGCCTGAGAGACTGCCAGGAGGAGGTGACGCCTGCAGTGAGACCGGCATGGGCAATGCCTGGTGGCTGGGACAGGATCCCATGTTTGGGAAACTCCAGTGACTGTGCGTGTGCCAGGCAGGGAGGGGCAGGGAAGCTGTCAGAGACTGAGAAGGGTTGGGGGTGGGGGCGTATAGGACAAGAAGCTTAGAGGCATGGAGAGCCCAAGAAGGAGTGCTGGGGGGAGAAGCCAAAGTGGAGACTGAGGGGTCAGCTGTGACAGTTGAGCACCCCCACCCTGGGGCAGTTCCTCTGTCCTGTGTCTACCACTGGGCTGTTTTAGGGGACTCTGGGGCAGCCCAGGAAAAAGACGTCCAGAGCAAGCAAAACTTCCTTGCTTGTCCACACCAGGAAATACCAGAGTGGGTGCCATGACAGGGTGTGGCCTAGGGGCCTGAGGGGCCCGGGGGGGCCAGGTCTTGGAGAGGGCAAGGGAGGCTTCGGTGACCCTGCCTGAGAGCGACCAGGCGTGGAGAGAGGCCAGGAATGCAGGGGAGACAGCAGGTCTGGCGGCTGGTTAGATCGACAGGGGAAGGGCAGCTGACTCACCTGGGCACGCCAAGACTAGCCAGTTCTGTCCTCACCCTGCCCCACAGTGAGCACCAAGGCTGCCTGAGGAGGTAGGAGGCTGGGTCCTGCTGGGAACTTGCTGTGTGCCCTGAGGCAAGTCGCCCAGCCTTTCTGAACCACCTCACTCAGGTGACCTGGCAGGACCGGCAGCCAGAGGCCTGGGTCTGAGCCCTGCACATGCTCTACAGACATGCTCTACAGATAGCGTCTCAGCCCCTCTCTTGCCTTCCTCGGCCTCAGTTTCTCCATAGGTACTTCATGTGCAGCCTAACACTAAGGAACTTTAGAACTGGGTGGAGGGAGAGGGTATGGAGGCCATACTCGTGACCAGAGCCCGGTGGGTTAGGGGTGTGAAGGGTTTGAGCAGGGGTTACTCCTGCTGGGTCCCTCTCACGTTATGGCTCAGCACCTCCCCCTACCCCCAAACACACACACTCCTGCATACTCGTGCGTGGTCTGCTCCCTGCTCTCACTCTCTTGGTTGCCTCCAGGATGAAGGCCCAAGCTCTCTAGCCGGGGAGTGGGGACCCTGGGCACCACCAGACCAGATCCCCAACCTCAGCCGCAGCCTTCCCCACCACTGCCTCGCCAGCCATGCTTAACTTCTGGCCTTTTCTCTGAGCAGTGTACCTCAGTTCCTTAGAGGTAGACGTCCCTTTGGAGCCACAGATCTGGAAGGGTCCTGGAGTAAATGCCAGTCTGGGTCTGTAAGACTCATCCCGAGGGTCCCTAGGCTGCTTTGAGCGGTGAAGGAGGCTGAGGACCAGGTCTCTGCACCCAGAGCAACTCCCCACACCAGTTTATCATTTCTAAGGAGGACTCACATAGTTTGAAAGCTCTGATCTAAACGCACCCCTATTTCACAGAGGAGGTGACTGAAGCCCAGAGGGGAGCAGGGCTCTGGACAAGCATGGCCAGGACTGAGCAGTGGGTAGGGGGTTGGCAGGGGGTCCTGTGGGAGCAGCTGAGGTATGGGCCATGGGTCCAGGGTAAGGGTAGCTGCCAGCCCCCCAGCGAAGGGCGGGGGACGCCTGAGGTGGAGAGGGGCAGAGAGCTCTATCTGGGGTGCAACGTGGCTGGGGTGGACCCCAGGTCAGTGTGAGTGTGGGGGATGCCTGGTGTTCAGGGCCCCTCGGCCTCGAGCTACTGACTGCAGGTCCCCACTCGCCCTGATCTGGTTCCTAGTCCACACCTCCTGTCCTGGCTGCACCTTCTTCCTCCACCTTTATTTAGCCAGTGTCCTCACCTCTCAGTTCACACCCCCTACTGACTGGCTGCCAACTGAGGATGGAAAGGTCACCCCCACCCCCCAAAGGGCCTTTCCCTTCTGTCAGTTTCTGGAGCTATGGGGGAGGGTCGGGGGGGGGCGGGCCCCACTTGCTGTACCCCTGGCCCCTCAGCTGGGCTCTGTGGATCTGCCTGAGTTGACGTGGAGCCACCTGTCCCTCTGCCCCAGGTGGGGTGGGGGGAGGTACTGGGGCTGCCACAGGGGCCCACAGAGCAGGCCACAGCTGGGCAGCTGGCCGCTTCCCCTTCCTGTCGGTCCCTCCCAAGGCCTCGCCCTCCTGAAGCAGCAGCAGCAGGAAAGGTGGGGCAGGAATGCCGGGGCCTGGGCCCTTGGCCAGAGTTCTGAGACACCCGCCCTGCTGCCCCAGAGCCTGTTCCCTGGGAGTTGTAGGTTTTGTCAGGGGCCTGGAAAGGGCGCTGGGGCTCCACCTGTGTCACCTGCCCATTCCGGCGATCCCGATGATATCTCCCACCCCACCTAGGTCAGCTTACGGCAGAGCCTCTGAGTGTCAGAGCCAGGGACAGGCAGTCTGAGGGTCTCAGGCTAAGAGACCCTGAGATGTGTGGTCTGGTCCTTCGGGCAGATGAAGTTTGCTCGGTGAGGACACCTGGCTCTGGTGGGAGAGCGCTGTGTCTGTTTGGAGGCTGCGGCCTGGCTGTGGGGGTGGGTTGGAGCCCAGGCCCCTTGCTGACCCTCCCTCTCGTCAGAAAGCCACATTCTCAGGGGATCTCTGCCTGCTTGGTGCGTTCCTCACTCCATGGTGGGGAGTCCAAAGACTCAAGCCCACCTGCCCGCCCCCACAACCCCTACCTCTTTGCTCTGGGCACAGCAGGGTCAGCCAGGTTGAGGGGCACGGAGGGTCTGGCTCTCACCCCTGCTGACCTCACTCTGCCACTGCTGGGCCCTGTCTCCTCTCCAGCTGTCACCACATCCATCTCCCCAAGTCTGATGTTGGGTCCTACCACGCTCCCTTGCCCTGAGATCCTCCATAACTCCTCCACTGGCCACGTAGGCCACTCTTGGTGGGCCACGCGCAGAGCCTGGGCCCTCATGCCCGTGATCCTTTGCTCTCACTGTACCCATGATCCTTTGCTCTCACTGTGCCCATGATCCTTTGCTCTCACTGTGTCCATCTGCATGGCCTGAGCCATGGCCTTGAGAAAAAAGCTGGGTTCCTCTGACAGTGTGTCCTTGTTTCCAGAGACTCTGTGGAGGGGGAGCTAGGTCAGAGCACCACTAGATATTACTCTGAACCTCGGGAGCCATGGTGGATGTTTGAGCAGGGGAATGAGCAGGCCAGAACTGGGCTTGAGGAGCACCTGCCTTTTGGGCTAAAAAGAGGTGTTTCCCTAGGCAGTTCTGAACCCTCACTGCCTCTCCATCAGGTCCCCTCTGCTGGGCCCAGGTGCAGAGCAGGGCAGGGGTCAGTGGTTGGTCTGGGCGTTCCCCTCTGAGGCGGCCCCAGGCTCACCACTCCGTTCTGTTGTGGGCAGTCCCGGGCACGTGGGCTGAGAGCGTGGCACTGACCGTGCTCTCCCTGGCGCCCTCTCTCTGGTCTGTGCCCCATTCGCAGGCCCCGAGTCCAGCATTCTGGCCATGTGCAGCCCTGAGGAGGAGGCCCTGCTGCGGCTGGAGGAGGTCTTCTCCTCCACCCTCGCCCGCATCAACAGCCTCGTCCTCCAGCCCCTGCTCACGGCTGGTGAGTCTCAGCTCTGCAGTGGGAGGGCGGGGGACGCAGGAACCATCCTGGGACCCCGGGACCTAGCTCGTTAGACTGTTCGTGGCACGCACAGCCTGCTCAGCCTCAGACGGGAGTGGGGACACACGGGACTGGGGCTCCGCCTCTGGTCGCTGGCTGCTCCCTTCTCAAAGGGACCCCAAGGGGCCAGGCCACGGACCCCTAGCCCAGACTCAGCTGTA
The DNA here is from genome assembly GCF_022837055.1 of Prionailurus viverrinus. Classification (NCBI taxonomy): domain Eukaryota; kingdom Metazoa; phylum Chordata; class Mammalia; order Carnivora; family Felidae; genus Prionailurus; species Prionailurus viverrinus. Next base: position 15,548,210 of record NC_062562.1, on the reverse strand, counting down.
CATAGAGTCAAAGTCCCACCTCTTCCAGGGCACAGGCCTGATGCTCTGCCTGGATTCTCAGCCTGCTCTCACCCAGGGCACGGCTGGAAAGCAGGATGCTGAGTTTTTACTTCCAGTTTGGGTCTCACTTGTGAAGTGACCTTGGTCAGGTGCCTTCCACTGAGGGGCTCTGTCCACTCATCTGTGAGAGGGAGGGGACCATAGGACCTTACAGACCCTGCATCCCAGACCCCAGGAAGTCCAGAGACTCGGGGGAGTTAGTGTACGTGGTGTCCCTGCTCAGTGGGGGGGTGGACATGTGCCCCACTTACTCCTCAAGGGTGCTGCCCGGCTCTCCGGCTGCCTGTCCCTGCTGAGTTCCAGGGGGCCACATCAGCTTCCTATCCAGAGCCAAAGACCCCGAGGAGGATGCAGAACCCTGGCCGAGGCTCCTGGGCTGTGGGGGCCCCTCCCCTCGAGGCGGAGAGGCCCCGCCCCCTCACAGCGTGGTTGCCCCGCCCCCCCTCCTCCAGAGCCCTCGGACCCCCAGGGCAGAGAGTGCCTGCGGCTGTTGCAGCAGCTACACAGGAGCTCCCAGCAGCTCTGGGAGGTGACGGAGGAGAGCCTGCACTCGCTGAGGAGGAGGCTGTGCCACCAGGACTCCGTCGGGCTGGAATCCCTGCTGTTGTTGTGCGGCGCCGACCGCGTTCTACGGGTGCACGTAGAGTACGGCGGCGAGGAAGGCGGGGGATCGCCCTGGGCCTAGGGCTCCCCGGGTCAGGTTTAGGTTTGGGTTCGGTCTGGGGTGGGTCAGCCTCAGGGCCTGGGGCCTTAGCCTGGCACAATCACAGACACCCCAGACCTGAGCCTTGGGGCCTCCCAGGGAGGAAAGACTGAGTTAGAATTACCTGGTTGGGCCAGGGCTGCGGGGACTCGGTGAGTGGGGTCCGAGGACCCCGGAAGGGCAGGGGCTTGGGTCTGAGGCCGTGGGCTGGGCCTGCAGGGTGTCTCCTGTGCTGTCTGTAGGTACATCGAAGCCTACACTAGCTGCGTGGTGGTGCAGGCCTTTCAGAAGGCAGCAAAGAAGAGGAGGTGAGCACAGGGTGCTGCGGGGATGGGGGTGGGGTGGGGGCTCTGAGTCGGTGGGGGTGTCCGGGAGGGAAGGCTGGGGAAGTCCCATGGCCACAGCAGCCCGTGTCACAGCCCATGACTCATCCCGAACACTCCTGGTTCTAACAATTCCACGCTGATCCACACCGGAAGGCGGGGGGGGGAAGTCTATGGAGGCTGTGAGCCAAATCCAGATATCCACTAGCCAAGGCCGACCCTGGGAAGGGGAAGGAGGGGCCGTCCTGTTCAGGGTGGATGGTTGTCCTCGATGATCCCTTCACCCCGAGATATTGTCGTTGAATCTCCTCCAATCAGGCGACCATGTTCGTGTGATATGAGAGCGGTTTGGGGTCTGGGACTGCTCCTGAGACCTGGGGGCATTAGCTGGGTTTGGGTGGGGGATGGTGGCAGGGACAGAACGTAGGAGGGGGATGAAGGCGGCGTGTGGCCCTTCCTCCACTCAGCGAGTACTGGCGGGGCCAGCGGAAGGCGCTGCGGCATCTCCTGTCGGGCGTGAGCTCAGAGGCCTCCGTGGGCACAACGCTGGTCCAGGCGCTCCGCCAGCCGCTCGCCCATCACGTGCAGCAGTATGTGCTCCTCCTGCTGAGCCTCGGGGACACCATTGGGGAGGTAGGTAGCAGGGAGGTCGGGCGACCAGGTGCTGCTCAATAGGCCTGTCACTTGTAGGGACGCCAGGGGAGGAGAGGAACGGTCCTGGCTCAGGAGACCCATCTGACTCAGGAACCCTGGCTTGAGAAAGACACAGCCATGCTTTTGGGGACGTGGCCCTGTTCTGGGGGGTTCGCAGGGACATGGCCTTGCCCTGGCATGTCTGAGGTACATGGCCCTGCTGTAGTGGAGCCAGCAGAGACCCGGGAAGCAGATGGAGAATCATGTACTGGGTGTGCGGACACCTGGCCCAGGTCCAGCTTTGCGGGGGGGGGGGGGTGTGTCACCCAGTGGTCCTCTGGAAGCACCTTCATGCTGGCCTCTCCCTCAAGGAAGGGCTGGCAGGGAGAAAAGGACAAACTTTGGCTTAGATCCAAACCTTCTGACCAGCTGGGGCCAGGCCAGGGCCGGGGCAACCATCACAGGGTGGCGGAAGGTTCTGACAGGCCCCCCCCCACCCCCGTCCCCCACTCACCAGCTGCTCTGTGTCCTTGCAGCGTCACCCCACTCGGGAGCTGGTGGTGCACGCGGCCACCCTCTTTGGGAACCTAGAGTCCTTCATGAGGCAGGCGCTGGACCAGGCCACCACCACGCAGGCCCTCTGGCACGCCCTGAGCAGCCGGCTGAGAGTGAGTTTGAGGCCTCAGGGCGGGTCAGGAAAGGGGACTCTTATCAGGCAGGGGCCAGGTGGCTGTGAGGTCCGTGTGTCTAGCCGTCCTCAGGCACTTGCTGAGTGCCTCCTGGGCCAGGCCGTGAACCGGCTCTGGGGAAAAGCAGTCAGAACTGACTCTGTCCTGAGACGCCACCCGGCGATCACGTCCTCATGAAACCACCCACTGTGGCACGCACTGCCCCTACCGGGGTCGGCGGGGGAGCCCCCTGTGCCCTGAGAGGGTGTGGCAGGCCTGGGACCCAGTGTAGAGAATTAGGGGAACAGAGAAAGGGAACAAGAATCGCCAGCGAGAGGCAGGGACCGCAGAGCCCCGGTGAGTGTTGTGGGGGGCTCGGCGGGGGCAGTGGCTCGAGGTGGGACGGGCCTCAAAGCGAAGCTCTGAGACAAGTTTGCTGCCCCCACCCCCTCCAGACCTTGGAGCCCCACTGTCGTCACAGAGCTGGGGGCCTCCGGGAGATGGTTAGAGTGGGGGACAGGGGCGCCTGAGCCCTGTGCCTCCCCGCCCTCCTCCCCAGGATGTGCTCTGCACCCCTGCTCGCAGACTCCTGCAAGACAGCCAGGACATACCTGTGACGGTCACCCCGCTACGGGCGGAGCGCGTGCTGCTCTTCGATGATGCCCTGGTCTTGCTGCAGGTTGGGGTGGGGCTGACCAGAGGTCCTGGGGCCGCAGCGGGGGTCGGGGGCCTGGCTGAGAAAGGAGTGGGGGGCGAGAACTTGGGGAGGTGATGGGGGCCGAGAGGCAGTCATTGCTGGGGGTGGGGGGCGGCAGGCCCCGCCATCCCTGGAGCAGGGTGAGCTATCGGGCAAGGCCGCGCGAAGCGCATCTCAGTCCCGGCTGCCATCGCTGCTAACCATCTGTACCTCGGTTTCCTCATCTGGAAAACGGGACACTTGTGAGTGAGTTGGTCTTCAGCAGGTGCCGGACAACTCTTGGTTCTTTCTCTTCCTTACTTAGGAGGGGAGCCCCAGATGGGAGGTCAGGGGTGGCCCTTGGTGACTGAGGAGGGCTGGATGGATCCGGGCACACATGAGGCTTCTAGAAAAAAGTACTGTGTAGAACCAGGGCCTGGGCTCTGGACGTTGCAGAAGTCAGGGGGGAGCCAGGGCTCGGGTTTGGGATTGTTTCCTGGCCTGTAGTATCCCCCACCCTTGAAGTCATATGGCCCTTGTGATAGCCATAGCGCTGTCTTCTCTGTCCCCTCAGAATGCCAGGCTGGGGCTCCCCTGCAGACTGGGAGGCCGAGGCCTGGGGGGAGGGGGGGGCTGCTACTTGCCCTGTCTAAACCTGTATCTCCTGAAATCTGGTTCACTTTGAGCTCCTCTCCACTCTGTGCCCCAGGTACACCGATGAGATACTTCAATGCTCTGTGCCCTTTCCTACCTCTGGACCTTTGCATGTCCTGTACCAGGCCCACTCTTGTCCCTGCCTGTGTCTGGCACACTCCTCCTGCCCTTCGGGCCTGGGCCTGGTGCCTCCTCCCCCTGCGGCGGTGAGGCAGTGACCTAGGTCAGGCAGGAGGTCGCTGCATGCAATCTTGTAGAGGAAGGGGCGTGGGTCAACTCTCCGAGCAGGGATGGCGTTCCAGATAGAAGGAGCAGCACAGGGTCATGGATGGAGCCGGAGGCGAGGGAGGGGCTGCTCCAGGGTTCCCAGCCAGGCCCTTGGATGGGAAGGGAGATGGGGAGCAGGCTGGGCGAGCCGGACTGAGTAGCCTGGGGATGCCCGGCCGCGTGGCAGCAGGTTGGTGCCTGGAGCACGACTGGCCCAGAGCAGGAGGGGAGCGTCTGGTCTGGGCCCTGGGTGACACCAGTGCCCCATCTCCTTCCAGGGCCACAGCGTCCACACCTTTGATCTGAAGCTGGTGTGGGTGGATCCTGGGCAGGACGGGTGAGCGGCCCCCTCCAATCACACCCCAGGCCTTCTCTCCCTCCACCCACCTGACACCGCCCGCACCCCAGGGCTTGGGCCTCCTGGAACACCCTCCGGAACGGAGCTGGGGCCTACTCGTCACCTCCATCTGTCTAGGTGCACGTTTGATCTCCTCACACCTGAGGAAGAGCTCTCCTTTTGCTCCAAGGACCCCCAGGGCCGGGTGAGTGTGGGTGGGTTGTGAATCGGGGTGGGGTGGGGCCAGAGGAGTGAGGGAAGGCAGCAGGAGGGCAGGGGGAGGGCACAGGTGTACCCCCCCCCCCCCCGGAGGCTCTGGGACCATGGCCACAGCGAGTCGGCGGTCAGCCCGGGTCGGGCCTCAGAGCGCCGTGGAGAACAGGGTACTTGGCCCTGTGAAGCCGGGATTGGGGCTTTGCGGGTGCCTGCCCCGCGGCTCTGTCTGGCTCCCCCGGCAGGCACCGAAACCGCACACGAGGTCTGATGCAGGGCCTAGGGAGCAGCATGGAGCCGTTAGTTGGCTTTTCCCCCAGACGACAGAACAGAAGGGGAGGGGCGTGGCGGGGGTACTATCTGGAGCTTCCTAGAGGGGCTGCCTCCACAGCAGTGACCTATCCTGTGTTTCCCCTGTCCCCACCAGATGGTCTGGCAGTGGAAGGTGACTCAGGCTGTGTGCCAGGCCCTGCGGGGGAAGAAGGACTTCCCCATGCTGGGGGCGGGCCTGGAGTCCCCCGAGCCCCCCACCTGCCGCTGCGTGGCATACACCTTCCGCGCCGAGGGTCGGCTCTGCCAGGCCACCTACGAGGGCGAGTGGTGCCGGGGCAGGCCCCATGGCAAGTGAGTGACCGGAGCTCCGGGCCGAGCGAGGCAGGGGTCGTTGTGGGAGTCTGAGGACAGATGGGACCCACATGGACCTAATCACCCGAGGGCACGAACCAAAGGCTGTTACTCCGAATCAGTTGGTCAAGCCTGTTTGTCCCCCGGTCTCTCTTAAGCTCTATTGGACAGGACCTGGCCCATAGTAGGTCTGTGCCATGTAGAGTCTCGGTGAGGGTGATGACCCCAGAAGGCGTGGGACAGGCTTCAGGCGGCTGGCCTGCAGGGCTGCAGTGACTGTTCTCGGGAAGCGGGGGGAGAATAATGCTCATATTCACGTAGCACCGTCTGGTGGGGGAAATGGTTTGCAGATACCTGGCCTCCCCCAGCCCTTACAAGACCCCCCTGGGCGAGTGTCATCACCCGTTCTGGAGGCCCAGAGGCTGGCATGACCTACCCAAGGCCTCAGGGCAGGTTATAGCGTGAGTCTGGCTTCAGTCACAGGGAGGTGGGCTTTTCAAGACCCTGTGGCCCCCCCCTATGTTCCAGCTGGAAAAGCCAGGGCCCCGAAAGCAGAAGGGACTTGCCAAGGTTATGCTCATAAGCACGTTAGTTTCTGATACCTTGCCTGCTTCCAGAAAGGACTTGAGGAAGCAAATGAACAACAACAACAAAAAAACAGAAAAAACAATGCCGTGTCAGAAGAGGGGAGGAGGATGCTAGAAGCCACTGGCTAGCGCTTGACTTAAGCTTGCAGTTCAGCTCTGAGCTTCCTGTTGGTCAAGGGAAAAAGGGAACCTGGATGTTTCCAGAGCTTTCCCTGTGGGGTGTGGTGAGTGTGCCTGAGGCTGCTGGGCTAGTTGTGCCAGGAGTCGAGAAGGACCGAGAGCCCCCTGCGGGTCATGGAGCTCAGAGAGAAGGGCTGGGTGGGGGCAGGGAATACCAGTCTGGGGGGAGCTAGGGCTCTGAGAGGGTCTGTGGTGGAGGTCAGCTGGGGGCTGTGTGCGTTTGAAGTTCGGGTCGAGTGGGCCTGATGTGTGTGCCCTTCAACTGTCTTCCAGGGGCACCCTGAAGTGGCCAGATGGCCGGAATCACGTGGGGAATTTTTGCCAGGGCCTGGAGCACGGGTAAGGCTGGGGCTGATGCGGGAGAATGTGGCGGGCGGGGGAGTGGTTTTCACCCCCGCCACCGTCACCAGCCTGGCCCCATCCTAAATCCCCGAACCTCAAGCAGGAACTTAAGGCCATTTGGTCCAGGTCCCCTTATTGCGCTTCGGGAAACCAAAGCCCCGAGGAGGGGTGGGTCATGGAAGGAGTGGTCAGGACCGGAAGGTGCTCCCGGGATGCACAGGGGGGCGGGACAGGGGGAGGCGTCCTCAGAGTGGCCCTTGGGAAGAAAAGACGGCTGAGCACCTGGGCGATTCTCCTCATTGTCTGAGAAGGCCCCTTGGAGGCGGGGACGCTTCTGGTGGCAGGGAGGGGTGTCACGGGGTGTCCTGGTCAAGGTGGTAGCCTGGTGCTGACCGCCCCCCCCCCCCCCCCCCACGCACCCACACTGACAGCTTCGGCATCCGCCTGGTGCCCCAGGCCTCCGAGGACAAGTTTGACTGTTACAAGTGCCACTGGTGGGAAGGCAGCATGTGTGGCTACGGCATCTGTGAGTAAGTGACCCTCGGCGCCATGGCAAGGGGGGCTCTTGGGGCGGGCACGTCCCCTGGGCCGAGCTCCGGGAGGCAGGGCCAGCTGTTGGTGACCCTCTGCAGGTACAGCACTGACGAGGTGTACAAAGGCTACTTCCAGGCGGGCCTGCGGCACGGATTCGGGGTCCTTGAGAGCCCCCCACAGGCCCCGCAGCCCTGCAAGTACACGGGCCACTGGGAGAGGGGCCAGAAGAGCGGCTACGGCATCGAGGAGGATGGTGACAGGTGAGCGTTCCACGGCCGCCCCCCGCAGGGTCAGGGGGCTCAGGAGACCCCCACACACCAGACTGAGCAGGGCGTGGGTCCTGTGGTCAGTGCGTCCCGTCCGTTTGCCCCCTCAGAGTCTCTCTGAAGTCACTCACTTCCTTTCCGTGGCCTTGGTTGTTGCTGAGGCTCAGGATGAGGGAGCCCTGACCTCCTTGATTAAGGAGCCTCCCAGACTGGCCCCTCCTCGCGCTGTCCAGGAGGACTTTCTGACCCCCCAGTCTAGTCCCGTGTAGGGATCACAGCCCGTCCAGGCCCTCTGGGCTGTGAGAGGAAGCCCGGGGTCCTTGGCCTTGTATTTGAGGCTTGCCTATCTCTCTGACCTCACCCCTGCCGTGCTGCCTGCGTGCCCCTCCTAGACCAGCCTCCTAGACCACTGACTGTCCCCTTGTACCTGTTGTAGGCTCCTACCTCCATGACTCTGCATTCCATCACCCTTCCTGCCACCTCGCCCCAGGAAGACTGCCAGGATACCCCCCCCCACCCCGCCCCGCAGGCAGGCTCCCTCCCTCCCCCATTTTCTGTTTCTCTTGGAGGTCCTGACCTCACTTGCCCCATGTCTGAGTTGAGTAGATTCAGGCGATATCGCTGCTCCTTACCCGCTCACCACCCTCACCCCCTGACCCCAGCCCTGCCAGCTTAAAAGTGCCCAGGAACGACTCTGATCCAACTCTGGCTCCTCCCCCAGGGGTGAGCGCTATATTGGCATGTGGCAGGCTGACCAGCGCCATGGCCCAGGGGTCATGGTCACCCAGGCAGGTGTCTGCTACCAGGGCACCTTCCAGGCGGACAAGATGGTGGTGAGTGGGGTGACCCGCGTGTATCCTGAGCCACCCTTTCCCTGCACTGAGGCTGAACCCCCGGCTCTGAGGGTCCGGATGCTAAGCAGAGGCTGGGCGGCGCTGGATGGGGCGGAAGCTGGGTTCCTAGGTGCTAGAGGGAGACAGGACCTCAGCAGGATTCTACCTGCCACTTACCCTGGCCTTGGCCGAGTCCCTGCCCCTCCCGTCTTGGTTTCCCCATCAGCACCTCAGGTTAACTACTTACTGTAAGCACAGTGGAATCAGCAAGAATGAAGTGCATGGTGAGGATGATGCCAACAGTCACTGCAACTGACATTGATAGACTCCTAACTGGATACCCAGCTCTGGGTTCAGCCTCCCAGCACGATCTCGTGGGATCCTCCCCGTAGTCCCGCAGATCATGTCATCGTCCCCAGTGTATGACTGACAGATGTGAGGCTCAGAGAAGTCAGAGGACCTGCCTAGTGTCACCAGGTCTCCTGAGCCCGGGCACACCAGCCCTTGCCTCCTGCCTCACTCACACCCTGCCAGGTGCCCTGCTCCATGTCTGGCCTGGTGACTGTTACTGTTATTATGGCTTGTGCATTTGTTTATGTGGGAAGGATTGACGATGTGGGAAGGGGACAATAAGATAAGAATGGACACAAAATAGATTCAGATAGGACACAAATTGGATCCTGTTTGGCTCTGAGCTCCCTGGCGGCCAATGCCACAAGGAAGCCTGGTTGGTTCCACTGTGCCCCCTGGGTCAGTGATAGGGAAGTGGGGATGGGTGAGGAGAAGCCCAGGGCTTCTTGAACTGTGGGTGGGGAAGGGAGGTCACCCAGGAGGCCTGCTGAGAGAAGCCACTGGAAAGGAGGAGCCAGGTCCCAGGGAGTCATTCAGGATAACCCAGGGATGAGGTCCATGGAACGGGTGCTCAGGGCTTAGCAGGCCAAGGGCTGGCATCCCACCTAGGCACGGTCCTGGGAGGTGTGACAGGGCTCAGGACCCGGGTTGACGCCTGCCTCCTCTCCTCCTGCTGGCCCCTCCCCGGGCCCCATCTCCTGGCCCTTCCTAACTGACTGCTTTGACTCTCTCCGGCTTCCTTCCCTAGGGCCCAGGGATCCTCCTCTCTGAAGACGACTCCTTGTATGAGGGCACCTTCACCAGGGACCTGACCCTTGTGGGGAAGGTGAGGGCCACTGAGACCTATCCCCTCCTGGTCAAGCCTTGGCTGGAGCCTGTAATCTCCCCACTTGGACCCAGGGCTGAGGGTGTGGGCGGTGGGTGAAGGTAGGGAGGTGCCTCTCCCATGTCCACTGCGTCCAGAGGGTGGGCACAGTGACCCCCTGCCGTGGAAGTGGACTTCGAACCCTGGTCAGAGTCAAGAGGGGACAGGTGGGTTTGCCTTGGTGCACAGGGTGCTGGCGGCCTGGCCGTGTCTCCCTACAGGCCCCTCGTTGGGAATCCACCCCCTCCACCAGCATTGGCGCCTTGGAGTTAGTGTCCTTCAGAATATTCCTGCCTGGGCTGACCCAGCAGAAGGCAGTTGGGTCCCTGCTTGGGCCTTTGGGAATGTGGGGCTGTTTCAGTCTCCTGGTGACTGGAGGGCACTAAGGCATCTAATGGGTGGGCCCCGAGTGCTATGAATGGGACACTCATGAGGAAGGGACTGTCCCTCCCAGGGCCAGCAGGCCCTCAGGCCTTGCCGAGGCCTCTTCCTACTTCTGGACTTACCTCCTCCCCCTCTCCCCCGCCACCAAGTCCCACAGTAGTGGCTCTCCTGCTGTGACCTGAGAGTCCCTTTCTCTCTCCCTGCCAGTCTCCCACCTGAGGTGACCCTTTGGGCCGTTGGCACGGCTCTAGGTCAGGGCTTCTAAGGTGAGGGGATTAGGAGGCCCTCAGGGTGGGGCAGAGTGAACGGATGGTGGGAAGGCCACCCACCAGAGGCTAGCCTCTGTGACCCAGGATGGACAAGCAGGAGGCCTGTCATGATTGGATGGGAAGGCAGCTGGACGGACAGACCTTGTCTCCTTCCCTGGCTGCAGGGCAAGGTCACCTTCCCCAATGGCTTCACCCTGGAGGGCTCTTTTGGCAGCGGGCCAGGAGGAGGGCTGCATACCCAGGGCCTGCTGGACACGGCCGCCCTCCCGCCAGAACCAAGTGGCACCCGTAAGAGGTAAGAGCCTGGCCGCCCGGCCCGTGCATTCTGGAGCCTGACTGGGTGTGTCTGTGTGTGTCTGTTTCCACCCCAAGGACTCAGGTCTCGTCAGAGGGCCTTTTCTGTACATTCTCTTCATTCTTTATTCAGTTCCGAGGGCCCAGGTCACACAGCCCTCAAGTCAGAGACTCTTGGAATCAAGGGCTATGGCCTAACTTCGTACACCACAAAACCGGAGAAAAATATTAGGCACAGGCTTTGCTTCCACCCTGCTTTTTTTCTGGGAAGGGTACAAGACAGTTTGTGAAATAACACACGTAGACAAGAATAAAATGGAAAATAAAAGTGCGAGTTGGACTTCAAGGAAAGAAACATACAAATAGGCCTCACAGTGGTTTTGGCTGAGCATGAACCTGGCTCTGAGTTCCCTGGTAGCCAAGGTGAAGAAGGAAACTTGCTAAGTGGACTTATTGTCACTCTCATGGGGTATTTGAGAAGAGGATAGACTTCTTCCCATGGAGACAGAGTTCTTCCTTGGGGAACCGTAGTTCAAGTGGCGACTCTTGCTGTGTCTGTCAAGGTACGGATCACAGCATTTCAGATGTGGGGGGGGTGGGGAGAAGAGTTGATTACTAGACCCTTCCTCTTTGCTTGCTTCTTCTCCCTGACAGCAGGACCTGGGAGTAGACAGCAAACCCCAGAGGCCTGACCAAGCCTGGGTGGGGTGCAGGTGTAGGCAAATCTGTGAGCGTGATGTGGGAGTGCAGCGCTCCACGGGGCACATGCAGCCAGACCCCCGGGCCCGTTGGCCGAGATAAGACCGAGCTCAGGAAGGAACCAGGTGGGGTGGGAGGGAGAGCGGGGTCTCAAGGCAGGGGGATCCTGGACTTTGGGCCCGTTAGCTCTTAGGGCCAGACCTTGCTGTCTGGACTTGGCCTCCAGCTCTTCAGATCTTTCTGTCTCCTTTCCAGGGCCCTGTGTGTCCCTTTCTCTCTTCTCCACTGGGGAGCAGATTCTTTCTGTCCCTCTCTCTGCCTCTCCTTTCTTTCCCTGGAGCCTTGGAGGTCAGCCCTCCCAGTCCGCCCCCCTGTTCCTGGGCTCCGACTCTAGGCCAGGTGGGACATCCCCCTCTCCCTGAGGGCCCGGACGGGGTCCTGCCCACCGCAGCTCCAATCCCTGCCTCCCACCCTCCGCCACCTCCATCACAGGCAGCTAGGTGTGGGCGCCTTCCCCGCGGAGAGCCGCTGGCAGGGCGTCTACGGCCCCTTCCGGGACTTCGTTAGCGCCGGCTGCCCTGGGGACTTGCAGGAGGCCCTGCTGGGCTTCCACGTGCAGAACTCGAGGGAGCTTCGCAAGTCCCAGGAGTACCTGTGCTGCGAGAGGTGAGGCGCGGGCGTGTGCGTGAGTGTAGGCACGCGTGTGCCCAGCGGGGCATCCGGAGGGCCGGGGTTGGGGGTCTGTGGGACTCCCGCGTGGGCTGGGGAGGAAGGCTTCCTGGAGGGGGCAGGCCAGGACCCAGGTGTGGGTGAGAGATGTGTGTGCGCGGTGCCCCAGGACCCAGCCCGAGGACCGCGCGGGCAGAATGGAAGACGTCCTGGACGAGCTGCTGCAGCACCGGGAGCCCAGAGCCCTGCGGCAGTGCCTCAGGAAGGTGAGGGCCCTCGGGCAGGGGGGCCTGTGGGGAGGGGGCCTCCTCACTGCCCCTGGTGCTGGCCTGAGGGGCCAGCCCGGGGACCCTTTCTGCTCAGGGGGCCTCAGTGTTCTCATCTGTGAAACGGGAGCAGTCTTGGGAGTCTTGTCGGGGCTCCAGCCCCTGGCCCCGGTCACCTCTTTGTTGCCTTTGCACCTGCCAGGCTCTGAGCAACTCGCTGCACCCCCTGGGAAAGCTGCTCCGGACGCTGATGCTGACCTTCCAGGCCACGTATGCCGGCATCGGGGCCAACAAGCACCTGCAGGCGCTGGCCCAGGAGGAGGTGAAGCAGCATGCCCGGGAACTCTGGGCCGCCTACAGGTGAGCTCGGTGGCCTGTTGGGGACAGCCACAGCCCTGTAGAGGTAGAGCTCTGCTCTTCCCGGATGTCAGGTGCTCTGCCTAGCCCCCTGGGCAGGAACGGTGCCTCTGGATTGAGAAAGAGCCGGAGGCCGAGCAAAGGGGTTAGAAGGCAGGGAGATTATAGCACGGACTTCCTGGAGCCAGAGTCGGAGCCTCGACGGGCCCTGAGCTGACCCCTGACCCCAGGGGAGCTCCAGCCCCCTGCAGGCTGAGCCTGACTCTGGACTCAGACCCCATCTAACGTCACAGATGGGGGCCCTAGATGCTGTAGTTCCTTCTCTTGTGGGGTTCCAGCGCTGTCAGGCTGACGCCCTGTATTCCCAGCTTCCTAACTGCAGAGGCTTGGGAGCCGGGGCTCTGGGCCTCATGCTCCACGGCTCTGGTGGTGGGGGCGGATGCAGAGCCCGCTGCCCTGTCCTTTGGGGACTCGGGTTCCGTGGGAGGTGGCAGCCCAGCTCTCCCTCTCGTTGGTTTGCAGGGGTCTGCTGCAGGTGGCCTTACAGCGCAAGGGCCAGGCTCCAGAGGAAGACGAAGATACAGAGACAAGGTGATTGCTCCCCTGGGGCTAGGTCCAGGGAAGCCTCTGGAGCCTCCTTCGGAGGATAGGGGGAGGGGGGGCTTCTGGGGAAATCTCGGGCTCATGCTATCGACCACGCATTGTTCATTGACCACAAAGATCAGAATGACCCACGACCTCTGCTCCTTGAGCGACCTGGGAGGAGGCCCCGCCACAATGCATCAAATGCATCTTTGTTCGGGACGTGCCATCCCAGGCTCATCTCTCGGGTGTGCAGGGGGTGAGCAGCTGCCCCGGGCACCCTCCTCCCTGCACACAGATGGGGAGACAGGCCTGGCAGGGGCTGAGCCCGAGGTCGTGCAGAGTGGGAGTTTCGTCATTAAGCCTGTCTCCCTAGTCCCCCAAGACCACACCTTCCCGTTCTGCCTTTAGGTTTCAGGCCTAGAGATCCTGATCAGGGACGCCTGTCACTGTACTGCAGGATGCGTGGGAAACGGGGCTAGACGTTGGGTAGAACTTCCCCTCTGGAATCCTAGGAAGCCTAGAAAACCAGGCAGCAGAACTGGACTAGCCTGGAATGACGGCTGAGTGCTTTGCTGCAAGTCCCTTGTCTGTCCAGGGCCCGGGTTTTGCTTTCAGTCAAATGGGGATCAGATCCCACCCCACTTGCCATTTTGGTTGTGAGTCAAATGAGAGAATCAGGAGGCCCCAGATTTCAACCGAATGAGGGGATGACCAAGAACAGACTTAGGAAGGGCTTTCTAGAGAATGGAGGGGGCGGGGACACTTTGTCGGGGGACAAGGGGCTCTGTGGGCTCTTTGAGGGGCAGCCCAAGTAGTGGTCCCTACCCCCTAGGCTCCCACCCTGCTGGCCCCAACCTGTCCTGGCCACTTTCACTCAGGGACGTGCAGGTGCACGGATTGGTGCTGCCCCTTATACTGCCCAGCTTCTACTCGGAGCTCTTCACGCTCTACCTGCTTCTCCATGAGACGGAGGACGGTCTCTACAGCCAGGGCATTGCCCACCTGAGCCTCTTCCCCGACACCAAGCTGCTTGAGTTCCTGGACGTGCAGAAGTAAGCCTTCCCTCCTTGCCATGTTTGCCAGGGCCCCCATGAACACAGGATACGAAATGCAGTTGAAATTGTCTAGCAAAAAAGGGGGTGGTGGTAATTGGCTCGAGTGCCCATGAAGTTCTAGGATTATGCTGGTGTGGCGGGTTTCAGGTGTGGCTGGATCTAGCTACTTAACCTCACGGTGAAGGGAAGCACCGTCTCTTGATGTATCTCTGGCTCCCATTTATGGTGAAACACAGGGTACCAGCCATTCAAGGTTTATACTCTACCAGCTCAGTCCCCGCACTGTGCCCCAGGGAGCTGGTGTCCCCTTCCCAGCTCCAGCCGGGAGCTGTCCCTCACTGGCTTGGCTGGGGTCTGGAGCCTGCCCCTAAATGCTGGCTGTGGCCCACAGCGGCCAGCCTGCCTCAATATCTGCCACTGGGGCTGGGGCAGGCGTCCTGCTCCCAGCAGCTGGACTGAGAGTGGGGGGAAGGGAGATCCTCAAGGGGAAACTGAGGACTGTTCTGGGAGCAGGTCCCTTCTACCCTCAGTGCCCCTTCTCATCCGTCGATACTATGAGTGACCGCCTGCCCAATGGGGGGCATGGGACCTCTCCTTCCACACCTGGTCTCCCTTGTCACACCGCGATGGTGTTTCCCACCCACCCCCTCCAAAACCCTGTTTCCCCTTTCATCGTGAATGTCTCCTGCATCTGACTGGTCACCAGCCCAGACACCTGGTTGCCAACCGCTTCCCAAGCTTCCTTCCTCCCCAACTCTTGCTGCTGCCTCTGTGCTGCTTCCTCCATGCTGGCCTCCCTGCTCCATTGTTTCCCCAAGTCCTTGCCCTGTGCTGCACTGCATGGCACCCACATCCCTCCCTGTTCACCAGCCTGCACTGGCTCACCGAGCCTCCAGAACAGTCTCTTCTGCTGTCATTCTCTGTCTGGCCCAACCCCTGGGACTTCGCTCATAGGGTCCCTTGGCCCACAGCGCTGCCCCTCACCCCTATCCAAGTTTTGGGGGGGCCGTCTTCTCCAGGGATCTGTCCCAGCCTCCCTTGCCTTGGTCTCCATGCGGGAGCTCCAAGGTGCCATTGCGGACCCCTTCCCTGCGCTCAGTCCTGCTACGGGACACGGTATATGGGGGGGTTGCCCTCTGACCTCAGACCCTGCCCCCTCCTCCTGGCAGAGGCTCTGTGTCATACTTGTTTAATTTCAGGCACCTGTGGCCCCTCAAGGACCTCACGCTGACAACCAATCAGGTGAGAAGGTGGGTCCGTTAGCTGCCCCAGGTAGGGGGGAGGCCTGAACCCTGAGCTGGGCCCCCCACGGTTTGCTCAGGCCTCTTTGTGTTTCAACAAGCCCTTGGGTCCGGGGGCCACCGAAATAGGTACCCATAGGGACCCAGTGACTATCGGCTATTGGAATAATTATCTTCTCTATCCATTTTGGTCCCCCCAACCGCCTGGAGACCATTTATCCCACTTCACAGTTGAGTAGACTGAGGCTCATGGTGGAGCTGTGACTTACCCTGGGTCACTCGAGCTTCTGGGCGGGGCTGTGCTGGAGCCAGTGATGGGGAAAGTGGGCGGCAAGAGCTCCAGCCCCGGAGGGCCAGAGGGACGGAGCTGGGGGGCGGACCGTGGCCTCATCCAACCCGCGCTCCCCGCCCCCCACCATGCAGAGACTCTCCCTGGTCAGGGACAAGTGCTTCCTGTCAGCCACTGAGTGTCTGCAGAAGATCATGTGAGTCTGCGCCCTGGGGAGGGTGGGGGACCAGAGGCGGGAGTGATGGGGCCCCTGGTGGGGACTGAACCCGGGGGCCTCAATCTGGAGCCCACTACCCTGCCGCAGCACCACGGTGGACCCCCGCGAGAAGCTGGAGGTGCTGGAGAGGACATACGGGGAAATTGAGGCCACGGTGTCGCGGGTGCTGGGCCAGGAGCACAAGCTGCCCATGGACGACCTGCTGCCGCTGCTCATCTACGTGGTGTCACGTGCCCGGTGAGCCCCGGGCCAGGCCGGGAGCTGGGGTGGGGGGGCTGCAGGACGATCCCTTCCCACCCTGCCCGGCCCCCAGCCAGGACACAGGCTGAAGCCTTCAACATCAGGGTTTCTGAGCACAGCTTTTCTTGGTACAAAGCGGGAGGCGGAGGCCCAGAGAGGCCCGCCTCGGGTCCCGGATGGGGAGCAGAGCGGGGACCACCTCCCAGGTGTCCAGCCACCCAGGCCAGGGCTCCTTGCCCAGCCGTGTGGTGCCTGCCCCTGATGGGCCCCTTCTCCCTCTCACTGCGGGGGTGGATGCCTCCAGAATCCAGCACCTGGGAGCCGAGATCCACCTGATCCGTGACATGATGGACCCCATCCACACGGGAGGCCTGTATGACTTCTTACTCACGGCCCTGGAGGTGAGGGACAGAGGTGGTGGACTGGGGCCAAAATACCCTGGTCGGTGGGACAGACCCAAGTGCATAGTGGGGATGAACCCAAATTCACTGCTCGTGTGTGCTTCTGCGGGGCGGGCCTCACCGAGCCTCCGGGCCTGCCCTTGTTGAGGGCGGGGAGGCCCCGCAGTTCACCCCACCCCTGGGGCCCCGGGACCCTGGGCATGTTCCAGGCTGCATCCCTGAGCGGACCGGGAGAGGGAGGCCCCACTTCCTTGCAGACTGTGGCTGGGGGCTGAGCTGGAGACGTGGTGCTCCCGGCCCGGGAGGCGGCTGTGCTCCCTGGTGTTGGGCCGTGTTTGTGTGGGGCTGGGGGCCGGCAGGCCAGCTTCCCCCTCAGCCTCGCCTCTTTCCCGCCAGTCCTGTTACGAGCACATCCAGAAGGAAGATATGAGGCTGCACCGCTTTCCCGGCCGCGGGGACTCCAGACGGCCCTGGTAGCCCGGCTGCTCCCGGGCCGACCGCAGAGCTGAGAGGGGCCGCCATGGTCCAGCCTGGCCCTCGTCGCCCACAGAGCAGAGGACAGGAGGGGCCCCTGGAGGCGGTTCCCGGAGGGGAGGGGCAGTTAGTTTCTTCCAGGGAGACGCTGCTGCTGCCTGCAGTGGGCCGAGGGCGAGGGTGACACGCGTGGGCCCGGAGCCGGGGGCTCCCCCTCCCCCTCGCCCTGCCCCTAGGTCGGTGTTGGATGACCTCCCTGACCTGCAGCGGCTCACCGGCCTTTTTGCTGCCCGAGCCTGGCTCCCACACAGACCTCGCGGGGCCTCGGCGTCGCCGTCTGTTTACCAGCGGACTAGATGGTCTGTGACGGGCCTTCCGCCCGTCTTGCTGGATCCCGGAGTCCTTCTGGAAGTTTGACTTTTTAGGCTGCCGGGCTGAGATTCTCACATCATCGTCGGTGGTGTTCCCTGTTTCCTGGTCAGAGGCTCTACGTTGCTAGTGAGGCCGCTTTTCATGAGGCCTTTTGTCCAGGGGTGGCCTCCTAGGGTCCTGCCTTGTTTCCGACTCTGCCCCGGGACTGAGCTGGTCTCTCTGGGCTGCGGGGCTGGACAAACCCCAGTCCACCCTGACCTGCTGGGTGGCCTCCAGCAAGGTCCTAAGAGCCACACGCCTGCAGCCCACGGGCCCGTGTGCAGGGGGACAGCAGTGGCATGGGGCCATCTGTGCTCTGTCCAGGCTCAAGACCCTGCAGGTGCAGGGGGAGGACAGGGGGTCTCAGGGGCCTTGGGGAGGGGAGGACTTTGTTCCCACAATGGTTTCCATGTGGGACTGAGAGACACGGGAGCTCCGTCTTGGGGCAGCCTCACCCCTGCCTGGCCTCGGTTTCTTCTCCCCACATCGAGGGGCTTCCACCTGGTGACCTGCGGGGCCCCCCCCTGCCCTGTCACAGGAGACGTGTGACAATAGGCGGGGTGACTGATCTGAAGAAGTCCAGGGGCGAAGCATGGGGAGAGGGTGGATTTATGCAGGGATGTAGCCCTGGAGGGAGAGCTGGGCCCGGCCGCCACAGCCGCCCTGCCACCGTGCCCTGGATCGTGAGCAACTCAGGTCACCGTCCTTGGCTCCAGGTGTGCTCTCCGGAAATGAGCACTGACCTCGAGGCCCGTGAGGGAGGCTCTCAGAAAGCCCAGCCACTCCTGAGCCCCAGGCGGAAGCCCCCCAGGAGTCTCAGGGTGGGGGGCTGGTGGTGGCTGGGGGCACCCACAGACCCTGAGAGGATGGAGGGCAGGAAGAGTGAGGATATCCGGATGCCATGGGCCTTCGAGCTTACCCAGGACGCTGCCACTGCTATTTAATCCTCTCAACGGTGACCAGCTCCTTCTTGTCCCTTGACGAGTAGAACACGCTTGCCTCAAGGCGGCCCTGAGTGGTAGGACGCCTGCAGCCTCACCCCAGAGGCTGCCCCCCCAAGCTCCCTCCAGCCCCCCACACCACCCGGCCTCCGTCAGGATCCGAGAACTCTCACTGTAGCTCCGATTCACCAGGACCCCTCCACCCGCCCTGTGGCCGGGCCTTGCCCAGTACCAGCGGAGCTGGAGCCTCTGGGCAGGGACGGGAGCGGCCGAGGGCGGCCGCGCTGTGGCAGCCAAAACCCGAGACAGTGAGGACATTGCCAGCCGAGGTCAGTGCTGCATTCGCAGAAGAGACGCTTGGAACCGGGCAGCCCGCCTGCCTCGTGGGCGCCTCGGGAGGCTGATGGAGACGGGTCACCTGCGGGGACCCCAGCGAGGACCTCTCCCAGCTGCTGCGGGAGCCCCTTTGGCTGCAGGGTCCTACGTCTCGGGAGGTCAGGTTGGCCACCAGGACCTCATGGTCCCCTGTGCCGGAGAGCTGCGAGCCCAAGGGGGCCCCGTTCCTTGACACCTGCAGGCGGCTTTCTGACAGGCTGCACGGGGCCGCACCAGCCCTGTCCCCGGGGGCCTGGGTTTGGGGCTGAGAGAGAGACACCCGAGAGATTAAATGACCTCTCAGTGAGCAGACGCGTTGGAGTCACAGCCTGACCTCCCCCTCCCTTCCACGGCAGCCCTGGGCCTACATGCGGCCTCCCATGGTGCCCCTCAACTCCTGCTTCCTGCACCCGCATTTCCCTTCCTCCCCGCCTGCTCTCCAGCTCCCGCCCCTCGTCGTTCTGTGCCCCACACGCGCCCTCCTCCGGTCCCCTGGGTCCCAGCTGCTCCGTCCTCACAGGCCCAGCTCACGTGAGGCCCTCATGTCCCAAGGAATGAGCCCCCCGGCCCCGCTCCAGGGCCCGCTCCCTGGCCCAGTCGTGTTACTGGTGCCTGACGGTGGGTGCCTGCTCCCCCGCCCTCGATCTCCAGGCGCAGCAACGCCCTCCGCCTCTCCCTGGGCCGGCAGCGATGGCAGTGAGCGTGAGGGTGGAAACGGGTGGATTTGGGAAAGGTTGGACTGTGAAGGACCCCAGCCCCGGGCCGGGTCCGCATTCAAGACTGGCCGGGGTGGCATCTGTGAAAACAGAAGCCCCTCGGGTGTGACCAGCACAGGCAGGGACCCACGTGGAACGGAGGGCTGGCCACGCTCAGGCCAGGAGCAGCCGGGAAGTTGTTGCCAAACCCTCAGAGAAAGGGGGGAAAAGGCAACGCCCTCTCTGTTTGGGGCTCAGGTTCCTGTCCCCGGGGCACCACACCCGGCAGCAATGTGGCCGGTCCAGCAGGTTGTCTCCGGGCGCTAATCTGTTGCGGGTGTTGCGCTCCCACAGCAGGAAGTGTCACGAGGCGGCCAGGTTACACCTGTTGACCAGTTGTGGCTGGTGATCGGTCAGGGCACAGAGGGGCCCCACGAAGCCCCCCGCCTCCCTCCCTCAGTCAGCGAGCCTCACCAGGGGCCTCTTGGATGCCAGCCCCGTTCCCTGCACAGGCTACAATCTGGGACGTGGCCAACAAGGCCCCCGCCCTCTTCAGGTGAGAAGGGCCAGCTGTCCTCCCAGAAAGGGACCAATGACAGGGAGTAGAGGAAGCGGGAGAAGCCGAGTCCACAGCTACTGAGAATGGGAGCTGCCAGGCATCTTAGAGGGATGCCAGTTCTGACTAGGCCTCTATTCTGATCGCCCCCAAGGGTGCTGGGACCAGGGCACGGCCCAGACAAACCCCTTGCCCACTGCAGCCTTGGACAAGGCTGGAGGGAGAGTGTGGGGGGCAGCCAGAGGGGCGTGGGGCTGCTGGAGAAGCCTTAGCAATGCTGAAGGGAGGCCAGCCCTCCCTGAGCGGGGAACTAAGTGAGCCTCGTGGCCTCAGCTGTCGTCTCTCCCAGAGGGATGGCCACCCACCATGGGACCAGTGAGGGGCAGGGACTGCCCTCCTGTGGCCACTGGGGAAGGGGTAAGTTCAGGGTTAGAGTCAAGGTCAGTGTCAGGGGTTAGGGTTAAGGTCAGAAGCAAGGTCAGTGTCAGATTAGAATAAGGGTCAAGGTTGGAGTTCAAGTTAAGGTTAGAGTGAGAGGAAATGTCAGGTTCAGGTCAGTTCAGGGTCCTGGTCCAGGTCAGGACTTTACTGGCTGGCCTCGCCCAGGGTTGTGTGGACGTGAGCTCTGGCTTTGACTCTTGCTGTGGGCCGGAACCAGGGGTGGGGGCCAGGCTGCCAAGGCCTTGACCGTGGCCCAGTCCCTCCCCAGACTGGGTCTTGTTTGCTGTCTCTAAGAACCCTCACTTTGCAAGACCACTGTTCTGCCATCCGGGGAAGGAAGGGAAGAGTGGGCAAGAGGTGAGGCTGGGGGTCTGGCGCCGTGAAGGTGCCCGGGCAGCGACCCCTTCCAGATGTGGTGCTGGTGCCGCTAGAGAGAAGGGCTCAGTTTGCAGAACGGGGCTGGAGTCACTAAGTACAGTATTCATGACCCACCTGAGGCTGGGGGCTACGGCCCGGCCCCTGCAGCGTCCTGTTGCGGTTTTAAACAGAAACATTCATTGAGCGTGGCTGGGACTCCAAACCGGTGGAAGTAAGTAAGACCCGCTGGTCCCCTGTGTTGGGGAGCGGCCCGCCGGTGTCTGGGCTCTCTCCCCCGGCGCCAGGGGCGGGGGTTGGTAAGGAGGGTTTGAAGCCTCGTATCTATCTGAAATTCACATCTGAGGTTTGCCAAACAGGAGATCTCTCAGCCCTGACTCATCAGCAAATCAGAACCCCGGGGGCAGAGAACAGGGAGAGGCTGTGAAGGGGAAGGGGGGTCTAAGGGAGTATTCAGCTGCCCCCCTCACCCCCGGGCCAAGCAGTCCTGTGACGCTTGCTGGGCAGTGCAGGGGTGGGGGGGGACACAGAGTTAGCCAGAGCGCTTGGAGTACCCTTGGGTGAAGGCTGCTGGTGGCTGGGGACAGATGAGTCCTGCCCTGGATTTTCCCTGGGGACAGTGACCCCTTCCCTTGCTCTGCTGGCTGGAAAGGACCTGCAGAGGCTGGTCTGCCCAGGGCAGCATCGAGGCTCTTCCTCTGTGTGTCCTGAGCTGGGGCGGCTATGCCCGGGTCGGGGAGGGGCCTGGGTCTGTGTGTGGGGAAGGGCTAGCAGTCCTGCTCGTCTTACCCAGTCTTCCAACTGTCACTTCCAGGCCTGCCTTCGGAGGCAAGCGCTCCCCTGCCACCCCCCACATCTGCAGTCCTCAGGAGACGAGTGGTGGGAGAAGAGAGCAGGGGACCAGCAATGCACACGGGACCTCCCTGAGACCCAGGTCTCGGGGCCACTGCTTCATCCAAAGGGACCTTCTACACCCTGCTGGTCATACGGCCGCACCAGGCTCAGTTTCAGGAACCAAAAGAACGTAAGAGGAACCAGGTGCAAACTGTCAGTTGGTGGGGGCGCCTGGGTGGCTCAGTCGCTTGAGCATCTGACTCTTGATACGAGCTTGGGTTGTGACCCCAGGGTCATAGGGCCTGAGCCCTGCGTCGGGTCCACACTGGGTGTGGAGCCTGGTTAAGATTGTCTCCCTCCCTCTGCCCCTCTCCCCCACTCACACATGTTCTCTCTCTCTCAAAACCCAAAAAAGCCCATCAGTTGGTGCCCGCTCTGTAAATGGTGCAGACAGGCTGTTTACCGGCAGCCTCTGGTCTGTCTCTGACACCAGTGTAGGACCCTCTTAATCACGAGTTCGTGCATTTCATTCGGGTGTGGCCAAGGGTCAGTCCCAGGCCCCAGGCATCCTCAGGGATAAACGCAGGTGCCAGCCTCTGAGCTGAGACCAACCCTGTGCTTGCACACTGAACCTTGCCGTTGCCTCCGAGGAAGGGGGGCATCGGTGATTGGGCGGCTCTTTGTGTCCCGTCCTGCGTGGGGTCCTGCTCGCTGCAGGAGAAGGAGCCCTGGAGGCACTCACAGTCTTCGTGGTCAGGGCAGGAAGGGAGGGCTGCGTCCTGGCAGATGGCACCGTGGAACTGGAACTCGAGGGATGAATTTGCCAGGCGGGGGGTTGGCACGCCTGGCAGAAGGAAAGGCAGGGACAGAGGCCGGGAAGTGGGGAAGGGCCCGGCTTTCCCAGAATGTGGAGAACTGGGAACCGAATCAAGGAGAAGTCAGGCAAACCCAAGGTGAGAAAGCCTTGCAAAACCCGTGGGGGCCTTTTCCCACATTTCCCGATTTTCACCCTCCTACGATGTTGTCCTCTGTCCCCATGATGGTTGTCAAACACCCACCAGTTCTTTCTCCCTCTTCCCATCGAGATGCGGAGGCAAAAACCCCTGCCCTTAAACCTTGGCCTTTGACGATGCAGTGGGACAGAGGCCACCAGCCTTGTGAGGCTGGGATCCAGAAGCTCACGTGGCCTCTGCCAGTTCCCCTGGACATCCATGCTGGGAGCATTTCACCACAGAGAGAGAAGTCTGCCACCCTGAGCGGCCATGTGGGGAGACCGTGTGGGGACAGCAGACAGAGAGAGAGGTGGACGCCCAGTGGAGCCAGCTCATCGGGGATCTGGTTGTTTGGGTCTCCCAGCCCAGACCCTGAGCACGTGAATGAGAACACTTCTGGGGTGACTGCAGCCTTGGCCGCCCTCTCACTGGAACCTTAGGAGACCCCCCTACAAACAACAGCTGCCTGGCCTAGCCAGTGGGCCCCAGATTCATGAGAGAACCAAACAGCGCTGGTGTTTCAAGCCACGGTTTGGGGGTGTCTTTTTAATGTGACAACAGATGAACGGAACAGTCCTTTCGCCATTATCCACTATTCATCATTTAATTAAAAACACTTTTATATGCTTCATTTAAAAAAAAAAGTTTTTTCTCATTGCATGAGTAGCATCTGACTTTAAAAAATTTTTTTTTATTTTAGAGAGAGAATGTGAGCAAGGGAGAGGGGCGGAAGCAGAGAGAGAGAGAGAGAGAGAGAGAGAGAATCTTAAGCAGGCTCCAAGCTGGGCTTGGAGCCTGATGCAGGGCTCGATCCTATCACCCTGGGATCATGATCTGAGCCGAAATCAAGGGTCGAACGCTCAACCGACGGAGCCCCCCAGGAGCCTCCCTATATGCTTCTTTTTAAACACTGGGATTTATTAAGAAGGGAAGCTTCATATCCCTACGTACATGGAAGTCGATCATCAATGAGGATAAAAGGGAGGCAATCGTATAGAGCAATGCAGGAAGCAGAACTGGGTGTTCAGCATCTAGGTTGGTACCGTTGCCTTTGCCCGGGGAGGGGGGCGGTGTGTGCAGCTGGGGGTTTCCCAGCACTTACAGAACCAGTTTGCTGAGCCCCCTTACGAACTCCGCCGCCAGCTGAGATGCACCCCTTTGTCAGAGTTCTGCGTTCCTGCCCCTCTCCCGGGCTTCCAAGTTTTAATATTTTTAGCCTCTTTCCTTTCCTCCTCCAGCCCTAGGGAGAGGGGCAGCTTTCTGTAATTGTTGGAGAACTCTTGTTTTGCCTTTTCAGTGCTTCAGTTGCTGGGTGTGGTGGGCAGAATAATTGTCCCCCAAAGATATCCATGACCTAATCCCCAGGGCCTTGAATAAGTCGCCTTACATGGCACAAGGGACTCTGTAGACGTGATTACATTAAGGACTTGCGATGGGGAGACTATCCTGGGTTCTCTGGGTGGGCCCCATCTTCATCACAAGGGTCCTTAAAAGCGGCAGTCGGAAACAGAAGATCAGAGGGAGATGTGACGAGGGGGAGTGGCCTGAGAGATAGGGGGCGGGACCGAAAACCTGTAGAGGCTGCAAGAGGCAAAGAAATGGGTTCAGCCCTATAGAGCTTCCAGAAAGGAGCACAGCCCAATGACCTCTGTGTCAGATTTCTAACCTTCGGAACTGAAAGATGATGAATGTGTGCTGTTGTTAGCCACTAAACTTGCGATAGCTTGCTATAGCAGCAATAGAAAACACACACCCTGGTTAACACTTCTATGTGAAATTCTCTGTTCGTGTAACAGGTGATCATCCTCCTTGGGACCTCTTGCAGGGTGTTCTTACCAGAGCTAGGAAGAAAATAATAAGGAAGCCCTCGGGGGCAAAGAGGCAGCCTAGTAGCTCTGCGCTGGAGGCCAAGACAGAAAGGATCTCCATGGCCCCGTTGACCTTCCCCTTGGTGCTGTGATGGACGAGGAGGGAGGTGACCCAGACATTGCGGGGCACCGGCATGCTTGAACTTGGCTTCATTGACGGGGTCAGGCAGACTCCTGGCCAGGAGGGCCCCGGCGGTGCTCCCCGGGGCCACGGAGCCTAGATATCCCTGGACACCGTAGAAGGCAGTGACAGAGCCCTTACTGTATCCAGCGCAGATGAAGTGTGCAGGTGCTTTTGTTGGGAGGGCAGTGAAGAATAAGGAACAGGGGAAACACAGGAAAAGGGAGGTGAGCAGGATGTAGCTGAGAGTTGGTCGTTGGCCTTGACCAAGGGAAAGTCTTGGTCCTTCACAGAGACCACAAGGACCGCAGCCAGGGGGACAGAGAAGCATAGATCTGTGGGGGCCAGAGCCGTCCCCGTGGGGTCTTGATAAACCGGGAAAGCCGCTTTCTTTGGGAGATGGTGGTCTTGATCTGGGTTTGAGTCCTGATGGGATGATATGACATTTGTCCCTGATTTTAGTTGATCAGGGACAAGCTGATCAACTAGTGATCAGTGATACTTCCTCGGCTCTCGAAGACATTCAGGGCAGCCTCAGCTCACTGGCCGGGTTGGTCTGGATGGTGGAATCTCCCTGGCCTTCTTCCTTGCAGCCTAAGACGGTGTCTGAGGTTGCTACGGGATTCTGTCAAGCCCGGATTAATACCCTCGGGCCAAGAACAGTCAATACAGAAACTTCAGGAGAGAGCCGCCTGCTTTCTTAGGTAGAAATCCCTGACGGTTGATGGGATTCGTTCCGCTGGTTGCGTCCGGGACCCTGGACGACATGGCTTCATCCTGAGGCTTGAAGTCCTGTTCACAGCTGGCGTAGTTGCATGTTGTACTAATCAAACTAAATGAATCTGGCTAGCCTCTGTCAGTCAGATGAATCAGGTCAAGAATGGATTCTTCTAACTCCTGTGTGAGAGTCTTTCCAGAAAATGAAGCCAGCTTTCTCCTCTGTGGGTTTTACCTTCCTCAGTTTCGTTCTCTCC
Organism: Prionailurus viverrinus; assembly: GCF_022837055.1. Lineage (NCBI taxonomy): Eukaryota > Metazoa > Chordata > Mammalia > Carnivora > Felidae > Prionailurus > Prionailurus viverrinus. The sequence goes on along the minus strand of NC_062562.1, from coordinate 15,523,071 downwards.
TCTGCCTTCTTCACTACCTTTCCTTCTTCTTGTCTCGAGTTCTGTACAGACTCTGGGGGTGGTAGGATCTGAATGAGGTCGCTGTCATGAAGATGGGGCACGGACGACCCGACACTGAAGCCTCTCAAGGTACAAACGTCCCGTCACGTTTGTTGGTTAACTACAGGCAGAGGAGCTGCTGAACACCTGGAGGTGGGAAGGTTGTGGGAAGCTTCCAGAAACATCACACCCTTGTAACGCCCTTTACTTTAGAGGCGTTTCCAAATGGAAACATTTGGACAATTATGAAACACTGAAAGCTTCCTGGTCAGGAAGTGGTCTCGTAAAAGGGGGAAACCTCTGAGGCTTAGCAACTAACGTTAGCCCGTTTGATGCTGACTACCTCAGACAAACTGAGCTAGCAGTCTGCTCAGAGCAGGAGGAAGTAAGCCTCGAGTGACATCAGCGCTGCTTTGAATGGGGCATTATATTTAGGAGTTTCTCCTAAAGCAGGGTGCTTGTGCTATAGGCAAACGCTCCATTCATTCATCCACCGGATACGTTTTGTGTCTCATAACATATTGTGAGTGTTGTTCCAGACCCTAGGGCTGTACTGGATGCCAAGGCAGCCCAAGTTCCTGCCTTCCCATTTCAGGCTCTGAGCCCCGCTGAGGTGGGTCCCGGCCCCTCCCGGCCCCACGCTAACTTTATCTGCCCTTCCCCATAGCCAGACCATGTAGCTGGACCCTCCCTTCAAGGTCTTCTCCCACTGCATTTCTCAAGTTCTCCCAGAGCTGGCCTCCAGCCCAGCAGGTGCTTTATCCTGGTGGCCCTTTCCTACATCAGAGAGAGGAGACCGCGTCTCCTCACCTCCAGGGAGTCAAGTTTCCCAAAGAGCAACAATTAGGACTGTTCAGACCTCGGAGAAGACACCACGCCAATGGGACAGAACGAAGCCGATGGGCTTCAAGGGGTGAGACATCTTCAAAGGCTCTTTTTTGACCTTGAGCAAAGGAATCCTGTGTTATACATCAGTTATTTTCCAGGAACTAAACCAGGTTCCAAAGAAGCATGTGTTTTTAGGGGCGCCTGGGTGGCTCAGTCAGTTAAGCGTCCGACTCTTGATTTCAGCTCAGGTCATGACCTCACAGTTCATGGGTTCAAGCCCCGAGTTAGGCTCTGCGTTCACAGTGTGGGCCCTGCTTGGGATTCTTTCTTTCTCTTTCTCTCTGCCCCTTCCTTGCTCATGCTTGCTCTCTCTCTCTCTCTAAAGTAAATAAATAAACATAACACAAATGTGTTTTTTTTTCTGGAAGAGAATTCCAGCAGAGCCTTAAAAATGACGGGTTACATCCGTACAAGTGGACGTGAACATTTTACTTTATGTATCAGTCCTATGAGAGCAATTTCATGCTGCTTGGATTTATGCGCCTTACAAAAAAAGCATCTAAAACATTTGTAAGCAAAACATACCAATCAATAAAAATCTCTTCAGTACAGATTCAGCCTAAGAAGAGGAGACAGCCCCCAAGGTCAGCAATTCTTGGGTATTTCAAAAGATAGATATCTCTTTTTTTTTTAAATATTTTTTAATGTTTATTTATTTTTGAGAGAGAGAGAGAGACAGACAGAACACGAGCAGGGGAGAGACAGAGAGAGAGGAAGACACAGAAACTGAAGCAGGCTCCAGGCTCTGAGCTGTCAGCACAGAGCCCGACGCGGGGCTCGAACTCATGAACTGTCAGATCATGACCCGAGCCGAAGTCGAACGTTTAACTGACTGAGCCACCCAGGCGCCTCTAGGCATCTCTTTTTGATACTCAGAAACAGGACTTTTATACAGGTTCACTTGTCAGCATGCCTCAGAGAAAACCCTCCCCATGGGAATGGGGTCTCCAAATCCAAAACTCCTATTTCCACACTCATCATACCCTTGGCCATGAGTTCATCGTTCTCTCTGATGGGTCACACATGTTGCACTGGAGACCAGCATGGAAGCGGCCAAGACTTGTGCCAAGTCTCCATCCCCCATTTAGAAGACCAGACAGACATCCAAATAGACAGGCTCTGAGATATCCATTTTTATAGTTTCTAAACAGTGTCCTGAGGAGGTAATGTTCTAGACTGTCTGAGCAGTGACTTGGGAATAGGATTTTTCCTCCATATTACTCTCCATTTTATTTTATTTTATTTTATTTTATTTCATTTCATTTCATTTCACTTCATTTCATTTTATTTTTGTAATGTTTATTTTTGAGAGAGAGAGAGAGAGCATGAGTGGGAGAGGGGCAGAGAGAGAGGGAGCCTGTCAGCACAGAGCCTGACATGGGGCTCGAACCCACAAACAGCAAACACTCCATTTTGAAAACACTATTTCCACAAAGTTTGCTGAGTGACTGTCTATGACCCATCAGGCCAGTCCTTTGCATCTCTCCTGAGGGGCTCACGGAAATGAGGCGGCAACTGCCCGGAGAACGTGAGGACAGGGGACTCTGAGCTTCTCTGATAAATTAAGCGGCATAAAAATGATACATTTCAACTGCTTTAAAATTACTGTCACCCTTGTTCAAGGGTGTAGTGGCTCGATTCTAAACCTTGTAAACTTTAGGAGGTAGAATTGACATCTGGAAGGTACTTCTGCGGATTTGTGAGTAGTTGAGAGAGGGGAGGGCTAAGAGAAGGGAGGGAGTGGGAGTGATTGGGTTTTGGTGTGAGTATCTGGGCAGGTGGGGCACCTGTTACAGAGAGAATGAAATTGGGGGTTGGTGGAAGTTGGGGGCAGGGGGTGGAGAAGCTTTCTGGAAAAACCTTCTTAGAAGAAAAAAATGCTTTGATTTTAAAAGCCTAATGTAGGGGCAACCTTCAAGTGCGCTCACTGGAAGGCCTTTGGTAACTCTGAACATTATCATTCATGGAAGCTTCGCGATCTGTTCAGTTGTTTACCCTCTCACTGTCACTGTCGGTTTGCCTAGCTTAACGTACAATATCCAAGGTACATCCTCTTCCTGTGTACTTATATTATATAAAAAGTTAGCCCAATACAGAAGGTGCTTTCTGGCTTCAAAACTAACAGCAGCACTAGCTCTCTGGTCCTTGTGAAATACCTGCCACCCAGAATCTTCTGATCACCAGGTCCTTTCTCTGGAGGGTAAGCAGTACTATGTACTTGAGAGAGATGTCTTTTAAAAAAAAAAAATTTAATATTTATTTTTGAGAGAGGGGGAGGGGCAGAGAGAGGGAGACACAATCTGAAACAGGCTCCAGGCTCTGAGCTGTCAGCACAGAGCCCAACACAGGGCTCGAACTCACAAATCTCGAGATTGTGACCTGAACTGAAGTTGGACGCTTAACCGACTGAGCCACCCAGGCGCCCCGAGAGAGATGTCTTTGAAAAACCTTTGGAAGCCTCTTGGGATAGATTTATGGTGACCATATTTCTTCACCAAAAATGTTGACACAGGGTCGGATATCGGTAGCACATTTGAAGTTGGGATCGCTCTGGAGAGCCCAGCTTATTTGGTTCCCTTGAGATGGAACTAGGGGGAGTATGTCTACAGAATTTAGTCCTCAGGATGAGCAGACTCTGGGTGCTCTCCTCCCAGGAATATCCCCTTGGACCAGATGTCTCAGACCGATGTTTTCCCCTTAAGCTGTAACTTGGTGTTCTAGACCATTGTCCCAAGCCTGGGGCCTCGTGTTCCGGCTGATGTCACAGGGGATGTGGGAGGCCCTGCTTCTAAAGAACCTAAAGCCTTGACCATTGCAGGGGCGCCCGGGTGGCTCAGTTGGTTGAGTGTCAACTTCAGCTCAGGTCATGATCTCACCACTTGTGAGTTCAAGCCCTGCATCGTCAGGCTCTGTGCTGACAGCTCAGAGCCTGGAGCCTGCTTTGGATTCTGTGTCCTCCGCCTCCCCGTTCCTCCCCACTTGCTCTCTCTCTCTCAAAAGTAAATAAACATTAAAAAACAACAACAACAAAGAACAGCCTTCCTTCCTGATCGACACCCTGAAATCCCCATTAATCTATATTATTTGTGATTTTGTAAGAGAAATCAACTTCAGGTAGCTTACAAGAAAGGAATTCATCCCATGAACTCAGCAGTACCTCATGGAACCCGAGGCCAGAAAGCAGCCGGACTCCTGGAAAGCACCGGAGTGAAAAGCTGCCCAGAAGCCTGGAAGGTACTGTTTCCCCTTCCTGTGCCTTTTCTCCAGGCATCTCCTTCCCTCCTATTTCCTAGCAATTAGACTTCTCTGCTTTCCACTTTTCCACTCACAGCGGTGGCCCCTAGAGCTGTTAGATTTCCATGAACCAACAGGGTCAGGTGCCCGGAAGAGAATAGATTCTTTCTTGGTCGCATTCCACCGTCTGGGGAAATGTCTGCTGAGTCTGTCCTATGCTCTGTTCTGAACCCAAGTCAGGTCCGAGCTGGGTGGTTCAAACATGGCTGCTGTGGGGGCCACACAGCCCATGAGTTGAGTCCTGGGCAGAGTCTGCTCAGGACGATGAGGGTGGGAGTGAGACTGGGCCCCAGTAGGGAGGTCTGTTGAGGTCCTGTGGGTGCTTGCCATTTGGTCGCAGTCCCCTTGGATCTGTGGGGATTGTCATTATTTTATACTCAGTACACTTCCCACTTTTTATTTCAGAAACGGCTCCTTCTCCATTGCATGCGGGCCGGATAGAAATCATCCAGTACTTGTCCCTTTGTGATTCGCTTATTTTACTCAGCATAATGTCCTATAGGTTTATTCATGCTGTAGCAGGTGCCTGATACTCCCTCCTTTTTAGGGCTGGACAATATTCCATTGTATGGATGCGCCACATTTTGCTTAATTCATTCATTCGTTGATGGACACTTGAGTTGACTCCACCTTTTGGCTCTTGGGAATAACGCTGCTAGGAATGTGGGTATACAAAGATCTCTTCAAGATCCTGTTTTCGATTCTTTTGTGCACATATGCAGAGGTGGGATTGCTGGATCCTATGGCAATTCTATATTTAATTCTTTCGAAGAACCACCATACTGTTTTCCATAGCAACATCATACCCCCTTTTACATCCCCTCTAACAGTGCACAAGTGTTTCAATTGCCACATCCGCACGGACACATTTTATTTCCTGTTTTGTTTTGTTTTTTTCTTTTTGGGGGATAGTGGCCATCCTATGAGTGTGAAGTGGTATCTCATTTGCGGTTTTATTTTGCACTTCCCTAATGATTAGTGACGTTGAGCATTTTTACATGTACTTATTGACCATTTGTGTATCTTCTTTGGAGACTGCTATTGAATTTCCACTTGAATATGCCTATTCTCATCCATTGCCCAGTTTTGAACTGGGTTGTTTATTTTTTGCTGTTGAATTATAGGAGTTGTTTATATATTCTGGATACTAACCCTTTATCACATGTATGATTTGCAAATGTTTTCTCCCATTTTCATGGGTTGCCTTTCACTCTGTTGATTGTGTCCTTGGATGTAAAAAAAGTTTTAAAATTTGTTGTAGGGCAAATTTGTTGTCTTCTGTTGTCTGTGCTTTTACAGTAATATCTAAGAAATCATTGCCAAATCCAATGTCATAAAGCTTCCCCCCTATGTTTCCTCTAAGAGTTTTATAGGTTCAGCCCTTACGTTTAGGTCTTTGATCCATTTTGAGTTAATTTTTTTTAAGTTTATTTATTTTGAGAGAGAGAGAGAGAGAGAGTGAGCACAGGACAGAGGTGGGGGGAGAGAGAATCCCAAGCAGGCTCTTCACTGTCAGTGCAGAGCCCCATGTGGGGCGCAAACTTTGAAACCGTGAGATCATGACCTGAGCTGAAACCAAGAGTTGGACACTTAGCCGACTGAGCCACCCAGGCACCTCAAGTTAATTTTTGTATGTGGTGTGAGGTAAGGGTCCAACTTCATTCTTTTGTGTGAGGAGATCCAGGTCTCCCGGCATCATTTGTTGAAAAGACTGTCCTTTTCCCCATTGAATGGTCTTGGCACTCTTGTCAAAAATCATTTAACTACATCTGCGGGAGCTTATTTCTGGGCTCTCTATCCTATTCCTTTGGCCTATATGTCTGTCTTTATGCCAGCATCACACTTTTTTGATTATTTTTGCTTTGTAAAAAGTTTTGAAATCAGGAAGTATGAGTCTTCCAACTTTATTCTTCTTTTTCAAGATTGTTTTGGTTATTTGGAATTCTTTGAGATGCCATATGAATTTTAGGATGGATTTTTCTATTTCTATAAAAAAATACCATTGGGATTTTTTATAGGATTGCACGGAATCTGTAGTTTGGTTTGGGTGGTACTAACATCTTAACAATACCAAGTCTTCCAGCCCATGAACACAGAATGTCTCTCCATTAATTTGTGTCTTCTTTACTTTCTTCCAGCAGTATTTTGTAGTTTTCAGTCTTTTGCCTCTGTGGTTAAGCTAGTTTTTAATTATTTTATTCTTTTTGATGCAATTGCAAATGGAATTGTTTTCATAATCTTTTTCAGACAGCTCATTGTTGGTGTACTAGAAACGCAACTGATTTTTGCTTGTTGATTTTGTTAATGTTTATTTATTTTGAGAAAGAGAGAGAGAGAGAGGGAGAGAGAGAGAGAGAGAGAGAGAGAGAGAGAGAATCCCAAGCAGGCTCTGTGCTGGCAGAACCGTGAGATCATGACCTGAGCCAAAATCAAGAGTCGGATGCTTAACTGACTGAGCCACCCAGGCGCCCCTGCCTGTTGATTTTGTATTCTGCAACTTTTCTGATTTCTTTTATTAGTAGTTCTAACAGTTTCTTTTGTGTGTTTGTGGAATCTTTAAGTGTTTGTGGAATCTTTAAGGTTATCTATATATGAGGTCATGTCATCTGTGAACAGAGATTAAGTCTTTTATTTCTTTTTCTTGCTTAATTGCTCTGGCTAGATGTGGCACTATGTTGAATAGAAGTGGTGAAGGCAGACATCCTCTCCTTTTGGAACTCCAGTGACACAAAGTTTAGATCTTTTGTTATTGTCCCCCAGGTCCTAAGACTATGTTCCTTTTTTTAAAAAGAAAATTATTGGAGGGGGGGCACCTGAGTGGCTCAGTCGGTTAGTGTCTGACTTTGGCTCAGGTCAGGATCTCACGGTTCGTGAGTTCGAGCACTGCATTGGGCTTTCTGCTGTCACCATGAGCCTGCTTTGGATCCTCTATCCCTCTCTCTCTCTCTGTGCCCTTCCCCCATTCACTCTCTCTCCTTGTCTCAAAAATAAATAAACATTAAATAAATTAAAAAAAGAATGAAAATTATTGGGGCACCTCGCTGGCTCAGTCAGTTGGTAGGGCATGCAACTCTTGATGTCAGAGTGGTGAGTTCGAGCCCCATGTTGGGCATAGAGATCACTTAAAAAGAAAAAAAAGAGAAAATGATTTTCTTCTTGTTCAAATTAGATAATTTTATTAGCTATCTGCACGCTCGCTGATCCTTTCCTCTGTATTTTCCACTCTGCTTTTACGCTCGGCCAGTGTTATTTTTGTCGTCTGCTGACTTTAGTTATTGTATCTTTGACTTCTAAAATTTCCAGTTGGTTCTTCTTTGTCTTTTTCATGTCTTTGCTGAGATGTTTTTACTTTTCCCATTTGCTTAAAGAGAGCTTGTAATTGCTTGTTGGAGCATTTATATAACTGCTTCACAATCCTCGTCAGATAATTCCGACATCTGTGTTGTCTCCGTACTGGTATTTGCGGATTATCCTTTCTCATTTGAGTATGAGATTTCCTTGGCTCTTGTTATGAGTGATTTTGGATGGTATCCTGGGCATTTGGAGGACAAGGTTATGAGACTCTCCCCTTTTTAGTATCTATTTTAGCAGGCAGTCCATCTGTTTATATTAGGAACGCATGTCCTGGCCCCCTTTTGTGGGCTATGTTTTAAATGTCAATTACTTTTCAAAGCCTTTGCTATGCTCTTGTGGGCTGCTGCTTGTGTGTTACCCACAGGCCGGTCTGAAACCCGGGCAGGATTCCACACCAAAGCGGAGCTCTCAAAGCCTTTGCTGTGTTGATCCTGGTCAGTTTTATAAATGGGATGTGTCCAGGACTTGATGCTCTGATTTAAAGCATCCCGTTCTGCCATGGATTTGTGGCCTCTCCTCTCCCCACCCCCACCCCCAAATTCATGTGTTGAAGCCCTAACCCCTCATGTGCTGATATTGGGAGATGGGGCCTTTGGGAGGTGATTAGATTTGGGTGAGGTCAGGAGGGTGAGGTCCCGGTGATGGGATTGCTGTCCTCATTAAAAAGGCCCCAGAGAACGTTCCCCTTCATTCCCTGCCCATGTGAGGACACAGTGACAAGGTGGCGGTCCGCAAGGCAGGAAACGACGCTGGCCCTGAGATGGTGGACTCGCCTCCGGCACCGTGACAAGATGGCATTCCTGCTTCTCTCCCCCTTTCTTTCCCAGCCCCCCACGGCCAGGGCACAGAGGCCTTGGTGTAGACCTTCTCGCTTCTCAGAAGGTATCTGCAGAAGTATCTGCAGAAGTTCCTGGTGGCTTCCCCTCCCTGTCTCCCCACCTTCCGGTGTGGGGACACCCTCCAAAACCAAGGTGTTGTGGCACTCGCCTGCCGACACCCTCGGGAAAAGCTCCAGGTTTCCCAGCCAGCAAGGCCGGGTGCAGACTTCTGCGAACTCAGCTCCCGCTACCCTTTCTCCTCACTCCTAGCCTAGCTGTGCTGTCAGGACCCACCAGCCCGAACCTCACCTTCACCCAGGTCGTGTTTACTTAACTAGCTTTTTTTTTTTTTTTTACATTTTTTTAATGTTTATTTTTTTGAGAGAGACATAGAGTTTGAGCAGGGGAGGGGCGGGGGGAGACACAGAATTCGAAACGGGCTCCAGGTTCTGAGCTGTCAGCCCAGAGCCTGATGCGGGGCTCGAACTCACAAACCGCGAGATCATGACCTGAGTCGAAGTCGGACGCTTAACGGACTGAGCCACCCAGGCGCCCCTTAACTAGCCTGTTCTTAAGAAGCCTCCCCTTGGGGCACTTGCGTGGCTTAGTCCGTTAAGTGGCCAACTCTCGATTTTGGCTCAGGGCTCAATCTCGCAGTTTGTGAGTTCAAGCCCCGCGTCGGGCTCTGCACTGACAGTGTGGAGCCTGCTTGAGATTCTGCCTCTCCCCCACTTGCTCTCTCTTTCAAAATAAATAAATACACTTTAAAAAAAGAAATAAAAGAGGTCCTCCCTACACCAGAAGAACGGGTCACCTAGAGAGTGGGCACCTTTGCCTGCTGTGGCTCTCAGTGCGAAAGTCCCCTGCACTCCATGGCCTTGACTTTTCTGCCATCTTGCTCAGCCTGTAGCCTCCGGGGCCAGCGCTTCTGGGGTTTCTCTGTGGTGTTCTGGTTGTCCAGCACAGTGCCTGACGCGTGGGAGAGGAGTCATGGAAAGAACCTTCACCTGTATTTCCTGCCTCACTCCCCTGCATTTAGCCCCACCGCAGTTCATGAAAACAAGGCTTTGCTCCCAGAGCCTCTCGCCTTCGAGCCCTGACTTCTCTTTTTCCCTCTGTGTAATTCCTGTTTTCCTCCTACCCAGCAAAAATTCCTCTTTCATCACCGTGTTCTCACATGAACCCAGCTGGAATTCGTAGTTTATTCGTTGAATTGAATCCCATGTTGAATGAGACACCGTAGAGGGAGGGAGGGCTCTGAGCCCTGTTTTCTGGATCATGTGGGTAAGGGACCTGGGCAAATGTTCCCCCAGCACTTCTTTTAAAAAAAAAAATTTTTTTTTTAACGTTTATTTATTTTTGAGACAGAGAGAGACAGAGCATAGACGGGGGAGGGGCAGAGAGAGAGGGAGACACAGAACCCAAAGCAAGCTCCAGGCTCCGAGCCGTCAGCCCAGAGCCCGACGCGGGGCTCGAGCTCACAGACCGTGAGATCATGACCTGAGTTGAAGTCGGAAGCTTAACCGAGGCGCCCCTCTCCCAGCACTTCTTACCTTCAGGTGGCTCCCATTGCCAGGATGAGCCTTCTGGGCTCCCTGGGGGTGTGGAAGGAAGCACTCTCTGGCACATGAGGGCCCTTAGAGGACAGAAGCACCATATCTGCTCTGTTCAGGATTGTCCCTACCTTGCCCTCGGTGTGGCATGGTAACACTGTGCCTCCAGCTTTCAGATATTTTACAACATGGTCTCTCGGAGCCCTTGCGCCGGCCGGAAACTGTTGCCAAGGCCCAGTTTCAGTCTGCGCTTCTGGAAGCAGCAACGCTATACCGGAGACCTGAGATTCTGCCGGGAAGTGACTGTGCCATTTCAGAGTCCGGAATGTATACAGCAAACACTTTGTTGGGTGGCCAGATATACCTCAGCCAGAGAGCTAACCAGTGCCAGCGTGTGGGACGTAAAACAAAGCCACGAGGGGCGTCCGGCTGGCTCAGTTGGAAGAGTGCGTGACTCTTGATCTTGGGGTTGTGAGTTTGCGGCCCATGTTGGGTGTAGAGATCACTTAACAACGAAATATCAAAAGATGATAATAAATAAAATAAAGCAACGAAACACAGGGCGTGCACATCCGTGGTGGCCGGGCAACCAAGTTTTATTACAGTTATCCTGATCTGATCGAACGGTTCAGGAGGCCAATTAAATTCACACGCAGGAGAAATAGCCTCAGATCAATCTCTGGGCAAACCTTATCTTTCCGGCTACTCACAATATTGCTTTTCTTTTAAAACAATTTTTTTTTCAACGTTTTTTATTTATTTTTGGGACAGAGAGAGACAGAGCATGAACGGGGGAGGGACAGAGAGAGAGAGGGAGACACAGAATCGGAAACAGGCTCCAGGCTCCGAGCCATCAGCCCAGAGCCCGACGCGGGGCTCGAACTCACGGACCGCGAGATCGTGACCTGGCTGAAGTCGGACGCTTAACCGACTGCGCCACCCAGGCGCCCCTACAATATTGCTTTTCTTGCAGATGGGTACGTGTCTCATAAAAAGAAAACAAAGGAAAGGATCACATGCTGGGCGATGTTTATAAAGTGTGACCAGGAAGATCAGCACCCCGCGTGGGCTTAGAATTTAAAATACGTGGACGTCAAAATCGGAAGGTAACGATACAGAAATGAAGCATGCTGCATGGAACTCTGGTATTAAATAACCTCATCTTTAGGGACACTTGAGGTAATATGCCGGCCCCCACGTGGAGGGGACCGACTTGGCTGATAATTCCCAGTTGGCACCCGGGAGGACGCGCGGGTAGATCCGTCACGGGTCGGGGGCAGTGTGACATCTGTGTGGCATAGCTCAGGGACTCGGGCATTTGCATGGACTCCTCCCGGCGCAGTGACCTCAGTGCTTTGAATCCTCTTGGGTCAGCGCAGCGAGGTGCTCCCGGCCAGCGTTTGCCCGCTTTTTGGTCTCATCTGGGCTGTTCTGAAGTCTCAGCTTTGCTTCCAGTCTCTGCCTCCATCCTTCTCTGAGCCTGAAAATAGACACCAAACACGCAAATGGAGCAGCCATTTCCACGGCTGTTGGCTCAGGGATGCTTCCTCCCCCCCCCCCCTTTTTTTTGCCCCCCTGAAGGTGTCTGTGTGTGCATTCAGGTTTTAAAAGGTATGCAGAGCACATGCAAATTTAAATATATGCATATTTTCTATTTTGTAGGTACATCTTTAGCTCTCACTTCTGTTCAGTCTCTTCTAACCTTGACCCTTCAGACTTTCCCTTTGGGGTTGCAACGTCTTTAGAGTTGTGGAGGGGGGAACCTGTCAGTCTAGAATTGTTCACTCGGCAGAGCTATCTTTCAAACACAGAGGTGAAGTAAAGCTGTCTTCAGCCATGCAAAAGCGGGAGGAACTCGCACCAGCAGCCTGTCCCCACATGACATGTTAAAGGAAACCCGTCAAGCAGAGGGAGAATGGCCCGAAATGGAAGTCGGGATCTGTGCAATTCAGTGAAGGGCGATCTCGTAGGTGCATATTACTAATTTTGTCTCACTACTTAAATCTCCTTAGGGCACCTGGGTGGCTCAGTCGGTTGAGCGTCCGACTTTGGCTCAGGTCAAGATCTCACGGTCCGTGAGTTCGAGCCCCGTGTCGGGCTCTGTGCTGACAGCTCCGAGCCTGGAGCCTGTTTTGGATTCTGTGTCTCCCTCTCTCTCTGGCCCTCCCCTGCTCGCGCTCTCTGTCTCTCTCTCAAAAATAAACATTAAAGAAAAAAATTGAAAAAAAAAAAGAAGATAGTGTCTGAAAGCAAAACTGTCAATGACGTCACGTGGGGTTTATGACGTGTGTGGAAGAGAAACTTTACTTTGCACCGTTGGAGGGGGAGCGGGGGGCTGGGCCACCGTAAGGCTCCCACACCCTCCCTCCGGGAGACCAGGCGGCCCTCGAAGACACATGGTGATGGAGGCCCTAAAGCGACCCTGAAAATAACACAAACAGATGGCGTTAAAAAGCCAACAGAGGAGATAAAATGAAATCATAAAATACCATTTAGTTAACCCAAAAGAAGGCAGAAAAGAGATAAAGGGAAAACAGCACAGATGAGCGAACAGGAGACAAATCACAAGCTGGCAGATTTAAACCCAATCATGCGCATTAACGTTGAAGATGTAACCGCTGATTAAAATGAAAAGATGTTGAGTTGAATAAAAAATGATATTGAAATAGAGGCCGCCTACGGGAAAATCGCTTTTTGTTTTATTTTATTATTTTATTTTATTTTGATAGAGAGAGAGAGTGCGAGCAAGTGGGAGAGGGGCAGAGAGAGGGGGAGAGAGAGAATCCCAAGCAGGCTCCATGTTCCATGCAGAGCCTTACTTGGGGGTCGATCCCACAACCCTGGGCTCATGACCTGAGCCAAAATCAAGAACTGACTGAGCCACCCAGGCGCTTAGGAAAGTCACCTTTGATATGAAGGTGGCAATAGGTTAAAATCAAAAGGAGGGGAAAATATGCTATCTTAACCCTAATCAAAGAAAGCTGAAGTGTAATACCAGGCAAGGTAGATTTCACAGCCAAGAACATTACCAAAGAGAAAGAGGGTCGTTTGGCAACAAGGGGGTCAATTTATCAAGAGGACGTAACGATCTTAAACATTTGTGTGAAAACAGAGCTTCAAAATACACGAAACGAAATGCGACAGAGCTGTTAGGAGACATAGACAGATTTGCAACGACAGCTGGATTTCAATACCCACATTTCAGAACAAGAGGCAAGACCTCAGTAGGGCTGTGGAACTCTGAACGACACTACCAACCAACCGCTCCCCGCTGGTGAAAGGCGGGGACTCTCCAACAGCCCTCTCCTCCTAGTGTCCGTGGGAAAAGTCATAAGGAGAAAATGAAGGCACGGGGAGATCTGCGGGCTCACCCAGAGACCACAGGGGCGGGGGCCGTTCCTCTGGCGTCTGGTCTCTGCTGTATTTAATCCTGGACTAAGTGGCCACGTGCGGGGGCGGGGGGGGGGGGGAGCTGGGGGTTGGGCGGGGGAGAAGGAACTGACATTATCCTGTTCCAGCCTCAGAACAGCCTAATGAACTGGGCCATCTCCTCCATTTTGTGCCGGGACAAGACGGATTAGCGGGTAAGAGCAGAGACCCTCCGGAGGAGGCCACCGGGTTCAAATGGGAAGAGGAGGAGAAGGATGAACAAATTCGAGTCTCGCCGTCCCACCAGCCAGAAAGCGTCCCCCTGCGGTCTTCCGTTAAGTTGCATAGACGGACACTGTGCATATACATTGTCATGTTTTTTTAAAAATTTTTGACATTTATTCCTTTTTTGAGAAATAGTGTGAACAGGGAGAGGGGCCGAGAGAGGGGGAGACACAGAATCCGAAGCAGGCTCCAGGCGCCGAGCTGTCAGCACAGAGCCCAACGCGGGGCTCGAACCCACGGACCGCGAGATCATGACCTGAGCCGAAGTCGGCCGCTTAACCGACTGAGCCACCCAGGCGCCCCTGTCATGCTTTAACAGACTGGAGCCGGTTTGCTCATCCCTCGGCGTGCACCTCACTTTCTGCATCTTCCTTAGGCAGTTCCACCGCACTTGACGCCTTCTGTGCGCTCCCCGGGGCAGGGGGGGTGGGGGAGGGGACACACGCGTGCACGGCGTGCTGAGTGGCCTGGCCTGGGGAAGGAAGGTGGCAGGGACCACAGAAATGACTGACCGCCCACCTCAGCTTCTCAGACAATCCCCGGAGGAGATGCCCTAACACGGCGCTCCAGCAGCGAGGACAGCCCGCTTCCCCTTGCCCGTGGCCAGGAATGCGGCCCAGCAGCTCTCCATACGTGCAAGAGGCTGGGTTCCCCTTGGGACTCAGGAAGGCGCTTGGAAGGCAACAGCGAGTCTAAGTAGCCCAGACTGGTGCATGTCGTTGGCCCAGCAAGCACGCACTGGCAGCGTGGAGTCACGGGCCCTGCCGTCGGGCCGATCCCCCCGGCCATACACAAACTGTGCCCTCTGCAAACAGACGGCGGCTGAGCTGTTCCATGGGGACTGAGGACCCAGATGGGCCTGTCCCCTCACTGGCTCCGAAGTGGAAGTGGCGCGTGCGGGTGGTGAGCCGCCGAGGTCCCCACAGCCATGGCGGCCCCGGGTCTGCTCAAGGGAGTCACCGCTCTGCCCTGGGGGTGGACTGGTTTGGCTGCCGCAGGGATGGGGTGGACAGGTCTGGCTGCCGCAGGGATGCCCGGCAGAGGGGTGACCGCCCATCAGCCCCCGTCAGAGAACCTCGCAGGGTGTCCCGTGTCTTCACCCAGACGAGCCCTGAGAATCGGTCACAGTCTCCTTTGCTTGATTGCTCTTTACAGGCTCATCTGCTGACCTGCTCCCCAAATTTAGGGTGACCCTCATGCACTAGAAATGGTGCCAGAGGGGAGATTTTTCCATTTCTAAAGATACGGATCAAAGGGTACATTTGTTAATGTAGAAGAATTTTAAAAACTACTGCCCAAGGGTGCCCGGATGGCTCAGTAGATTGGGCGTCCGACTTTGGCTCAGGTCATGATCTCATGGTTCGTGGGTTCGAGCCCTGCATCAGGCTCTCTCTGTCAGCGCAGAACCTGCCTCGGATCTTCCGTCTCCCTCTCTCTGCCCCTCCCCAGCTCTCGCGCTCTCTCTCTCTCTCGAAAATAAATAAACATTAAAAAAAAAAAAAAAGCAAACAAAAAAATTTGCTGCCCGTAAGTATAGGTGATGGCAGGAACATACGCCAGGAAAATTAAAATAATGATGTTCTCTAAGATGCCCATCTGGCATTCTTCTGGGGAAATAAATTTTGCTTTAAAAAAAAATAGACAAACAAGGGCAGTAATGCTTCACCCATGTGTGTTCATGGCGGAGATGCTGACAGCGGGGAGGTTGTGCCTGGGGGGCCGGGGATATGGGAATTCTATCTTCCGCTCAGTTTTGCTGGGAACCTAAAACTGCCCTAAAGAATAAAGTCTATTTTGTTTTTAGTGGCGTCTGGGTGGCTCAGACGGTTAAGCGTCTGCCTTTGGCTCAGGTCATGATCTCACGGTCCGTGAGTTCCAGCCCCGCGTCGGGCTCTGGGCTGACGGCGCAGAGCCCGCTTCAGATCCTCCTCTGTCTCCCCCTCTCTCTGCCCCTGCTGTGCTCATGCTCTTTTCTCTCTCAAAAGTAAATAAATGAATGTCTATTCTTAAAATCGAATGAATAGTAAAATAAATAAATAAATAAATAAATAATAAAAAATAAACAAACGAGCCACGTACTTTCTCAGGGCGCTTTTTCCCAGGCGATATTCCTCCGACTGTCGGTAGTAGGTCTGCTTGCCGATCTCCTGTTCCCAGAAACGCTTGAGCTCGTGGCAGGTGTTTCCGCAGAAGACTTCCCGGCGGACGTACTGATTGTTCATCCCCTTGAAAAGGAAAGTATCAGTCGAACCCCCGTGGAACACGCTCCCTCAGACTCTGGGGGGGTACAGACTATTTGAATCCAGCCCCTGCCACTTATCTGAGGGGGTCCTGGCCAGCGGCAGAACCTCACGGGGGTGGGGGGTGGGGTTGGCCACACGGCTTGTCGTCGGGATACAGTGGTGTGAATGCCGAAGTCCCCCCGCGGAGCGAGGCCTGGCAGAGACCTCTGCCCTTCCGTCCTCCTTCCGGAAGAGTGGGCCTTCTCAACTCTGCATCAGCAGGTGACGCGTGCCAGGCTTGGATGCACGGTCTAGTTCGTTATCGATGCCCGCAGCACCCCCGTGAGTGGGCGTTACCCTCCTCATTTTATAGGGGGGATGTGTGACCAGTTACAGAACTTGCCTGTGTCCCCATGACTGTATCTAACAGAAGGCAGGCTGCATACTTCTGCGTGTCTTCAAGCCCTTTACTAAAGGGGTTTGTCACACGTGACGGTCCCAGTGTCTGATACACGTGGAGCCGGCAGCTTTGAGGTGTGTGTGTGGGGGGGGTGTGGGTGTGGGTGTGGGTGCACGCACTTGGGTGTGGAACGCTCCAGGTCAGACACTCAAGAACGATCGCTGTTTTACACGAAGAAACTCTGACCCACTCCCAGACCTCACTGGGTCCGGGGGACAGGTCAGAAGCAGGGACCGGAGGGGAGAGGGGTGCAGGGTGAGGAGCAGCGGGCTACTGGAAACGTCCGGAGAGACGCAATGACCGTGCGGTGGAGGCCAGGTTAATGGAAAATGGACGGGTTCACAAGGCATCTTGGGGGGTGGCCAACTCCACCTGCCAAATGCGGGTGAGGGGCTGTCGGTGGAGACTCTGACGCCTGTGCAAAGATGGGAAGCAGCAGAGGAGGGGTGCTCGCGGGGAGGGGCCTTGGGCCATGCCGGGCAGAATCTGAGATGCCTGGGTGCTACCACCCAGGGGAAGAGGGAGACGGGCATCTGGACCTAGGGTCCGGAGCTCAGCCTGCTGGTCTGGACCACAGCTCTCTCGCAGAGATGGACTGGGGTGGTGGGGCGGGGTGGAAGGAGAGAGGGTCTGAACCCAGACATCGACCGTGGGCCTGTGTTCACACCTTCTGCTTGTCAATAAATTTCTCTGGGCCTCAGTCTCTTCACCTTTAAAATTTCCCTGAAGATCAGT
Source organism: Prionailurus viverrinus (assembly GCF_022837055.1). Classification (NCBI taxonomy): domain Eukaryota; kingdom Metazoa; phylum Chordata; class Mammalia; order Carnivora; family Felidae; genus Prionailurus; species Prionailurus viverrinus. Next base: position 15,506,054 of record NC_062562.1, on the reverse strand, counting down.
GGGCGCCTGAGCGGCTCAGTCGGACGAGCATCCGACTTCGGCTCAGGTCGTGATCTCGCAGTTTGTGGCTTCGAGCCCCACATCGGGCTTTGCGCTGACAGGGTGGAGCCTGCCTCTAATTCATTGTCTCTCTCTCTCTCTACCCCTCTTCCGCTCGTGTGCTCTCTCTCTCTCTCAAAAATAAACATTAAAAAATAAAATAATATTTCTCTGAAGATCACAATGTAATCGTGGATGTGAAACTATTTAGCACTGTATACATTTCTGAATAAAGACAACGTTTATAGTTCGTCAACCTTAGATTGCACAGGGCATGATACTATAATTAACAGAGAGCAATAATCACTCCTCCAACTCTCTATAGGAAAGAAAGAATTCCACTTCTCTTTCCTTCTGGATCAGCGGCTATTGACCTTGGCTGCCCGTTGGAATCTCTTGGGGAGCTTTACAAAGACCTGACGCCAGGGCTTTACCCCCAGGGCGTCCGATTTCAGCGGTCCGTGGTGTGGCCTGGGCATCAGGGATTTTTCAAGCTCCCGCCCTGTGATTCCAGGGTGCCGCCAAGGTGAGAACTGCCATCTTGAATCCTGTCCTCTCGTGCTGTGGTCACATCTCTGTCCGGCGCTGGGTCCAAGGAAGCCGAGGTGACGAGGGCTGGGCATAGAGGCCTAAGGAGTATAACAGTCATAGCCATCTTGCAAAGTAGGCACTATTTTCCCATCTTGCAGGTAAGAAAACTGAGGTTCAGAGGTAGCCATCTGACTTCATCAAAGTCATTCAGATGGTGAGTGGGGCAGGTGTCCTACTCAGGGCCCAGGCTCCATCCACTGCCCCTAGCTGTTGGCCATGGAGGAGGAATGTGACTCTCCTACCCCCCGGAAGTGCTCAGTGATCTCGTACTTTCCTGGAAATATAGCAGAGGGCTCACTGACTGCAGTGAGCCCCCCTGCCTCAGAGCAGAATTTTTCAGAAACGGATCTTTCCTGTTTCGTCTCAATGTCTTGAGCGCATAGCCGTGCTCAATAAATACTTGTTGAATTGACGAAATCCCCCACCCCCCACCCAGTATCTTTAATGATTCCTCTGCAGTGCTTTGGGCATCGAGGGGAAGTCTGCAGGGACAGTAAGAGGGACACTGTCACGTCACCTTGCCTGCCCACTGGCCCTGGTGGACCTGGCCAGTGAATGTGGCTGCAGAACATGTTTCTCAGGGAGGGCAAAGGAAAGAACCCGCTGATCCTGAGAATTGTGAGTTCATGTGAAGTTTCTGGCGTGTAGGGGAGAGTCGGTTTGGGGGAGTAAATGCTCATTAGAGTTTTTTTCCCACAGAATTCGTGAAATCTCCTCTCGCCTGTGGCGGGCGTGCGGGTGTACCTGCTCTGCCCGCTTAACGCACAGTGTTCCCTGCTCACTCCCGGGGCACGGACTCCCGACCCAGCAGGCGGGAGGGTAAGAGAGAGGAGGACGGGCACCCTGCAGCGGTCCCCTCAGAGCTTTGAGGTTTCCTTTATGCGTCCTGCACCTCCGTGTTGTCATCTGTGAAATGGGATTTTTATGAAGGTTCAATCAGATCACGCTCCTGAAAATGCCTGACACAGACGTGTGTCCCGCATCCTTCTAGGTGGCCCTCTGATTTTCTCAGGCTGTTGCCGGGCACAGGGACGTCATTAGCCATGGCGAGTAGAGCATAATCGAAAACCCTAAGTTAAGTGTCACCTTTCCTCACATGTACATAATATCGAATGTTTGGCTTCTGGACTATGTGGATAGGATTCATTTGGCTTTGTTCCTGGTCTGTTGGGCTCCTATTTAGGGACACTTAGATGACAAGGCAGAAGCTTCTCAGGTTTTTAGATTTAGATTAGACAACGTCCCATCTAGGGTCACGCTCAGAAAGCATTTGGTAAAAGCTTGTGACTGGTGTCATTCTTATGTCCTTTCACCTCTGATACACCAGAGATGAGCCTCACCACGCCCACTCATCGGGGGGTGCCCACATGTGTAAGAAGGAAGATCCGATCGTGTGTTCCCGAGGGAGAACCGAGTCCCTTCTGGGGTGAACGCTGGCGTCTATCTCCACTTCTGTCTCCACCGTGTTACTTTACAACCTAACCAGCTGTTTTGCTGGAAAACGCCGACGCCACTATGGTGCAAAGGAGCAGGCTCTCTAAGAAAAAATGCATCTTGCTGTTGGACGAGCCACCTCATCCTCTTCCTAACTTTCAGCCATCGTCCCCGATATGACCAGCACGGTGGCGGCTGCCGTTAACCAGTTGTGTAACATCAAGGAGGCAAAATTAATGACAACTTTTAGGAAAACACACAAGTACGAGAGGAGAGAGGGAGTTAAAGACATCTGGGACTCCTAACCCCCCAACCCCAGGGACTGGTGATACTAGGATGATTCAGGGTCCCCTCAGGGGACTTCAGGTGTAACAGGGGGTGAGCTGTGACGGGAGCTGAAATGGGGGGTGGGGTGGGGCACAGGAAGAGTCACCTGACCCGGTCTGAGGGGTTCAAGGGCCTGCAGGATGAGTGGGTGGGAGCACCCAGGGTGCGGGGAGGAGGCCCTGCGGAGGCCGGTGATGAGAGCCCCCAGAAGCAGAGCCGACTGAGACAGAGGGGCGTGGCCTGGGGGGGGCAGGGGAGGGGGCTTACTGCAAAGGGGCATGAGGGACTTTCTAGGGTTCTGGAAGTGTTCTGTATCTTATTTCTAGAGATGGTTTGCCAAAACTTATCAAATCGTACACTTGAACCGGGTGTATTTTATTCACATAGGTGATGCCTCAGCAGAAGCGGAGAAGAAATGTCTTCTGCCTTTGGACTCGAGATGCATCCAAGTTCCCTGGTTCTAACCTCTCTGGAGACTCTGGCAGCACGTAGTGTTGGGGGGTTAGCCCCTTGCTCCACGGGTAACACGTGTTCCTGTGAGCGTGTGTGTGTTTCCATTTCCCGGCTTCCAAAATGGAGACAGCTCCTGTACCTCGAGGGAACGAGGCAAGGAAAATATGAATAGCTGGAAAACCCTTTGGAAACAGAGGGCATGGTCCTTGATAAAGAAACAGCTCAGGATGCGTGAGGGGCTCAGTGGGTTAAGCCTCTGACTGTTGCTTTCGGCTCAGGTCATGATCTCTCGGTTTGTGGGATCGAGCCCCGTGTCGGGCTCGGCATTGACAGTACGGAGCCTGCTTGGGATTCTCTCTCTCCTTCTCTCTCTCTGCCCCTCCCCCGCTTACCCTCTCTCAAACATGAATAACCTTAAAAAAAAAAAAAAGAAAGAAATGGCTCTGTTCTCTCCATCTCCTCCACCAAGAATACCATCACCAGTGCACTCCCACTGAGAGAACTGGTCACATTATTTCCAGCCGATCGTCACCAGCTCGGAAAAGCCTGTAACTTCAGGGCCAATGGCGAACTTTACGTCACAAAATCAATTCGTGCTCCAGGAGAGTGACGGCACGTAACCCCTTCACAGCACCTCGGTTCCACGAATTGTACGGAACCTCGACGTCGGTGAGGCTTCTGTGCGGCACGGAAGGCCAGCTGGTGTTAGAGAGTCACCCAAAACAAAGGCGCACTTGTCCCCTGTGAGCCCTGACACCGTGCAAACCATTTACTATCCCAGGCCTCAGGTTCCTGGGAGGATTAAACCTAAATTGAGGAATGTGAGTCTTCTTTTTTTTTTTTTTATTAAGAATTTTGGCTTATGCTGGTCATTCTCAGGACTCCTGGCGAGAGCTACTTCTTACGCTGCCGACACCTGATAAGAGCGGCCATTTTGTGACAATTTTCCACCACGTTTCAACAAGCTTCGTGGAGGTCATGGCTTGCAGTGGAACGGAGGGTTCTGGCCCCAGATAAATGGAGGAAGCGCTCTACCCCCGTCTCTCCAGAGAATGCAGCTCCAGAGACAGTAGACGAAGACACAGGGCAGCTGATGGAAGACGCTGGAGAGGAAACAGTAGCAGGTGGGTCTGAGAAAACCAGAATTCCTATTACCGTTGAATGGCACCAAGGTTTTACTGTGGGATCCAGGCAGGAACACAGCCAGAGAGAGCTCCCCATCCCCTGATTTTAGGGAGAAAGGACACTCGTAATGCTCAGGGAAGGAGGGAAATTACGTGCGTTTCCTGTCTCTAGTCTCTTGGTCTCCAGGAGGTTCCGAGGCGTGGGAGGTGTGGCGGTGGAATGGACCACTGGCAATATCAAGACAAAACCCGGAGGGCAGCACAACTTGGTCCACCAGGAGGGGCTGTGGTCCTCTTGGTGGAGCCACCCCTGCACCTCTTCTCTTGGCCCCCTCTGCACTTGACCCCAGATAGAAGTGCAGCACCAGAAGCACTCAGCAGACCAGGTAACTAAAGCCTACGTTTCGGGCCAAAGGACTGAAAAGGGGAGTCCAGGGAACTGGAAATTACCGGGGATACCATGGAAGTGGATGGACTCACAAGTTACTTCAAAGTTACTTACAGACGCCTAAGCTGGCCTCTGGGCTGCCCGCGCATGAATCTGACCGAAACAGGGAACTAGCGGAGAGAAAATCATGCACAGATCTGGAAAAATCGAACAGCATCACCAGCCAGCTAGGTCTAAGTGTAATTTATAGATCTCTCCACCCCAGGGTGGCAGAACACGGATTCTTTTCTGGTGCACATGAAACAAACCATGGAAAAAAAAATTCCTAGAACTAATTCCTAGCAAGAGTGCAAGACAGGAGATGGCGACACAAAAATTAATACACGTCAGCAACGGACAGCTGGACACCGGAACTCAAAACACAACACCATTCACAGTAACTCCCCGAAATGAAATACTTAGGGGCACATCTAACAAAACACGTACAAAGTACGTTTGCTAGCAACTGCAAAGTGCTGATGAACGAAATGTTGACAACTCAGAGCCTTCTTTGGATTCTGTGTCCCCCCCCACCCCCGCCCCCGCCTCTCCCCTGCTTGCGTTCTGTGTGTGTGTGTGTGTGTCTCAAAAATAAATAAACATTAAAAAAAATTTTTTTAATGGATCATAGGTCTGATATAAAATATAAAACTCTAAAACTTTTAGCAGAAAACATAAGAGAAGTTTTTGGGACTTGGGCTTAGGCAGAGTTTAAAAAAAATTTTTTTGATGTTTATTTATTTTTGAAGGAGAGAGAGACAGAGCGTGAAGGGGGAGGGGCAGAGAGAGAGGAAGACACAGAAATCTAAACAGGCTCCAGGCTCTGAGATGTCAGCACAGAGCCCGATACGGGGCTGGAACCCGTAAACCAAGAGATCATGACCCGAGCCCAAGTCAGAGGCTTAACTGACTGAGCCACCCAGGAGCCCCGGGGGTTAGGCAGAGTTTTTAAGTGTGACACCAAAAGGAGCCTAATCCAGAAAGGAAAAATCGCCACCCTGGGGTTCATCAAAATTGAAAAACTTTGTCCAGCAAAAGGCAGTTAAGGGAATGAAGCACAAGGTACAAACTGAAAAATACATATATATGCACAAATCACAGAGACGACAAAGGGTTTGTATCCAGAATATATAAAGAACTCTCAAAATTCAACACGATGAAAGCAAACGACCCATTAACAGATGGGCAGCGCACTTTAACAGACGCTTCATCAAAGAGGTTGCAAATATATCGAGTAAGTCCAGTGGAAGACGTTGAACATCATTAGCCACTGGGGAAATGCCAGTTCAAACCAGGCGGAGATACCATTGCCCGCCCCCCCCCCCCAAGACTGGCCGAAATAAGATTCATTGACAACATGGAGTGCGAGACAGGATGGGTGTGAAGCGATTGGAAGGCTCAGACGCCGCTGCTGGGGGCCTGCCACGTGGTACAAGAATCATTCTTACAAGAATTATTTCTTACAAAGCGAAACGAAGACCACAACACCACTCCCGGGTATTGAGCCTAGAGAAATGCGAGCTTATGTTCTAGCAACAGCCTATACGCCTGTGCACAGTTCCCTTCATAACTGCCACAAAGTGGAAACAACTTAACAGTCCTTCAGTGAGCGAAAGGGTAAAAACTGGCAAACATCCGGGCCACCCCCCCCCCGCCCCGCCCCCGGTGGCTCAGTCGGTTAAGCGTCCGACTCTTCGATTTCGGCTCAGGTCATGATCTCACGGTTCCATGAGTTCAAGTCCCGCATCGGGCTCTGCGATGACAGCTCGGAGCCTGGAGCCTGCTTCGGATTCTGGGTCTCCCTCTCTCTCTGCCCCTCCCTGCTCATCCTCTCTCTCTCTCTCTCAAAAATAAACATTAAAAAAAATTTGTTTAAATGTATCCCGACTTTTTGCTGATTTGATAAGATTCAGCCATTGATTGTTTAAGATCATTTACTGTCCCTGAAACACCACCGAACCCTGATAACTCAATTGTCCCATGAGTCGGCAGCACGGGCATCACCTAGAAGTTGCTGCAAGTGCAGAATTCATCAAGGCCAAGGTTTGAATCAAAAACTGCATTTTAACCTAATCCCCAGATGATTCACGTGCATGTTAAAGTTTCGGAAGCTCTGCCTCAGAATTACAAAGCCCCAGATTTAGTCCGTGCTTTTAAGCATCAGCCTTCTGAGAATTCCCCTGTGGCTGAGCATCTCTGTTTAAATATTCCTCGAGGATATTGGTTCTGGAGGTTTCCACATCTCTTCCTCAACAGGCACTGTTTTCTTTCTAGTATTGCGTCTTGTCAGAGCCATGTTAAGTGAACACAACACTGGTACTGATTTCTGGCTTTCTCATAGAGTTTAGCTCATTTTTTTAAATGTTTTTATTTATTTTTGAGACAGAGAGAGACAGAGCATGAGCAGGGGAGGGGCAGAGAGAGGGGGAGACACAGAATCCGGAGCAGGCTCCAGGCTCCGAGCTGTCAGCACAGAGCCCGATGCGGGGCTCGAACTCACGGAGTGTGAGATCATGACCTGAGCCAAAGTCAGACGCTTAACCGACTGAGCCACCCAGGAGCCCCGGGTTGAGCTCATTTTGAATGCATCATTTAAATCTATATTTTAGATATGGAAAAGCCCCATTAGGATGTCTAAGTCATTCCCCAGCAGAGGTAAGGTAGGAGGATGGGAGGGAAAGATACATCACAGGGGCTGAAAAAGAGGTTTTCACAAGGGGTATATCCGTTTCGCTTGCCCCAGAGAAGTGCAAGATGAACATCCAGCCTCCGGCACAATCAAGTTCAACATCGTTTACCTTTGAGATGAATCTGCGCCTGTCTTGATCCGGTGGAAAGGAGCGCAAATATTGCGGCTCTAAGGGTTACAGAGGTCACAGCCCGGTCCCGAAGCCTCAGGGTCCCTACCCTTTATATGCCGAGCCGAGGAGTTACAGAAAGGCCTCAACCTTTCAAGGTTATGTGCACCCAATCAGTAGCAGAATCACCGAGGTCTCATTCCAGGGACACGGTGGCCTCCTTCCTGGCAAAAAATAGCCCCGATCGCCTGCTCCCCCTACCCACCCCAGGGCGAGCAAGCTTCTGCTCTGGCAGGCCCTGCAGGGACCATGACTTGGCTGGAAGCGGGGTTATTGTCCAGAACATGTTCTGGATTATCCATGAGCTCAAACCTGCTGTGCATCAGCAGGCAAAACCACCCTCCACCCCTCGGAGGGTGAGAGAGCCCGGGACGGCGTGACAAGTCACACTTCGAGGTCACTTTACAGGACGACTTAGAGAGGCGTGTTGTCCTTTGGAGCTGCTAATCCACACGTGGCACTTGGTGACAGCCTTTTAAGGTCTGCTTGGTTCCCCACCCCCGCCCCCCTCCCCCAACCTGGGAGAGCAGGAACTGGCCACCGGCGAGTATCTTCCAGAAAAGGGCACCAAACCGGGAAGGGCTGCCCAGCTGAAAGGGACCTTCACGCCATTTTGAGTTGTGTCCTTGGGTGAAACATCTGGAATCGTCCCTGCCTGAGAACAGTGTCAGCTCATCATTCAACCCGACTAGGTCACTATTAAGCATGCATGGGTGCGTGTGACTTACTTACCAGAGTCACAGTGTCAAAGCTCAATCCTTTGCTGTGAATCTTCAGAAAGTGAAGCCCCCCTCCTCCTCCCCCCCAAAAAGAAAGAAAGAAAGAAAGAAAGAAAGAGAAGCCGGGTGGCATCGCCGACGTTGACTCTATGGAGCTGTTTCAGGAAGGCTCTCCGTACCCACGTGGATGCCAGATGGAGCAGGGGGCGGGGCTTATCCTGGGGAGGGAGGGAGGGAGGCCTGGAAGCCACTCTTCGAAGCACCCCTTCTTCACAATGAGAACACTGAAATCCCCAAAGCACACTTAAAGATAAAAGTACCCATTTTCCAGGCCGCCTGCTCAGCTGGTTAAGTGTCCGACTCTTGGTTTCCGCTCAGGTCATGATCTCGCCGTTTCGTGAGTTTGAACCCCGCGTTGGGTTCTGCGCTGGCAGCACAGAGCCTGCCTGGGATTCTCTCTCTCTCCCTCTTTCTCTCTCTCTCTCTCTGTTCCTCCTCCACTCGCTCTCTCTCTCTCTCTCTCAAAATAAATAAATACACTTAAAAAAAATGCCTGTTTTCCTTGTGCGTTCCTGCCGGTAAGTGTAATATGCAAGCAGAGAGGATGGGATAGCAAGGCTAGTAAAATATTTTCTAGTGCACTTTTTAAAAAATTTTTTTAAATTTAAATTTATTTTTTATATATACTTGATGGTCAAGTTGGCTAACATGCAGTGTATATGGTGTGCTCTTGGTTTTGGGGGGGGAGATTCCCATGATTCATTGCTTCCATACAACACCCAGTGCTCATCTCAACAAGCGCCCTCCTCGATGCCCATCACCCATTTTCCCCTCTACCCTGCCCTCCCGCACCCCCTCGGTTTGTTCTCTGTATTTAAGAGTCTCTTATGGTTTGCCTCCCTCTCTGTGGATGGCATTATGCTAAGTGAAATAAGCCAGTCAGAGAAAGACAGATATCATATGTTTTCACTCATATGTGGAAATTGGGGAACTTAACAGAAGACCATGGGGGAAGGGAAGGGGAAAAAATCATTTCTACTGCACTTATAAAAAGCTACCCCTGGCAGCTGGGTGGTTCGGTTGGTTAATCATCCGACTCGGCTCTGGTCATGATCTCATGGTTGGGGAGTTCGAGTCCCATGTCAGGCTCTGTGCTGACAGCTCAGAGTGTGGAGCCTGCTTCAGATTCTGTGTCTCCCTTCCCCAGCTCACACTCTGTCTCTCTCTCTCTCAAAAATAAACATTTAAGGGGCGCCTGGGTGGCGCAGTCGGTTAAGCGTCCTTCAGCCAGGTCACAATCTCGCGGTCCGTGAGTTCGAGCCCTGCGTCGGGCTCTGGGCTGATGGCTCGGAGCCTGGAGCCTGTTTCCGATTCTGTGTCTCCCTCTCTCTCTGCCCCTCCCCCGTTCATGCTGTCTCTCTCTGTCCCAAAAATAAATAAAAAACGTTGAAAAAAAAATTTTTTTTAAATAAATAAACATTTAAGAAATAATAATAAAAATAAAAATACCCCTTTCCTCTTTAAAAAAATCCACAGTGGAACTGAATATTTTTTAACTTGTTTTGTTTTTTATTTTTTTAAATTTACATCCAAATTAGTTAGCATCTAGTACAACAATGATTTCAGGAGTAGATTCCTTAGTGCCCCTTCCCCATTTAGCCCATCCCCCCTCCCACAACCCCTCCCATAACCCTCAGTTGGTTCTCCATATTTATGAGTCTCGTCTGTTTTGTCTCCCTCTGTGTTTTTATATTATTTTTGTTTCCCTTCCCTTATGTTCATCTGTTTTGACTCTTAAAGTCCTCCTATGAGTGAAGTCATATGATTTTTGTCTTTCTCTGACTAATTTCACTTAGCATAATACCCTCCAGTTCCATCCACGTAGTTGCAAATGGCAAGGTTTCATTCTTCTTGAGTGCCAAGTAACACTCCATTGTATATATATACCACATCTTCTTTATCCATTCATCTATCGATGGACATTTGGGCTCTTTCCATACTTTGGCTATTGTTGCTAGTGCTGCTATAAACATGGGGGTGCATGTGTCCCTTCGAAACAGCACATCTGTATCCCTTGGATGAATGCCTAGTAGTGCAATTGCTGGGTCGTAGGGTAGTTCTATTTTTAGTTTTTTGAGGAACTCCATACTGTTTTCCAGAGTGGCTGCACCAGCTTGCCTTCCCAGGAACTGAATATTTCATAGGTGAAAGATTATCTTGAAGGATTTTTTTTTTCCACTGCTGAGTGCTGGCAAAGCCTTTCTGGTTACATGGGGTTCCTCAAACTTTATTGAAGTCATTCACACGTCCTTTAAGAAAAAACTTACTAAGTTAAACGTCTGAGTGTTGTGCCCCCTCCCCAGGCTCACAACAATCTGAAAACCTATTCATTCCCCCAGCATGGAATTTCAAAGCATCCATAATTGGTTTATGTCGAAGGACAGACATTTGTGATTTTCCCGACCCAACCGAATTTTGAATGGACAGCCTTCTGAATTTCCAAATTTTCATTCTGTCATTCATAATTTGTTTAATGGACAGACCTCCTCCTATTCAATTAGATTCTTCATTCTAGTGAAACCCAGCATCTTATTTAGAATGAGGGTGTGCCCAGGACCCAGGCCATATACAGACTTTCTCTGGGAAGTTTAAGAAGACTTCAGAGATAGGATGAAGCTTATCTTTGGCGGGGAGGGGGCCACTGCTTCTGGCCATGTGTTTGTCTGGAGCCAAGGTCCCTCAGTTGGACCTGTCATTGACGTATTTTCTCATATTTTAGGGTTTATGGTCATGTGGGAGAAAGAGATACTTAGGGCCAGGTCCTTTCTGCTCTAATACCGGTATTATTCATATTATAGGCTAAGAAACATTTGAAGTTGTATTTAACAAGGCTCACAAGATAAAAGGGGCCTGGAGACAATAGGGCACCACTATTTTCCCAATTTACCATGCTTCTATCTATCCGTGTGTGTGTGTGTGTGTGTGTGTGTGTGTGTTTGCAAAGTTTTGCATTTGTTTCTTTGAGGCTTAATTTCAAATTGTTCTGGTTAATTAGTTAGTCCCCTCCCCGCCCCCCACCCCCCCTGGGCTCCTACTGACTTACAGGGAACCTACTGGAAGTGAGGGTTACAAGGAAAGAAGGGGCCAGCCTCTTGGCTCCCTGTTCCTTCTCTGCCACCTGCATTCAGCTGGAGTGGAGCCCCTTTGTGGCTTCCTGGGCAGGGCACGTGGTTGACTTTTCCAGAACGAACCGATATTTCTGGCTCCCCTCCCTTTTCTGGACTTGCCTGCAGCTGGGCAGAGCCACGGAGCCAGCACGAGCCAAGGGCTCGGACAAGGAGGTCTCACTTGGCCGCTTCCAGGCCAGAGCACTTGCGGGCTGGGCTGAGATTCTCCAAGCTTGCTCCTCCCAGGCTGCGAAGCCTGAAGCCTCAGGCTGAGAGGGAGATGCCAGAAGTTTGCATAAGCCAGGGATGTTGGGTTTGACCTTGGGTGGCCCTGCAAAGTTGCCTGTACCTGTGGTGGGGTTTTGGAACAAGAGATTAACCGGCTGTTCTTGCTTGTTTCAGAGATTTTGGTACTGCCTCGTTGTGGCATCACAGCCTGGCCTGTCCTGACCCAACCATGCAGATGTCCCGTGTGATTGTCAAAGACCGGCTGCCCTGGCCTAACCCGTGCGCGGTTTGCACTGTGGCTCAGTCCTCAAACTGTTAGCTTGCCTGTTGAGAAGGAGAAGGTGCTTTGCATGGTGAGAGGAGGCTTCCTTGCCATCACCACACAGCTGTTGATTACTGACCCGAGAGCCCCTGTCCACTTCTTCCTTGTGGCCAAACCTTGGTTTTGCTCGGGTACTTGTCTCCAGTCACTTGGGGGCTGCTCAAACAAAGTACCATGAACGGGGGCTGGCGGGGGGGGGGGGGGTTGGTGCTTATACACAACAGAAATTTAAGTCTCACAGTTCAGGGGGCTGAAGTCCGAGATCAGGGCGCTCGCGTGGTTGGGTGGGGGCTCCCTCCCGGGTAGCGGACTGCTGACTACCTACTGAAGGATGTTTGGTTGTTTCCAGTTTTTGGCTATGACAAATAAAGCTTCGCTGAGCACCTGTGTCCAGGCTTTTTTGTGCAAACAGAAGCTTTCATTTCTATGGGCTAAACACCAAACACCCAAGAGTTTGATTGCTGGGTCATATTAAGTTTAAGTTGGCAGGAAACAGCCAAATGGTCTTCCAGAGTGGCTGTGCCATTTTATATTCCCCACCCCCCCGGGCATGTATTTTACTCACTATCTTCTTTTTCACTTGTTATGTTTTACTTTCTTTCTAAAACTTTTTTTGTTTTGAAATAATCTCACGCTTAATAGAACCATTGTAAGAACAGCACAGAGGATTCCCCATAATCTTCCAAGATTAACCAAATGTTAATTTCACCACATTTGCTATAGTATTTTCTACATCTCTGTATCATTTGTCTATTATCTATCTATCTATCATCTATCTATCTATCTATCTATCATCTACCTATCATGTCTATCACCTATCTATCATCACCTCTCTACTTATTATCATCTCCTTTCTGAACTGTTTGAAAGTACACAGCAAACAGGGGCACCTGGATGGCTCAGTCAGTTAAGCATCTGACTTCAGCTCAGGTCATGATCTCGTGGTCTGCGGGTTCGAGCCCCGCGTCGGGCTCTGTGCTGACAGTTCAGAGCCTGGAGGCTGCTTCAGATTTTGTGTCTCCTTCTCCCTCTACCCCTCCCCCACTCGTGCTCTGTATCTCTCTCTCACACACAAAAATAAATACACATGAAAAACAAATAAAAAAAAAAGAAAGGACATTGCAAACATAATGCCCTTCTATTTCTGAACACTTCATATTTCGGTGAGTCTTCCCTAAGAATAAGGACGCTTATGTAACCATCATCTAGTGGTCGAAATTTAGGAAATTTGACAATTATTATCTAAGATACAAATGTTTTTCAATTTTTTTCCATGCGATTTATAACAATTTCCTCCCCATGGGATCTCGTCTCCGATCGCACACGCTGCGTTGACTTGTCTTGTCTCTTGAATCTCGGTTCATCTAGAACATTTCCTCAACTTTTTTGTTTGTTTGGTTTTGGTTTTGGTCTTTTGCAACACTGACGTTTTTTAAGACGATAGGCCTGTTTTTTTTTTTGTAAAACGCCTCACTTGCTATTTGGTTTTGTTTCATGGCTCTCCCCCTTCCCTCCACGAGCTCGCTCCCAGTACTTTATACATAGCACATGACTTATGAGAAGTGTGATAACACTTCGTGGCCAGAAGGCGTGTCAAATTGGTAAAAAGAGAGAAGGCTTCAATGTGGGCAGAGAAACCTGATTTTTGGCTAGAGGGGAAGGGGAACATGAAACTGATACTTCTGCATGCTACACTGTGGAGCATTTTACCTTCGGTTCTGGTCTTTCACTGACAGTCTCACACGCGGCTGCCATCCTGTTTTACAGACATGAAAAGCAAGGCTAAGGGACTGGGTGGTGAGGCCCCGGTCCCACCGCTGATGCTCAAACCTGGGTCGTTCTGACCTCAGAGCAGGGCAAACGCTCTTGAAGCTGGTGTGTCTGTATCTGCTTGAGATTGGCCCATATAATGGGCACATAAGATATAAATTGTAGATGTCCACATAAAACTTGATTAACATTGTGTAGTTCGAGCCACATGGGACCAAGACATGTCAACATGCCTGGTTATCATTTTAACAGGGAGGAGATAGGGGATTCAAAGGTAAACCTTTGATACTTAAATACAAAATACATACGGCCAATGTGGTCAGTTAAAAAACAGATGACCAGGGCGCCTGGGTGGCTCAGTCGGTTAGGTGTCCGACTTTGGCTCAGGTCATGATCTCACGGTTCTTGGGTTCGAGCCCCACGACGGGCTCTGTGCTGACAACTTAGAGCCTGGGGCCTGCTTCGAATTCTGTGTCTCCCTCTCTCTCTGTCCCTCCCCTGCTCATGCTCTGTCTCTGTCTCTCAAAAATAACTAAGTGTTAAAAAGGAAAACAAAACAAAACAAAAAACAGATGACCAAGTAAATGACCAAATAGCATGGTGCTCTTGGGGCTTGATCAATAGAAAGTGAGGGCTTGGCATCTAAGACTGTGGGTTCTGGAGGCCAGTTTATTCCATATGATTCCTACAGCTCAACCGCATTAGCTGTGCAACGCAGAACAGTGCTTTATCTCAGTTATGACGTGGCCAAGGACTGAACAGGAAACCAAGAAACCCTCATGAGCATATAGCCCAAAGACCACACCACCAAGCAGAGATGGCTAAAAAGTGCACAACAGAGGTATGATGACCTTCCCATGTGATAGTTTGAAGACAGGCTTGGCGGCAAATATTCCAACCTGTTACCCCTAAAGGATGCTGCTACTTAAAGACTTTCCTTCCTCTCTTCCTTCCTTCTTTCCTCTTTCCTTCTTTCCACCTTCCTTCCCTCCTCCTTCCTTCCTCCCTTCTTCCTTCCTTATTCCTTCCTTCCTTCCTTCCTTCCTTCCTTCCTTCCTTATTCCTTCTTTCCTTCCTTCCTTCCTTCCTTCTTTCTTCCTCCTTCCTTCCTCCTTCCTTCCTTCCTTTCTTCCTTCTTTCTTCCCTTCCTTCCTCCTTCCTTCCTTCTCTCCCTCCCCCCCTCTTCTTCCTTCCTTCCTTCCATTTGCAAAACTTAGTCACCATAAGCAAAGAGGTCTCTGCATGGCCCGGCTGAATCTAGGGAAGTCTGGAAGCTGTGTGAAGAGTATACACAGGGTTGTGTCATCCCCTGCTCTGCTCTCTCTGTCCCCTCACCGGGACCCATGGTGGTGACATGGGAAGCCGTGGAGTACCCTTCGTCTCCTCCATCTTCTCTCAACAGTTCTGTCTCCTGACCCCTTACTTCCAGGCTCCTCTTGAGCTGATGGAGGTGTCACGAGTCTGAGTCCCGACTGTGACCTTACAAAGCTAAACAGTTAATTCTGACTTTGTGGGACCCTTTTTAGTTTACAAAGCGCTTTCAACTCCATTTTCTACTTCAGTGAGTTACCAAGGGACGGTGATAAGAAGTACAATAAAAATGATAAGAGACATAAGGCAAGCATGGGAAGTCCCTGAGGAGTGAAGGAGGAGGTAGGTGTGTGGATGGGCAGGTCCCTGAGGTCAGCACAGCCTGGGCGGAGGCAGGACAGCACGTGACAGACAGAGGTGTTGACCCACAGCCTCTGGTTGCCAGGACCCCTGCTCACCGCACGCGCCATCGACCTGGAGCCAGGAATTGAGACTTCTCTGAGGGATGTCCTCTGTAAACTGACAGAAGCCTCCCTCCGAGGGCCTTCGTGTGGCCAGGTGTGCTGGACCACTTTGTGATGCACTACTCTGTAGGGAATTTGAAGTCTGTCCCCCTAGGGGTTTATCTTCAAGGACTTCATTTAAAATCGTGCTTTGCTGGGGCGTCTGGGTGGCTCAGTCAGTTAAGCGTCCGACTCTCAATTTAAGCTCAGGTCATGATCTCACGGTTCGTGGGTTCGAGCCCAGCATGGGGCTCTGCACTGTGCAGAGCCTGCTTAGGAGTCTCTCTCTCCCTCCCCCACCCTCTTTCTAGATAAACTTAAAACGATATAAGACCATGCTTTGCAAAAGATAAAAGAGTTGCGAAATTGTCCGGGCCTGGGCTTGTGACTCTCTGGCCTGACCTTTCCCACTCCTTTTGAATGTGATCTGTGTCCCATTACCTTCGGATAAGCTGTTCCTGCTTGACGGGGACGGTGCCAGAGAGCAAGCTTCCCTGGATTACCCTCACATTCTCACCAGCCTTCCCGGGCATTCTCTGAAGACAAGTGAGAACAGAGAAGATTCTCCAGCAGCGCCAGGGGGAAGATTATTTTGAGCAAGGACTTTCTGGGGTCTTTACAGATGCTAAGAATGAGGCTGCTGAGCCCAGTCACGCCTGGCCAAGCACGTCCTCACTGTTTCAAGGATACAGCCCGGGAAGGGCAGTGGGGGCCACAGAGCAGACGGCTCTCTGGCCAGTCCCACGGCTGGCCTCGTGGAAGAGGGTTTGGGCTGAAGTGACAGCGTGAGGGGACTCCTTCCCACTCCTCCTCCGGGAACGCAGGTGAGCGAGTGAGAACACGGCTGCAGGACACGGGGCCCTGACGCCCTGTGTCTGGAGGACAGCTGTCGTTCTATGGGTGACATGAGCAGCAGGGGATGCCAGCGGTAGGACTGAAGGGCCACCGCTGTTTGGGCAGGACCCTGTGTTCTTGAAGCTCCTCCCCGGGCCAGTAGCCTACTGGCGGTGCAACCCGGGGCCTGACCCTCTCCTGATGATCCACGTCTGTGCTGGGGGCGTCTGGGGGTGAGGACCTGGCAGGTGGGAGAGTCCAGAGTTAAGGTCTGGCTGGTCTCACTGCCTTGGAAACTCCTTTCGTTCTCTGGCGAAATGGGGGGCTTTCAAGGTCATCTCCAGCTTGAATACACGGTGGTTTCAATGTCCTTAACCTTGGGTTAAGAACAGGCTTCATGGGGTCTGGAAAGCCCTGGTGTGGACATTCCTACGTTCACTTCTTTCCGAATAGAGGCCATAGCTTCCTTAAAGCTGCAAAGGGCCCAGTAGACAATGATACCTGCAGAGCGTGCTTTCTGGGCCAAGTACTGTTCTTGCTCTCTATCAGGCCTCACGTCAGCTCTCAGGCACACAAAGAGGGTAAGCGATTTGCCCTAGGCCACACGGTGGGCATCGGGGCTCTAAAGGCCAAGCTCTTGACCTTTATGCTCCTTGTGGGTAGGGAATGACCCTTCCCAAGGGGATCCAACAAAACCCCTGGTGTGTATCCTTGTGACCATTCTAGGCATAAGTACAAATAAATGTAGGCATAAGACACGTGGTTTTTTAGATACGAATGAAATGTGACACGTGCACGCTTCAGCTTCAAGTTCCGTGTCTGTGTGTACAGATCGATGCTCTCCTCATAACAGGTGCACGGCAAGCACATTGTGCATATACTCTACTTTGTGTAATCGTTCCCTGACGTAGCGGCATTTGGACTGTGTCCAGAATTTTGCTCTTAAGAATTATGTCACCTCCTATGCACATCCTTATGCACATGTGCAATTCTTTCAATGGGACAAGATCAAAGCGTAGCCACTTAAATCAAGGGCAGGTCCTGCCCACTTGTCCTGGCTCCGGATCTTACGTTCTCACCACAAACTTCGAAGAGGGCCTGCTTTTATAATTAAAAAAAAATTCGTTATTATTATTTTTTTAATGTTTGTTTATTCTCGAGAGAGAGGGAGACAGAGCAGGAGTAGGGGAAGGTCAGAGAGAGGGAGACACAGAATCCGAAGCGGGCTCCAGGCTCTGAGCTGTCAGCCCGGAGCCCGACGCGGGGCTCGAACTCGTGAACCCTGAGATCATGACCTGAGCTGCAGTCGGACGCTTAACCGACTGAGCCACCCAGGTTCTCCATATCTGCCTATTTTCTAAAGCCATTGCTTTGGAACCAGGGCACGGGTTCAATGCCGCCTGGTGATTTGCCTGGGGTGGGGGTGGGGGGGCTGTTTAGCCCAGACGTAGGAGAAAGGGTGTGGGAAAGTGGTTGGAAGAGGCTTATGGGGAAGAGGCTGGGATTACTGGGAAGCGTGGCGCTTGGACCTTCCCTGGACTCCCGTTCAAAACGGTTACTGGGCATCACTTCTATACCCGCACGGCTGGGAGACCGCGCCGAACAGCTCGCTCACGCCCTCATTCCGCCTTCGGGCCAGGAGCGCAGGCCATTCGGAGGCTTGCTAGAACCGGGTGGGGCTGAGATTGTTTTTAGGCCGGCAGAATCCAAACCCACTGCGCTGGGCAAAGGACCAACGTCGGGCGGGCCAGCTCTTGGCAGCTGGAGGTGTGTCTGCGGTTCCCTGCTCCCCTCTGTCTCTTTAAAGACCCTTCTTTCTTTCTACTCCTTCTCCCAGCAGAGGCCCAACCCAACAAGGAGGGTTCTCTCCCCGAGGGCCAGGAGAGGGCTCGCTCCTTCCGTAAAAAATTGCCTGAGCTGGTGCATGGCCTCCGGGGGCACGTACAAATGAGTACATGTATGTGTGTGCATGTGTGTATATATTGACCTGTTTACGGTTCTGAGACTTCTTTTGGCCAT
This sequence comes from Prionailurus viverrinus, assembly GCF_022837055.1. NCBI lineage: Eukaryota > Metazoa > Chordata > Mammalia > Carnivora > Felidae > Prionailurus > Prionailurus viverrinus. The sequence continues at coordinate 15,487,928 of NC_062562.1, read as the reverse complement.
TTCTTCTTCTTCTTCTGTTTATTTTTCAGAGAGAGAGAGTACAGGCAGAGGAGTACAAGAGAGAGAGGGAGACACAGAATCTGAAGCAGGCTGCAGGCTCCGAGCCGTCAGCACGGAGCCCCGATGCGGGGCCCGAACTCACAAACTGCAAGATCATGACCTGAGCCGAAGTCGGACGCTTAACCGACTGAGCCACCCAGGCGTCCCTACTTTGGGCCATTTCTAAGTGGGTGGTTAGGACAACTCACTTCCCGGTGAGAGTACCCGCCCCAGTGAGGGGCAGAAGCCAGGGGAAGAGCCACATCCATTTCAAAGAACATCAATCAACTCCGCCCACCAGGCAGTTTCTAGGAAGGAGGCTGGCAACCGGGAACAAGGCCATCGGTGGGAGGAGGGTCAAATCAGGTCCAAATTTGCCCAGTAGGTGTGGTTCTGGGCTCTGCAGAGGGCACACGAGGCAGCTGTAGTTCCCCTCCTAAGAAGCCATGTAACGCACATCTCGATTCAGAACTAGCTCCCAAGAGCTGCTCAGGGTGATTTTGGCCCAGAAGAGGATGAGCTTCCCCACATTTCCTGGGCTGGAGGGAAGGGCAGGGGTCAGGCAGGAAGGAGGAGGGCACAGCAGAGCTGCTCTTCTCATCTATGGGATGCTTCCTGATGGGGCTTTTAGGAGCTCACGGAGTTGCAGATCTATTGGTCATTATTCCGCTTTGTGGACCTCCCTCCTCCTTCCCCCGCCCAGAGAGGGAGATGTCCTAGACTTTGGGCAATCGAAGCCCTTGGGGAGATTGCACCTGGGCAGACTGAGATGGGCTAGGTGGCGTTCACTGTCAGCAACTTTGAGTGGGGAGAGAAGGGAAGGTTCTTGTGGAAGGGACCTAACTGAGGCCATCTTGTGTCCTGTGGGGTGGATGTCTTTGTACAACTTGTGGTCCCTGGGCCCCATTCGGAGAGGGAACTACCTTTTACCCAAACACCTCCAAGTACTAGGGAGAAGCCAGTCTTGCGTTTCACGAAACCAAATGAGATTTGGGTTTTCTTTTCATGGCACCAGTTTTATTTTGACGGGCTAGACTGGTAAATCCAAAAAGTCAATTTGACTTTTTTGAAGGTAAAAATCCTGTATTAATGATAGTCAAATTTTCTGATTGACATTGATTACTGCCGATTTATTTAGTTTGTAGTCCTTTTCTCCCTCCCTTCCTTCCTTCCTCCTTTTTTTCTTTCCTTCTTTCTTTCCTTTCTTTGTTTCTTTGTTTCTTTGTTTCTTTCTTTTTCTTTCCTTCCTTCTTTCTTTCCTTTCTTTTTTTCCTTCTTTCTTTTCTTTCTTTTCCTTCCTTTCTTTCTTCTTTCTTTCTTTCTTTCTTTCTTCCTTTCTTTCTTTCCTTCTTTCTTTTCTTTGTTTCTTTCTTCTTTCTTTCTTTCTTTCTTTCTCTCCAATTAAACAAGAAACCTGAATGTCGGGATTAGGTAATTTCTCACTTTCAATTGCTAGTGTTGATCTCCGCTATGGAGAGGGTTCCTGTGTGGAGCAGAGGGCGATCCGTGCACAGTTCATTTACATCATGCACTCAGCGGAAGAAAAACCGCATCGCTTAGAGGTGCTGTATCACTTGAGAGAAGAATGTGAGCTCCCTCTTCTGCGTCCACTTCTCCATGTAGTTTTTTCTTTTTTCAGATGGGGGTTGACCTGGCGGATGAAGCTGGCCAAGTCTGCTAGGAAGCTCAGAGACTCCGGGAGGCGACCGGAGCTGGAAGAAGTGCCAGGCCATGCTGAGGACGCCCTTGGCCAAATGGCACTCTGCCTTGTTCTTCCCTTCTTATCGTCTTCCCTCCATGGCGGGATGGATGAGGTGGTGTCAGGTGCTAATGGTCTTATACAGAATACCTGCTAATGAGAAAGAAGAGAATGACGAAGGCCTCCCTGCCTGCCTTCTGTTCCCTCTTCTTTTCCTCCCTCCATCCCTCCCTTTTCTTCTCTGTCCTTCCTTACTCGGTCCGCAGCAGCTCTAGTTCCCCAGCGGTTGGCACACAGGTGCTGAGGGTGCTCAGGGACCAGTGGGGGTGGGGGGTGGGGGGTGGGCAGTAGATGTGAAAACAAATCAGCGTGATGGAGTGTTCTGGAATGTCTGAGAGGCCTGTCGTGGCAGGGGTTCAGCTCATATGTGGTCGGTCCTGTGGGGGTGGGAGAGAGAGGAAAATTGGGAGGGGGTTGGGGAGCTCCAGATCGTGTCTCACCTCCCAGAGGCAAGATGCTGGGATTACACAGGGCCAGCCCCTCTGCTGGGAAGGGGAGAGAACGGGGTGGAATGGGGGGGGTGGTATTACATTTTTAAAGTTCATGACCATTTCTGAAGGCTTATCAAGATCCATGCCAGCTTTTAGAATGTAGAATTTATTCTTGCTGGGCTCCTTGGCCAGCCCATGAGGCTGTCAGTCCTGGGATGGCCGGGGGCGGGGGCGGGGGGGGGTGGTCCAGGATGCTTTGCTTTCCTGTTGTGCACCATGGGCTGCCTCTCCTGATTAAATCGGGGTTCAAATCCGTTCCCTCCTGACTTCTCTGTCACACTTAGTGTGGCTGGCACCCTTCTGGAAGCTTCCTCCACCTTGCAGTCTTCTCAGGGTTGCTCCTTCCTCCACCTGGTCTCGGATGCTCATCAGGGCTGCCCTTGGCCCTGCCCGTGGCCCTTTCCTTAGCAAAGAGTTGGTGGCCATGCCTAGCCTTGTCCTTGAACTGCTCTGCAGGGTCCTTGGCTCTAGCATTGCCCTCCCCAGAGCCTTCCCTTTCTCTCCTGTTGGCTTCTTTAATAAACAGGGTTAGTGTTCTTTCATGCTTTTTTTGTTTTTTTTTTAAATCAAAGGAATCATGTGTCCAGTTTACAAAATCGGTACAGCTGAATACTCTTCCAGTGCGGGTGCAGACAACAACGTAGAGCCAAAGGATTCTGTTAGTTTTGGAAATTTTTTTAAGCGAAGCCTTAAAAAAAAAAAAAAAAAAGCAACACCTGGGTGGCTCAGTCCCTTAAGGGTCTGACCCCGGCTCAGGTCATGATCTCACGGTTTCTGAGTTTGAGACCAGAGGCTGCTTTGGATCCTCTGTCCCATTCTGTCTCTGCCCCTCCCCGACTTACACTCTCTGTCTCTCAAAGCAAGCAAGCAAACAAACAAAAAAGCACCTCCCAGCCCACATGAGGTCTCCTGTACTTGCGTTCTGTTTGAAGACAGCCGGAGGCTCCCCCTCCCCCCCCCCCCCCCCCCCCCCCGCGCCGAGAGGCTGTGTTCCTGCAGTCCCTTTTATAGCCTAGTGAGGAAAGGAAGGAGAGCAGGCACCCTTGCCGTGGGGGCATTCAGGATGGGGGGTTCTTCTTGCAGGAAAAGTGTGGAGTGGTCAGACTCCCTGAATTTCCCGTCCCCCTTTTTACTTGTTTTGTTTTTGGTTGTTTTAGGACTTTGTTGCGGGGAGAGAGGGATCCCTAGAGGAGGATACTGGCTAATAATTGGGAGTAGCTCATGCTCCCCGATGAATGTCTAAGCTGTGAAAAGAGGTAAGGAAATTAACCATCTATTGTTGAATGATTGTTTGCTGAACATCGCCAGCGAAGTCCTGAGGTGAAATGATATGTACCTGGTTCCATAACATAATGAGTCAGAAAGATAAATAATTATGGACCACTGGAGTTATAAATAGGGGAGAGTTGGGGCACCTGGGTGGCTCCGTCAGTTAAGCGTCCGACTTCGGCTCAAGTCATGATCTCATGGTTCGTGGGTTTGAGCCCCGCGTAGGGCTCCGTGCTGACAGCGTAGAACCTGGAGCCTGCTTCAGATTCTGTGTCTTTGTCTCTGCGCTCCTCCTCTGCTCACACTCTGTCTCTCTCTCACAAAAAATAAATAAATATTTTTAAAAATTAAGTAGGGAAGAGTCAATTATTTACAGTTACTGAAGCAGCTAGACCCACTCAGTGTTGAGTGGGTGCTTCTGGGGAAGGCGGTGGGGAGTGGGGAGGCAGGATTCCCTGGGGGATGAATGAGAAAGGCGTGCCGGCTCATAGCTGTGTCTTGTTGGGAATTGTTTTCAAAGGGAACCACCTAGAACAAGGAGATGCTTCCTCCCCAGGACAGAACGCCTAACAATTGGTTGCTGTGGGGGGATCCAAAGCCCAGGTGACTCACGGAGGCATATCTTGGTCTTCCTTGCCCAGCTAGATGGTCAGTGGGCAAATACTGCAGCCACAGGTGAGAAGGGCATGGAGGTCAGGGACACAGACTTCAGGGACGAGGGCCAAGCCCCTCCACCAGGTGAGCCACATAAAGCAGCATCTGTGCTGGCCCAGGGTAAGGGAATATAGAATGGGTGGAGGGGGGAGCAGAGGGCTGCCTTAGCCAGCTGTGCCCCCGAGCTTGGAGATTGCAGTCTGGTCCACTAATCCTTTTCTTAAAGTTCTTCCAGGACCAATCTGAATCCTGGAGGAAGTGGAATCAACAGCACAAGGGGCTGATGGCCACAAAAGCCTGGATTCCCTCCTCAGGACCATGAATGACACTGATTCCCCCAGAGTCTGGGCGCCTGGTCTGGAACTGCCCTCATCACCATGGACACTTTGCTTTGAAAAGCCTATAAGCTTTTTGAAGGTAGAATCCAGTCATTTGTATCCCCTGGGGCACCATTCCCCAAAAATGTACATCTGGTTCATGATTTTAGATGGCGTACAGGTGAATGTTATGATTCATTATTACTGCTTTTGAATTTCAAGACTTGTGTAAATCATTTAGGACCTCACAATTCCCTCCAGGGGGAATGTGTGTGATTTTCCTCGGACACTCCTGACTACCCAAGAACAAAGGAAAGGGGTTTAAGGGCTTGCCATGGTGATGTGGGAAACTAAGGCAAATGAGAAATGAAATTCCCTCCCAATGAAAGTGACCTCCCTCTAGGAGCTCAGCTGCCTCGATGGTGACACTTTGCTAGGGGCAAAAGGGAATCTTGGCTTCACATTACCCTCACCAACCTCCCCCCCCCCCCCCGCCCCCAGGGTCCTGTAAGTCTACTTTAACATATAAAGATTTCTTTGGAAACTTCCTTTATCTCAACTCCCCCAAGACATATGCTGGCAATCATACCCCAAACATATGGTCCCTGATATACATCTGAAGGGTCTCATGACTGAGGTTTTACCAAATGGTAATAAATAGCATATTCCTAACAACACCTAGCCTCAAGGTTCTGGAAACCTTGCTTCCCAAATACCTTAGAGACTGACTCTACCCCTAACCCCCCTCCCAACTCAGGGTATATGATCATTTCTCCCTCACAACCCCAGTGCAGCTCTTCCTGCCCACGGGTCCTGTCCCCATGCTGTAATAAAACCACCTTTTTGCACCAAAGACGTCTTCAAAAATTCTTTTCGGCCATCGGCTCCGGACCCCACCATCACCCCAAACCCCATCAGTGGGAACGGTTGCCTAGCAATGTGAAAGTACTGAAAAGTACCACTGAACTTTGTAGTTAATAACGGTTGAGATGCTAACTTTTATATTATGTATATTTAAAATATATATATATGTTAAAAAATTATAAACAGATGATGTGGCTCAAATCGAGGTGGCATGTGATATCCAAGTTTGGAAAACACTGTCCCAGCCTCACCGGCGTGTGGTTACAGGTTATTTGCATGCAAATGGGAAGGCTTTTTCTTTGTGTTTTTTTTTTTTTTTTAATTTTTTTTTCAACATTTTTAATTTATTTTTGGGACAGAGAGAGACAGAGCATGAACGGGGGAGGGGCAGAGAGCGAGGGAGACACAGAATCGGAAATAGGCTCCAGGCTCTGAGCCATCAGCCCAGAGCCCGACGCGGGGCTCGAACTCCCGGACCGCGAGATCGTGACCTGGCTGAAGTCGGACGCTTAACCGACTGCGCCACCCAGGCGCCCCGGGAAGGCTTTTTCAATATTCTGAAGTTGCCTTTTTTTTTTAAATTTCCATTTCTGGGCAAAAACGCTCTAGTAAACAAACAGGCACAAAGCGAAGAATTGTGACATTTGAGAATTTCTGTATTAGTGCTCTGCTTTAGCTTCTTAATTCTAACACTGGTGTAGGGACTAGCCCAGGTGCAGACTGGGACACTGGGTCCCATAGCCAGTGCGGGGCTAGAATATCCTTCCATACCGGGCAGCCCACCCCCATGCTGAGGTCTCTGGGGTGCCCCTCACTGCTTCCTGCTGACCCTACATCATCTTCTAGCCATTGGATACTGCAAAAAAAAAAAAAAAAAAAAATCCCACCCCTTTGGGATTTTGTATCTGCAAAGGCATTAAGGTGGAGAAGGAGTTGGGGACCAAGCGGTACCTAAATAGTGGAAGCAAATGTCCTTCACAGCACAGCACACACACCAAAGCCAGAGACAACACTGGGTCTGAGCCCTTGAGTGTGATGTAGTCAGTCTTGGCCCCCCCCCCCCCCCCGAAAACAGACGGCGCACACCCTTGCTGTGGAAAACACAAAGGTGCGAGGGAAAAAACCCACCACCACAAAGAACCTGTCAGCACTGCCTAGAAATAAGCACACGTCACCTTCTGGTCCATAGATTTCCCATTTTTACTGGGCATACTCACACACACAATCTATTTTAAAAATGGATTTTACAACAAATAGTCACGACAAAATAGTTTTACCACCTGGTTTACAACGAAATACATGTATTGTGGACATTTTCTTTTTACAACAGTTAGAATACTTGCAAGGTGTGGAGAAAACATAATTTCTTCTTCTTCTTTTATTTTTTATTTATTTTTTTTCAACGTTTATTTATTTTTGGGACAGAGAGAGACAGAGCATGAACGGGGGAGGGGCAGAGAGAGAGGGAGACACAGAATCGGAAACAGGCTCCAGGCTCTGAGCCATTAGCCCAGAGCCCGACGCGGGGCTCGAACTCACGGACTGCGAGATCATGACCCGGCTGAAGTCAGACGCTTAGCCGACTGCGCCACCCAGGCGCCCCTCTTCTTCTTCTTTTAATGTTTATCTACTTTTGAGAGAGAGAGAGACAGAGCGCAAGCAGGGGAGGGGCAGAGAGAGAGGGAGACACAGAATCGGAAGCAGGCTCCAGGCTCTGAGCTGTCAGGACAGAGCCTGACGCGGGGCTTGAGCCCATGAATTGTGAGATCATGACCTGAACCAAAGTCAGACGCTTAACCGACTGAACCACCCAGGCGCCCCTAAAGGTGAGATGTTGGTTGATTTTGGTCAACTCTACTCCTCAGTTTAGCCCCAGTTCCACAATAGGAGTAGCTTTTAATAATCTGAAGATAGAATTCAATTGTTTAAAGGAAACAGGAAGCCCTTGGTAAAGAAACATGTGTCAAGAAACAGAACTTGGTCACAGTGTAGATATGGCTGACTTTTTTTTTTTTTTTTTTACAAAAGTTTTTTGGAGAGGAGAAGGCAGAGGAAAGTAGTTGGGACTTTAAGAAAGTGTTACGGACCGTGATGAAAATCCATCCGCTGTTTCAAGGCAACTAACAAATGATCATCTTCCAGTTAGGACATTAGGGTGACGGCCTGTACAGGTTATGGGGTTTGCATGGAAATACCCCATATGCCGGTGCCTGTTAACGGTAACTTTGTATAACAAGGCAGATGCCAGCTAGAGAGAAAGTGATGCCTGAAGACGGTGCTAATTCTGGAGTCCTGGAAACCAGGAAGTGCTCATCCATCACGTGGCCATCTGAAAGGTAAGGACACTTGGTCATTAAAGGAAATCCCTCCTGCAGTTGATCCTGCGCACATGGCATATCTACACCCGCCAAAAATCAGTTGGGACCCCACATTTGGCGAGTACAGGGCGCTCATGGGACCAACAGTACCGATTATGTGGAATTCAGACTCCCATCTTTCAACACAAGTTGACATGGGTCTCCCGTTAACTTGGTTTTCCCTGGACACATGCCCTCACACCTGGAAAAGTACCCCAGCCGGTGACAATGGCAGGGATGAAGCCGAACCTGGTTAGGCGCTGATGCTAAGGAGACAGCACGTTTTGGGTCCCAAGTTCCAGGAAGAAAATATGGTCTCCACCTACCCATGCTTACCTATCCTGGGCCTGACATCCAGGATGTAAATGGAAAAGCCACAATCCCCGCCTGGGTCAGGGGTCCCATCTTGTACTCAAGTGAAGCATTTGCCTTCATTTCATTTCTGGACTTGACCATTTGCAGTTTCTAACATCTACACGGTCAGAATACGGGAGGCCTCTGAACTTGGGTGCACCTAGAAATCTGGCTCAGGTCAGGGCGAGGAGAGAACCCTCTCGACTCTTGTTCTCCCCTGGGTCCCTGCCCTTCTTGTTATTGTTTTCCTCAAATCAATACAAGGTGACAAGGTTGAGACCATTCACCCGGGGGATCCACGCGGGGGCCTTGGAGGATCCATGAGCTTCTCAAGGAGCGAGAGGGAGGTCAAGCATCCGGTGGAATTCAAGGGCGTGAGGTGGAGTTGGGTGGGCACTGAATTGTCTGCTTGGGGCTTGCCTGGATCTCCCTGCCCAAATGGAGAGCATCTCTTGGTGTTTAAGAGGCCAAGCGTTTGCTTGTTTACTTTTCGCAGAAGTCCACATACGATAAAATGTCAAAACAGGCTTGAAATAACTGTCTCCACCTCGAAGGCGACGTTTCTGAGGCAGTGAATTTAAAATAAATAGAAAGGACGTGCACGTGCCCACCCCATCTGGGGTCCTCGGTGCTTTCACAAGCACAATCTGGCTGCCAGGGTCTGGCAAGCCATGAGCTAAGAGGAGAGACCCCGTTAACCCAGTGGCCACAGGCACCTAACTTGAAAGCGCGAAAGAGGGGACTATCCGCTTACCACACCCGGGTAGAAATGTCTGAGGAAAGCAGTGAAGCCGGCCGTGCCAGCACTTACAAATGGAACATCGCCTGGGCAGCCAGGCGCCATGGGGTACAGACTCACAGTTCCTGAAAAGGAACAGACAAGGTGACGCATATGGGTTTTCACCCTCACCTCTTTCCCCCTCCATCCACTCCCCCAGCCCCTGCCTTAATGGCTTGCTTACTCTTTGCGTGAATCGTGCTCACAGTTCCGGCCATAGAAGGAGGGGGGGCAGGCACAGAAGGACCCCAGCATGCAGGTTCCCCCGTTCAGACAGCAGGTTCTGTTCAGCTCCTTACCTGAAATGGAAGAAGAGGCAGCTGAGAGGGTGGGGGAACGGAAAAGCTGAGGTCCTGGAAAAGCAAAGGTTAATACAGTGCTGAAGTCTTGGTCTTCCCAGTGCTTGGCGAGGTCTAAATATTGTGAACCTTACAAAATAGGGCTCCGCTGTTTTCTTTTTTTTTAATTTATTTTTCAGAGAGACAGAGCACAAGTGGGGGAGGGGCAGAGAGAGAGGGAGACACAGAATCGGAAGCAGGCTCCAGGCGCTGAGCTGTCAGCCCAGAGCCCAATGCGGGGCTCGAACCCACAAACCGTGAGATCATGACCTGAGCTGAAGTCAGAGGCTTAACCGACTGAGCCACCCGGGCGCCTCAGGACTCTGCTTTTTTGATGTTGCTTTGCTATCGCGCCTCTGTTTTTTTTCATGCTCAGGCCAGGGGTGGTTCCCAGAGAAGCAGGGGGGAGACCGCGTCCCGGGGAGGTGAAATGCACACTGTTGGTCTGGCCTCCAGAGCCAAGTTCAGTCCAACCATCCACCTGGCTCCAGCATCAGGTGGCCACTCAGGAGAAAGAGCATCAGAAAGACAGGAAGCAGGGGGGACCAGGATGGGGAGAGCGTGCTGTAGATCTAAGGCAGGTATGTCTTACTGTCCTGGATTCCTAGGGACGGCACCAACTGCAAAGATCGATGGCGAATTGCAGGCTCCTCCAGGGACCGAAGGCCGTTATCTCTCCAGACGGGGTCTCCCTGAGGGGGACGTGCAAGTTCACGGGGGTGGCCCAACCCTGAAGGACAAAATTAGCTCGGTGGGGTCAGTATTTCAGGCCACGTGAGAATTGCTACCGATCAAAATAAAAGTCCCTCACCGGCTGCGGCGGCGAATTCCGGTTCAAACGCTTTGGAAATGGCCACGATCAAAATCACACTGGGAGGAGGAAATCAAACATCCGTTGGCAAAACAAAGCAAATCAAGCTCTTCGAGTTAACACCTGGGCTTTCTCAACGCGAGGACAAGACCACAGACCACTAGGGAGAAAATGTAGAACTCCACCTTTGTTTTCCTTTCCTTTCCTTTCTTTTTAAATGGCTAATTCATCAAACAGCAGAAAGAATGATGAGAATAAAAGCCGCCTAAAAGCCAGTTCCTTCCAATATGTATTATGCCTTCATAGGCTCTGTCCTCATATACACATAATTTTAAGTAGGCGAAAATCTCTTGGCTTCGATTTCACAAATGACGCCGTAACATTCTGTGCAATTGACGAATCACATCTCGCAAACGATTTCACTTAAACCAGTCACTTAGAAGACTTTAAGGTTAGGACAATCCCTTCCCCACCCCCATCGCTCTTCAGGGTTTTGCAAGTATCGAATCTGTCTGTGCCTTTCAACTTTTTTTTAAAAAAATTTTTTTTCAACGTTTATTTATTTTTGGGACAGAGAGAGACAGAGCATGAACGGGGGAGGGGCAGAGAGAGAGGGAGACACAGCATCGGAAACAGGCTCCAGGCTCCGAGCCATCAGCCCAGAGCCCGACGCGGGGCTCGAACTCACGGACCGCGAGATCGTGACCTGAGCTGAAGTCGGACGCTTAACCGACTGCGCCACCCAGGCGCCCCAGTGCCTTTCAACTTTTTAGAAGCAGCTTTTTCATTTGGTTGTGACATTGAGCTTTTCTTACACAAGAGAGGAAAGCCCTAGTCATTTGATAGATGGCGCCATTACCCCCATTGGAAAAGTTCAAAGCCAACAGGCAACGCTGGATGGAACTCTTAAGTGTGAAGTTCCAGGTCTCTCGGGAAAAACAGCATCACCGCCGGCAGCCCTTTTGAGGTTCGCGCAGGATGAAGTCAAATGACAGAGAGGCGCAGACCATTATCTCTGAAGCTGGTAAGCTCTAGCGGTCAAAAGTTCACATTCAAGATGGGTTCATACCTGCAAGAGAGGCGCTCCATGCTTCTGCGGTCCATAGCTCCTAACACGCTAGGGGGGACGATGTCAGCATGACTTTAATTCACAGCCGTTGCTAGAACGCCTAAAGGAAAACATGGATTTCCTGAAGCGAAAATGGGATTCTAGAAAGAAGGGTATCCCAGATGAGAATTACACTTTGCCCAGAAGTTCTTAGGAGAAGCAGGAACCAGGATGTCCGGGGAGACTGGGGGCTCATCGCCGAGCTCGGTCCTGAGGAATGCTTTGACCTCAGCCGGGGATCAGCCTTGCTGGGGCCTCTCCTTCCTCAACAACCACGCAGGGCGCCAGGGAGGGCCCTCAGGTGGGCTCGGAGGCGGAGACCCAAGCCCATTACCATGGAAACCTCCCGGGGGCTGAGGTAGGAGGCGGTGAAGCCCTGGGACAAAGAGAGAAAAGGTGGGGTCTTATAAAGCTGGTTAACTAGCCCTTAGGTCTTTATAATTAGTTGCCATTTAAAAACAACAGATTTACTCTTAAAAAAAAAAACGAAAAACAAAAAAAACAACAAATCAATTATTCTGTCCAGTTGGTGATTCCAGATTGGAGGAGCGGTGGAAAGGGACTGCTTTAATCAGGAAACCCTCAACACCTCGGATGGGTCTCTCAAGGAGCTTGACATTTAATTGTCAGGTTTTACCTGAAACTTGCTTTCATCTTTGTTTTCCCCAAAAAAGTTGTGTTGAGCCCAGTGCTTGGCCTTGGGTGTACTTAGGCGGCCCGGTTGGGCGTGTCTCCGGCAGCGGGAGGAGAAAGGCGGGGAAACTCTCAAAGGGGAAGTTCAGGGTCGCCAGGGGTCCCTGGCGGCTCCCGACCTCCTGCGGGGAAGCGTAAATTCCAGGCGGCTCAAATTGGGGGTGGAGTCTCCTCCGGGCTCCCCATGACACGGCAATTAACCCCCTACCCCAATTCCGCGTCCTGTGTTACCCCACCAGCCGTAATTTGGTGGCTCCTCAGAGCCCCAGACCCTGCGGCCGGAGAGGCGCATCCCAGAGCCGGAGTCCCCACCTAACATCTCTGCGCCCCGGATGAGGTCGTTCGTTACTAAACACATACAAAGTCATGGGTAGTTTCCAACTACCCTTTAATTCTCATTTCCAAAGGAAAAGCCTGCTGTTTGCCTAACGTTGCGAGCACACAGGTGGGAGGCTTTTCTGTGCTTCTGTTTTCACCCTTCTCTGCCCACTGAGTTCACACTTCGGCAGGAGTGGGCGGCATCGGGGCCATTTCAGCATCAGTGTCCCCTGTGCGCGCAGGCCATGGCACAGGTGCTGAGAGGCGCCCTTGTTTGCTTCCACACCTGCGTCTTGGGGGAATTACATTTGACATATATATTTTTTTTTTACAGGGTGGGAGGGCCCCACCGGAGCAATGGTTGGGTGCAGCCCAGTCACCTGAGGGGCTATTCAGTTCTCTCTGAGCTTCAGCTGGAGGTGTGGCCTTTTGACTTGTTAAATGCTTCGGGGGACACGCTGAGTTTCCCTGAGGACGGGGGTCTCAGCTTAAAGCTCTGGGAGCTGGATGTGGGGGGAGGGCAGCGATGAGGAGAATGCTAATCACCCAACCCCAGGAACTGCCAGGAAGCAAAGAAAGTACAGACAGGCACACCTCCTGTTTTCACGCTTCGCTTCAGGGCGCTTTGCAGACACTACCTTTTTTTTTTTTTTTTTTTTTTTTTAAACAAATTGAAGGTGTTCGGCGACCCTGATTTGGCCAGTGGTTCTCCCCACCCCCCCCATCCGTCTTTCTCCCTCTCCTCGGGCCTCCCTGTTCCCTGAGACACAATATTGACTTCAGGCCAGTGGATAACCCTACCATGGGCTCTGAGTGTTCAAGGGAAGGGAAGAGTCCCGTGTCTTTCCCTTCAAATCAAAAGCTTAGCGAAGAAGGCGCGTCCAAAGCCGACATAGGCTGAGAGCTAAGCCTCCTTTGCCCAACAGTTAGCCAAGCTGTGACTGCGACGGGAAAAAGGAAAAGTTCTGGAAGGAAAATGAAAGGTGCCCCTCCAGGGGACACATGGATGATACGAAAGCTGATAGGGAGAAAGCTTTTCCAGCCAGGAAATGCCTGGCCCTGGAATTGCCTGCTTAAAGGGTGGGCACTTCAAATCATCTCCCAGGAAGGTTGCACCAGTCTCCTCTCCCCCGCCCACCTAGGCTCCCTTCCCCTTTGTCCTCGCCAGCTGGCTGCAGAAAGCACCTTAATTTGTACCAATTCTGTGTCCGAAAATAGTATCTCGTGGTTTGCATTCACATCGTCTCCGGGTTTTATTGGATGTTGTGTTTCTTTCTCTACGAGCTGCCAGGTAGTTCTTAGAACGAACTTGAACTGACTTCTTTCTTGCCATTTGCTCCGGGAAGCCCTTTCCTGAGGACAGTCCTCCCTTCCCTGGCTTCCGGTTAGGCCGGAGCCCCGACCCGGTGCCCGCTGCTGGAGTTGACCTCGTCTTAGCCACACTGTATTGTGAGCTGCTTATTTTCAGGTCTTTCACCGACCCGTCCCCCAGTGCCTTGTTCCCCAGACGAGGAGGTCCAGAGACGTGGTCAGCCCAGCATCGCAGCTTCCCTGGCCTCTTGTGCAGCGTGACCTTGGGCTGCCTTCCCTCCGGCTAATTTCATTCCGCCTGCCCCATCCCCCGGTGACAGAAATACGTCTCAGCCGTCGCTTCGGGAGGGGGTGGGGTGGGGCGAGGGCAAGGTCTTTGAGAGGCACCGCAGGAGGACAACTTGCTTGCCTCATCTCGAGCCGGGAAGTCCAACAAAGCATGCCCCTCCCCCAGACAGTGAAGAGAAGAAAAGGAAATCCTAAGTGCTCCACACTCTGCTGATTCCGGGCAACTTATTCGGGACAGCTGACTGTATATAAGACAAGATTATCTCGATGCGCTTACCGGAAGTCTGATTTAGGCTTTTAGCCATGTCTATGGTTTAGAATGCTTTCCCACCAAAACTGTTCTCCTGCCAATCAAATTCAACAAATATTGACTGACTGGCTACTGTGTGCTGAGCGCAGTGGGGGAGACAGAGATCTCCGGCACCCTAATCACCGGCTCCTTCCGTCATAAGACAAGCCCAGAAATCTACGCCAAGTGCCATTTTAGTTTCCAAAAAAAAAAAAAGAAAAAAAAATGCTGATGGAGAGGGAACACCGACCGAGTCATGGCTCCAGCAGAGCGGTGGGGGGTCACAAGACCTGGAGAATCTCATTTCAAAGCGCTTCTTAAGTGGATTTTGGATTTGATTGCATCCGGGCATTCTTCACAGCTCTGAATGGTTTTGAAATGGATTAAAAGCAAGTGGAAGTTGAAGGCCGAAATGCAAATCCCAAGCCGAATCAGAAATGGATTAAAGTGAGCTTTCCCCTATGCAAACGACCCTGGGCACTCTGAAGCGTGCCCAGCTCTGGAAACCGTCCGAGCCAGGCTGGACTTCTGACCTACGGTAATTGTGATCCATAATCAGTGGAAGTTGTGTTAACCCAGTAAGTTTGTGAGAATTTCTTACACAGCAATATAGAAGGAATGCAAACACTTTCAGGCTTTTTTAAATTGACGTATATCATGCATTCATAAACATGTACAAAAAAACAAGGGTTATAGGTTAATAAATGATTCCAAAGTGCCACATAACTACTACCTAGGTCAAGAATAAGACTATTGTTTGGGGCGCCTGGGTGGCTCAGTCGGATAAGCGTCCAACTTAAGTCCAACTTCGGCTCAGGTCATGATCTCACGGTTCATAGGTTCGAGCCCCGCGTTGGGCTCTGTGCTGACAGCTCAGAGCCTGGAGTCGGCTTCAGATTCTGTGTCTACCCTTCCCCCTCTCGCACTCTGTCTCTGTCTCTCTCAAAAATAAACATTAAGAAATTAAAAAAAAATAATAAGAATATTACTAGAACCCCAGAAATCCACTTCCCAGTTCCTGAAAGCCGACTACTTTTCTCATTCCTAATCCCAAAGATTGGTTTCTCCAGGGTTTGGAACTTTATGTGATCATAAGTGAGTATGTATGTCTGCTTCTCTCTGCTCAACATCATGCAGGTGAGATCCGTCCATGCTGGGTGTAGAACTTCGCTCATATTCATTCCTGTATAATATCCATTGCACTGAATCTGCACAAGGACTCAACACCGCTTATTGAAAAGATCATTCTTACATTTCCGCTGTACAATGCCATTTTCTTTTTTAAAGTTTTATTTATTTTTGAGAGAGAAAGAGCGTGAGCCGGAGAGGGGTGGAGAGAGAGGGAGACAGAATCCGAAGCAGGCTCCAGGCTCTGAGCTGTTACAGCACAGAGCCGGTTGTGGGGCTCGAACCCATGGACCGTGAGATCATGACCTGAGCTGAAGTTGGACGCTTAACCGACTAAGCCACCCAGAGGCCCCTCTACAATGTTGTTTTCATCAGGAATCATTTGTTCACATGTTGTGAGGTTTCTGTTTGTTTGTTTGCTTGTTTTTTAATGTCTGATTCTGTTGCCTTATTCTGTTTGGTTAGTCTCTGTCTCTTCTTGTAGAATACACACACACACACACACACACACACACACACAATATATTATTCACCAATAACGTGATTCTACATGGAGACAACCCAAAATAATCTAGAGATGAACTGTGGGGCTTGATAAGTGTTCTGAGCATAATTGAGTTGTCCCAAAATGTATTTGTCGAAGTCCTAACCCGTACTGACTCAGAAATGAGTGTTGGAAACAGGGCCTTTGGTGAGACGGTTAAGGTAAAGTGATCTCACATGAATGGGCCCTAACCCAGTATGACTGGTGTCCTTATAAGAAGAGGAGGTTAGGGCAGAGGTGTGTGCACACACAGAGGGAGGATCCCGCGAGCACCCGGGGAGAAGATGCCCATCTGCAAGCCAAGAAGAGAAGCCTCAGAAGAAACCAGACCTGCCGACGCCTTGATCTTGGACCTCTAGCCTCCAGCACTGTGAGAAAAGACCTATCTGTTGTTCAAGGCACTCAGTCTGTGGTATTTGCTATGGCAGCCTTAGCAAACTTACATAAGTAGATTTCACAACGGTATCGGATACAAGGTCAACAATGAGAAGTCTGCCACCTGGAACAGGGCCACCCCTCAACCATGCTGGCAACTTGACCTTGGACTTCCAGCTTCCAGAGCTGTGAGAAATGGATTTCTGCTGTGTATACGCCACCCCGTCTACAGTGCTTTATTACAGCAACCTGAACAGACGGAGACCGTATGTGAAGAGACACACTGACGATAAATCTGACAGCGTAAGGCCACAAGGGGACTTAATCGGAAAGACAGCACAGGACACCAAGCAGACTAGCTGGTCCGGAACTGGGTCCTTCAGGCTAGAACAAGGCTATGGTGAATTCAAGATTTTAATAATAGGGGGAGAAAAGGGCATTTTTCCCAGCTCGGTTTCTGAATATGTATTTTACCTTTTTCCTTATCCACTCATGAAAATCACCAGATCTCAAGTCCATTGTCTTATCCAGCCTCTAGATAAGCCATTCAGGTGTTCCTGAGCGGATCCCACCCCCACCCCCCGCTTCCCCCCGGCTCTATACAGGCTCAGGTGTAGTTGGATCAAGATTGGCCATTGACGTGGACCTTGTTTATGAAGGAGTATTTGCAGATGTTCTTTTCGTCCATGTTCTAGGTCACGCTGTGCCAGACTGATGCCAACACCCAAGGCCATGCTTCTTGGAGTTTCTCAACAAATATGTTTAATGCCGGTGAAAGGAGGAAGGTGAGTGCATACATTTAACCTGCTTTGAAGAGGTTACTAAACTCCAGCTTCGTCATCCTGCATTATCCTCATAAAATTGGCATATGAACACCTGCCCCACAGAGATGCCCAACTATAGGCTTCTTATATTTTTAAGCTGTCTTTTATCTTATCTTTATCAGGTAAAACACCTACTATCAGGCCGCCTGGGTGGCTCAGCCGGTTAAGGGTTAAGCATCTGACTTGATTTAGGTTCAGGTCATGATGTCATAGTCGTGGGATTGAGCCCCATGTCGGGCTCTGCAGTGACAGTGCAGAGCCTGCTTGGGATTCTGTCTCTTCCTTTCTCTCTGGCCCTCCCCTGTTCATGCTCTCTCTCTCTCTCTCTCTGCCTCCCCTCAAAATAAATAAATAAACATTAAGAAAAAAGATAAACACCTACTAGAGTTGCGGCATATGTAGGCACTTAACATATGTCACTGCCTTTCTATCTCTCTCTCCCTCCTGAGGCAGGTGGACCGATGGTCCCACATTCATTCACTCTTCACTCCTACTGTGTGCCAGGTAACGAGCGAGGCGTGATGCCTTTCAGGATTCAAACAAACGATGGTTTCCATCCTCAGGCCGTCACAGTCAAGAGGAAATGGACATGTAATTAAGCACGTTTCATCAACGTTAGGGAGTCCGTGTTAATGATGCTGCGGTGGCAGGAAGAAGTGAGGGGCCACTTTTCTAGGGGGCGGAGGAGTCGGACAGGGGAACAGGCACTTGCAGAGCGAAGGCGCAGAAGCATGACGGCCTGGCTGAAGGAGGAAGCTGGAAGGGCAGGCGGAGCTGGAGAAGTGTGATGGGGGCCGGTGACGGTGATGTTAGTGGCAGGGGGAGGCCAGCAGGGGGAGGGTCCCAGAGACCAGGTAGCCCATGAATTCTGCCTTTCCATGTAGCACTATGAAGAATCAAGCAGGAGAGTGACCTGAGCTGGTCTGCGTGTTTAGGGGGGTCTCTTAGGCTTCAGGGGGACCTAAGGCTGGTAACAGAAGTTCTTCCAGGTGACTGTTGCAATAGAGCAGCCGGGAAACGCAGAGGCCTCGAGTGATGCTCAGCTGTGCGCCTGGAGAAGTGGCAGATATGGATGAGGGCGAGAAGGTGGGGTCTGCAGGGTCTGCTGGGATTCGATGGGGTCGGGGAGGGAGTGGTCATGCATTTTAAGGGCAATGTGCAGTTTCTAGTTTCCTAAGCGCATAGGAAAGAGAGATTCAGGGCATCTGAGTGGCTCAGTCAGTTAAGCGTCCGACTCTTGATTTCAGCTCAGGTCACGATCTCATGGTTTGTGAGTTCGAGCCTTGCATCGGGCTCCATGCTCACAATGCAGAGCCTGCTTGGGCTTCTCTCTCTCTCTCTCTCTCTCTCTCTCTCTCTGCCCCTCCCCCGCTCTCTCTCCCAAATATAAATAAATAACCTTAAGAAAAAAAGAAGAAAGAGATTCGTGTATAAAATAAGCACAAACAGGCTTCTGGACACCATACAGTATGTCAGAAAGGTCACTGGCGTTGTGCATCACAGGCCTGAGACCGGGGTCCGTGTCCACCTGAGAACAGGGAATCCTTGGGCCTCGGAGCTTGGTCAGTGAAATGAATGGAGTAGTGCTTCTCTGCCAGTGTCTCGTGGCCAGCATGTGACCAGAGAACAGAAAACGCTGAATGTCATTTCTGCCACGTTAAGGACATTTTATCTCCTGTTTTGTTTTTGGTATTTTCTAAGGTTAGATATGTTACAAAGCACCTAGAACTGTGCCTGGCCTATAGTAGGCACCCAAAGAGTGTGAGCAATTATTTGTGTGTGTTTTGTCATTTTGTCTTGCCTTTGTGTGTTTCCTCTTTTTTTTTAAACATTTATTTATTTTTGAGACAGAGAGAGACAGAGCATGAACGGGGGAGGGTCAGAGAGAGAGGGAGACACAGAATCTGAAACAGGCTCCAGGCTCTGAGCGGTCAGCACAGAGCCTGACGCGGGGCTCGAACTCACGGACCGCGAGGTCATGACCTGAGCTGAAGTCGGCCGCTTAACCGACCGAGCCACCCAGGCGCCCCTGGCGTTCTTGATAATTACAGATTGGCTGAGTGGGAACCACCAAAGCATCCCTGAGTTTCTAGAGAGCCGATGCATTGGCAAAGTTCTCCTCCAGGGGGCGCTGGTCAGCAACACTGACTGCCGGTGGACCACAGGGCTGTTTGTTCTCGTCCGACGTACAGATGACAGATGACGCGACTCCCTGCGGTGGACCTGGCACAGATCTGAGTTCTGGCCTCTTGCCGTTGAATAATTGTATTTGTGAAGAGGTTTGGCCTCCTCCCAGAGGAACACTAACCCCGTGAAAGTCTTCGAGAGGGTGCCGCTTTCCGATCCCGGGTTCTCAGCGCTCTCTGTGGCCCATGCTGGTGGTGAGGGGAGCAGCCGTCAGGATGGCCCACTGGGGTCACCCGGGTCTAGGCTCTGTTCTTTGGGGCGTGCAGCCCAATAGAAATGCCACGCCAGCCTCACGTGGGATTTTCACTTTTCTGGCTAGCCACCTCGGCAAAGTGCAGAGAATCGGGTAAAATTAACTTTCATGGGGAGCCTGGGTGGCTCAGTCGGTTGAGCATCTGACTCTTGATTTCAGCTCAAGCCATGCTCTCATGTTTCGTGAGATCGAGCCCCACTGTCAGCGCAGAGCCGGCTTGGGACTCTCTCTCTCCCCCTCTCTTTCTGCCCCTCCCTCCCTCGCTTGTTCTCTCTCTCTCTCTGTCTCTCAAAATAAATAAATACACATTTAAAAAAAATTATCTTCCATAATATATTTTAATTTAGCCCAATTGATCCCAGAGAGTAGCATTTGATCACGTAGTTAGTATGATTTACTATAAGGGGCCAGGGAAGCCTTCCTCAGCCCGGGGCTCCGTGCTTGAGGCTTCTAGGGCCGGGGCAGGTGAATTGGGCCCTCACCGTGCGCCCCTACGTCAGTGGGAAGCATTTTGCAACGGTCGCCGAAGTAGAATGAAACAGTTTATAGCATTTGGGGTTTTTCATCCTTCTGTCATTGTGTCACGAAACGGGAATGACAGGCTTGTGCCACCAGAGGTTTCCTTGGAAGAAGGCTTCGCGGTACGTGTGACTCAGTGTCCCCACAGAATGGAGGTGAGGAATGGAGTTGGTCCCTGGGGGTGCCTGGGTGTGCTTGCGTGTGGGACCCCCTCACACACGAGGCAGAGACGCTGAAGCTGCGGTCTGTGGACGTCGTGAGAGGCTCCCAGGCCCCCGGGGGCTGAACTGCACGAACAAGCGTCTGGCGGCTCCGTTGGTTGAGCGTCTGACATCGGCTCAGGTCATAATCTCTTGGTTCATGGGTTCAAGCCCCGGGTCAGGCTCTGTGCTGACAGCTCAGAGCCTGGAGCCTGCTTCGGATTCTGTGTGTGTGTCTCTCTCTCTGCTCCTCCCCCACTCACTCTCTCACTCTCTCTCAAAAATAAATAAACATTGAAAAAAAGAAAACTTGGGGTGCCTGGGTGGCTCAGTCGGTTAAACGTCCGACTTTGCTCAGGTCATGATCTCACGGTCCGTGAATTCGAGCCCCACGTGGGGCTCTGTACTGACAGCTCAGAGCCTGGAGCCTGTTTCCGATTCTGTGTCTCCCTCTCTCTCTGCCCCTCCCCCGCTCATGCTCTGTCCCTGTCTCAAAAATAAATAAAAGACATTTAAAAAAACCAAAACAAAGACCATGCGAGAGTCAGGGACTCAGGGGGACACTGGCGGGTGAAGACCACAGGCCACGGTCTTACGTGCTGCCCCCGGGAAGCTCAGAAGCTGGAGATGCTTTCTGGACACAGCCGAGAGATGCGGCCATCTGCACACGGTGAGTGCAATACGATAATAACAATTCCTTGTATTAACAGAAGTGCATTTTGTGCTTTAAAATACTTCCTGATTCATATCGCTACCTGTGAATGAGAGGCTCTGTGGAACATGCTGGAATATGGACCACTGGACCTCACCCCAGACTTACTGAGTCAGAACCTCCCAGCGGGGAGGGGTCCACCCAGGCCAAGCCCCCAAGGAGCCAGTCCCAGGTACCACTGCACCAGACTGTGCTAATTCCACGTCCTTAGGGCCACTTGTGGTGTGGTCCTCCCAGACCAGCAGCTTTGGCATCGCCTGCGGCTTATTAGAGAGACGGACTCTCGGCCCCTCTCTGGCCTCCTGCGTCAGACTCTGCGTTTCGGTAACATCCTAGGTGGTTTGGGTGGAGGGTTGCCAGATAAAATACAGGACACCCAGTCATATTTAAATTTCAGATACACCACAAATACTTTCTAAGTATGACTCATGCAACATTAGAAACATACTCATATTAAAAAATGACTTGTGGTTTGTCCAAAATTCAAACGTAACTTGAAAGTATTTTTATTTGCTAAATTCCTGAGTCCTAGTTGGGTGCACATTATAGACGAAGGAGCCTGGGCTAAACAGTGGCCTGCTTCTCTAACCCTGGCATCATAAAGGAAGCCTATTGTATTTGAATGTGTTTGGGGGTGGGGGCAATATTTTTCCCTTTAAATATGATCGAGCTTTTGAATATGTAGCCCTCTTATAAATTGAAAAAGTATTTAAGCAGTGTTTGAACTGCAACTACCTTTTTCAATTTATATTCTTTGGTTCAGAATATCATAAACAAAACAAAAAACCAAATGAAACCATTACTAAATAGGTAACTTACATTATGTATCAAAGGAGAAAGATACCGTACAAATTCTAAGTAATGAGAAGCTCATCCAACACGTGATTGGTATGATTTAATATTGTCGCAAGGATTTGGGGCACCTGGGTGGCTCAGTTGGTTAAGCGTCTGACTTTGGCTCAGGTCATGATCTCGTGGTTTGCGGGTTCCAGCCCTGAACTGGGTTCTCTGCTGTCAGCCCAGAGCCCACTTTAGATCCTCTGTCTCCCTCTCTCTCTGGCCCTCCCTTGTTCACCTGCTCTCTCTCTCAAAAATAAATAAAACATTAAAAAAGTATATTGTTGCAAAGATTTATCTGATTCTCATCAACTTGGTATACAATTTAAAAGGATAATTTATTGGGGCACCTGGGTGGCTCAGTTAAGCGTCTGACTTTGGCTCAGGTCATGATCTCAGAGTTCTTAGGTTTGAGCCCCGAGACGGACTCTGCTGACAGCTCAGAGCCTGGAACCTGCTTGGGATTCTGTGTCTCCCTCTCTCTCTGCCCCTCCCCCACTCTCTCTCTCTCTCTCTCTCTCTCTCTCAAAAATAACCAATAAAAACATTTTTAATGATAATTTATTAAGATTTTTTTTGCCTAGTAAAATAAAAAAAACTTAAAATATTTTAATTCCAATATAGGTAACGTGGTGTTATATTAGTTTCAGATGTGCAATATAGTGATTCAACAATTCTCTACACCATTACTCAGTGCTCATTATAAGTGTACTCTTTTTTTTTTAAATTTTTAAATGTTTATTTATTTTGAGAGAGAGAGAGCACAAGTGGGGTAGGGGCAGAGAGGGAGGGAGACACAGAATCCGAAGCAGGCTCCAGGCTCTGAGCTGTCAGCACAGAGCCCGACGCGGGGCTCAAACTCACAAACCGCGAGATCATGACCTGAACCAAAGTCCGACGCTCAACCGACTGAGCCACCCAGGCGTCCCATAAGTGTCCTCATAATCCCTATCACCTATTTCACCCATCCCCTCCATGTGCCTCCCCTCTGGTTAACCATCAGTGTGTTCTCTATCATTAAGAGTCTATTTCTTTTTTGGGGCGCCTGGGTGGCGCAGTCGGTTAAGCGTCCGACTTCAGCCAGGTCACGATCTCTCGGTCCGTGAGTTCGAGCCCCGCGTCGGGCTCTGGGCTGATGGCTCAGAGCCTGGAGCCTGTTTCCGATTCTGTGTCTCCCTCTCTCTCTGCCCCTCCCCCGCTCATGCTCTGTCTCTCTCTGTCCGACAAATAAATAAACGTTGAAAAAAAAAAAAATTTAAAAAAAAAAAAAAAAAAAAAAAAAAAAGAGTCTATTTCTTTTTTAAAAAATTTTATTTATTATTGCTTCTCGGCCTTTTGGCTAAGATCACGTGTAAAAATTTTATTTATTTATTTATTTATTTATTTATTTATTTATATTTTCATTTACATCCAAGTTAGTTAGCATATAGTGCAATAATGATTTCAGGAGTAGATTCCAGTGACAAGAGTCTGTTTCTTGGTTTCTCTCTCTCTCTCTCTTTTCCCTTTGCTCATTTGCTTTGTTTCTTAAATTCCACATATGAGTGAAGTGATAATGCTATTTGTCTTTCTCTGGTTGACTGGCTTCTCTTTGCGTGATACTCTCTAGCTCTTTCCATGTCATTGCAAATGGCAAGATTTCATTCTTTTTTATGGCTAAATAATATTCCATTATATATAAGCAGCCCAAGTATCCCCGGAGAGATGAATAGACAAAGAAGCAGTGAGATATATATATATATATATATATATATATATATGGACCATAGCAGAGGGTCCACTTCTTCTTTGTCTATTCATCTCTCCAGGGATACTTGGGCTGCTTCCATAATTTGGCTATTGTAAATAATGCTGCTGTGAACATAGCAGATGCATGTATCCTTTTGAATTCGTGTTTTTGTATTTTTGGGGTAAATACCCAATAGTGTGATTACTGGACCGTAGGGTAGTTCTACTGTTAATGCTTTGAGGACCCTCCACACTGTTCTCCAGAGTGGCTGCACCAGTTTGCATTCCCACCAACAGCGCATGAGGGTTCCCTTTTCTTTGCATCCTCACCAACACGCGTTGTTTTTTTTGTGTTTTAGATTTTAGCCATTAAGACAGGTGTGAGGTGGTATCTCACTGTGGCTTTGGTTTGTATTTCCCTGATGGTCAGTGATGTGGAGCATCTTTTCATGTGTCTGTTGGCCATCTGGTTGTCTTCTTTGGAAAATGTCTGTTCATGTCTTCTGCCCATTTTTAATTGGATTATTTGGTTTTCGGAGGTGTTGAGTTTTACGAGTTCTTTATATCTTTTGAATACTGACCCATTATTGGATATGTCATTTGCAAATATTTTCTCCCATTTCCTAGGTTGCCTTTTAGTTTTTTGATCATTTCCTTCATGGTGTGGAAGCTTTTATTTTGATGAGGTGCCGATAGTTTATTTTTGCTTTTGTTGTCCTTGCCTCCCATGTTTCCCTTCCCTTCCTTCTCTAGAAAAATGTTGCCAGGGCTGATGTCAGAGAAATTACTGCCTGTGCTGTCCTCTAGGATTTTTATGGTTTCAGGTCTCGCATGTAGGTCTTGAACCCATTTCGAGTGTATTTTTGTATACGGTGTAGCAAGTGGTCCAGGTTCATTCTCCGGCATGTCGCTGTCCAGTTTTCCAGCCCCACTTGTTGAAGACACTGTATTTTTCCCATTGCATATTCTTTCCTGCTTTGTCGAAGATTAATTGCCCATATAACTGGGGGCTTGTTTCTGGTCTTTCTATTCTGTTCCATTGATCTAGGTGTCTGCTTTTGTGTCAGCACCATACTGTTTCGATGACCATAGCTTTGTACGATAACTTGAAGTCTGGAATTGTGATGCCTCCAGCTTTGGTTTTCATTGTCAAGATTGCTTTGGCTACTTGGGGTCTTTTGTGTTTCCGTACACATTTTAAGATTGTTTGCTCTCATTCTGTGAAAAATGCTGTTGGTATTTGGATAGGGGTTGCATTAATAAAATGATAATTACAAACTTTTTAATGTTTATTTGTTTTTTAAAAAAATTTTTTTTTCCAACGTTTATTTATTTTTGGGACAGAGAGAGACAGAGCATGAACGGGGGAGGGGCAGAGAGAGAGGGAGACACAGAATCGGAAACAGGCTCCAGGCTCTGAGCCATCAGCCCAGAGCCCGATGCGGGGCTCGAACTCACGGACCGCGAGATCGTGACCTGGCTGAAGTCGGACGCTTAACGGACTGCGCCACCCAGGCACCCCTAATGTTTATTTGTTTTTGAGAGAGAGACAGGGTGTGAGCAGGGGAGGGGCAGAGAGAGGGAGACACAGAATCCGAAGCAGGCTCCAGGCTCTGAGCTGTCAGCACAGAGCCTGATGAGGGGCTCAAACTCACGAACTGTGAGATCGTGACCTGAGCTGAAGTCGGACCCTTAACCGACTAAGCCACCCAGGCACCCCAATAAAATGATAATTTAATTATAAGTGCCAACAAATAGAAGATGTTGCACACAGAAAATAGTCCTTTCAAAACCCAACTATTTTGTAATTAGAGTTATCTTGTCTATAGTAGGCAAAAGGTGTTTTTCTGTTTCGGATAAAAGTGTATGAGGAGTCTGTGGCCATGAAGTGGGGGTTATATGGACCTCTTGGAACAGGCAGGGGTAGAGGCCGGGCGGGGGGATGTGGGGGTGGGGGATGCAGTGAGGTGAGAGCAATTTCTGATGAACTGAATTGTCACAGTGTTGGTTCTTAGCAAAGCATCTTTGTCCAATTAGTAAGATCACCAAAGAGAACCCAAATTCACATATGTTTTAGGAAATTTATTGATTTATTTTTTTAAGTTTATTTATTTATTTTGAGAGAGAGAGAGAGAGTGCACTAGCAGGGGAGGGGCAGAGAGAGAGGGGGGGAGAGAGAGAGAGAGAGAGAGAGAGAGAGAGAGAATCCCAAGCAGGCTCCACACCATCAACGTGGAGCCCAACACGGGGCTTGAACTCATGAATCGTACGGTCATGACCTGAGCCGAAACCAAGACTCGGGCGCTTAACCGACTGAGCCACCAAGGCACCCCTGTTTTAAGGAATTTAAAAGAAAAAAAGGGGAAATCCAGATCTCTGATGTCTGTGGCTTCAAACACGGAAAACAGTTTTACCTTCCCTGGGTCGTATCCCTTTCTGATCCCCCGTTTTGTTCGGTTCTTAGCTTGGAGTGCTGAGAGCACGGGGCCCCTTCCCTGTTTCTCTGGCCCGTTGGGCTCGATGCACTCCAGGATGGCTAGCGTACAAAAGGCCGTGCGGTCTGTATGGCAGGCGCGGTAATCCTGGGTTACAGGGCTCGAATTGGCCGGCTCGTCGTTTGCTCTGGGCCAAGCCCTCCCCTCTGAACTGTGTTTTGTCTCATGCCGGGCTGAGTCACATAGAATAGATAGATAGTTTATCAGCACATGTCCTACAGATCATATTCTCGACTGACAAATATAGCCCGTTAGCGCACAGGCCGGAGGCTCCAGTGTGTGTGGCTGCTGTGGGTGTCAACAATACTCCACAGCCCGGATTCCACCTGGCAGGCAGCGGGCAGGGGCCGGGACTGCGGCGCTCTCACGGGTAGGTGGCCGTCGTGGGCGTGGGGACGTGGGGGGAAATGGGAACGAGGGGGCTTGTGCACCTGCTGGTGGGAGGCTGGGGGGCAGTGCCTCCTTGTTTATATCTTTCCCACTGTGCCGTGCATGGCAGGACCCTGGCAAACATCCCCAGTGGAATATGGTGTGTGTGTGTGTGTGGGTGGATTAGCAATTTATCTGCGTTTTAGGGCAAGAAATGGAACTGAATGGAGAAGGAGAGACTGTGGCAGAGGTGGGTGGTGCCCAGAAAGGCTGCCGCTGTGGCGGGGGGTCCCCAAGATTCCTGCTCCTGGTTTGTGAGTCTTTCCCAGGAAACTGCCCTGGTGCCCGCGGCTGAGCTCAAAATGTTCCGGTCCAAAGTGCTGTCTAGGGGGAGATAAATCAACTTTGTTTGTGCCTTCGGTGCCCTGAAAGGGATGATTGACATCTGGGGGCGGGGGGGGGGGGGGGACACTTTCCTTCTGGGGATTGTCTCCCCGCTCTCCAGAGAGAGAGGGCGAGGGTGGGAAGGGGATCGGAGACCCAGAGGAAAACCATCTGGCTTTGTGAGCGGCTCAGCTGTGCTGGCGGCTCTTCTCCACCAAATCCTCTCCGGAAACTCAGGGCCTGGGGCCGTCTCCCAGAAAACCTCCGCTGACCATGCCCCGGGCACAAGAATCCAAGGGTGCTCACGGACCCCTGGTTTGTGTCTTACGTTTCATAAGTGATGATGTCCGTCTTCAACTCTTCTCTTTTTTCCTTTAAATCACTGACATTTTTGGAGCTTTACTGGGTGCCAAATACTCTCTTACACACTTGACTGAAATGATCACACGCGCTCCAGTCGCCAGTCCCGTGAGCTGGGTGCCCCTGTCAACCCACGTTCAGAGAAGTACACCGGGGCGCAGAGGGGTTAGGTGACTGTCTCAGGGGCGCACAGCCATAAATGGAGGAGGCGGGACTCCAGCCCAAGCAGGCTGACCCCTCTTAATCCCATGCCCGGTGGCCTCTGCCTCCCTGCTTGGATTTTCTGGTTTAACAAGTTACCAGGAAAGCAATGGGTGCTCCCAGGGAAACTCTGACCCTGTGACGTAAGATGTCATTTAATTCAGAATTTGGCTGAACTATCCTGACGGTACTGACCTCACTTGAGCACTTAGCCCTTCATAACCCTACTGTTTCTAGCCGAAAACTCACTCTGGGTGCCAGCTCTGGGGTCCAGGCAGCGGTCTTACATGAGGCTAGAACAGGATTTGTGCGACGCTGAAGCCCCTTGTTGGCCACGTTACCGCCTCTTCTGTGCGTTGGGGTCGCCAAGAATTCCCACTGGTTGTGGCTGTTCCCTGAGCTCCGGTGAGGCTGAGGTGGGTGTCTTCTTCCCGAGGTAGATACACTGGGAAGAATGCTGTGGAGGGTCTGGAGCTGGTCTGCCCAAGGGAAAGAGGGGGCCCGGGGGTTCTGAAGAGTAGGTCGGGGTGAGGGGCCGGGCCCCTCTCCCCATGGCTGTTCAGGTGACCTCCTGACCTCAGCTCTGTCCCTGTCTCCCCACCTCCCCGCACTTGCCGCTGTCCCTCCCCCAGCCTGGCACCTGGAATGGCTGGGCACCTGCACTGTGGGCTGTGCAGGGTCTCTTCCCCCGGGGCCTCTGCACCTTAGATTCTCAGAGATGTGAGCCCTCTACCCAACCCCCTGCCCCCTCTCTGTCCAGACTGCTGTTTGACAAGAAGGGAGAGGACTAGGTGACCAGAAAGTACCCCCCTCCCGCCTGGAACGCTGGCATATGTCTTCTGAGTGGGGACTCGTGCTCTGGTGCTAGCGGACGTGTTTTTTCCAGTCATGCCCTCTGGCTCGGATGGTGGGTGGTTCTGCGAAGTGATTCTCATGTGCCTGGCTTGCAGAGGGAGCGTGGACAATTACTCAAGCAAACCTGCACGGATAGTCCCCTTCCCCTTCCTCAGGGTCCCGTGGCGCTTCCCCAAGCCCCACTCTCCACACACACTTGAGGGTCTCCCTCCTAACCCGCCTCCACAGCGTCTATCCAGCCACCCTTGTCAAATCCCCACGCCGCGCTGAAATCCGTCTCTCTGAGCCTCTGTTCCCCTCTCCAGGGGGAGAGCTCTGACGCAGGGACATTCACCCTTCTGCATTTGACAAGCGCCCCCAAACGTCAGTTACTTGGGGTTCCCAGGAATCAAAGGACAGAAATGCACAGCAAAGGAACTGGCCCAATATGCAGGGTTTCTGTGTTGAGGTCAAGGAGCCGGACCCTGGCTGCACCCCCCCTCCAGGGCTACCATCATTCACCCGGTGACCTCTCGGGGCACGCGCCTGACTTGGAGCCCACCTCTGGGGCCTCTCCGGGGGCTGCTCCCATCAGCAAACCGGGGCCCTTCTCAGCGCGGTCTACGGACAAAGCGAAATTCAACCAACCAGCGGGCAACTCAACTTGCCTTGTGTGCTGTGAGGTAAACAAGCAACAGTCTGAGGGAGAAAGTAACAGGGGGCTCTGGCTTAGAGGAAGAGGCCATGCCAAGGAGAGAACACTGAGTTCAGGGTATGGGGTGCAGGGGAGCCCCGTGGACGAGGGAAGGGGTCCAGGCCGAGGCACTGAGGAGGAGAGCAGTCGAGGGTGGACATGCCAGGGCCCTGTGAGGGGCTGGGATGTCCCTTCATCCGAAAGGGAAGTCTCTGGAGCACTTGAGCCAGGTGGCCGTGTGATCTCACCCTCGTCGGAAAATGGCTCTCGCTGTTGGGTGACAAATGGATTGGACGTGGGTGAGTGGGAAGTCGGGGCACCAGCTGTAAGGCTTTTGCACAACCGGGGCCAGCTGTGACACTAATCGGTGGTGAGAAATGCCTGCCCTCTAAGACTTGGGTGATAGATCGGATGCGTGAATGAATGTGTGTGTTTGCGTATGAGTTCATGCCCACATGGCGGGAGGGGTGAGGACACAGAAGGCGTAAAGGAGTGACCTCCAGGTAACGGTGGAGTCAAGGTGAGGAATTAAGGCGGCTGGGGACGGATAGATTCCGAGTGAGTAACTCTGGAAAGGAGTTGTGTTTCTTCGAGAAATGTGGGAGACATCCAGGTGGATATGTCAAGGAAGCGGTGCGATCCAGGCCCTAGAGGTCGCTGTAGATTGAGACCGGTTCTTTTAAGAGGCTCTTATTTCACTGTCCGCTGTATTCATTATTTATCGCCGTATAAGAAATCTCCCCGACACTTAACAGCTTAGTACAAAAAACGTATTATCTCTCTCTCTGAGGGTCAGGAATGGCTTAGCTGAGCGGTCCTGGCTCAGGGTCTGTCGTGAAATTGCACTTAAGATGTCTTCTGGGGCTGCTGCTATCTGATGGCTCAACTGGGGCTGGTGGACCTGCTTTTAGACAGCTTCTGCTCACATGGCTGCTGGCAGGGGGCTTCTACTTCTTCCTGTAGGAAGCTTCTCTATTCAGCCGCTTCAACATCCTCATGACATGGCGGCTGACTTCCCCCAGAGCGCGTGACCCAAGAGATAGAGAGAGCAGTGCCTGGTGGGACTTAGTCTCAGAAGCTGCACGCCATCCCTTTGACCACATTTTATTCATTAGAAATGAGTCACAATCCAACCCACGCTCGGGGGGCGGGGGGAGGAATGAAATTCTACCCCCCTTTTTAGAGAGCAAGAGGGAGTGCAAGCAGGGGAGGGGCAGAGAGAGAGAGAAAGAATCCCAAGCAGGCTCCATGCTATCAGTGCAGAGCCCGATATGCGGCTTGAACTCACGAACCATGAGATCACGACCTGAGCTGAGATCAACAGTCAGATGGACTGAGCCACCCAGGGTCCCCAAGCCCTACCCTTTAAAATATTTTTTTCATGTTTATTTTTTATTTTTGAGAGAGAGACAGAGACAGAGACAGAACACAAGCAGGGGAGAGGCAGAGAGACAGGGAGACACAGAATCCGAAGCAGGCCCCAGGCTCCGAGCTGTCGGTCCAGAGCCCGACGCAGGGCTCAAACTCACAGACCTCGAGATCATGACCTGAGCTGAAGTCGGACGCTCAACCGACTGAGCCACCCAGGCGCCCCGAGCTCCACCCTTCTAAAGGAAAGAGTGTCAAGGAATTTGTGGGTACAATTGCAATCCATCACATCCACAAAACAAAATACATTTTATTGTTCACCGAAGCCGAGAAGCACAAACAGGGCTGGCACACGTTTTTGTATGGTGTTCGGACACTGCTGGAGGGGGCTGGTGCTGCGAGCCATGGAGACCGAGCTGGAGACAACCCCCCCCCCCGCCCCCTGCCTCCCCCTATTCCCCTTCATTCTCAGTGCCTGTCTGCCTGGCCCGCTGTATCTCGCGGCTGCCCGAAGCCCACGCTGGTTGCCACCTACATGTTGGAGATTTCGCTGTAGTTGCAAATGCCAGGCACCAAGCATGGAATCTCTGCTCAGGGGCTGGTGACTTAGCAAGTCCTCCTAGCCTCCAGCCAGCTACCCAACCTGAGTTGACACAGAGGAGAGAAGGACAGACCAGCATCTGGGCGTCACAGGGGCCAGGAGGGAAACTGAGCACAGCAGGTCCCCGTTCCCCGTCCTTCCGCGTGCTGGCCTGCCGGGGCCTTTCCCTCTTGGGCCAGTGGCTCTTGTCCTGAGTATGTCTCCAGCAGGTGGCAACTGATCACAAAACACGGAGGCAAGCTCAAGGCTGGGGCGAGCCCACGGCCAAGTCAGCAGGGAGGGGCAGGCCAGGAGCTTTGTCTTTTGTTATGTAAGCGCCTATATAATATCTTCCATTTTGCCGGTTGGCCCATGAAGCCTACAGCATTTACTCTCTTGCCCTTTCCTGAAAAGGTTTGCTGACCCCTAGAGTAAAGCGAAAGATTTTTCCAGGAGGAATTTTCCTTTCCACTAGGAATCCAAACTTGGAGAGTCTCTGATTGTTGACGTTTTCGCTCAGGACCCGGGACACCAAGAGAAGTACACAAATGAGCCTGACGACACTCTGTCCCAGTGTCCTTTCTGTTGCCATGAGTGACGTCATGCTTATCCTCTGCTCTCTTCTAGTCCCATGTGGTTTCTTGTCGGGAAGATGCCCTGTGGCTGCGGACCATGTAGCCCAAATCTAGGGATCTGTGTTCCCTTATGATTCTGCTGTAACCGTGCAAAGCCAGATCTCCAGCAGGGAACTGGGATCAGGCGTCTTCTTGGATTCGTGAATCTTTGCTGTAAAACTCAGTGAGGGCTCGCCCTAAAGCCCTGCGTTTCTTACGGTGCCTCAGGACAGTCTACTCGGATGTGGAGTTTTCTCTAGGAGGATATTGCTTTCTTTGAAACGAGGGTCTCTCAGACTGGATCCTGTAGAGGTGAATTTTTCTCTGTACTCCAGCTTTGGTAGAGTCTACCATGGTGCTATTTCTATAGTTCTGGAGAAAGTTAATGCTCAGGAAATTACATTTTACGTATTTGCAGGAAAGGTTGTGTTGACTAGAACTCATGCTACAAAGAAGAGATTAGCTTTGTCTCTCTTTCCTGACACCGGCTCTCTTTCCTGAACCTCTTGAGTGACTGTCACCTGCATGGGTCCCTGACATCTGCCTGCTTTCTGCTTGCCCCAAAGTGGCTTTGTCCCTGGATGGGTCTCCTACCTGTCCTTCAATGACTCATGGGCTTTGTTGTAAAACCGCTTCTCGGATCTGACACCCATCCATAGAGCTACTCTCTGAAGGGTTAACTTTGAACCTGTCTGGTTGTTTAGGGAGGCCTCCGTGTTGCCCTGGCCCGCACAGGACACCAGGGGCTGGGCTGGACACGGCCTTCAGGCGTTGGTATTTCTTAGCTTCCCTGGATTTCACATTATGTGTAGACCCCTAGCGAATGTGGTCATCTCTTACTGTTCTTAGAGCTTCCACATTTTGTCACACATGTTTGCAAACAGAACGTCTCACCGGCAAGACCTTGACTTAAAATCCCGGCACATTCAAAACCCTCTTAACTGAAGACTAGAACCTCCTTCACTGCTTTGCAAGACGCAGGGGAAATGGGGAACGTGGTTGGATGGCAGACAGGATATACTCTTTCCCACCAAAACACTGACACTAACACTGATTTACAACCATTTAAAAATAGAACTCAAAGGATCAAGAAGAGACCATTCCTCTAAGACGCAAACTTGAATCATATTTCTCCAAATGAATGCATGGAAACTAATGAGCAATGGTTTTTGGTTTTGTGTTTTAATGCATGGGCAATTAAGGTACAGATCTGGCTACTCCCCAAGGATTTGCTGGTCTAAGAAAATGACAGACACTCAGCAATAGAGGCCGAGTCACGGCTGGTTGATCTAGAGCACACACGCTGTCCTTCAGCTTGAAGTACCCTTGACTGCCTGGGCTGTCCACGCTGCTCAGAAAGTCCCCTTTACTTTGGTTTTTGCTTTGCTTTTAATGTATTTTTTTAATGTTTTTTTTTTTTAGTTTTGAGACAGAGATAGGGCATGAGCGGGGAAGGAGCAGAGAGAGAGGGAGGCGCAGAATCCGAAGCAGGCTCCAGGCTCGGAGCTGTCAGCACAGAGGCCAACGCGGGGCTCGAACTCACAGACTGTGAGAGCATGACCTGAGCCGAAGTTGGACGCTCAGCTGACTGAGCCACCCAGGCGCCCCCTTTTTGCTTTGTTTTTCCGTGTAGACTTGGTTTATGTGTAGAGATCGCCTCAAAGCAATTAGTCTATCTGGTTCTTTCTCTCCTTTGAATTTTTCTCCATTTCAGGAGGGGGCCTTTGCTCTCTTGTTTGTAGGCTGGTGCCTTGCATGTTTTAATGGAAACTTTTTTTTTTTTTTTTGTCAAAAACCAAAACCTTAAGCCCTTGGTAGCTTAGGCACTCCGGACCTGAAGATGACAGTAAGGAAACTGATAGAAGACAAATTAAATGCAGCGGTTTCTGGTTCTGGGTGAGACGGAGTTAGGCATACTCTGCTGTGTCTCTCCCACCAAAGGCAGCTCCATAAAACCCAGACGGAATACATGGAATATGAAGACTCTGAAAAGTAACTGGTTGCAAGAGAATCAGAGGAAGACCCCAGAATTCCAAGTACCAGGAACCTGAGGTGTGTTTCCCATTTTCCCCTCCAGTGTTCCGCAGCCTGGACCCAAGGCAGCCTGGAGCCCAGAATTGGGCACAACGGTTCCTAGTCGTGCTCCAGGAATAGAAAAGGGGACTCCTAGTGCTCAGAGAGTGGGTGCAAATCCCTGTTCTTCTTTTCCCCATCCTGTCACGTTTCAGCCCCCAAAGGATTCTGCAGTAACAGGAGAGACAGGGAAGGTTGATAGCAGAGGACCTCAGTCACCCAAAGCTTGGAGAAAGGGGATCCTTCCATTCTGATCAGAGGAGTTACAGGCCCCAGAGGGTGGAGAAAACTTTCATTGCTTTCGACAACGAAAGCGAGGTCTGAAGCCCTTCCAAGTTTTGCCCTTTCTGGGGTACTCTCCCTCTGCCCTCTGGTGTGAATGGAGAGGTAGGAAGTATCAGCAAAGACACAGAAGCTATAGAGAACCAAATGGAACCTTGAGAAATAAAATAGGCCATCACTGAAATAAAATATTCCTTGGATAGGCTCATAAACGTAATTGGAGATGATATGATATAGGGAAGAGTGGGACGTTTGAAGATGGGTTGCTGGATAATACCAACCTGAGAAAAAAGGGGGAAAGAAATTTATAAAGAATGAACAGCCTCAAGAATCCACGAAACGGTAGTGAAAGGGTTCATATTTGTGTTGCCGGAGTCTCAGAAGGAGGGGAGAAAGAGGGCAGGGCAGAAGAAAATCGTTGAAGAAAGAATGGCTGAAAATCCCCCGGTTTGGCAACAGAACAAACCTCCTGACCAGAGGAGCAAGGCAAATCCCACACCGGATAAACTCAAAGAAATCCATGCCCGGATTCATCATAATTAAACCGAGGAAAACCCAAGACAAGGGAAAACTCTAGAAAAGTTGTGAGAGAATGATGATGTGTCACCTTGGTGAGAATTATGGTTCCAACAATTGCACATTTCTCCTGGGAAACCACGGAGGCCGGAAGACACAGGCACAGTGTCTATACGGTGCTGAAGAAAAAGCATTATCTCAGGGTTCCAGAGGCAGCCAACACAATCTTCAGGGTAAAGGTGAAAATGAGATATTCAGATGGGGGAGGACAGAACATTTATCAGCAGACATCCCCTGTCTGAGGGGACATGGGACCACAGGAATGTGGGAGGAACAACAGATATGGTACATATCAGGGTAGACGTGATGGGCTCGCGTCCTCCTAGTGCATTCTTTAACATAAGATTCATGATTGGAAGCCAAAAATAGAACACTGACAGGTTCGGTGCCTGGGAAAACCACAGCACAAAGGCGAGAGAGCCTAGGGGAACCTTGGTGGGAGTCAGGTGTCTATGGCTCACTATCAGTGGTGAAATGTTGTTTCTGATAGACCGAGATAAGAAGTGAAGCCAGAGTTGATCCTCCGGAGGGCAACCATGAAAACGAAGAGGAAGGACACAGAGAAACATAGTCAAAAACACAGTAGAGAAGCTAAATTGAATACTAGAAGGCGTGAAACACAAAAGAAGGCAGCAAGGCATAAAGAGGAAAACAAAGGAGGGGTCATGCAGAAATCGGGTAATAAACGAATGTAGACCTAAACGCAAAGTATCAGGCATTATATTAAATGTAAATGGCCCAAACACACCAATTAAAAGCCACTGTTGGAGTGTGTCTAAATAAATGATCCGACAAGATTCTGTCTACAGGGGAGCCTGGCTGGCTCAGTCGGTGGAGCATGCGACTCTTGCTCTCAGGGTTGTGAGTTCGAGCCCCACATTGGGTATGGAGCCTACCAACAAAAAAACAAAACAAAAAAAACCCCAAAAGATTCTAGCTATAAAATCTCACATCAAATATAACCGTATACGTACTTAGGTTAAAAGTAAAAGGATGGAATTGAGAAAGTGAAAAAACAACTCCGAACACAGGAGAAAAGTTTTGCAAATCATCTATGTGACGAAGGACCTGTGTTTAGAATATATAAAGAAGTATTTATGACAAGTCAACAATAAAAAGACAAATGGCCCAATTGAAAAATTGGCAAAGGATCTGAATACCCAGGAAGGTATAATGCAAATCAAAGCAACTAGATAGCACTTCCCATCCACTGGGACAGCTCTGATGGAAGAAAACAGAAGAACGAGTGTGGAGAGGATGTGGAGGCGCTGGAGCCCCAAGCAAGGCTGCTGGGGTCATAAGATGATGAAGCTGCTTTGGAAAAGAGTCCCGTGGTTCCTAAAAAGGTTAAACACACAGTTATCAGACGACCCTCCAAAAGCTGCTCCCACGTAGTTACCCAAGAGAACCGAAAACATGTCCGTACAAAGACGTGCACCGTTTGCACCTGAATCAGAAATCTCCTGTAGGTAAAAGAGTTTTAAGGGAGACCAAAGACAGTCCCAGATGCCAGAAATGAAGGGAAAGACGGAAATAAATTGGAGCCAGCATTTTCAGCTCGTTAGACGGAAATTACGGCTCCTCAGCGCTCGGCTGCACAGACGAAAGCTGCGTCCCCCCCTCGGACAGGCAGGCCGTTTATGGCGAGGACACAGCTGAGTCAGAAGATTAAATATTTGGTTTTGTATCCCCACTGACTGCCATTTAGAAGCGT
Organism: Prionailurus viverrinus; assembly: GCF_022837055.1. Classification (NCBI taxonomy): domain Eukaryota; kingdom Metazoa; phylum Chordata; class Mammalia; order Carnivora; family Felidae; genus Prionailurus; species Prionailurus viverrinus. The sequence goes on along the minus strand of NC_062562.1, from coordinate 15,452,039 downwards.
CTGGAACTGGAGCAGAGAGTATTCAACAGCCCTGCTATTGGCCAGCCGACACGCTGTGTGTGTGTGTGTGTGTGTGTGTGTGTGTGTGTTCTGATTAACTCACGAACTTCCCTTTGAGTATGTTCCAACCTGTGGGAAGATTAGTTGCTAGAAATTCAATAGAAGGCAGAACCATGAGGCTTGAGGAAGGAATGCCCAGGGGGCTCTGGGAACCCACAATTCAGCTGAGAGGCAAGGGCAGAAGTGTGAACTTCTAGAATAGATGCTTGAAGGGTGATGTTGAACTTGACTTCCCCAGAGTACGATCAGGCTTTAAGAACTTTAGCAAACTGCCATCCTGGAAGTAACAGGCATTTCATCATTGCTTAAGAGAATTGATTCATTCATTAATTTTTTTTTAAATTTTAGAGAGAGTGTGTGTGTGTGAACGGGGGAGAGGGACAGAGGGAGACGAGAGAGACAGAGACAGACAGAGACAGGGAATCTCAAGCGGACTCCACATCCAATGTGGGGCTCAATCCCATGACCCTGGGATCATAACCTGGGCTGAAATCCAGAGGTGGACGCTCAACCGACGGAGCCACCCAGGCACCCCTCATGTTTCATTTTAAAGTTCATGCTACAACTATTTTCTTCTCTCTGTGTGTGCAAAGCTGACATAACATATGTTTCTCAAATAGGTAATTTCACACGCCCAAAATGGGACACAAAGTGGTCGTATTCGACATTTCTGTCGTCAGAGCCTTGTGGGAAACTCGTGTCAAGAAGCACAAAGCCTGGCAGAAGAAGGAGGCGGAAAGGCTTGAGAAAAGCGCTTTGGAAAAGTATGTGTTTTCTGTACTTGCCTGTGGCTTCTCGGGGACACGGGGGCTTGGCAGGCAGCATAGTGGAGGGGGATGCCTTTCTTCTGGGATTTCTCAGGCAGTGACTCTTGCTCACGGACCTCAGAGCTGTCACGCTGTTGCCTGGCTAGTGAACGTTCGATTCCTGTTAACAGTCACCCCCAGTGTCGTAAGGACCCACATACCTTCCAGGCGCGGTACTGGGCACCAGGACGACACAGGGAACTTGGTGAAAGGCTGCCAGGCTGGCCTCACTAGGCCATCTGATGCTCTCCACACCCGGGCGACCCCTGTGACCATGCCCCGGGGCAGCTCAAGGCCACTCCCCTTCATCCATTTCAGCCCCCACCTATTGAACTGAAGGCTGCATAAGAGTCCCTGTATCAATGCCTTTTTTACTCCGATTGAGATGATGTGATGGGACTAACTATTCGTGTCGACTCATGAAGTCTGAGGGAAAGAGAGTTACTTGTCTATGGAATTAAGTCGAGGGCTTTGGGAAAAACTACATTTACAAAAAATATGAGCCACACAATGGACTCTGCACTGCGCAAGTCTGAACATGACAAGCTGGAAAGGTTGCACATGTGGGTGGATTTGCATGTCTGTACTTTTTATTTCCTACGGAGGAACCCAAACCAGTGCTCCTGGCTGATGCGTTAAGGATGTGACTTACCTAAGAAAGGCGGAATGGGACTCCGACTGGCAGACCCATTTTCGGGGGAGGCCCATGACCCTGTCTCAAGTTGGCAGCTGGTGACCTATTTCTATGCTTGAAGCTAAAACACAAAATGCGTAAGGGGTCAATGTCTCTCTATCCTGGGCTCTCCATTTTTCTGAACTATTTGGACGCAACAAATACCTGTTCTGACCATGCTTGATAATTCCGCTGTGGCTGTAAGCCTCACCGCTGTCCCAGGGGGATATCATTATTCCCCAGTCTGAAGACGAGGTGGTTGGGGCCTGAGTGACTTTGCCCGAGTTGATACAGCTGGTAAGGGGAGGATTTGGCCAAGCTCTTCCCCCGCATTGTGCTGTAATCCCAGAGAGTTGGGATGTTCTTTTCACCTGCACTCGTCTGAGGGTATCCAATATGATGTGAATCTTGAATTTAAGAACGGGAACCTCAGAGTAGGCATCAGTGGGTCTGAGCGATCTACACTAGCACGAATTATCTACACTAGCACGAATTACACGAGGGGCCTGTGAGCCCAGAGTGACTCTCAGCTCTGTTCCTCTCCTCCCTCCTAGCATCTGGGGTTACCCTAGGGTAGGACAACTTGCTGAATGGGGACCCAAGCCCTGGGGGTTTTGGGGAAAGTATCTGTAGCTGATGTAACCCTCCCCCGAGGATTCTAAGGGAGCAGGAACCATCTTCAGAGAGCTGGGGTCCACAGACTCTTCTCCCAGTTGCTTTGGAGTGGTGTTTGCCTCTTGGACTCTGTCGTTCATTGTGGTGCTAAATGCCTTCATGAACAGGTGGGCATGTCTCTTGTGCCCCAGGTAGGCCTTGAATTGGGCTTGGGGTCATTGGGCTTGTGCTGTGTCCTATCTTGTCCTAAGAACAGAAAACCTTTTAGGGATTTGTTAGGCTTTTCTGGCTCAAGATAAGAAAAAGAGCCATCCAACTGGCTGGGCAGGTGAGGGGGAAGTGGTGATGGTGGAGGGAGGAACGTAGGTGTTCAAGGAGGAAGCTTCTTGGTTTCCCAAGACCTGCAAAACAGGTAGTAAATTTACCTTTTTATGCAGGTAGCTGAGTTTCCATCATATGATTCATACTGTGATTATTAATACTATCTGAAGGTTAATCTTGAGTCTCTCAAGATCTGTTTCCTGCGGGGACATTAACTCGTCGAAAAACTGATGAATGCCTTATCGTAAGAGGCAATTATCTGGTTAATTTAATTTCACGAAAACAGGCCAAACCCTGCGGCCTGTGACCTCCCTTCATGGTACTTTATTTTGTAAGGCTGTATTTGTTCCATGAAGCATGTATCAAAACTTAGAAGTTATAAGTAGAGACATAATACAGAATATCCCTACCTGAATGAAATCCAATCACTGATGGAGAGAAAGAAAGAGAGAAAGTCGCTGTCAGGGTCCAAGGGATGATTTCCTCTTCCAACGAGGCTCCTTGCAACGTTTTGTTTGCACGTGATCGATTTAATTAGTAGGACCCTAAGGGCATTGTTTTACGTGTTTGGCTCATATTTGACGTTCTATTAAAATTGGGGGCGCCTGGGTGGCGCAGTCGGTTAAGCGTCCGACTTCAGCCAGGTGTACGATCTCACGGTCCGTGAGTTCGAGCCCCGCGTCGGGCTCTGGGCTGATGGCTCGGAGCCTGGAGCCTGTTTCCGATTCTGTGTCTCCCTCTCTCTCTCTGCCCCTCCCCCGTTCATGCTCTGTCTCTCTCTGTCCCAAAAATAAATAAACGTTGAAAAAAAAAATTTAAAAAAAAAATCTGAAAAAAATTGATTCAAGGGGAAGGTTATTCAATTATATGGGTGATAAAGTGTAAACACAATGACAGTTTATTGATCTCATTTGATCTTTTTTCCCCATCGGATTTTTTTTTTTTTTTATTATTGAAGTGTAACTGGCACGCTATGTCACAGTAGCTTCAGGTGTATGACGTAGTGATTCGACAACTCTATACATTATGCTAGACAGCTTACTTATTTGAATTACTCTCAAGGAAGGGAATGGAATTAAAAAAAGTTTGTATGTTCACCTTGACTCTCACTAAACAAGGGCTCATATTCTTATGAGGTTTTGGAAGGAATGAGACATAAAATATTTAAAAAGAAGTCCAAATGGGGCACCTGGGTGGCTCAGTCAGTTAAGTGTCCGACTTTGGGTCAGGCCATGATCTCACGGTTCGTGGGTTCGAGCCCTGCGTCGGGCTCTGTGCTGATGGCTCGGAGCCTGGAGCCTGTTTTGGATTCTGTGTCTCCCTCTCTCTCTCTGCCCTTCCCCTGGTTGCATTATCTCTCTCTTTCTCTCTCAAAAATAAATAAACATTTAAAAAAATTAAAAAAAAAGAAATCCAAAAAAGATTTGGTATATGCTTACTTTTTAAAGTCTGTTTATTTATTTTGAGAGTGAGAGAGAGAGAGAGAGAGAGAGTGTGCACACAAGCAGGGGAGGAACAGAGAGAGAGAAAGAGAGAGAGAGAGTCCCAAGCAGGCTCCCCACTGTCAGCACAGAGCCCGACACGGGGCTGGAACTCACAAACCATGAGATCATGACCTGAGCTGAAATCAAGAGCTGGATGCTTAACCGACTGAGCCACCCAGGCACCCCGTGGTAAATGATTATTTTTAATGAAATCTGTCCGATATCCTTTTTTTCTCCTTTTTATGTTGGCTGTACCCAGATATGTGAGCTACTTGCGTCGGTTTGTAATGTGTAATATAGGAAGTGTGTATTCTGTAGGGCTTAACGGGCATCATTTCATTACATTGGAAGGGCATCCCTTCAGGTTTGGTCTAAGAAATGAGGGTAGAAAAGCTGGAGGCATTAGCCTGAAAAGTACTTGGTGGACCCAAGACCTGGCGATGGCTGTACTATTGCTCGTTGACAATTCGGGCGATTTCTTCTATTCGTTCACGGAGCATGTCTTAGACCCAGGGTCTGCCCCACATCCCTGACTGCTACAATCAGATCTAGATCTGTGGGCAGGTATTTGCATTTCTTTTTATCACAGGTATTAAAATATTTACATTATACAGAAGAGCTAATCATGAAAGGTAACGATGCCAAGCCAATCCCATCACTTTCCCCCAGGATTAAATTCATCTCTCTCCACGTGCTGGTATTTTTAAGTTTGTTGCTTTTATTGCATTATGTATAGACTTCTTTGTAGAACCCGAAGCCCTACCTACTTGGTTGCTGAGTGCTTATCCTCAGCTCAGCTCAGTGACTAGGACCCGGGGTAGGGTGGCAGCTGGGCCAGCCAGGGCCATCGGCGAAATACTTTTCTCAAACACTCCCCTTTCTCCCAGCTTAATGGCAAGTTGGAAACTCCAGTGATACCCAAAGTGGTTTTGAAAGACCGAAAAGTCTGCACAGAAACCTGGGGGTCCAGCTCTGCAGAAATCCAGGAACGAACGTTCCAGGCAGACACAACAGCAATGTGAATACTGAGGCATGCGTTGGCGTGGGTGTTCAAGGGAGAGCAAGGGGGCCAGCGTGCGGGCCAGAAAAAGCAAGTGACTGTGCAGTCGTGGATGTGGCCAGACAGGCAAGGCGACGGCACGGACCTGCAGGGCCTTGTCGGTGCGGGAGGACATTGCTTTGCTGTGTGAGATGAGGAATCGGGGACCTTGTGATGGGCTTACTCGAACCGCTGGGTGCATTTGGCCCGTAGGGGGGACAACAGTGGTGTCTGCAAGGAGATGATGGGGACAAGGGCAAGAATGGAAGCAGGGACGGTGGTGAGGCGTGCGGATTCTCGTAGAACCGATCACATCCCTCGAAGGATTTGCTACGAGGTGTGAAAAAAGCACAGAGCCAATGATGAGCCTGAGGTTTGTAGCCAGAGCCTCTGGAAGGCTTTTACGGCTTTAATGGGGCAGAGGCAGGTTTTAGGGTGAGGATCGGGAGTTTGGTCTGGAACATGTTGTTTGCGGGACGCCTTTTAGACATTCAGGTGAAGCTCCAGGGGAGGCAAAGAGGCTGGATTCAGCGAGGAAGTCTTGGCTAGAGAAACAGAACTGATCATCAATAGCATACAGATATATTTAAAGCCATGAGACCGAAAGACAGCCAAAGAATGAGTGTAGAGAGAGACGAGAAGAGGCCCGAGGGCTGGGTGTTGGGCCCTTGGGGATTTGGAGGTTGGGAAGAGATGGGGGGCGGGGGGAGGCAGCCCAGTCGCTGGAGAGGCAGGAGTGGAGTCAGCAGAGAGAGGGGTCCTGGGAGCCAAGTGACAGTCAGGCTTCACGGGGGAGGAAGGGCTGTGTCAAATGTTGCAGATGGGTCCGCGAAGATGAGGACTGAATTTGACCGCTGGGTCTGGCAAAATGGAGGTCATGATGACCTTGGGAATAGTTTCTAAAGAGCCGTGATGGTGAGTGAAGGGGGTTCAACAGAGAACGGGGGTGGGGTGGGGTGGGAAAGAAGGATTGTGGGTGCGAGCCAGCACAGGTCTCTCGTAGGGTTGACTGTAAGGTGGAGCAGAGAAGCGGGCCCCATGGGAGACGTGAGGTTGCGGGGGTGGAGAGGGGGTGCCCTTTAAGCTGGGAGAGGTAACCGCGTGCTCATGCGCTGATGGGAATGGTCTCCCAAAGTGAAACACTGAGGAGAGAGAGAGCCCCTGCAGAAAGTCCTTGAGTCTTGGAGGGCTGGGTTTAGCCCCGAAGGGAGTGAGGGTTGAAGCGAGGCCAGTTTGCAAGGCCCCAGCCCCGAGTCAGGGCTCTTTTGCCAGTTCTGCGCCGTCCCCGCGGCTTTGCCCGTGGTTTCCCTGCTCGCTCATCCAATGGGGGCTGCACATCGCATTTAGTCTGGGTCCAAGGGGAGCCCAGAGGACACACACATTTAGGTGGCAGGAAAATTGAAACGCACCCGCGCCCGGAACAGACTGTCTCCAGAGGTGGAGGAGGGCCGTCCGTCCACCGGACAGAATCGATTTGTGTGCCCGCCGTCTCGGGAAGTATTTGTGTTGCTGTAGGTTTTCTACAAGTTCACCTTGGTCTCTACAGAGTTGTCAAAGCCTGTCAGGTATCTGGAGAACCGGGGCTGCCTGTGTAGTTCAAATCAGATGGCCTTGAAAGATCAGCTTGTTCTTTTCGCCCTGCGTTAAAAAAAAAAAAAAAACAACAAAACGAAAACCCTCTGAGGGTTTAAGGTCCCCCTATGTTCCCGCAGCAGAGGAAATGAGGGAGGAGGCTCAGCTGGGAGGACTGAGGGTTGGGCAGGTGCTTAAGTCCCCCTAGGCTGGGGGCTGGGGCCTCGGGCCAGGGAGGGACTGTGTCAGCTCCAGGCTGACCTGCCCGCTGCTCCAGGGAGGTGAGGGCGGTTCCCCAGGAGAGTGACTGTGGCTTCTGCTGCCCGTTTAGGATAAAGGAAGAGTGGAATTTCGTGGCCGAGTGCAGGAGGAAAGGCATCCCCCAGGCTGTGTACTGCAAGAATGGCTTCGTAGACACCAGCGTGAGGCTTCTGGAAAAGATCGAAAGGAACTCTCTCACCAGGCAGAGTTTGCTTTCCAAGGAAAGAGACAAACGGAGCAGTGCGTTTGTGTTTGAACTTTCGGGGGAGCAGTGGACGGTGAGTGCAGCGAGGGGGTGCCCGGTGAGCGCTGCTGAGCTGAGCTCAGGGCGTTGGCCTTGGCCTTGGCCCTGACCCAGAGAGCGCTCCTGCCTCTAGAGAACTTTCCCCTGGATGGGGAGGAGGCTGTTGCCTGCTTCGAACCGAACCTGTTTTCACATCCTTCCCTCTGTGTAAGACCCTGTCGTCCTGCGGGAGGGGGCAGCAGGATCCCCTTGGATCCTGGCAGGGGCTGGGACCTGGGGGGGAGGGGAGGGGGGAGTGGGCCCTCCCCAGAATGGCGCAGCCTTTAAATGCTTAATCCTGCCATCTCTCCCCCAGACTTTAAAATCACTTTGTCTTTGAAAAAAAAAAATTTTTTTAATGTTTATTTATTTTTGAGAGAGAGAGAAAATGCAGGCGGAAGAGGGTCAGAGAGAGAGGGCGACACCGAATCCCAAGCAGGCTCCAGGCTCTGAGCTGTCAGCCCAGAGCCAATCTCTGGGGCTCAAAGCACGAGATCACGACCTGAGTCAGTGGCTTAGCCCACTGAGCCACCCAGGCGCTTTTTGTTTCTGGTTTTGTTTTTTTTTTTTCTTTTTCAAATGAACTGTGACTTTCACCGAACATTTCCCAGCAGGTGGTGGTGACTTTGCTGAAGTGTCAGGGTATGCAAAGCAGTAAAGGAATTTCAGCAGACCCTTTAGCTGTTTTTCCTCTGAGATTCTGAGGCCAGGACAAAGATGCCCCCTTTCTTTCCTCCGTGTTTACATTGGCTTCCTGCTCCCTCCGCCCCTGACCTGCTGCTTTGCTTGGAGAGGCACCTCCAGGGCTTGCCCCGTGATCCGAGGTTTACTCGTGGAAGTGGCACCTGCTGTGCTGTGGGCAGGTGAACCTGGGCTGTGGTCCCTTTCTGGGGGGCAGGGCTCTCTGGGACCTACCCTTCATCTCTTTCTATCCCCCCAACTTCTAGCTGAAGGGGCTCTGGGCCGAGAGACTAAATTTTGGGGGGTGATCCTGGGGCCGTCCTTTATTGGCCATGTGACCTGGGGCAGTTTAGCCCACTTTCATATATTTTGTGTCCCTCCCAGTAAGACGGTGCTAATGCTTGTGTCGGCCCCTGCGAGGGCTGTTGTGGCGACCAAATGAGTGGATATTTTCTGACACCGATTTCTTAGCTGCACTGCCCTCTGATGCTGGGAGAGATGATCACTGTATGGCCTCTAGTGTTCTTTCTCCTGAGCCCCCATTATTGAGATCCGTGGGTACTGGGTACCTGTCTGGATTTCTTTTCTTTTTTTTTTTTTTAATGTTTATTTATTTTGTGAGAGAGACAGAGCAAGGAAGTGAGAGAGCAGGGGAGGGGCAGAGAGAGAGAGAGAGGGAAAGAGAGAAACCCCAAGCAGGCTCTGCGCTGTCAGGGCTGAGCCCGACGTGGGGCTCGAACCCACGAACCGTGAGATCGTGTCCTGAGCCGAAATCAAGAGTCGGACGCTTAACCGACTGAGCCACCCGGGCGCCCCTACACAGTCTTAAAAGTGGCTTCGTGAAGTGGCTGTCGAGCTGGCGAAGGTCAGGCCTGACGCTCTCCCGCGTGCTCTCTCGTCTTCTACATCGATGCCCCGATGTACGCGGCTTTGTGCACGCTGCCCCTCAGCCCCGACACGCTGAGGAACTTGTTGTGACTGACGTCGTTCATTTTGTTTCAGGAGCTCCCGGATTCGTTGAAGGAGCAGACACACCTAAAAGAATGGCACATCAGCAATACCCTGATTCAAATCATTCCTACCTATATCGAGCTGTTTCAAGCGATGAGAATTCTGGATCTGCCAAAAAACCAAATCTCCCATCTTCCGGCTGAAATTGGTATGTTCCCCAGCGGGAGCCTTCGGTGTTCTGGTCTGGGAAGCGGGCAGCTGGAGGGCAGGCAGCATGGCCCTCTGGGAGGCTGCTTGGACGGGGCTGTTTCCTGTGTTCCCAGAGCCGTTGGCTTGCTTGCAGTGTCCCCTTGGGGCTGCGACGCCACCGTCCCACCTGCGGAACTCGGCACAGGCAGACGTGGGCCAGTTGCGCAGAAGCTAGAAGTGTCACGAGTGAGCAGTGCCGTGTTTGGGAGCTTCGTGTCTATTTTCTTTCAGTTTTAGAAGGACGAACGTGCAATGACACGTTCACTGTAAACATAAACCATAATAGTCGGTCCCGGATATTAGTCTGTTGATGAGTTTCGTGTAGCCTGGTAGGTCATTTTGACCAACATTTGATAAATTTCCATCAGTAGCTGAAAATGAAGACTGGATGATCACTACTGCTTCTCCTTCTCTTGGGGTGTGAGGGGTGAAGGTCTGCGGCTGCCTAGTTGGATGAAGGATTAAACAGAGAATAAGCAAAAAACGCTCTGATCAAGGACCAACATGCTCAGGATGAAAGACGAGCTGGCATTTAGTGAAGTGCTTAAAAAAACAAATACAAAATTATGTTTCCTGTCTCCCCCCCCCCCCATTTGTACAAACGTGTTGTATCTTTGTTTTGCTTTTGCCATTAAAAAACCATAAGGGATCTACCCCATGGATGTTCATTTGTTCTGATGACAGGTCGTTTGAAGAACCTGAGAGAACTCAATGTGAGTTTCAACCATCTGAAGAGCATCCCTCCGGAGCTGGGGGACTGCGAAAATCTCGAGAAACTGGATTGTTCCGGAAATCTGGAATTAACTGAGCTCCCCTTTGAAGTAAGAAAGCGATCACGTTTGCACTATGATTTACTTTTTTTTTTTTTTTTTTAATTTTTTCAACGTTTATTTATTTTTGGGACAGAGAGAGACAGAGCATGAACAGAGAAAGAGGGAGACACAGAATCGGAAACAGGCTCCAGGCTCTGAGCCATCAGCCCAGAGCCCGACGTGGGGCTCGAACTCACGGACCGTGAGATCGTGACCTGGCTGAAGTCGGACGCTTAACCGACTGCGCCACCCAGGCGCCCCTGATTTACTTTTATTTGACTTATGACGTGGGATGATCTATAACGTGGGGAAGATGTTTTACAAGATGAAATCTGTCTTTGTTATATCACACTTTCTTGACATGTCAATCACTATACCAGCAATTAGAAGGTCCTTGAAAGTGTTCTTACACTAGACCAGGAGCTGAATTTAAGTTCGGAAAAGCCATCAAAACAAAACAAAAACAAACACTGGGGCGCCTGGGTGGCTCGGTTGGTTAAGCGTCCGACTCTTGGTTTCGGTTCATGTTACGATCTCACGGTTTGTGGGTTTGAGCCCCACATTGGGCTCTGCACTGGCAACGCGGAACCTGCTTGGGGTTCTCTCTCTCCCTCTCTCTCTGCCCCTCCCCTGCTCACTCTCTCTGTCTCTCTCTCAAAAATAAATAAACTTAAAAGAAACAAAACAAATAAAGAGCTACACAAAACTAGGCAAAATGTCCTATTTTCACACAGGATATTTTTATTTAATGCCTATTTAATGTAAGATTCCTGTTGTCTGTAATGCTTATCTGCAATTGTGAAATAAATCAGAAATGGAAATAAAGGGGGTAAGATTTTTTTAAAGTTTATATATTCATACAAACTTAGAGGTAACAAAAATCATCTTACAGATAGGATTTTAAAAGTTCACTAATCAAAATCAAATGAATTAAGTTCATTACTTTTGGTCTGTAATCATTCATGATTTAACATCATATTCTGATAAAATGGAGCAGCTGAAAGGGAGCAGAGTTTATTGCCAAATAAAACTGAACAGGCTTCTTATGCTGAAGGGAGATATGGATCTCATGGTAACGAACTGGTAATGAACACACCGGAAACAGTAGTGCTCATGTGGTCCTGCCAACGCCCACCGATTATAGTCCTAGATGGGGTGTTATTGTCCTTGCCTGGAAACTTCTGGGTGGGAGGAAGTAGTCGCTTCTACTGTCGCCCCAGGAAATGCCCGACAGTGGTCCAGGTGAGGGGTGCCCCCCCAAGGGCCTGACCCCCTTCATAAGACTGCTCATTCCCCAAGCCTCCTTAGTTTAGAAAATGGCTCTGGGCACCTGGGTGGCTCAGTCGGTTGAGCGTCCGACTTCGGCTCAGGTCATGATCTCACGGTTTGTGAGTTCGAGCCCCGCGTCAGGCTCTGTGCTGACAGCTCAGAGCCTGGAGCCTGCTTCGGGTTCTGCGTCTTCCCCTCTGTCTCTGCCCTCTCCCCACTTGTGCTGTTGTCTCTCTCTCAAAAATAAATAAACATTAAAAAAGAAAGGAAGGAAGGAAGGAAGGAAGGGAGGAAGGAAGGAAGGAAGAAAGAAAGAAAGAAAGAAAGAAAGGGACCCAGTCTTCTCTCAGTTGTCCAGAAAGAAAGAAAGAAAGAAAGGGACCCAGTCTTCTCTCAGTTGTCCAGGCTGGAAGCAAGGCAAGTCAACTTGACCTCTGTTGCTCCCACGCCCTGTAACCACTCTGTAAATAAGTCCTGTTGAGCATGCCCTTTAGAATATATTCTGTATCTGACCCCTGCCCAGCACCTTGCCACCAACACCCTAGTCCAAGCCCGTGTTATCCGTCACCTGACCTAGCCTCCTAGGCTTGCTTCTCTGTCCCTTCTCTTCGCCTGCCCCCTTTGTTGAAATATAATTCATACGGCCCCCAATTCAGCCATTGTAAGTGTACGATCCACCAAATTCACTTGTAGGATATTTCGATCTCACCCTCGAAATTCTGTCTTGCCTCCTCGCAGTTAATCCCCATGAGCTGGCATATCAGGCAGCACCAGGCAATCACCATTTGGGTTGTTGTTTTTCACCCGGTTCACTGAAACTATATTGACACCCGCGGGAGCAAATGGTCTCTGGATATAGATTTTTTAGGCTCTTTGCTTTGAATGGGATTCCATAAATGCACAGTATTTGTTATGCTTCCCCAGTTGGCTGCGTTCTAATAGTTCACTGATTCTTCTTATCTATAACTTCGCGAATTCAGTCCTGAATGGTTCTCAGTGGTCATCATTGTCAACTATCTGTTCAAACTGTGGTTTATTCAAGATAGATGAAAAACCATATACCTGAAGACAGGCTACACGGTTGTGTTAAAGGGAGTGTCATCTGTGAGGGCATCTCAGCCTCACGTGTCCAACTTGTATTTACCCAATGGAAGCACACAACACCCCAGGTTCTGATGTCTACAGACTCAGGAAACCACTGTTTGCCCGGATGCCATATCCAAATGCTAGCATTAAAAAAAATTTTTTTTATTGGTTAAAAAACTAACATTATGTTTACCATCGTGACCATTTTTATTATTTTTTAAAAATTCTCTTTCATGTTCATTTTTTACTTTTGAGAGAGAGAGAGTGAGCGAGCACAAGCAGGGGAGGGGCAGAGAGAGAGGGAGACACAGAATCCGAAGAGGCTCCAGGCTCTGAGCTGTCAGCATAGAGCCTGACGTGGGGCTGGAACCCACAAACTGTGAGATCATGATCTGAGCTGAAATCAAGAGTCAGATGCTTAACCAACTGAGCCACCCAGGCGCCCCCATTGTGACCATTTTTAAGTGTATGGTTCACTAGGGTTCAATGCTGTCACATTGTTGTGCCCTGTCTTCATGAGGATGCTTCTCTCACAAATAATTGACGTAATCCTGAATTCAAATTCAAATAGACAGCGAGCAGAATAAATGACGTATAGAAAGTTACGGGAAGGAACCGTCAGGAATTTTGAGACAAAGGTAAAGATAATGAAACTTCTGTGTAAATGCGTGTTGTATTTATTATGACTGAACGTCAGATTTTTATCTGGACAACACTGGAATTTTCAGACAAATAGAATTACTTTTCAAAAGAGTTTGTGAGTGTTTTGCTTTGCCCTTGATGAAAGTAGCTAGTGGGGAATGGCTAGATCTGGGCCTTCCGTCTCCTTGCTAGTTGAATACCGCTGTGATTTTCCTTATTCTAATTTTCACAGACGTCTTACGTTATTTCCTTTAAATATCCCCAGTAATTTATTTTACAGTCCAAAAAATGTACTTTCTACGTTTATCGTAAAAAGAAGAAAGACGAGAGACCGAGGATAGTTCAGTCTTGATTTTTCTGCCGATCTGATAACCCTGGCCACACAGTCAGGGAGTTCAGACTGAATCGTGGGCACCCAAAGCATCTTCTTTGACTGTCACATTACTGTCTTCATGCTCATTTTTTTAAGGTGTTCCCCAAATCCTTTTCTGATACCTTGCACATTTTATTTTTTCGAGAGAAGGGGAGGAGGGGCAGAGAGAGGGAGAGAGAGAGAGAGAGAGAGAGAGAATCCCGAGCAGCCTCCGCACTGTCAGCGCAGAGCCCGATGTGGGGCTCAGACTCACGAACTGTGAGATCATGATCTGAGCTGAAATCAAGAGTTAGTCCCTCAACCAACTGAGACACCCAGGCGGTCCTTCACATTTCTTTTTATGAACTCAAAACAAGAGCAAAATTAGGATGTGCCCGTTCAATAGGACCACTTTGGACTGCGCCTCGCTTGGGCGAATTTGGCAATATGGAATTAGGTATTATATTCAGGTAAATAGAGGCATAAACCTACTGCTTCCTTCTTCTCTACTTTTCACTAATTCCTCCTATTGGTCCAGTTGGTCCCATATTGTGGAACTGTTTTGAAAATGTATTCTGAGAGGCAGCTCAAGTTTTATTTCTGGACTCTCAGAAGAAGCCAGTAAAAGGTAGCTCCTTATTATGTGTTTCATAGTCACGACCTGACTTACAAAACCAAATCCAAACATGAGAGACATTTTCCTGCTTTATTCGCTGTTCATAGATTTGCATTTGAAAGAAAAAAAGTATATCTCCCAGGGCGCCTGGGTGGCTCTGTCGGTTGGGCGTCCGACTCTTGATTTCAGCTCAGGTCATGATCTCATGGTTGTGGATTTGAATCCCGTGTTGGGCTCTGCGTGGACAGCATGGGGCTTGCTTGGGATTCTCTCTCTTTTCCTCTCTCTCTCTGCCCTTCTCCCACTTGTACTTTCTCTCCCAGAATAAATAAATAAACTGAAAAAAGTATATTCCCCTACAGATTCAGTCACCATGTTAAAAACACAGATTATGGAGATAAGACATAAATAGTAGAGATCGAAATTATATTAAAAAAAAAACCCTGAAATAGTAGAGATCTCTGATCATTTGCCTTGTCCCTTTCTGAGGCTTTTTAAGATTTGTTGGAACTCCTTTGGCTGTCTTCAAGTCATTCTATTCTCGAAAGCTTGTGCTTTTTTGTTTTCTGGGACTTTGCACAGGCTGTTCCCCACCTGGAGTTGCCTTCCCTGTCTTCCCACCTGTCGAGGAACCTCAGGACCCAGTGCAAATACTCCATTCTCCATGAAATCTTTCCTGACCCCTGACCCTTACTCCACCTTGACGTTGGCATATTAGCCACTTATGTCTGTGTTACCGAACACTGCCAGTTGAAACCTTCTTCACGTTAGTTCTTGCTACATAAAAATTGCATTTCTTATTTTGGAAAGTGTGAACTCCTTGAGGGCAGCCTCTATGTGCCGACGATCTTAGTACCCCCAGCATGGAGCACATCCGTAGGTGCTCCAAAATTCATGTTATATGGGTCCGTGTTGCGTAGATTTCTAGAGGTGCCTTTGAGAAGAAACATCACCTAAAAATTATTAGTCGAACTTCATTCTAGAAAAGTAATTAGAGTATACCTGTTGTTATTCCTTTCTAGTTAAGTAACTTGAAGCAAGTGACATTCGTAGATATCGCGGCAAACAAGTTTGCCAGTGTCCCGATCTGTGTCCTGAGGATGTCGAATTTGCAGTGGTTGGATATCAGCAACAATAGCCTGACCGACCTGCCCCAAGATATAGACAGGTAGCTACTCGAGTTCTGAAGGTGAGGTGTGTATGCATTAGTTACTAACGCCTTAAACACTGTTGCCACTTTAAACATGTGTAACCCATGAATGGTCTTCAAAATCAACTAATCTTCCAAGAGTTTGTTGTTTCTGGGAGATGTGTCTGTGGGAAATAATAAGACAATTTCCAGTCTGTGTCATACGTGTGTGTGCACATAGATGTGCATTTGAACACACCTTCATGGTCTTGGTGAACTTTAATTTACTTCTGTCCTCAATAGAATGCTATCATTAGCTTTCTTTTATTCCACAGAAATGGAAAAGCATGCTTATTATCTATGGAATAGAAACCTATCACTCTGTGTTTTTATACATATTACCACTCTGTTTATAGTATCAGTAAGGATCATTTTTATTGGTTTCATTTATTGGTTTATTGTACCAAATCTTTCAAACGAAATTGATACGGTTAGTAAGTTTTTTCCAATTATATACTTGTATGTCATTTTTTTTAAAATTTTTTTTTCAACGTTTATTTATTTTTGGGACAGAGAGAGACAGAGCATGAACGGGGGAGGGGCAGAGAGAGAGGGAGACACAGAATCGGAAACAGGCTCCAGGCTCTGAGCCATCAGCCCAGAGCCCGACGCGCGGCTTGCACTCACGGACCGCGAGATCGTGACCTGGCTGAAGTCGGACGCTTAACCGACTGCGCCACCCAGGCGCCCCATTTGTATGTCATTTTTAAAAAAATAATCACACTGGGGTGCCTGGCTGGCTCAGTCAGTAGAATATGCGAGTCCTGATCTCAGGGTCGTAGTTCAAGCCCCACGTTGAGTGTAGAGCTTACTTAAAAAAAAAAAAAAAAAATTACACTGGATCATGTAAGATTCATTCATTCATTCATTCATTCCACCAATAATATTAGGCTCCTGCATGGCTGGTCCAGAGTTTAACATGGTTTTAAATCCACAGTCTTCATTATAACAATATAGTAATAAGTAAGTAATACTTACTACTCTAAGTATACCTAAAGTATATAATAATAAGTAAGCTGTTATGACACAGAGGCCAAAACTGGCTCAGTTCTGAAGGTCACTCACATGACCTTTGTGTACTCTTGGCACCTGTAATGCATCGGTGCTTTCCAGGTTGTGAGACTAAGTGGAAACTGCTCTACTTTGAAACACAAGGGGAGCTCTGTGAAATACTTGTGGGATCAGGCAAGGTTTTGCAAGTGAATGCAAGAAAAAGCTGGAGGGGGGGGGGTGTCACTGAGTTAGAATAAAATGGGAAAGAAGTGAAACACAGCTGGAGCGTAGTTTGCTCGTTTCCTGCTCATTCTGCGGGTTGCTTTTCCATTTCAAAGATAGGAAATATGACGGGGGAGGAATACTGTGCTTTCCAGACGTGCACAAGGCAATATGTTGCCCAAATGTGTTCGTTCTCAGCCCAGCTCCAGGGCGGGTCCTTTCCCACGCCCCGCCCCCGCTGACCCCGGGGAATGCGACGGCTCCTTGGAGGGATGACCGGGTGTCAGGCCCCCTCTCGGCCTCGGGCACATTGTGCAGTTTGCTTATCCCGCTGCTCTCTTTGGGTCTTCGGCTGGCAGTTAAGCCAGCGAAAACTTAAAATTCACGTCACCTGGCATGACTCTATTTAAATTTTGAAGTCAGCTTATTCTCGCAGGGGTCGCCTATACAAGGTAAACTGCGTAGGGATTTCATACCAGAATTGATGTGTCATTCGCTTTGGTTTTTCAGCTGTGAAGTCAGTCCTGATTTGATTGCCTTTTGCTCCTTCTTAGGCTAGAAGAGCTGCAGACCTTTATCTTGTATAAGAACAAGCTGACCTACCTTCCGTATGCCTTGCTTAACCTAAAGAAGCTGGCCTTGTTAGTCGTCAGTGGGGACCGTTTGGTGGAGCTCCCCACGGCCCTGTGTGACTCGTCCACACCTTTAAAGTGAGTAGATCCCAGTAGAGACAGTCAGACACAAGGTAAGGAGTGCCTGGAGCCTGGAGCCTGGGCGCCTGCCTGTTTCAGGAACCAGATGAGGTGGTTCTTGTGCTCTGAGGACCTGATCCCTGTTCACAGAGGTTCCAATGCCTTTTTACAGGATTTTGAAGGTTTTGGCCACTGGCACGGGGAGGTAGAACTCAGAGGATTTCTGGGCAAATGCTACCGCTGTTTGAAGCGTGACAGGGCAGTTGTCCAGGGCTCCCTGGTCTGTTGTTGAGCCTGGAGGGTCAGTGGCTTTGAATGTTTCCTGGTGGCCTCGCTCTCTGGTTTCCTTAAAGGTATGTGTAAACCACCCCAAACTCAGAAAAACTATCCATGCAAATGTGACACAAACAGATTCCAATCTGGCGTGAGACACTGAACCGTCTTTCTTACCTTGGCAGTGGACTTGAAAAGCCCCCGCTCCACCCTCCCCTGAAGCTGACCCCAGGGCACATCCCCTAGGCTCCCAGCTGCCAGAATTTGAGGCTTTGGGGGTCCCCCCATCACCTCTCTCCTGAGCCCGTTTTGACCCATTCCAGGAAGCTTTACACGAGGCCACTCCAGTGACAGCCATTTCATCACTGTGCCCAGAGTGTCCACCTGCCTTGAGTACCAGTTGTTGGCGAAGACCATCATTCAAGGGGCTCTTTCCCAGGGGCGCCCAATTCTTCCACTGGTAAATGCTCACTATCAGCATAAATCTTCCTTGTCTTCCAATCCTGGCAATAAGATACCTAGCAGACAGAAATAAAGAAGTTGACAACTGCAAAGAGAGAGACTACATCCATCACTGTGTAATCACAAGATGAATGGGGTATGACATCTCCCCACTGCCCCACCATACTCTTTCCACTGGAATGGGTCCTCCCCTGTCCTTGGCTGTCCCAGGAATGTCTTCTGGATGAGAAGGGGCTCCCTGGTGAGAGGGCTGGCAAGACCCACCCGTAAGCCCCTTCCACATTCAGCCAGCTGAGAGCAGGCGTGACAGCCTCTCAACCAAGGATGCACGGGAGGGAGACTTCCGGTCAGGAGAGTTCTGCTCAGGGTAAAACTGACCTGTGTGCGGGCAACTAAAGTCATGTCAAACGATAATAATTGTAGGACTTGGAAATCTCAAAGAATCAGATGGAAGCTCTTTGAATTAATAAAAGTGTAATTTTTTTTTAATGTTTATTTATTTTTGAGAGAGAGAAACAGAGCACAAGTGGGGGAGGGACAGAGACAGAGAGGAAGACACAGAATCCGAAATAGGCTTCAGGCTCTGAACTGTCAGCACAGAGTCTGACAAGGGGCTTGAACCCATGAAGTGTGAGATCGTGACCTGAGCCGAAGTCGGGCGTTCAACCGACTGAGCCCCCCAGGCGCCCCTAAAAGTTTAATAAAAAAAACCCCTAGATATAAGTTTGCATTAAGACTTCTATAAATAACCTATAGAAAAATAGTGGAAGGGAATAATGATAGTAATAGTATTAGCCAAAAATATAAAAACCTAAAAAAGAAATCTAGACAAAATGCTAGCAAAAGAGCTCTTTATAAGAAACTAAAAAGTGCTCCCAAAGCCTATCGAAGAGGTCTTGAATATTTGGAAAGACATACTGTCTTTTCTGGATGAAAAGAATATAAACATATGATTTCTTCCAAAAATTATACTTAAGTGTATAATATGATCCCAACCATAACGCCAGTGGAATTTCTTTTTTTGGAACTTGAAAAGCTGATGTGAAAGTATACCTAAAAGGCAAAAAGCTAAGAACAGCAATGATAACTTTGGAAAACTAGAGTGACGGGGCAGAATTTGCCTTACTGAGAATTGTGATGGGTTTAAAAGGTATAATAACGGGGCACCTATGTGGCTCAGTTGGGTTAAGCGTCCGACTCTTGGTTTCAGCTCAGGTCATGACCTCACAGTTTGTGAGTTCAAACCCCGCATCGGGCTCCATGCTGACAACGTAGAGCCTGCTTGGGATTCTCTCTCTCTCTCTTTCTCTCTCTCTGTCCCTCCCACGCTCACTCTCTCTCTTTCTCTCTCTCTCAAAATAAATAAATAAACTAAAAACAAAAAAACTGGCATGTAATAATTAAAATGAGGTCGTGTTAGGCAATGATTCGTAGGTGAATTATTAGAACGGAATAGGTAGTACTGAAATTAACCCTAGTATATGATACAGGGATTTTCATAAACCAGTGGGGAAGGTATGAGTGACTTAATACGCCATTAAGGAAGTTGGCTACTCAGGGAAAGACAAAGTCTGTTCGTCACTTTATAGCATAAGACGGCTTACGGCACATAGCCATGTATGTGCTGTATATCGTATATAGCATGTAGGAAGACATAAAGCCACAGATTAAATGTAAAAAGAAAACTATAAAAGGAATAAGATGTTAATTATGATAGATTGACCATGTATTTAACACCTATCCTTCTGGAGACCCCGCTGAGATGAGGAAAATAATAAAACCTATAGTCGACAATGATCAGGAAAGCCGGAGAAGGCTTTCCCAGAATGAGAGACAATAACACAACTTTGGGAGACAAACGGCAGACAGAACAGTGGTGACTGATAAAAATTGTACGGAGTAGCCTCAAGTTTAGAAACCAAGAAACTGAGCCCATTTGCCCTGGAGAACTCCGAAGAAGCTCGAGGTCAGAAATTCCAGGCACGTGTTGGTGCAGCCTGAGACATGGTGCTAAAAATAAAGGAAAATCTCATGTAAACAGATGACCCCCCCCCACCTTCCAATCTCCTCCTCGATTCCATCCGGCAGACCACTCACCCCCCGCAGTCTGGCCCCCTGACCAAAGCCTGAGGTTTCCTCTAGGGTGGCCCTGGGGGAAAGACCCCGGAGTTCTGTGTCTGGAGCCTCCCCAGGGGGAAGGCATCACCAAGCCTTCCCAGATAATTGTCCCAAGAATACACATTTTTCAACTTTAGAGTCAAACTTCAGGCAAGATAGAAAAGTTAAATACGGTTTTGGATCAGAATGCGGACAGCGTTGGTGTTAATGCAAAAGTAAAAAGTACGTGATGTCTGCGATGTGCTAAGTACGTGATGTCTGCGATGTGCTTTGAATGCATCAAAAAATAAGACGGCCTGACGAGTGGATGGAGGGAGGACGGCTGGGTGTGTGATAAGGCAAAAGCCATAAAATCTTACGTATGGAACCTAGGTGGTGGGTATGGGGGTGTTCACTGTAAAATTTTTTTGACCCTTTTGAACGTTGGAAAAATTTCATACTAGGATGTTGAAAAAGTAAAAGTATGGATCGTAAAAACTGGGAGGTGGGAGGGTTGGGCAACTGAAGGGAAGAGAAGGGATGCCTCCACTTGATGTAACAACATTGAAGTATTTGTCCTGCGTAAAAGAGATTTCTGGCAGGTTAAGTAAAAATAATGATTCACAGATGAAAGAGCTTGCCTCTGGGATCTGAGAGACAGAGGCAGGGTGAGAGACCATGGCTTTCAATAAAAAGTATCCTTGTGCCTATCAAATTTCAAAATACATACAGGGGCGCTTGGGTGGCTCAGTCGACGAAGCATCTGACTCTTGATTTCAGCTCAGGTCATGATCTCACAGTTCACGGGATCCAGGCCCTGTGTCGGGCTCTGAGCTGATGGCCTAGAGCCTTCTTGGGATTCCCTCTCTCTCCCTTTCTCTCGTTCTCTCTCTCTCTCTCTCTCTTCCCCTCTGCTCTTGTTCTCTTTCCTCTCAAAATGAATAAATAAAGCAAAAAATAAAATACAGACAGCGATTACTTGGATAAAACATTGAAGAATGATAACCTACAGGCTTTTTTTTTTCCTGGATAACGAAGGGTGATAAAATTAATTCAGTGAAAGAGCTTGCCAAGGAAATTACAACTTTGTTGCTCTCTCCACGTTAGACATTAAATAAAGTTAAAAGGGAAATGAACTAAGGAATATGTGTACTGAAATAGGACAGATGGGTGGCTTTATATTCCATGTATATAGAACTTCTACAAACCAATGAGAACAGCTACCGCCCAAGCCGGCCGGGCTCATAGACCAAAGACTGTTTGAGGGATTTCCTTTTTTTTTTTCTTTTTATGAAAAAAAAATTATTTTTTAACGTTTATTTATTTTTGAGAGAGAGAGAGAGTGTGTGTGCCAGTGGGGGAGGGGCAGAGAGAGAGGGAGACACAGAATCCTGAGCAGGTTCCAGGCTCCCAGCTGTCAGCACAGAGCCTGACGTGGGGCTTGAACCCACAAACAGTGAGATCATGACCTGAGCTGAAGTCAGATGCTTAACCCACTGAGCCACCCAGGTGCCCTGAGGGATTTCCTATTTTGAATTGAAATAATAACATCGCCTTTCACATCAAAACATCTTTCAAAACTGTGAAGACAGATCAAATCCCATTTTTGTTTCTTTCCTTTCCATATTTTTTGTTTATTGAGTGTCCTCTGTAACTTAACCCACCTTGTTTTAGAGTTTGATAACACTAATTGGGAGTCATAGCAAACATAGTAGGACATCACCCAGTTTATTACTTAAAAAAATTTTTTTTTCAATATATGAAGTTTATTGTCAAATTGGTTTCCATACAACACCCAGTGCTCATCCCAAAAGGTGCCCTCTGCAATACCCATCACCCACCCTCCCCTCCCTCCCACCCCCCATCAACCCTCAGTTCTCAGTTTTTAAGAGTCTCTTATGCTTTGGCTCTCTCCCACTCTAACCTTTTTTTTTTTTTTCCCCTTCCCCTCCCCCATGGGTTTCTGCTAAGTTTCTCAGGATCCACATAAGAGTGAAACCATATGGTATCTGTCTTTCTCTGTATGGCTTATTTCACTTAGCATCACACTCTCCAGTTCCATCCATGTTGCTACAAAGGTCCATATTTCATTCTTTCTCATTGCCAGGTAGTACTCCATTGTGTATATAAACCACAATTTCTTTATCCATTCATCAGTTGGACATTTAGGCTCTTTCCATAATTTGGCTATTGTTGAGAGTGCTGCTATAAACATTGGGGTACAAGTGCCCCTATGCATCGGTACTCCTGTATCTCTTGGGTAAATTCCTAGCAGTGCTATTGCTGGGTCATAGGGTAGGTCTATTTTTAATTTTTTGAGGAACCTCCACACTGTTTTCCAGAGTGGCTGCACCAGTTTGCATTCCCACCAACAGTGCAAGAGGGTTCCCGTTTCTCCACATCCTCTCCAGCATCTATAGTCTCCTGATTTGTTCATTTTGGCCACTCTGACTGGCGTGAGGTGATATCTGAGTGTGGTTTTGATTTGTATTTCCCTGATGAGGAGCGACATTGAGCATCTTTTCATGTGCCTGTTGGCCATCTGGATGTCTTCTTTAGAGAAGTGTCTATTCATGTTTTCTGCCCATTTCTTCACTGGATTATTTGTTTTTCGGGTGTGGAGTTCGGTGAGCTCTTTATAGATTTTGGATACTAGCCCTTTGTCCGATGTGTCATTTGCAAATATCTTTTCCCATTCCGTTGGTTGCCTTTTAGTTTTGTTGAGTGTTTCCTTTGCTGTGCAGAAGCTCTTTATCTTCATGAGGTCCCAATAGTTCATTTTTTCTTTTAATTCCCTTGCCCTTGGGGATGTATCAAGTAAGACATTGCTACGGCTGAGGTCAGAGAGGTCTTTTCCTGCTTTCTCCTCTAGGGTTTTGATGGTTTCCTGTCTCACATTCAGGTCCTTTATCCATTTTGAGTTTATTTTTGTGAATGGTGTGAGAAAGTGGTCTAGTTTCAACCTTCTGCATGTTGCTGTCCAGCTCTCCCAGCACCATTTGTTGAAGAGACTGTCTTTTTTCCATTGGATGTTCTTTCCTGCTTTGTCAAAGATGAGCTGGCCATACGTTTGTGGGTCTAGTTCTGGGGTTTCTATTCTATTCCATTGGACATCGCCCAGTTTAAAGGGCCTGACTGTGAGCAAGTGTTAGCGTCTGTCTCAGGGCCTCCTGTCCACTGTCCTTTGCATCTAAGTAGCTCTCATTTTCCCAGAAGGCCCTGAGCAGGCAGGACTGCTCCCATAATCCGGTTAGATTTTTCCACAGGTCAGTTCCACTGGTGACGCTAATATTATGTGGCCGGCTGTGACCTTCAAGGGTAACCAAGAACTTGCGATTCGGTACCACAAAACTTCACTTCATGTGAGAGGAATGTTGCGGTTAAAAATGCACAGGTGAAAATGTGATACTGTCCATATTTTCTCAAATAGATTTGTAAGCCTTATGGACAATCCTATTGATAATACCCAGTGTGAAGACGGTGTGGAAGTGATGGAAAGTGAACAAGATCGTCAACACTTTGATAAAGAATTTTTGAAAGCCTATATTGAAGATCTTAAAGAAAGAGGTACGTCAATCACCTTTAAAATTCTTTTAAATGAATATACAGAATTCTGGCACTCATGCGACACATTTGACACGAGTCACATCAACAACACGCTAATTGGTTATTTTTCCAGGTACCAAATATCTATAGTTTCTCTAAAATACTAACATTTGCTAGTGTACTTGTCATCAACTATTTGACAGGCCAGGGAGCATACACTTCAGACGTGGCATTACTGATTGTATATGAGTTTTTAACTAAATGACATTGACAAAAGGCTATCCTAGTTAATGGGAAGGTAAGATTCCATTTCAAAGTCCATTTAAGTTCAACTTTAGAAAAGTTGGGTTACATAAATCAAGGTCCACTTATATATAAAAATCACAAAAGGAGAAACGCGAGGTGGCAGACTGGTACCTAGGTTGGGTTAGCTCTGGTTTTCCCACGGGTGGTGATATTACAGAGGAGCACGGGCGGTCACAGGACCTCAGGAAAGGGCGGGAAGCCTTTTCCCCAGTGGCGGTTTTCCAAAGACTTTTCCGGAATGTCAGAAGCCCTTCTTTCTGCCACAAGCACACAAACACAGGAAAAAAGCATAAGTCACTCTTTGTTTTTCTAATCGCCACCTGCTTCCTGGGTATGGATGCCTGAGAGTTCTCTCTTACTTTTCCAGGTCCCTTGTTTTTGTGAGTTAGGTAGGGACCTGCCAGAAAGATGTCCCGCAGGTGGATTTAGGGAGGAGGTGGCCCTGGCCCCCAGAGCTTTGAAAATGTGCACCTCGGTCACCCTCAGAAAATTTGCATGTGGGCTTGCTGCCCGCCCCCCACCCCCCATTCATGGACTAAAGATGATTGATCACATGTAGCTATTCAGGGGTTTCATGACAGCACTGGAAGACACCATTTATTTGTCAAATTAAAACTTTTACCTCCGATCTATTCGGTCATCCCTAATCTTGGATGTTGAAATATTATGAGATAGGAGCGCCTGGGCGGCTTGGTCGGTTGAATGTCCAACCTCAGCTCAGGTCACGATCTCATGGTTCATGAGTTTGAGCCCCACCAATGGTCTCTCTGCTCTCAGCACAGAGCCGACTTCGGATTCTCTGTCTCCCTCTCTCTCTGCCCCTCTCCCACTTGCTCTCTCTCTCTCTCTCTTTCTCAAAAATAAACACTAAAAGATCTTTGAGAAAACCAAATATTGTGAAATAAATTAGAAATTTGTGTGAAACATGAAACAAATAGAGAACCATTTATTTCGTCAAAATTTATCTTTGGGTTGTAGAATTTTCCTCTTGGGTAAACCTTCATTGTTGTATTTTGTTGATTTGTTCATAGTTACATTTTAGAGTTATTGTTTAAAAATGCAAGAAAGAATTGAAGAACACAGGTATTTAGCTTTGGGTCTGTTGGTCAGCGATAACATAATTTGCTTTTAAAATTTAACTTTAGTGTTGATAGCTTTTTTCATTTTAATTTTTTTAATGTTTATTTATTTTTGAGAGACAGAGTATGAGTGGGGGAGGGGCAGACACAGAGAGAGACCTAGAATCCAAAGCAGGCTCCAGTCTCTGGGCTGTCAGCAGAGAGTCTGACGTGGGGCTTGAACTTATGAACCCTGAGATCAGAACCTGAGCCCGAAGTCAGACGCTTAACTAGCTGAGCCACTCAGGCTCCTCTAGTGATGATAGCTTTTGAACTCATTCATTTATTTCTAAATAATTATAATCATTCTACCCTTCATATGTTCATGTTGGTTCACAGGACATTGCCAATATTCAGCTGGTTTTTACCTGTAAAAATGACAATTTCTTTGTTTTACATTTTTTTTAAGTTTATTTTTAAGAGAGAGAGAGAGAGAGAGAGAGAGAGAGAGAGCGCAAGTGGGGGAGAGGCAGAGAGAGAGAGAAAGAGAGAGAGACAGAATCTGAAACAGGCTCTAGGCTCTGAGCTGTCAGCACAGAGTCCGATGTGGGGTTCAAACCCATGAACCGTGAGATCATGACCTGAGCTGAAGTTGGATGCTTAACTGTCCGAGCCACCCAGGCATCCCCAAAAATGACAATTTCTTAACAGTTCAACTTATATGTGGTTGGGCATATTTTTAAAGTTTGTTTTCTTTTCTTCATCGTGGTGTCTTCCCTCTTTTCTCTCCTTCCTCTTCACTCTAATGTCTGAGTCAGACCCAGAGTCCAAAGCTGAAAGGAAAAAGGGTAGCTTTAGTGAGACATGTGACCCTCCAACGTCATGTGATTCAAGCATGATGAGGAAGTGAAACTCCTCACTGGTCCTCAAGCATTAGTGAACCTAAAAAATCACCTGCAGGCCCCGCCCTCAGAGATTTTGACTCGCCAGGTCCGGGGTAGGGCCTAGAACGTGCATTTCTAACAAGTTCCCAGGTGATGTTGATGCCTTGGGTCCGGGAGCCTCACCTGGAGAGCCACTGGTCTAGACCATCCTTTGACAGAATTTGGCTGTGAAGACAGAGTGGGCAGTAACCTGTGTCAACAGCAAGACTAAGAAAAGACATACTTCCTAAGATCCTACTTGGTTTAGGAATAGCCCCAACTTTGCTCCCAAACCATCTTCCCTTCTACCTGGTGTCCACGGTCTCAGGTCCTTGGCCTTTGATTTCTCTTTTGTCAGTTGGTATTATTTTAGGGTCATAACGTTTCCCAGATCCGGATGCAGCTGTGTGAGTTTGTTGGAGAGATTGCAGAAGAATGAGGGTTAAGAATTCTCTTCTAGATGTAAATGTTTCTAACGCACGACTAGGATTGGTGAAGGCAAATGTCACCCTTAATGGGGACCGGAGGGTGCATTTATCTCTACCCTTAACATATGAAGCAGTAACTTGTGTGGTGACCTAAGCCATGGCTTGTAGCTACAGTTGGTGATAAAATGGGGACTGGTTGAATCGACTTGTTCCTCTTGTTACAGAATCTGTTCCCAGCTATACCACCAAAGTATCTTTCAGTCTTCAGCTTTAATACTATCCATCAGAAGACTGCAGAATCTCCCTGTCCCGTGGAGCCAGCAATCTTCGTGTTGTGGAATAACGGTTTGTGCGTAAGGACAAAGTCTAGACACCACGGCCATAGGAAAAATGGATTTCAAATTTCACATTTATGAATACTTCTCTCTGGGGGCTGGAGAGTTGATAAACGGGTTTCTAGAAGTAATATGTAAGGGTTCATTTGCATATACTTATTTCCAAACAATCCACCTTTAATATTTTAGAAAATGCGTTCATTTTAAAAATTATAACTCAAAGACCAAATTAGGAAGTTGATCGCACTGATTTTAAGAATCCAGGAATAAAGAAAGGGGTGGTAAAAAGAACATTTGTATCGGGCTAGTCAAATGAGATTTTATTTTATTTACCTTTATTTTTTTATTAAAAAATTTTTTTTAACGTTTTATTTATTTTTGAGAGACAGAGAGAGAGAGAGTGTGCAAATGGGGGAGGGGCAGAGAGAGGAAGAGAGACACAGAATCTGAAGCAGGCTCCAGGCTCTGAGCTGTCAGCACAGAGCCTGACATGGGGCTCGAACACACGGGCCGTGAGATCATGACCTGAGCTGAAGTCGGACGCTTAACCAACTGAGCCACCCAGGCACCCCTATTTTGAAGGAGTTTTAATGTGTGATTTCTTTTACTGAGGAGAGTTTTCCTTGGGCTTATACAAACTGCTATTTTCATATGTTTCAATGATGTTTTGTAAGTGTAGGGTCTTGGGAGAGACTTTGGGCATAATTTGGGCATTGACTGTAGAAAGAAGGGCTGGATTGTCTGCCCGTGCATTGGGCACAGGACATTCAGAGGGTGCACTGGGGGCCCTAGCAGACTCGGGGCCTGGCTGGTCCTGGGAAGCCTTACGTGGGCTGCATGGATGGTCCCCCTGCCCTGAGTGGGAACCTTGGGGGTCCTGGGACCCACCTTAGACCAGGGAGCAGAGGTAGTACCCTCAGGGACTCCTCCTCCAAGGTGGCTGCACAGGGTAGCAGGGATGGCTAGTCCACCATGGTGAGGAGCCCTTAGCAAGGCTTCCTTGCAGATACCACAGCAGAACTCTGCCCATGGCCATAATGCTGCGGTCCGCAGGAAGCTCATGAGACTGTTTTATGGTGGCAAAGATGGGATTCATTTTAGGGCTTTGGACTCTTACAACACATCGTATGATTTGGAGAAATTGTACAAATATCTATTTTTATACCATTGTCTTGAGCTAAAATCAACAGGATTGTGAGTTGAAGATAAGCTTTAACAAGTAGCTCTCGTGACTAAGAAGGAAAAAGTGCATATTTCACATATTTATATATGAATCAACTCCTACATGGTCTAGTTCAGTGCTGTTAAGTAGAATTTTCTGCAGTGATGGAAATGTTCTATATCTGTGCCGTCCAAATGTAGTGACCCCCAGATACATGTGCTTTTTGACCACTTGAACAATGACTGGCATAACTGAGGAATTTTTAATTAATTTAGAATTTTTAATTACATATAAGTTTAGATTGCCACAGGTGGCTACCATATTGAACACGCACGTCTAGCCAGTTGGGTTTTGGGGGAAGAAACGAAGGGTGATTTTTATTTTCTCTTATCAGAAGGGCTACTATGACACCCCCCCCATATTTTGTCTTGGTAGACGGAATCAAAATTCCAAGTATTTTATCCTCAACAGATGCAAAACGGGCAGAGCATTCTAGAATCACATGGCAATACTTCAGCGGAGGATTGCCTCAAGTTAGAAACAAACTCTGAGAAGTAGGTTAAGAGAAGAAAAGAGTAGGAAAATGAGAAATCACTTCAAGTGAACAGCAAACAATTATATTTTTCTTTTTAACTCCTTAAAAATGGGACTGAAATTTATTAATTGAACTGCTCGAATAAGTTTGAGACTTTGTTTCATGCCAAGGTATATGTTGTAGATAGTCAAATAGAAAATAAATCTTAAAGGGGGGGGCAAATGGGGCTTTCATGAAAACTGTCCATGACTTCTGTAAAATTTATTTCAATAAAACCAGTCTTTTGTGCGAAAACCTTGTGTTGGTGTTACATATAAGGGAAAAAGTACTGCACCGATATATAATTATCTCATGTTACATAATATCCCAAACCAAATATATTGTTTGAATATGACGTTTGTAGGACACCACTTAATCTATTCATATATGTATAAAAATGCAGCGACGTTAAAGGGACAAAGACACTTAGGTGAAATCATTCAGTAGTGCATTTTACTTACCAGCAAGGTCCGCATCACATTTCTTGACTGGAGCTTTCTAGAATGACCGGTTGGCGTGCTTGCCAAACTCCAGTTTAGGGTAACTTCGTGATGATGGCAAACAGAAAGGTCCAGAAATCAGTTACTGTCTTTCTTTCTCTGTATCCTTTCCTTCCCACCTCAATGTATCTCTTGAATCTCTCACTACTCCTGAGCGGGAAGGAAAACGTACTTCGAGGTACTGTTTTGTGGTGGCTGTAGGTTTACTCGATTCTAATTTCCCGTGTCCTAAGTCTGCTCCATTCCTGAGGCACAGGGACAGCAAATAGTTTCCCCCACCCTACTTGTCAGTAGCAATATTTGGTATCAGGGTAACTTTTCATCACGTGACAACACTTCTTAGGATTTTAACGTACTTTCCAATTCTTTCTTGAAATGAAAGTTCTTGACTCTAGTCTTCAGTGAGCTTACAAGTTGTTCAACATCCGCTTCCCTTAATGTCCCCATTATCTAAGTTTTCTACCGTGCTCTAGTTTGTTTTCCTTATTGACAGACACTAAATCATTCCACCCATCCCGCCTATGTTCGGATACAGTAGAGTCTTTCTGGGAGGGATACCGGCACGTGTTTCCCACCTCCCTGTACCTGCAATCTCTTTATTGTGCAAACGTGGACTCACACGCACGTGCCCGTTCCAGGCTCTTCTGCAGTCTGGTCACCACCGGGACTCAGGGATCCAGGACTCTCTCAAGAAGTAAAAAGTAAAATAAATCTTTATGTTTTTAAGTTTTATTTATTTTAGAGAGGGAGAGAGAGAGAGAGAGAGAACATGAGCAAGTGGGGGAGGGGCAGGGAGAGGGGGGACAGAGGATCTGAAGCAGGTTCTGTGCTGACAGCGGAGAGCCTGATGCGGGGCTCAAATCCACAAACTGCGAGATCGTGACCTGAGCTGAAGCTGGATGCTTAACTGACTAAGCCACCCAGGTGCCCCGAGAAGACAATTTCTAAGGCTGATTCCATCTTAAACATTTTATGACTTGCCTTCCACTAAAAATTAAAAAAAAATTTTTTTTAAGTTTATTTATTTTGAGAGAGACAGTGACAACATGACTGGGGTGGGGGAGAGAGAGAGAGAGAGAGAGAGAGAGAGAGAGAATCCCAAGCAGGCTCTGCAGTGTCAGCACAGAGCCTGATGCAGGGCTCGAACTCACAAAACCGTGAGATCATGACCTGAGCTGAAACTGAGAGTTGGATGTTTAACCAACTGAGCTACCCAGGTGCCCCAGAACCCCTTTTTGTATTAACGACCCACCATGTCCTTCCTACCTCACTGGTCACTCAGCTGCCAGCTGTTTATGGGGCTACTAGGTACGCTTGTTCCTTAGACATGTGTTTGTAACTGTCTTGTCCACTATCACATTTTAAGTTTCTGGGGTTTGCTGAATAGGTATACAGACTGGGCTCAAATATTTGAAAACAAATAGCAAGCCCCAGAAGAATTTGCCTACACATTTCTTTTGTGTTCCCAATACTTCTGTCTGTGCTGAGATGTACAAATATTATTTCTGATATTGCCTTGAAAGAGTAAGCTTGCTGGGGCGCCTGGGTGGCTCAGTCGGTTAAGCGTCCGACTTCAGCTCAGGTCACTATCTCGCGGTCCGTGAGTTCGAGCCCCGCGTCGGGCTCTGTGCTGACAGCTCGGAGCCTGGAGCCTGCTTCGGATTCTGTGTCTCCCTCCCTCTCTGCCCTTCCCCTGTTTACACATGCTCTCTCTCTCAAAAATAAAAAATAAACATTAAAAAAAAAAAGCAATAAAAAATATCTTTCCTTCAAAGAAAACTTCCATGGCAAAAAAAAAAATTGCATTTTCTAGAAATTTAGCACACCCATTGGTATAGCTATTATAAAGAAAACAACAACCCAGAAAATAAAGTGTTGGTGAGGATGTGGAGAAGTTGGAACCCTTGTCCCTGTTGGCGAGAGTGTAAAATGGTGGAATCACTAGGGAAAATAGCGTGGCAATGCCTCAAAAACTTAAAAATAGAATTACTGTATGTTCTCCCATTTCCGCTTCTTTTTTTAAAATTTTTTTTTTTCAACGTTGTTTATTTATTTTTGGGACAGAGAGAGACAGAGCATGAACGGGGGAGGGGCAGAGAGAGAGGGAGACACAGAATCGGAAACAGGCTCCAGGCTCCGAGCCATCAGCCCAGAGCCCGACGCGGGGCTCGAACTCACGGACCGCGAGATCGTGACCTGGCTGAAGTCGGACGCTTAACCGACTGCGCCACCCAGGCGCCCCTCATTTCCGCTTCTGAGTGTGCCTCCAAACGAGTTGAAAGGAGGGTCTCAAAGAGCTACTGATACACTTGTATTCTTAGCAGCACTATTTACAACAGCCGAGAGGTGGGAGCCACCCGGATTCTACAGATGGATAGACAGAATGCGGCATACACAAACCATGGAATATAATTCAGCCTTAGAAAGGAAGGAAATCCTTCCCATGCTGCAACGTGGAGGAAACATGAGGATATTACGCTAAGTGAAATAAACCAGTGACAAGAAGACCAACGCTGTATGAGTCTGCCTATATAAGGTCCTCAGGGAAGTCACATTCACGGGGATAGAAAGAAGAATGGTGGTTAGCAGGGATCGAGGGAGGGAGAAAACGCGAGTTGGCATCTAATGGGTACAGAGTTCTGAAAATGAAGAAGTCAGTGACAAGCTGAGCACGCGCTCCAAGTGGATGTATATTTGTTTATTTACACATTGTGTCACAATACCATTCTACTCATACATCAACATACATTATAAGCCACACAACAAGAAATAGTAAAGGAGAAAGAAACAAAAAATGGAGTTTGAAGGTTCTATCCTCAACCTGGGTAGATGGTCCTACCTTGACCACACAGGTGGTCCTGCCTTGGTCCCCCCTGAGCTATGTGGACCCTGCTGTGGAGACCACTGCTTTGAGACTCAGGTTTTCAGCCTAATGAAAACCACAGCAAGTGCCTCCACAGACTGATGTCACAGGGTCTGGGCCAGCTTCTCTGGTGAGAGGACCCATGAGTCTCCTGAGATTTCCAGATGGTTCTGTGGGCTATAATGGTTTCGGTCTACAGAGAATGAGCAGGATTTCAGTGTCTTTTAAATAACATTGAATGGAGGTGAAATTAACATGAAATTAACCGTTAAAGCTCACATGAAATCAACCATTTAAAAATGAACAATTCAATGGCGTTTACCGCATTCACAGTGCTGTACAACCACCTCCTCCATCTTGGGCCAAACATTTTCATCACCACTCACCACCTCCCCCCACCCAAAAAAAGCCCCCGTACAGATTAATCCCCTTCCCCACAGCCCCTGGCAGTCACCAATCTGCTCCCTGTCTCTGTATTTACCTATTCTGGAAATTTCCTATCCTGGGGATCATACTACATGACTTTGAACTTGGCGTCACGTTGAGATCCACTGAATAGTCTCTACGATAATCACCACCACGATGACTAGGACGAGGCAAAAACAGCAAACATTCCCATACCTGTACCTGGGATTTGGGGCTCTGTGGGAACAGAGTCCCTCACGCCAGCGGGTGACCTGAACTCGCCTCTCCACGTGGTGGTAGGTGTTTGCTCTCGGGCTCCAGTGGGTGGGGAGGCTGGCAGCCTGCGTGGGCCCTGCATACGAGGGTCTGGGTAAAGGCTTTCCCTTGTTGGCCTGGGTGTTCACCGCGTCCACTGTGGTGCCACTCCCTGCGGGAGAGGGCATGGGAATGATGGTCCCGAAAGTAGGTGAGCTTATGGAGGCAAGTGCCGGGGACATCGGTGCCTGCACGGCTGGACCCACCCCACTCTGAGCACAAAAGCCCTGTAGACATGCCTCACAGTTGTTACTGTCATGCGGCCCCTCAAGAGAGATTTCCTTGATCATAGGAAGCTCCTCCATCGACTTAAATCCTTCTCTGTAGCATTTCTTCAGAATTCGGAACACCAAGTTATTCAGGATCCTTGAGATGTTCTCTGTGGTGAACTCGGGAACCTCAAATGGAGACTGACAGCACTTCCGACATCTCTGGGCAAAGACCCTCATCCTCACCTTGCCCTGGGGTTCCCCCTTACTCTTGTGCATGTGGAAAAGGACCTGAACTTGGGAAGAGGCCCAACGACGAGAGCACAGGGAGCACTGGAACCTGCGGAGACAGAAGATGAGGCCCTCAGCTTGGCCCAGGAAGGCTGAGTTGGGGGCTGGGCCAGAGGGAAGAAAGGGGACCCAACAACACACAGATGTGGTTTCACTGGGGCTGTGGTGAGTGGGGAAAGAACTCAGCGAGCCCCTCACTCCTGCCTCCATGGTGTTGCCAACATGCCCTGGGACCCACAGGTGTCTGTCATGAAAATAGCTAATCACAAGGTGTCTGCGCTGGAGGGGACTTTCTAAGTCCAACTCGATCACGCTGGAGATGAGGCACGTGTTGGAACTAATCGTGTGCAGAGACTCAGTGGGCGTAAGAAGCAGGACTAGACCTCCAGGCTCCTGGCCCCAAACCAAGGCTTCTTCAAATGTAGACTGAAGTGGGTCAAAAAGCTACAGGTGCAACAGCAGCCGTTAAATCAGCCCCCAAGAACCCTGAACTAAAATCCACCAATGGTACAAATGGGTGATGGTTAAGTGTTACCATCTGAAAGTTTATGCCTCCCCGCAATTCACATGCCGGAATCCTACCTTCAGAGGTGATGGACGATGTTAGAAGGCCTTTGGGATGTGATTAGGTCATGGGGGGAGCCCATGCGAATGGGATTAGTGCTCTTATCAAAAAGATCCCATAGAGCTCCCCAGCTCCTCCCACCACGTGAGGATACAACAGAAGTCAACCCAGAAGCCACCCAGAAGAGGGCTCTCACCTGACCACCTAGCACCCTGACCTTGGACTTCCGGCCCCTAGAACCATGAGCAATCATGTCTGTTGCATATAAGCTGCCCAGTCTGTTTTTTCTTTTTTTTAATTTTTTTAATGTTTATTTATTTTTGAGAGACAGAGAGAGGCAGAGCGTGAGCAGGGGAGGGGCAGAGAGAGAGGGAGACACAGGATCTGAAGCAGGCTCCAGGCTCTGACCTGTCCGCACAGAGACTGACATGGGGCTCGAGCCCGTGAACCACGAGATCATGACCTGAGCCGAAGCCAGATGCTCAACTGACTGAGCCACCCAGGTGCCTCTGTTTTGCTCTGTTCTGTTTTTTTGTTTTTCTTTGTTTTTTTATAGCTGCCCAAACAGACTAAGGCAATAAGTCATAGCCCCACAGATCAGGGAGGGTCTAGTGTCCTAGGAAAAACATTGCTCTGCCCTGTTGCCCAGGGTCCCTGATCTGCCAGTATTACAGGGAGATCACAGTGTCCAGATGTCTCTCCTTTTACGCCCCTCCAACCCAGTTGGGTTCTGTGTGTGCCTGGTCTCAGGGTACAAGAGAATGACACCTCGTCTCCACAGGGAAGGGGGCAATTTCCTGAGCTCAGATATTTGGACACGCACGGCAGGAGAGATGGAGAGAGGGGAAGGAGGCAGGGAAGCACATGGCTGCCCCCACGATGGGCATCATGGGAGACACAGAAGCTGCAGGGTGGCAGGGCCGTCTCGCGCTGATCAGCTTGCCTGTGTGCTCTCTCCTGCTTCGCAGCCCAGTTAGGTTGGGCAATGTGACCGGTTGCCCAACGGGAGGTGGGCAGTGACACGGGCTACTTCCAAATCTAGTGCAGAAGCTCTTGGAAAACGCTTCACTCTTCTTCCTCCGCCTCGGTGACCCTGGGACCATGTGTTAGGTCAAATCACCGACAGTTCGTGGTTCGGGGCGGGGGGGTGGGCGCTGGGCTCTGCTCTTCTGGCTGCTGTCCCTTGTCCCTCCCTCTGGGTCATGCTGCTCTGCTCACGTGCCAGCTCAGAGTTCAAGGAAAGAAAGGAAAGAAAGGAAAGAAGGAAGGAAGGAAGGAAGGAAGGAAGGAAGGGAAGGAAGGAAGGAAGGAAGGAAAGGAAGGAAGGAAGGAAAAGAAGGAAGGAAGGAAGGAAGGAAGGAAGGAAGGAAAAGAAGGAAGGAAGGAAGGAAGGAAGGAAAGAAGGAAAGGAAGGAAGGAAGGAAGGAAGGAAAAGAAGGAAGGAAGGAAGGAAGGAAGGAAAGAAAGGAAGGAAGGAAGGGAAGGAAGGAAGGAAGGAAGGAAGGGAAGGAAGGAAGGAAGGAAGGAAGGAAAGAAAGGAAGGAAGGAAGGAAGGGAAGGAAGGAAGGAAGGAAGGAAGGAAGGAAAGAAAGGAAGGAAGGAAGGAAGGAAAGGAAGGAAGGAAGGGAAGGAAGGAAGGAAGGAAGGAAGGAAAAGAAGGGAGGAAGGAAGGAAGGAAGGAAGGAAGGAAAGAAGGAAGGAAAGAAGGAAAGGAAGGAAGGAAGGAAGGAAGGAAGGAAGGAAAAGAAGGAAGGAAGGAAGGAAGGAAAGAAAGGAAGGAAGGAAGGGAAGGAAGGAAGGAAGGAAGGAAGGGAAGGAAGGAAGGAAGGAAGGAAAGGAAGGAAGGAAGGAAGGAAGGGAAGGAAGGAAGGAAGGAAGGAAGGAAGGAAGGAAAGGAAGGAAGAAGAAATGAGCTGAGATTTTGCTCGGGTGCTCCTGGCTTGGGAAGCCGTGGGCCACCAGGAGAGGAGAGCTCTGTTTCCTCTGCCCAGACCCTGTCCCGGAGAGGAGGGCAGTGGGCAGGGACCGAGCCCCTGCCCCAGTCCTAGGAGAGAGTCCCGGGCTCCCAGCCTCTGGCAGGTGGGCAACCCCACCCACCTGACCCTTGGAGCTCTGCTTTCCCACCCGGATAAAAGGGTGGGGCTTTGGATGGACTCCTGAGGGTCTTAGTTTAAAAGGATCCATCAGCCTGGAGCAGAGGGGACAAGATGCATATTCCTCAGCTACCCCTATCCTCTGCCCTCTCCCAGAGGGGCTCCTCAGGCCTCTCCCTCCTAGGCTCCGTCGTGAGCCCCAGGTCCCCCGAGGCAGGGAGCGTATGCAGGGAACGTAGCTCTCAGTTTTCCTCACTGCTATCCCCTCCCCCGATTTCTCTGCATCAAGGCGTCTGCCTACACCAGTGCCTGGTCCTGCTACGGTGTGAGGTTCACTGTAGTAAGGAAAAAGCCTTCGCCGAAGCTAAAGCTTCTTGGGTGACGGGCATCTTACTTCCTGTAGCGCTCAATTTGCAAGCACAGAATGGAATAAGAAAAGTAGCAAGTAGGGGCACCGGGGTGGCTCAGCGGGTTAAGCGTCCGACTTCGGCTCAGGTCGTGATCTAACGGGTCGTGGGTTCGAGCCCCGCGTCGGGCTCTGTGCTGACCGCTCAGAGCCTGGAGCCTGCTTTGGATTCTGTGTCTCCCTTTCTCTCTGCCCCTCCCCTGCTCTTACTCTGTCTCTGACTCTCTCTCTCAGAAATAAATAAACATTAAAAAAAATAAATAAGAAAGAAAAGTAGCAAGTATACACAGCAACGAATAAACAAGAATGTTCTGGAATACGTCCCCTCCCGTTCCCCACTCACCTGGCGAAGGCCCACTGCTGGTACTGTGACCACCCTGGCTGCAGGGTGTTGGGAAGAAGGTCTTTGTCTAGTGTCAAGGTCCATTTGTGCCATGGTTTCAGCTCCTGAATTAATTCCTGGAACACCTGCTTCCATACCTCCACGTCCTCACCCATCGCCGCTGCTGTGGAGAGCCGGGTGCGTCAGGATCTCCTGGACTCTGGACTCTCCTGGATCTGGAAGCAGGACATGAGGTTTCCAGCTTTACAGAGCAAGGGCTGGGGCCCGCTCTCCCTTTGTGGACCTGAACTGGGCCCGTGGACCAGCTCTTTGCCTCAAGGTCAGAGGTCAGTCGAGTCTGGCTCCCAGTTCCGAGAACAGTGCTAGCCTCCACGGGGAATTTCGAAAGACGCGGCGTGCATGGTTCCGGCCAACAAAATACTACCAAAAGCAAGGTCGGGACCCTGGGTTGGGAGAAGTGGACTCACTCTGGCTCTGAGCACCTGCCCCTTCATCTCGAATGGATAGAGGCTTCCCCGGGCTCTTTCTGGTTCTAGCACTTGAAAGTCCTTATCCGTTGGGCTGCTGTGCTCCCGACTGGGGAGGAGAGCCGCAAAGAAGAGGGCCGTGGCCATCGTGTCCCTCCCCGGCTCCCTGCGTCCCTGCTCTGTGCTCTTCGCTTCCCGTTCATAGGACCAGATTTCACAGCCCCCAAGCTGTCCAAGGAGACTCCTGAGGCTCGTCTTCCTCCCCATTAGAAAACAAAGCTGACGCAAACAAAGCTGTGTGTCCAGATGAGGCTGCAAGGTCCCCAAGGGGGTGAGAGGCCAGTGGCCACACCCGACCCCACTTCCTGGAGGGGAGGCTTGAAAAGGAAGGACAGAGGAGCAGGGGGCAGGCAACGGCCCAGGGAGCGTGGGCGAGATTCTGGGGACGACCCCCTCCCCGGCCAGCCTGGTGTTGACCTGCGTCACTTTCTCCTTTCCAAAAGAAAAGCCCCGCCCTTGGCCATCCTCCAGCGTGGCCTCGGCCTCAGCCTCTCGCGGCACAAGAGCCTCTGTCCTGGTGTCCCCCCCAGGTGCCTCTGTGTAGCTCCAGCCACTCTCCGCATTGCAGCTGGGGGAGGAGTGGAAGGCCCCACGCGCACAGTGCACTTCAGCATGGCCTTTGAAGCCCTCACAGGCCACCCTTGGCCCTGCCCAGCCCATCCTCTCCCAAGCCCATATCCACCCCTACACCCTAAGCCACAGCTCCTCACTCCGTGCCACCCAGCCCTGCGTCCTGTGCTCACGTTCGCCCCACGCAGAGCACCTGCCTTCGCTGACGTGGCTCCTGCCCCGGGTCCAGTTCCAAGGCCCAATAGCGCATGCTCCGTGTTCCACGCCCCTTCCCTCGTCCCCCTCCACCCCCCACCCCGGGTCCCGCACCAGCGTCTTAGCTGCACCCGAGAAAGAAATCTCACCCATGGATAGTTGTATAAATGCAAAAGCTTTTCTGCATCACAGAGGTGATTCAGAGGGAGGTGGAGACTAGAGGGTACTGAGACAATGGCCTGTCTTAACTTTTGGGTCTGGTATGAGGTCTTGTGTGAAAATGTCATAGGTGGTTCTGTGTTAAAACTACCCTTGAAAGCCAGTGTGCAAGGAGACCTTGAAGATCCCCAGATGGCTCGGTGTTTCTATGTCCTGTGAAGATTACCTTTGGCGTCTTGCTCTACTAAGAATATTCTATTTATGTATTTATTTTATTTTATTAAAAAAATCTTTTTTAAATGTTCTTTTTACTTATCCTGTTAGAGAGAGCACAAGCAGGGGAAGGGCAGAGAGAGAAGGAGAGAGAGAACCCCAAGCAGGCTCCTCACTGTCAGCGCAGAGCCCGATGCAGGGCTCGTATTCCTGAATCGTGAGATCATGACCTGAACCGAAGTCAGATGCTTAACCCACTGAGCTACCCAGCGCCCCATCAATAAGAACATTCTAACTGGAAAATTCTGAATTCTTAAATGATATAAGTATTTGAACACAGGCATTTGATGATGTGAGAAAGTTTGTCACATTTACGTTAACATAGGCTAAATGTCCTCCCTCTGACTATCGTGAGTAACGTCATTTACCTGATCTTCCAGAAAATTCTGGGTGTCTGGGACAGGAGCGGGGTGTCAAGGCCTAGGAAGAGGCACATAAACTGAGCAGGCCTGAAGACAGCCAGAGATTCACATTCCTCGGACCAGCCCCGAAGTTCTCATTGAACTGGTCTGGGCCTCAGATTTCTGAAGACTCCTCAAGCGATTCCGAGGCCTGCTTATGGTGGAGACAGGGAGGCTGAAGGGAAAGACAACATGGGCAGGTCCTGGCCAGCAATCGCAGACTCAGAGGCAGAGATTTTCCCCGTCCCTGCGCCCCCGCCCAGTGCTGTGCCCAAATCAGCCAGGCCTAAGACAGCCTAAAACTGTCCTAAGACCGCCTGGTTGCATCCACCAGCGGGGTCGCTGGCAGTCTGAGCTGTGGGGAGGAGGCAGGGGTGGGGTGGGAGAGAGGAAGGGGAGGGAAGGAGGAAAAGGAAAGGAAGGAGGGGCGAGGCAGGAGGGGTTTGCTGGTCAGGTCTTTGGTCTGGGGCTCCGACAGGCTGTGTGACGGTGGACAAGTCACTCTGGGCTTTTATGAGGAAGGCTACTAGGCATCCCTGGTGCAGAGAAGGGCCCAGAAGGCAGCCACCGCTGGTCCCTGAAGCTTTACAAAAACAATTCCCAGGACTTCGCTTGGGCCGGTGACTCTCACGGAAACCCCTCCACTCTGGAAACGGGGGTTTAAGTGTATAAACAGCAGCTCATCCCACTGCCTCTGCAAGGGTTCTGTCCCTCCGTTCCTCGTGGGCAATGGCTGGGGCGCGTCCCTCCTCACACCCAGCTTCTAACCCAGAGGCCGTTCTCCTCCCAAGGTCCCAAAGGTCAGGGACCCTTGCTGTCACTCTTTCTGACCATCGGCTGGGCCCTGGCTCTGCTGCTGGGAGGGGGCCGCCATGTCGGAAAGCTTGGGATGTGCCCCGCTGACCTTGAACAAACAAGACGACCCTCTGCCTTCTTGCGCCAGCTCTCGCGCTGAACACAAGTGTCCTTTTCGTGGTCTACTAGTGCCATGTTTTCCAGAGTTTTGCGGTTTGGGGTTGGTGGCTTCGTGGTTCGAAGTGGCCACGAGGCGTAGTGCCCAAGCTCTGTCTGGTGCCCCTAAGTTCAAGTGCACTAAGCGCGAGCAGACTGGGATGCGCCTCACGGAGAGAATGCGCGTGTTACATAAGCTCCATTCGGGCATGCGTTCTCGTGCTGACGGCCGCGAGTTCAGTGTCAATAAATTAACAGTATTTGCTACCTAAGGTGTCTTTAGACACAAGCAACATAAGGTTCTGTATTGAGTAGTTGAACACAACGGTACTAGACGCTGGCAGGAACCTAAGTCTGTATTTCCCCTGGGAGCGATGGTTCAGCATTTGCTATTCCAGTGTTTTGGGCACCTTTACGGACTGTGACCGCAGCAAATTGCGAGAAGGGCTGCATTTTCCTCGTCCACCCCGTGGTTTGTCTTCCCTCCCACCCTTCTACCGGGGGAGCTGCTTTGGGGAAACGAAATCACTTCCGAGCCTTGCCCTCCCCTGGTACCCAGCTTTCGTCCAGAAAGTTGCTGACGACGCGTGCAGTTAGCTCTAGTATTAGCCCCTGCCGGATCTCCAGGCCCTCTGCTGGCTCCTGTCCTGAGTCTGAGGCCCAGAGACCCAAGTGCCACTTTCTTACCAGCCAGGCTTCTGAACCGGTGGTTAACCGAAGGTGCACCCCTCGCTTTGGCTATAACTGATCGAATGCACCGGGAACTCTGAATCTAGCCGTTTCAGACTGCAATTTCTTTTTACTCCCGTGTACCAAATTGCCTGGAATCTGGGGGGTGGTGGGGGGTAGCGGTGGTTTATATATTCCAGGAAAGCAAGTCCTCTCCATCCTCAGCTTAGGGCTTTCCAAGCCCTGTGCCAAAGGCCGTCCGGCCACTTCTGGCGGTTCCTTGTATCATCATTTCCCCTGCGGCGCTCTCTGCTCTCTCCCCAAACAGCAGAGCGTTCTGTAACCTCTGCTCAATCCCCCAAGAAATCATCTATGTGGGGCGCCTGGGTGGCTCAGTCGGTGAAGCGTCCGACTTCGGCTCAGGTCGTGATCTCACGGTCCGTGAGTTCGAGCCCCACGTCGGGCTCTGTGCTGACAGCTCGGAGCCTGGCGCCTCATCGGATTCTGTGTCTCCCTCTCTCTGCCCCTCCCCTGCTTGCACTCTGCCTCTCTCTGTCTCTCATAAATAAACATTAAAAAAAAAAGAAAGAAAGAAATCCTCTGTGTGATGTCACAAGGTGCCGACAGACACCCTAGGAGCCTCCCTCATTTGTTCACTATATGGTAGATGAAAAGACACCGACAGACGTCATTAGAGTGTTCCTCCGTTGTTCCGAAAATATTAGTGTCAGTTTCTGTGTTCTAGACCCCACGGGTACAGTGGCAAAGAAAACAAAGACTGCCATCACAGAGACAGACAGTGGGCCAAATGTGCAAGGTCGTGTCAGGCAGCCGTGAGTGCTATGGAGGAAAACAGCAGGGTGAGGGGCTAGAAAGAGGAAGAGCGTGGACTGGGTGGCAGGAGGGATGGCTGCTCAAAGGGGGCAGTGCTAGAGGCTGCCACGTGAGATGACCTTTGAACCGAGACCTGTCGGAAGCGAAGGACTGGGCCAAGCATATATGTGGGGGAGGCACATTCAGATCAGAGGGGATAGCCAGTGTCAAGGCCCTGAGGTAGAAGCGAGCCTGGTGTGTCTGTGCAGGAGCAGGAAAGCGAGCGTGGGCAGAATCAAACGAGCAGACAAGGCACACATGAGTTTGGAGACACAGCTGAGGGCAGCAGGGACTCGCAGGATTTTATTCCACGCGTGACGGGAGCCCACTGAAGAGTTTCGGGGAGGAGGGCGATAAGGCCTGATTTCCCGTGGCGATCTTTGCTGTCTGACCTGTCCACTCAGGCTCTCTGCTGTCTCCGCATTGAGCTGAGGACGGAATGGACTTGCCTAGTGGGTCAAGGACAAAGTAGGGAGACCCCCCCCCCCCTCCCAGGAAGCTGCTGCAGAGGGACAGGTGAGATGCCACAGAGATGTATACCAGAGTGGTCATGGGGGAGATGACCAGAGGTCATGATCATCCAGATGCATTTTGGATGTAGGACCTATAGGTATGTTGATGATTTGGATGTAGCATGTTAAGAGCACGATGAGTCTAGGATACTTTAAGCCTTTTGGCCTGAGCCAGAAATGAAAAATGAAATGGAAGTATCATTTGATGAGCTGCAGACATTGAAGGATTAAAACAGGATGGGCAGGGGAAAATCAGATGTTTGGTTTGGGGTATGCTAAGCTCGGGATGCATATTAAGCACCCGGGTGGCAATAGTAAGCAGGAGGTTGGATGTAGGAATCCCAGCTACGGGAAGACTGAAGACACAAACGTGGGAGTCACTGAGATATAGACAGTCTTAAAGCCATGGGAGTGGATGAGGTTATCTCTGCAGGGAGTGGTGACCCAGAGAGATGAAGAGGTCACAGGGCTCGGTCCTGAGACAGCCCCCCCCCCCCCCCCCCGCCCATTGCATAGAGCTGGGAAGAGGAGGATGATCCAAGAAATGAGATATAAAGTTTCTCAAGGAGGGTAGAGTGGGGGTTGAATTGTGTTCCCCCCCAAGTGTTCACCTATGAATACGACTGTATTTGGAAAAAGGGTCTTTGCAGATATAATTAGATTAAGTATCTTGAGATGAGATCTGTTTTATATGGTTTAAAGTTTCTTTTGATGGTACAACACGAGGACCTTCAGATGAAAGGCAGAATTTTTTGTGATTTACAGTTCAGAA
The DNA here is from genome assembly GCF_022837055.1 of Prionailurus viverrinus. Lineage (NCBI taxonomy): Eukaryota > Metazoa > Chordata > Mammalia > Carnivora > Felidae > Prionailurus > Prionailurus viverrinus. The sequence continues at coordinate 15,410,115 of NC_062562.1, read as the reverse complement.
GGCCGCCAGAGGGCTGCACCCCCGGGGGGCAAGGTAACAATAAGCTGGAGCTGTAAGGGGCAGTTTGTATATGGCGAGCAGGGCGGGCTTAGCTAGGTTTCAGGGGCTCACTGTAGATTGGCCAACTTGAATAATTTCCTGGGCTCCTGGGCATACAGGCTGTCCCATGTTGTCTAGTATCTGTCCCCACTTCCCCCGGGGCGTGTAGGTACTGCATTAGGATAAGTACAAAATGCTTTCAAGGGTGAGGCCTTTTTTTTTACAGTCCCAGCTTTTTAGTCAAAGTAAGCCTCTCTTCTCTTTCAAACCTGACCACTCTGGCTTCTGCGATCTTATTCCCCAAGGAAATTGCTAAGTCAAGTTTAAAATGACTTCCACTATTTTTCTTTGATTTTGCGCTGTCCCTGTGCTGAATGCAAGAGAGAAGATAAAACCAAAACAGACCTTTAAGAGACAATTTAGTTCCTCTAGAGATTGAGAAAACCCTCATCAGTCTCCTCATCCCTGTATTTCACTCTTGGGGCTTTTGAAAGTTCCATTTGAACCACTGGTTTTATTATTCAACAGAGAATTCATGACTTCAAGACAACAGGATGACTTATCTGGTATAGCATAAAAGTTTCCATTACTGAGTATCTGTTCACTGACACAACTTCCCCACCCCCCTGGGTTCACAGCCCCGGGGCCGGGGCTTAGGTAATGAACAGACCCGAACCAGCGTGAAACCATGTGACTTCAGAACCCTGGGCAGGGCCACAGGAATTGCTTACCCCCCCCCCCCCCCCCCCCCCCCCCCCCCCCGCCAGGCAGACACCTCTCACGCTGGAACTGCCGGACGCGGTGCTTGAGGCCGCGAGGCCTCTGACTCCGCACGGCTCCTGGCCTACGCGGGCCACAGGACGGGGACCCCCAGGGTGGGCAGTGGTCCTCCCTGCTCAGTCTCTTTGTCCCCCTCCTGGAGCATCTTTGGGCTTCAAGTTTCTTATTTTTAAAATTCAAAACACACGTTTATTTCTGTTGTTAATGGCGGAAAAAGGAGCCAAACACCAATAATAATTATTATTTTTAAAATATGTTGGTAGTAACAGGCCTCACAGCAGTTCCCCGCTCTCCTCCCCCCCAGGCGCCCACAAATAGTGTAGAGACAGGGCGGCCTCAGTGGAGCACCAGGCAGGCAGCAAAGGGCGCTGGTCCCGCCGATCCCAGGTGGGGCTGCCAGGTGAAACACCGGGTCGTCTGGATCTGAACTTCCAATTTCAATAACAACGAATGATATTCTTAGCGAATTTTACACTAAAGTTAGTGTAATCAACTAAGAGTTGATTCGCCGCTCGTCTGAAATTGGAATTTAAGTCGGGGGTCCCGGTGCTGGCTTTGGGCTGCTAAATGGGGCGACGGTAGTCGCGGGGCTTCGCGCCCCTCGCTGTCACCCTAGGAGAGATCCGGGTCCACCACTGGGGGCGGCAGCGGCGGCGGGCGAGGGGGCGGGGCGCTCGCTAGGAGTCGCGCGAGAGGCGGAGGAGGCTGGGGGCGGGCCGGAAGTATGGAGGGGGCGCGGCCCGCGGGCCGGAAGTGTGCTGGGCGCGCGCGGGGCCTGGCGGAGGGGGGCGGAGCGGGGGGCGGAGCGGGGGGCGGAGCGGAGGGCGGAGCGGAGGGCGGAGCGGAGTAGCTGCTGGAGCGCGCTGCTTGGCCCTCTGGGCCAAGGACCCTCATTGCGGACCGACTCAGACAAGGGGGAAAAGCCAGGACCCTTCCATCTGAACTGTACGCTGATGAGTTGAGGTCCAGAATCTACGTAAAGGAACAAAACACACGTAATATTTCAGATTATTCAAGTCTTAGGGTTTGTGCCCTCTCACCCCACAAAACATACTTCAAGCCTCACGGCGTTGGGAAGAAAAGGCAGCATTCAGGTCCCCTGCAGGGGAGGGCTGGCGGGTCCTCCCCCGCGCCACCTGCGGCCCCACCGGTTACAGATTGAAGGGACTGAAGCTCGGGATTAACACGCCCCCTTGATATTCATCCCACTCTCGCCCGAAGCGGAGCCTCACCTGTTGCAGTAACTTGTCCTGAAGTAGAACGGACTTTCTGAAGATATGCATATTCCACAAAATAACACATTTTTTTCACAGTAAGTTTTTAAAATGAAAATCAGCACTATTAGGATTAAGCGAAGAGGAGTTAACCATGTTCTTGGCTGGTTGAAGAGAGAATAAAACACTGCATAGAGAATGAAAGGTAGTTTACGGTGTTTCGTCCCCAGCTAGAGAACTGGGGACTGCCCACGGCTTCACCGCCACACCCCCCAGTTCACCTGCTGTTGGCTCCTGGAAAGCCAGTCCAGTTTAATCTCTGATATATTTCATTCATCCTATTTTAAATCTTTTTGAGCTCGCAGTCGCTGTTGTTGTCTAAATACAGCTAGAATATCCCCGTTTTGACCATATTTTAAGAAAATAGGTGTGAGTACCCATCTTTAGGCCATTCATATCTGTCCATTGTGGCTTCTAAGATCTTGGCTTTTATTTTTTTCAAAAGTGTTTTATGAAATAGAAGAATGGGTAAGACATATATATGAGCATGATGAGTAATTATAAAGCAAATACTTGTATAAATACCACCAAGTTCAAAAAATAGAATAATATTAGGAAGTCTTACTCGAAATTGAGTTAGGAAGGGAGCGCTCTCATGCACTACCACTCCTCATAGCTTACCTAGTTCTAGCAAGAGGAAGGAAAATCCTCTTCCTGCCCAGAAATGGCAAGCATAGTCAATGAGAGGCCACCAGTGAACTTTTAAAAAAAATGTTTCTTTATTTTTGAGAGAGAGAGAGAGAAAGAGCACCCAGAGGAAGGGGCAGAGAGAGAGGAGAGGGAATCCCAAGCAGGTTCCAGGCTCAGGACTGAGCCTGACGCGGGGCTCGATCCCATGACCCTGCCATTATGACCTGAGCAGAAATCAAGAGTCACAGGCTCAACCAACTGAGCCACCCAGGGGCCCTGTTTTGCTTCTGTTAATTAACTGAGGAGGCCATTAGACTGAGGTGGCTCAATGCTTTGGTAGCATATATTAGCAAACTGAAACCTAAGTCAGGGTCAATGCACTGGAATCTGAGAAAGTGAAACTTCAGAATTATGTAGCACAGTCAACCAGACTCTCCCAAATAAGGCCACTGCTTAAGCTATAGCCAATCAAATAATTCCTTTGCTTGGCTTCTCAGTCTTCTCTATAAAAACCTCCCCCCTAGCTCCTGTGGGTGGAGCATACTTGTAGCCACTTTGCATCTGTGGGCTGCCTGATTGGAATTGGTATAGGCTGAAATAAATTCTTGAAAAATGTTAGTGTACCTCAGTTTATCTTTCAATGCTTCTTTTACAAAATAGTGTACTTGTGGGATTCATCCGTGCTGTTCCATTCCATTCTCAACCCTGTATATTCCATTGAATGAAAACGACAATATATTTATCCACACTACTGTTGTTGCCTGTGTGGTTTGTTTCCAGTTTTTGCTTATTATGAATAATGAGACTATCCATATATTTAGACATATCTTTTTTGTGCCTTTTTATGCCTTTTTGGTGGGTATACAACGAAGAGTGGAAATCCTTGGCTATAAAGTATGCATATGTGAACCCTCAGTAGATACGACAGTTTTGGAAAGTTTATGAATATTTCAATTGTGTCAGTACTCACCAACACTTGATATTGTTGTTATTAAAAAAGATTGTTTTTCACATTTATTTTATGAGAGACGGCGGGAGACAGAGAGTGAGTGGGGAAGGGGCAGAGAGAGAGGAGGGACACAGAATCCGAAGCAGGCTCCAGGCTCTGGGCTGTCAGCACAGAGCCCGACGCAGGGCTCGGACTCACACATGTTGAGATCATGACCTGAGCCGAAGTTGGACGCTTAACTGACTGGGCCACCCAGGCGCCCCTGATATTGTTATTATTTTAAAATGTGACATTTCTAGCGGTTATGGAGAAATATCTCACTATGATTTAAATTTATGTTTGCCTGATTATTGTTGAAAATCGAGTATCTTTTCATAATGTTGATGGACAATTTGGATATTCTCATTCTGAACCACTTGGTCAAGTCTTTTCTTCATTTTTTTTTTAAATTTAGAACTCTTTTTAAATGTTTGCTTACTTTGAGAGAGAGAGAGAAAGGGAGCAAACAGAGGAGGGGCAGAGAGAGAGGGAGAGAGAGAATCTCAAGCAGAGCGTCTCAAGCAGGTGCTGTACCAACAGCTCTGTCAGAGGTGACAGTGCAGAGCCAGACATGGGGCTTGATTTCACCAACCATGAGATCATCACCTGAACCCATATCAAGAATCAGGTACTTAACCAACTGAGGCACCCAGGCTTCTCTTTTACTTCATTTTGAAAACGGAGTGGTTTAACTTTATTTTGTTGGTTTGTTGGAATTAAAATATATATATATATATATATATATATATATATATATCTTCCATATTCATTCTTTTTCAGCTACGTGTGTGACACATATGTGTTTCAGCTTTCTACTTTGGAGATTTTGATAATATTAAACTTAAATAAAATAAATACATATTACCTAAAATAAATAAAATAAAAAGAAACAGAGGAAACAAATAGCTGGCCAAAATTATAAAACATCACAGTTAGCATTGGACTGTTTCGATAATTATTAAAGAAAGCCACCCAAGCTGGGACTAGGTTGTGTGATCTACGTTTGTTTTCTAGGTGAGTTCTATAAAACATTCAAGGAAAAGGTAATTCCAAACTTACACATTTTTTTTTACATGTATAGAAAAAGAAGTCACACTTGATAACTCATTTTAGTAGCGCAGTATAATGTTGATTAAAAAACAGTCAAGAAGACAAATTGTAGGCCATGTCACCGAGAACTTAACATATATATATATATATATATTTATTATTATTATTTTTTAACTTTTTTTTTAACGTTTATTTATTTTTGGGACAGAGAGAGACAGAGCATGAACGGGGGAGGGGCAGAGAGAGAGGGAGACACAGAATCGGAAGCAGGCTCCAGGCTCCGAGCCATCAGCCCAGAGCCTGACGCGGGGCTCGAACTCACGGACCGCGAGATCGTGACCTGGCTGAAGTCGGACGCTTAACCGACTGCGCCACCCAGGCGCCCCAACATATATATATTTAAAAAAAAAACACCTATATACAATAAGAAAAAACCCCAGCAAAGTCAACCTTGCAATGTATTGTAAAATGCATCTTGACCAACTTGAATTTATGCTAGAAATGCAAGAATGTCTTAATAGAAAATTATTATTGTAATTCACCCGATTGACATATAATCTTCAAAATAGTATAAAATAAAATAATGGTATTTGGCAAAATCCAACATCCATGTAAGACAAAAAGAAAAAAAAATCTTAGCAAACTAGGAATAGAAGGGAATTGCTTTGTTTGATAGAGTATCTAATAAAACTCAACAGCAAAATCATTCTCCCAGCTGAAACAATAGAAGTTTACCCTTAAAAATCAGAAATGAGACAAGGGTACCAGCCATCATTTAACATGTGAAATTCTATTCCACATTGTAATAGAGGCCCTAGGCAGCCCAATAAGTTGTTAACAAAATGGTTATAGGGATTAGGAAGAGAGAAAGAAAACCTGCCATTATTCACAGACAGTATGATTGTTTGCATAGGGAAAAAAATCCCCAAGGAATTTATAGATAAATGATAAGAATTATTAAGAGTTCAACAAGGTTTCTACATATAGGGTGCACAGACCCAAATTATATGCATTTCTATAGAGGCTCTTAAAAAAAAGATTTTTTTAAAGTGACATTTACAACAGCAGTAACAATAAAAAATTAAGGGACCTAGGAATAAATCTAACAAAGGATGTTGCAAATTTTATGGAAAAATTCTATAATTTTATAAAAGACATTTTAGAAAGACCCAAATATTTCCCAAAGGAGAACTATGACATATGAACAGGTTAGGTAAGTCTGCATAAAAATGTCATGATTTCCCAAATTAATCTAAAAGCTCAATGCAGTTTCAGTAAAAAATCTAACAAGATTTTTCATAGAACTTGACAAGTTTGATTCTAAAATTTGTACAGAAGTAACTAAGACCATTTAAAAAAAAATTTTTTTTTTTCAACGTTTATTTATTTTTGGGACAGAGAGAGACAGAGCATGAATGGGGGAGGGGCAGAGAGAGAGGGAGACACAGAATGGGAAACAGGCTCCAGGCTCTGAGCCATCAGCCCAGAGCCTGATGCGGGGCTCGAACTCCCGGACCGCGAGATCGTGACCTGGCTGAAGTCGGACGCTTAACCGACTGCGCCACCCAGGCGCCCCACTAAGACCATTTTAAAGACGATCAAGTTGGGGCAGGAATTCTCCTTATTAGGTATCAACATTTAATTAAAACACACACAACTAGTAAATCAAAGCAGTGTTCACCAACTGTCTAATGAAACAGAATAGACAGCCCAGAATAGACCCACCCATATGTAGAGATGTGATATATGAGAGACACAGCCCTAAAGATTATTAGGAAATGGTAGAGCTACCAATCCATTTATCCAGGACAATGTGCTATCCAATAAATTCAGTTAGATCCCTACCTTAATTTCCTGTAGATTAAGAACCTAAATATGAAAAGGAAAATTTCAAAACTTTTTCAAGTACATGCTTAAACAAGACACAAGAAGAAGAGCTATGCATTTAACTAAGCTTTTTCCCTCATAAGACACACTTGAACATGGAAAATAGAAGCCACAGAGCCACAAACACATTTGAACTAAAAAGGGGTTAATCGATGTATGAAGAACTTTCACAAATCAATGAGAAAAATATAAACAACTCAATAGAAGAATGGGCAAAAGGTATGAACAGGCAATTTACAGAAGAGAAAGCATGAAAGGTCAACGAACATTTGAAAAGATATTCAACCTCACCTGTAATCCAGAAATGAAAATTAAAGTAAAAATGCCATAGTATCACACACATATTTGAAAAACCTAAAACACTGATAATATACCAAGTGTTTATAAGCATGTGGCCCAGCACGTCTACATATACACTGCTGACTTAATAGAAATTAGTATACCCACCTTGGAAGGCAGTTCAGTATTAAAGATCCACATGCCCTATTCAACTATTGACAGTTCTACTTCTATGTATGCTACCCAGAAGAACACTTATACATGTAGTGCACAGATACAAACTAGACTGTTGTAGAAATAGCATTTTAATATCAAACAACTGTAACTCCTCCATTCCCTGTGAATAAATGAATGCATTTTTTAGAGTCGCCCAATGGAATTTTATACAGCAGTACAAATAAATGAACTAGGGGTCAGCAAATTACTACCTGCAGCCAAATCTGACCCATCACCTGTTTTTGTACAACCCAAGAACCAAGAATGGTTGATAAAGATGAACAATTGCAATAGATAGGGAACATTAACTTTGATGTTAATCTAAAAGAATTTCAATATGGTAACTAACTTGGATTTAAGTTAAATTAAAAAAATAAAATAAAGTGGCAAATTCCAATGAGGTATATAATGGATATAAAACCAATATTTCTTTCCAGGGTAAATGCTACCGGTAATTCGGTATTAGTTTTCTACATTTTTCCAATTTGATTTGATAATATATTTTGAGAATTATTGTATTTATGTGAAGGAATATTAGTTTATAGTTTTCTCCTTAGAATTGGTGTATATGTTTTCAGGATCGGGATAACACAAAGATGTTGATATTACCTTAATACTCTTTTTAATGTTTGTAAGATTTGCAATGATGTTTTTAAGCATATGCGCATTTATTTTGTAATCAAAGATGGAAATATATGATTATGTCAGAGCAAAAAAAAAAAGGAGAGAGAGGACACAAATTACTCATATTAGGAATGAAAGTGGGGACATCATTGCTACAGATTTATTATGATGGACATTAAAAGTTTAAAAAAAATTTTTTTTAATGTTTATTTATTTTTGAGACAGAGAGAGACAGAGCATGAACGGGGGAGGGACAGAGAGAGAGGGAGACACAGAATTGGAAGCATGCTCCAGGCTCTGGGCCATCAGCCCAGAGCCTGACCTGGGGCTCGAACTCACGGACCATGAGATCGTGACCTGAGTTGAAGTCGGACGCTTGACCGACTGAGCCACCCAGGCGCCCTGGACATTAAAAGTTTAATAAAAAATACCAGGGTGCCTGGGTGGCTCAAAAAAAAAAAAAAAAAAAAAAAAGAGAGAGAGAGAATTTCAGTCTTCTTGTTATTAGACCTATATTACAATTTTTATTCAATTATTATTACCTTTTGAATTGCATCAAGAAAAGTTTTGTAGAAATCTGGTTTCCCTTTTGTTACATCAACACATACATAATACCCTCCATTTTGCCTCTTTCATACAGCGAAAAATACCTATTACCCGGCCGTTTACTGCTGACCTCTGAACTAGAGCTACGTATATCAACGTGGACCTATCTCCCAATCGTAGTGTGGAGCAAAGAATTCAAGTTGCTGAAAATAGATACAGTATGATACCCCTTAAGGAAGAACAGAACCCACAGCAGGGTAGTCTATGTCGTGTAGGGAATCACTTGCACTAAAACATAAGGAAATTCATACAACCTAAGGGTGGGTGCCATACTTGGGCAGTTTTGTTAAATTAGGATGCTTCCTCTGAGCCCAAGACCCACCTTCTCTCCCGGGGGGGATGCCCCTAGGGTAGTAGAGGAGTTGATACAGAAACATAAACTATACCACAAGACTAACCATAGGTAGAGGGCCCCTCTCTATGGCACTGCGGAGCGGGAGGAGACTTTCAAGCAAGGACATACTCGGAAGGGGTCAGGTGTCTTTGGAGAAGGTGTGGTTCACTGGGCACCAGTGGGGGCAGGAGGCCTTCTGGGTGCCTGGGCCACGTGGAGGCTTGTGGGGGGGGGGGGGCTGCAGGTGAGCCTGTGACCCTTGGGGCCACAGGTCACTGCGTGCAGGCCACACGGAACTTCCTGAGGGGCGGAGCCTGGGTGCCAGCGCTCGGCAGGCCTGCGGGGCACACAAGTCGCACGGGGCTCCAAGCTCTGAGTTGCGAGGGCTGCTGGGTTAGCACCGGACCCAGGCTGTAAAGTGGCAGCCCCGAGGTCAGTCCTCCCATCCGCCCTCCCCCCGCCCCCCTCCACTCTGAAGATGGCTGAAGGGTTTCCTCCTGCCGTGTCCCTCCAGCGCCCTCTACCGAGAAAGCTTACTCGAAAGTGATCGTGCTCCCTCCCAAGGACGCTGAAGGGTGTGTTCAGAGGTGGGAGACCTTCCGTTAGGACTGACCCAAACTTTCTACAAATGCGTGACAGAACCTCCCCGAAGCCCCTGGAGGAAAAGGTGCCCATCCAACTGAGTTTGGAAAGTAGGGTTTTGCCCGGGTGTGGTCGGGATCAAGCTGAAAGGGTCTGCAGGTATCGCATCTAATTGCTGAGTGTGGTTCCCCGAAGGGAGCATTCTGAAGTTGCTTCATAGGCGTGCGGGGTGGGGGTGGGGGTGGGGGCAACACACAAGTAAGTACGCGGACGACAGAGGTGGGGGCCAGGTTGTTCGCACTGTAGGAGAGGGAGGCTGGAAGAAGGCTGGGATGAATCCTGAGGGCTGGATTGGAACTGGAGACGGTCCCAGGGAGCTCAGTGTGTGCTCAGATGGGTAGATGCAGAAACAGGGGACGTATGTCTGTGTCCAGACTTGCGTTTGTTACCCATGCACGCATCCACCCAGCCCGGTCTGCGGAAGGTTCTGGAAGCAGCAAGCACACCCAGTGCTCACAACTTGGTTTTTAATACCATTGTCTAGTAAAAGAATGGCGCTCCTTGGTGAGGTGGTAGGAAATGCATAATACAAGATGAGCCCGGAGCATCGTGTAGTGCCCGAAAGTAAGGAAGGGCTTAAAAACCAGAAAGATGATGCACGGTGGGGACCAACCTGACTGAGCTCCGGAAGGGCAAAGCTGGGACGATCTGAGCCACAAAGTAGCATAGTATTGGATGATAACCCAAAGTATAACATAAACATACATGAATTCACACTGATAGAAATAGATGATTGGGGGGATTAAAAATACGAGCGAAAGACCAATCTTTACAGAAGAATTCCCAGGAACATATGTAGAGATTCCCACCCCCCTCCAGGAGGTGAGATTTGGTTTGGTCCCCTCCAACCTCTTCTGGGTTGGCTGGATTTACTTCCAGGGAATAGAGCCTCAGCCCTTCTAGGGGCAGAGCCCCAAGATGTGAGTGAGGACAACGGGGATTCCCCCCCCCCCCCCCCCCCGCTGCCACGCCTCGGGCTGTGTGCCCCAGGATGTGCCACACCCCGCTGGTGGAGAGAGATGCTGAGTGAGCATGCTACGGCCCCCTGCAGGAAACCCCGTGGCAGCATTGAGACCTTGGGGGCCACCAGCCTGAGGTGGCTCCAGTGCTGGGGCATCCCTTATACCAGCAATCCAAAGTCTGAGCCTGTGAAGGCCTCAAGGTTTTGAAGTCAAAATGATAAGGAACGGGCGCCTGGGGGGCTCAGTCAGTTGAGTGTCTGACTCTTGACTTTGGCTCAGGTCGTGATCCTGGGTCATGGGATCGAGCCCCGCGTCAGGCTCTGCGCTGCTGGCCGAGCCTGCTTGGGATTCTCTCTCTCTCTCTCTCTCTCTCTCTCTCTCTGTCTCTGCTCCTCCTCTGCTTGTACACGCTGTCTCTAAAATAGAACAAACAAACAAACAAACAAACAACGAAATGATAAGGACAACCCATCACAATCAGCCAACGAGACTTTCAACTACAACCACTCAAGAATTTCCTTTCTTTGCTCGCTGCTCCTGTTGCTGGAGCATTCCTAACCCCTTCTGGCTTGGCTCTGCCCGCCTGGTGAGGATTTGTGCTTGGATAAACTCTTAAAATTTTTAGTATGCCTCAGTTTATCTTTTTTTTTAATGTTTACTTATTTTTGAGAGAGAGAGAGAGAGAGAGAGAGAGAGAGGGAGATTATGTGAGCTGGGGCGGGGCAGAGACAGAGGGAGACAGAGGATCCCAAGCAGGCTCTGCGCTGTGAGTGCAGAGCCCGGGTGAACTCACCAACTGGGAGATCAGGACCTGAGCTGAAATCAAGAGTCAGATGCTTCACCGACTGAGCCCCCCCCCAGGCGCCCCAGCCTTAGTTTATCTTTCAAGAGTTCCGGTCATGTTTCTGCCCTAGGATGTTGATGTCATCTGCCTTTCCCCACTTCACTGGGCCCGGAATGTCCGCTAGAGGGAAGGGACTTTGGTTGTGTTCGAACTGGTAGGTCCTCCGCCTAGCCCAGTACTTGCTAAATGCCACTTGAGTGAGTGGATGGCAGGAGTCCCCCCCACTGTGTCTTAGCCCCAGGGAAGGAGAGCAGGTGGCCAGCGGCCCTGCTCCTCCCCTCTACCTTCAGGGAACTAGCTGAGCTGGAGAGGCCTTTCAGATTTCTATTTTTTGCTGTTAAAACCTTCCTGAATCCTGGCTGCCTGAAACTTCAGCCCCTCTGCTGAGGGCATCGGGAATAGGACTTCGGCTTGTCCTCCTAGAGACAAGTTGTGGCCGCCCTTCCTGCGGGGGTCCAGGCTTCTGGGGCCTACAGCTCTCTGCCTTCTGGGAAGGGTGTCTGATCTATTTGAGAGAGAAGGGGAGAGGGGGAGGACAAGGGGGGGGGCGGGGAGGAGGAGAGGGAGAAAGAGAGACGTAGCACAGTTACAGAACACTTCCGCAAAGCCGACCAGACCCTGTCCAGACCTAGTCCCTCAAGCCCTTGTCCCTCTGGGGTACCTGTGGGGCCACAACAGAGGCGAAGAAACATTTATTGAGGCTTTGAGAACTTCAAGCACTTTTGTGCTTATGGGTGATGCAGCCTGGCTCTTGCTGGGAACCTCCCTCACCCCCTGGAAAGTTCAGCAAAGTTTGCAGGCCTTTGACAGGCCCTCCGGCTGAGGTGTGACAGGGGGAGGGCTCAGGGTGGGGAACAGCCCTGGCCCTGGAGCCCTGGCTCAGCCTGGAACTCCCAGGGAGGCTCTGAGCAATTTGGAAGTGGAATCTGTATTGTTGGCATTCCTAGTGTCTACCCTCCTCCCTTTCTTCCTTGTTCCCTTTCCTCCCTGCCTCCTTTCACTCATTCATTCACTCATTCGCTCATCCATCCATCCATCCATTCATTCACTCACTCATTCGTGGATTCATTGATTCATTGATTCATTCATCACTTATTGACTGGTTGATTCATTCATTCACTGACGCATTCATCACTCGTTCATTCATTCGTTCATTGATTGATTGATTCATTCATTCTTATACCCAGTGGTTGTGACACCCTAGCAGCATGTAGCTTGGGTGCCCGGCAGACGGGACAAAAAGGAAGACTGGAACCAACATTTCCTCAGTGCACCAGACACCATGTTAAGCTTCTTATAAATTGTCCAATCCTCACCACCACCATGGAGATTACCGTTCCCATTTTAGAGGTGAGAAAACTGAGGTCCCAACTGGCAAACTGGAAATGCCACTCCTGTGGGGCCGGATGCACCAATGGAAGCTGAAGGCAGCTATTCACCTTGTGGCTGGTTTACATCAATCAGGCTCTGGGTGACTGCCCCGCCCGAGATCATCCCTCCCCACCCTTGGCAACATTTCTGCCTTGGGCCTTCCTCCCGCGAAGCCCACGAGGGCACTGCTGCGGGCCAGGAGGCAGGAATCCCTGGAGCTTCCTTGTTCCTGCCAGGGGACCGGGGTCTGTAGTGTGGCCTGCGGGAGAGAGGGTTTCTGGGCACAGATGTGCTGTTCCTTCTTGAAACCGCGGCCTCCTTTCACTGAAGGAACGAACACACGTGTGCTCTGTCCCGTCACTCCTGTCCTTCTGTCTTTCCTCTCCCAGGGCTGCAGGTGCCCTCCGAAGCTTCCCGACGGTTCTCTGGGACACCTGCTCTACTGAGCTCCTTCCTGAGCCTTTGCGTAGAGGGTGGCAGTCCCGGTGTGCCTCACGCCCAGGGCCTCCCAGCTTCCTCCTCCTCCGAGAAGTGAGCCCGCAGTGTAGACCTGACACGCAGTCCCAAGGGAAGGTCTTCACCCGGTGGCCACAGCACGCACCCTGACCCCGGCCCCGGCAACGGCGGGTCGACAGCCACCTGACCGGGCCTTTGTTTCTACTCCTAGCCAATAGTGGCCGCAGTTAATGCACCATAAATTCCCAGCGTTACTGCCACGAACTTTGACCTTTTGAGGAAGATGTTTAAATAACCGCTTTACGGGTGTGACTGCCAACACCCATGGGCATAAAGGAGGCAGCCAGCAGGAGTGGGTTCTGTAAAATCAGAGGAAGGGAGAGGCCGGAGGGCCTTCTAGGCGGTGGATACCTCCTCCGCCCTCTTCTCTAGAAGGCCCATGACTCTCCCTAGGAGCTGTGTTGGGTTGGGTCCTCGGAAGCCTCCCCCACCCCCGCCAGCCTTGTCTGTGACCTCAGTGTCTCTGTGATTGACAGGAAGCGGGCAACGGTCCTCCACAGCCACCGGCGGCTGTCACGGGAACTGTGGGTGGACATCTTGCGCCGGAGAAGCCCCTCTTTCCCACCAGACCTCCCTCCTTGTCCCAGCACCCCATTCCTGCTCATGCCTCCTCGCCAGCAGGGAGCCCAGTGGACGGTGGGTCCGTCGGGGGCCCAGAGCACAGCTGGAACCCGGAACCTGGGAGAAAAAAAGCCTGCAGTCCAGCCAGCCCGACTTGTCATCACTTTCTGGGCCATCTGCCTCGGGCTCAACCCGCCTGTACCCCTGACCTTCCTCCTTTCCTGCTCCCTGAAACTCCAGCTGGGGCCTGGACTGAGATCCCACCCGACTCAGAATTGAATCAACAAAGAAAGGAAGAAGGCACGCTCCTCCCGGAGTTGGCTGGGCTCGGGCGAGCTGGAGGCTGGCCTGGGAGGAAGCATGGCCCCAGGGGACAGACCCATAGGTCATGGTGACTCTTTCCAGTCTGGAGTGTTCGGAAGTCTTGTCCTCTCTGCCCTAAGGCGCAGGCTCTCCCCCTGCCCCAGGAGGTGGGCCGGGGTGGGGATGTGAGATGGGACAGCGCCTTTGCCTTCGGGGATCAGCCCTGGCTGGGAACAGGTGTCAGCACCTGCTGGGAACATTTGACTCTGATTTTTCTTTCGTTTGTTTCCTTAGTCCTCCTGTGTGCTCCTTTGAAGTCCCTGCTTCCTCGACCACAGTTAATCTTGATCAACAATATCCTGGGGGCCCCAGATCATAAGGGCTCAGTGCGAGTGTGGGAGGAGTGTGGACATTGGCAGAGCATTCTGGGGCAGAACATTCCGGGCCCTTCTTGGCACTGACTTCCCAGCAGCGATGTGCAGTTTTCTAGGGGAGTAGGGGGAGGGTATGGGACCTGCGGTTGTCTGGGGGGACGTTTCAGCCTTCCCTCATTCCCGAGCCTCAACCTCCTCATCTATGAGATGGGCAGAATGATGGCAGGATCTACCGCACAGGGGTGGCCGAGGACCCAACGAGTAATGGAAGCACAGTGTCCAAAACAGTGCCTGGTCCTGTGCTCAAGGGCTCGCCAGAGTCTGCCAAACATCTTTGTTCTTCTCCCTCCCCCTCCCTCCTTCCTTCCTTCCTTCCTTCCTTCCTTCCTTCCCTCTTTCTCTCCCTCCCTCCCTCCCTCCCTTCCTGCCTCCTTCCCTCCCTCCCTCCCCACCTTCCTTCCTCCTTCCCTCCCTCCCTCTCTTCCTTCCTTCCTTCTTCCTTCCCTCCCTTCCTTCTTTCCTTCCTTCCCCAGAGCCCATGCCCCAGCTCAAGCACCCATCCCACTGTGACTTGGGCAACCATAACTTGTGTCCATCTACAAATATTCATCCCTACTCTCTCCCACCCATCCCTTCTGTCTTCAGGCACTGGCAAGGGTTGACATTTGAGGGAGGAGGTGGTTTTAGCTTGCAGTTTCCAGAGGGCTCCTGGAGGAGCATTTCTGACACATCCTGAACATGGGCAGCACCTGTGGGGGACCAAGGAGGCCGCGGCCAGGCTTGCAGCCATGCGTATGCCTTCACGCTGGTGGCTTTTAAAAATAAGCTTTTACTGATGTATAACAAATGTCTAGAAAAGCGCGTCGTTAATATTTGTACAGCTGGATGAGTTATCACGACATGAATCCCTTCATGTGATCACCACCCAAGTACCTCATGTTACCAGTACCCCAAAGCCCCACTCCTGCCCCCGTCAATCACTTTCCTGCTCTCCTATTCCCCAAAGTTACCACTCTTCTTCTTTTTTTTCATGTTGGTTTATTTTTGAGAGAGAGAAACAGAGTGCAAGCAGGGGAGGGGCAGAGAGAGAGGGGGAGATACAGAATCCGAAGCAGGCTCCAGGCTGTGAACTGTCAGCACAGAGCCTGACGTGGGGCTCGAATCCATGAACCACGAGATCATGTCCTGAGCTGAAGTGGGACGCTTACCCAACTGAGCCACCCAGGCTCCCCAAAACCTTCTTCTAAAACAAAGCTAAATGAGGGGCGCCTGGGTGGCTCAGTCGGTTAAGCGTCCGACTGCAGCTCAGGTCATGATCTCACGGTCTGTGAGTTCGAGCCCCACGTCAGGCTCTGTGCTGACAGCTCAGAGCCTGGAGCCTGCTTCGGATTCTGTGTCTCCCCCTCGCTCTGCCCCTTCCTCACTCACACTCTTTCTGTCTCTCAAAAATAAACATTAGAAAAATTAAAAAATAAACTAAACTAAAGCTAAATGAAAAGATGATCCAGAGAGATTTCAAATGTTTGATATACTATAATCAAGGGCTATGAAAATCAGCACCCACACTTGAAATATTCCCTGGAAAGCTATCTGACATGTGAAGGTCAATTTGTTTAGAGAAATCCAACTTGTTTAGTTTTTCTAGTAACTGCTACCAAAAGTCTGTAATGTGCTGACCCATACCCCCCATATCCATCACATATGTCTTCTGAATAACAGAATATCTTAGTCTCATGTCTCTGACGGAGTCTAAAGATCATCTTTGGTTGTTTGATGGTCAATACAACAGACAGGTTTTATTCAAAAATTTTTTTTTTCAACGTTTTTTGTTTTTTTTTTTTTTTTTTTTTTTTTTGGGACAGAGAGAGACAGAGCATGAACGGGGGAGGGGCAGAGAGAGAGGGAGACACAGAATCGGAAACAGGCTCCATCAGCCCAGAGCCTGACGCGGGGCTCGAACTCACGGACCGCGAGATCGTGACCTGGCTGAAGTCGGACGCTTAACCGACTGCGCCACCCAGGCGCCCCTCAAATTTTTTTTTTTTTACATTTATTTTATTTTTGAGAGACAGAGAGAGACAGAGCACAAGCGGAGGAGGGGCAGAGAGAGAGGGAGACACAGAATCCGAAGCAGGCTCCAGGCTCCGAGCCGTCGGCACAGAGCCCGACGCGGGGCTCGAACCCACAAACCGCGAGATCATGACCTGAGCCGAAGCCGGACGCTTAACCGTCGGCGCCCCCCAGGCTCCCCTCCCACTCTTGTATCTTGTGACATCACAGGCTGATTTGACCTGCCCTTGAGCTTTGTAGACGCAGGAAGGTGACAGTGCTCCTTTCTGTCCCCTCTCTCTTGCTCAGCTCTGTATTTGTGAGATTCAGCCATACAGTAGCAGGTAGCAGCAAGGGCCTCGTGCTCCTGGCTTAGTTTATGGTATTATTATTTACTTTGCTGATTTCTTTATCATTTATGTCTTTTCAAGCCTATCACTCGCAGACGTTTCGGATGGTTGGGGGAAAGCTCTGACGCACCCTCCTGTTGAGTTTTGGGTGCTCTCGCGTGCTCACGTCTGTCGGGCGGAGTTCTGCGACAGGAGCTGTGCTGTGTTGGGCCCGGCCCCTCCTGGCTCGTGAGAGCCTGCTGTTAAAGAATTTGCAAGATTGTGCCCCCTTCTCACCTTCCTTCCCTTGCGCTCCTGGGGCTCCTGAGGTTGCTTACGCCTATTGTATCTGTGCCATATAAGGTGATATTACTTCTCTCTTTCCAGCCCCCTCTTTGGAGACAACCATCCACGTGGGTGGCGTGAAACCAGCCACGGGGGAGGTTTTACACCGCGGCACTCGGCAAATGTTACCGGTCAAGGCTTAATAGATGCCTCGTTTGGTTGATGGTCTAGGGTCAGACTAAGGGAAGGGTGATAGAGCAAATGTGGATAATGCCGATTAAGCTCCGGAGGGGGCTACCTCCACAGTGGTGACATTGTGACTGGCGCAGCAAGGCAGGCTATGGCTCTCCAGTTTCGGGAAACCGTGACCTGAGTCTGGAGAGAAGTCAGTTGCTCACATCGGTGACGAATGAGTGACGTTCCAGGCCGTCTCTCTTTCGCCTTACATTGTAACACAAACAAAACTATGAGCCCCCAGTGGTTTTGTTGGAGCCGCACTCCCAGAAGCAGCCGTGGTCAAGCGCCCATGTGCCTGGCGCTGAGCAGAGGGCGCGTTCCGCCGGGCCTGCCAAACCCTTCTCCGAAACACGGTTCTGCCCGTGTCTGTGTCTGCTGGTGGGTTTTTAACAACAAAACTCAGCTGTACTTTGTCCCCCCATCTCAGGACCAGCAGTTCCCTAGAAACTAAGGCGACGGCTGAGCAAACAAGCCGACGTGGGCTGGTTGGTGATTATTGGCAACAGATTCCATGAGCAAATACTGCTTGGGTCGGGGCCACTGTTGGAAGTGGGGGTGCAGGCGTGGCCACTCGGCTTCCTGGAGGGGGCCGCCCTCTGATGGCCCCGAGGGTTCGAATGGGCAGGGGAGGGGGGCTGTCCCTGGGGCAGAAGCCTGGTTTGAGGAAGCTGTTTCCTTCTCAAGCCTTCTCTTGCACGTTCACTCCTCATGTCTTGCGCATCACCGCTCAGTTCCAACCTCAATACGTTCTTTTGTGCACTGACATCCTCGGGCAACAGCGAGTGGCCCGTACCTAATGAGTAAACTTTGTCCCCAAATGCACACAAGCCCCTGAGGCTTGTGAATGTGCCCGTTGTTCTTGCGGCCAGGGTGGACATTTCCTGCTCTTTCTCTCATGCGGAGGCTACGGTGGGGTCAAAAATCAATCACGAACAAGTTTTAGACGTGAAACCGGAAGAGACAGGCTCTGCGTTCCACACGGGCCGGATGGAGAAAATTTTCAGCCTCCTCCGGAGCTCCTGTGCAAAGAAAGCCCCAACGTCCGTGACCAGTGAGATGAGCCAGAGGCCGGAACGGGAGCTTGTCTGCGCCCCACGGCCACGGGCACGGGAGGGGCGGGGGGCACGGAGGTCAGAGTGGGGCTTGAAGGAGTGGTCAGGAGAGCTGCGGAGCCTCAGACGCCCAGCCCGTGACAACGACCCGCGGACAGGATGCGGAGTGTTTCGTGAGCCCTGGAGCCAGAAATGGTATTTTGCGTTGCTAGACAGCAGCATTATCCTGGGGGAGAAAATGGACCCATGCTCCAAAATAAATTTTAAGTCAAGTGCCAGACTTCTATCTTTGACTCCTGTGGTGCCAGAGCCACTCTGGGTGGGAACGAGTCAGGGGGCTTCTCCCATCACCCCCCGTCCAGAGGTCTGAAGGTCCGTCTTACTGACAGCGTGCAAAACGGAACTTCTGGTCTACCACTCCCCATCTGCAGTCTTCCCATTCTCAGCAATGTGAATCCGTTCTTGTAGTTCCTCCGGCCACCCCCACAATAGTCTGTCTGCTCCCCTCCTGCCCCTCCCTCTTAGTCTCTTCCCAGCCCCCCAAAGGCCCCTCTCTCCCCCAGAGTGAATGCAAAAGTTCTTCCAGTTGCTCTCAAGGACCCCCAGTTCCTGGTCCCTGTAACCTCTCCCTCGCTCACTTGCTTCTAACCAGGCCCACCTTCTGGAGGTTGCTGGAAGATGCCAGGGTGGGGGAGTGTGAGGGCTTTCCAGCCCCTTCCGGAGCTGCCCCAGTACCACTCTTGTCTGTCATCCTTGGAGGCAGGGATCAAGTCTGATGCGTGTTGATGACCTATAACACTTGACAAGGGCCTGGCCCAGAGCAAATGCTCTGTGAGGACGTCTTTGGCTGAAGGGAACCCTGCCTCTCCCCACTCTCCTCTCTCCACCTCGTGCAAGAGGTCAGGAGACCAGAGTCCACCTTGCCCTACCCGGGCAGGTCTGGGGAGGCCACATGCCCCTTCTGTGCACAGAGGCTCCATTTTTAAAATGGTGTCAGGGGAACCATGCAGCTCTGAAAGGGTCTGATTTTTTGGTCAGCTTATTTCATGGGCGCAACGTCAAGCCAAAATATTTCCAAATATCCTGGAAATTGCTCACTTCCCTGGCTCTTTCCTCCATTTCCAAAGAGCCATCAGGTTCTGCTTCATCTACCAGGTCCCCATCTACTTTGCCAACCACTTCCTCGTTCTATAAGTCATCTGCCTTTATGTCCTCACAGTGGCCCTCTGGCATCTGTGTTGTATCCTGCCGCTGCTTTCCCATCAAGGTGTCACTTCCCTGGTGACCAGGGAACGGTGGTTGAGAACCAGCTGGGCCTGGACTCACGTGGACTCACTTGGACCCAGTCCCTGGCGCTATCCATGGCCCCTGCCATCGCCTGCTGATGGGCAAAGCACGTCACCTGTCCTTAGTCACCAATACAGTGAACTTCAGCTCTTGGGGAAGAGACCAAGTGGCCTCAAGGGCTCCAGGAAAGCTTCCCTGGTAGCCCGGGGAAGATTGCAAGTGGGAAGGAGAAGGCATCGTAGAGCAGAGGCAGGACCTGAGAGCCGAGAGGCAGCAGGCTGGGAGATAGACCAGACATTGCCGAGGAGAGTGACTGGGGCTGTGGGGCTGAAGGAGGGGGGCAGGGGTGATGTGAGACAGACAGATGTAGTGAGAGGACAAGGCAGAGAGAAATCTGAAGATGTAGAAAGAGCTAGAAGTGACACCAGAGAGAGAATGCGGGAACAACAGAGAGTTACAGACAGATAACAGGATGGGACCAGGGATCAGAAAGACAGATGCCCTGGGTCAAGCATGGGGGACACGCTGCTTGGTTCAGCTTCAAGAGGGAGATGGTGGGAAAGCAGCTCCCACTCTGTCCTTGGTCCTACCTGTGCCCCCTCCCCCTCCCTGGCCCCTCCCTCCCCCCCTTGAGTGCTTAGTCTCTAAGGGTTTGGAGATTTTCTTCTTTTTGTTACTGATTTCTAGCTTGATTTGATTTTGAGCAGAGAACATATTTTGGATGATTTCGATTTCTTTATATTTGTTGAAGTTTGTTTTACGTGTCCCGGGACACGCGCAGTCTTGGTGAACGTGCCGTGGAGAAGAATTGTGTTCTGCTGCTGTTGGGCCGAGTGCTTCATAAATGTCGCCTATGTCCTGTTGGTTGATGGTGACGTCGGGTTCTTCTGCACCCTTGCTGATCTGCTGTCCCTTTGTTCTCTCAGTTGTTGGGAGAGGGGTTCGATGTCTCCCATTATAATTGTGGATTTGTCTATTTCTTCTTTCGGTTCTATTGGTTTTTGCTCCATGTATTTTGGAGCCCTGTTTTTTGGTGCATGCACGTTCAGGATTGCTATGATCTCTTGGCGTATTGACCCTTTTATCATCATTCAATGTCCCTCTGTCCCCCAACAGTCTTCTTTGCCCTGAATTTAACTTTATCTGGTCTCAATACAGCCACTGCTACTTCCTTTTTATTAATATTTACTTGATATATATTTTTTCTATCCTTTTACTTTCAACCTAGCTAGGTTGTTATATTTTCTAGTGAGTTTCTTATAGACAGCTGACAGCTGGGTTATGTCTTTTTTAAAACTACTCTGCCAATCGTAGTCTTTTAATTGGAGTGTTTATTTACATCTGATATAACTATTGATATACTAGGGTTACCTCTGCGATTTTATTTTTTTGTTTCCTTTGTTTTTACGTTTTCATTTCCTACCGTCCTGTGGGTGACTTAAACATTTTTCACAATTCCATTTTGATTTATCTGTAGTGTTTTTGAGTGTATCTCCTCGTATAGTTTACTTAGTGGTCGCTCTAGGAATTACTTTGCATACACGATTTATCATAATCCACTGGCTTGTTGGGCTGAGTAATGGTCCCCAAAGATGTCCATGTCCTAATTCCCAGAACCTACAAATATGTTACCTTATGTGGCAAAAGGGACTTTGCAGGTATGATTAAATTAAAGATCTTGAGCTGGAGAGAGTATTCTGGATTATCCAAATGGACCCAATGGGATCACAGTGCTTTTATAAGGAGGCAGGGGAGTCAGAGACAGAGGTGTCACGATGGGAACAGAATTAGGAGTAATGTGAGGCCAAGACCCAAGGAACTCAGTCAACCTCTAGAGGCTGGAAATGGCAAGGGAATGGATTCCCCCGAGAATCTCCAGAAGGAACACAGCTATGCGTTCTTTAGCTCACTGAGGGTGATCTGAACTTCTACCTTTAGAACTTTAGGATGATACATTTGTGTTGTTTTGAGCCACAATAGCTATCCTCCCCAGGGGTTTTTGGCTGTACTTGGGGCGGGGGGGGGGGGGGGGGGGGTAGGGAGAGATGTGTCTGCTTCATCTTGATCCAGAACTGGAAGGCGGACATGCTGGTTTGAGGTGCTGCTGGGACCCCCAAGCTGAGCTGCCCAGCTCATGGTTGAGCACACCTCCATCAGGGGAGACGAGAGCTCTGGGTGGGCAATGCGGTCCTGGGAGCGTTCAGCACAGAGAGGGTAGTTCAATCCAAAGGAGAAAGGGGGATGAGCTTCCTCTGGGACAGAGCCTAGGGAGAAGAGAGGAGGGGCAAGGAAAGAAGCCGTGGAACCGCTGTCAGGTCTGTGGTTTCCAGAGAGTTCCTTGGGGTCGAGAGAGGCGGGAGGGTGTCAAGAGCTGAGGCAGGAGCCCAGGACCATCTCCTGACCACAGAATGGAAAGGGACGCATGGGCACGAGAGGCAGGATGCAGGAAGGCTGGGTGCATTTGGGCGGCAGATGGCACCGAGCGAGTGAAGGAGAGGGGGAATCCGAAAACACACACAAGTATTGATCTAGAGAGATTGGGAGCCAGGCCCAGGCCTGCCAGACTGGAGGGAAGAGAAAGCTATAAGGGGGCAGGAGTGCACGGAGAAGGGACAGGAAGGACCAGCAGAGAGAAGCTCTTTGATTGCTGAGTTTCCTTTACGAATGAGGCAACATTGGGCAACAATGTTATTGGTCAGAGCCTTGCTCCCCATACCCGCCCCCCACCCCCAGCTTCCCCCAATCCTCCCTCAAACACCACACACGCCAGGATGGGGGGTTGGTTTCAGCTCTGTCTTCAAGAGGGCCAAGCAGGCGGCTGAGTTTTGTCTTTTCCCAGATGGATTTCTCTGGAAGTTGTTAATACTTTATGGAGGAAGATTTTGCTTGGGATCAAGACCCATTTGGTGGATCCGGAAAAGGGGGCATCTTGCTCCCGGCCTCTGCCCCTCCTTTCACTCCACGTGAGCACACAGGAGGTTAAGGAGGAGCAGACAGGGTGACCCAGAGAGAACCCGGCTAGTGCTCTCTGCACCCTTGGCAGAGTGCAAGTTCAGTGATAACATCCATTTGTAGGATTGAATATCGCACCTCACGTGCAGGCACCCCCTATAGGGACCTGGGTTAGTGCAAGCTTTACCTCTGGTTTCAGCTGAACCAAAGTAGGTGGGGGGTGGTGGGGTGGGGAGGAAGGTGACTGACTCTGGAGCTGGGAGGGAGAGGTGGGGGGACAGGAAGGGTGGGTGTCCCTGGAGAGAAGAGAGCACCGAGAAGGAGCTAGAAGGAGAGGTCATGCCAATAGGCCTCTGGCTGCAAACTAATTCCCTAAAATAAGAGTATCTCTGGTCTGGAAAAGGGGGTGCATTAGAGCCGGGGGGGGGTCTGGCCCCCCTGCCTCCGCAGTCCTTTCAGCTCATGTCTATTTCCCCGGTGCTCTCCTGGTGCTCCCCCTGCCTCGTCTTTGGAAGCTGATTCAGGCTGTGGGGGAGGGAAGAGGGCTTTCAGTAGAAGGGGGTCTTAGCCTCCCTGTAGGAGAGGGGGCCGGGTGCTGGGCATGATGGAGGAATCTCTCCCCCAGCTTTTCCCATCACCCCCTCCCCCTCACTCCCCCCCCTCCCCCCAGCTGCTGTCCTCATACTGAGGCTGCTCAGATGCTGTACAGGGCAGGCCAGGGGCAGGACTAGAATGCCCCACCGGCTGGGAGGTTTCTGCAGGGCACAGACTGGGGAGAAGGAAAGATGGGGTGGCCGCCCCCACACCTGCCGCGCTGGAGCTCAGCGCCCCGGTCACCCTCACAGGCCAGCCTTCCTACCTCGTGAGGATGAGAAGGGTGCTGTCAGACTTGTAATCGAAGGATTTGGGGGTGGGGATTTTGGCCTCTCCACCTGCCTCTCTTCACACTCACCCACTGAACGATCCCCCCCTCTCCTCCCCCCCCCCCCCGCGAGGGTCTCCTCTGAGCCAGGCCATGAGTGGACCTTTGTCCTTGAGGATCCAGAGATGGGTCTGCTGCAGCCCTTTCCTCCCAGAGCTCGGCATCCGGGGGCAGGTACAGGCAGGTGGGTCAGTGGGTCAGTGCTACAAGCACCGCGACAGAAGGAGGCTCAGCCGGGGTCGGCAGGGAGGAGAGGGGAAGAGGCCGGGATCAGACAGGGGTGCAGAGATTCAGAAGCTGGAGAGGAGGGCGGGGTAAGACCCACACTCGAGAAAATGCGGGCAGCTGAGGGCAGCCACGTGCTCTGTTAGAAGGAGGGGCATGTGGGAAAAATAACTCTGCCCTGGTCTCCGCTCCGGGGTGCCACCTCCCCCTGCCCACCTGCTCCCCCCCCCGGATGCCCATGCCCAGCCAAAGCCCACTCATCGGGGGCTCGTGAGTGTCTGCTGAGCATTTCGTAAGCATCTCAAGCACCAGATTTTAACTCTGCCCACTTCATGAGGTGGGTATCATGTTTATGCCTCTTTGACCCGTGGGGAAACTGAGGCTTAGACAGGTTATGAGACTAGCAAGGGTCCAGGTGGCTATTTAGAGTGGAGCCGGTTCTCCCATGCTTCTAACCATGTGTCCCTGTGCCCGCTGGCCCGAGAGGCCGTCCGGTGAAGCAGTGAATGGGGGGGTGCAGAAGAGACGTCTACTTGGAGCAGGTGGGGCTGGCCACTCCCGGCCTCGGGGAGCTGGGGAGGAGCAGCGCTGGCCTTGCCCAGCGGGATGGAGACCGACAGTGGCTCCTGGCTCCTCCGGGAGCCGGCTCAAGCTCCTTCTCCTTCCCGCCAGAATGCAGCCCCCTGGGACAGGCGGCTGCGGTGGCCTCAGGCTCAGGTGCTTCCTTCCCCGGGGCTTTCTCTGGCAGGGACCTCATTCCTGCTGGGAAGAAATTTGCATGGTTGACGCTGGGCCAGCCCCTGCCACCTTCCAGGCTGCCCTTGGCTGGCACCTTCCGGGAAGACTTTCCCTGGGCCTGGCCTGCTGCACATTCTCATCTCCGTGGATATGGTGATTAGGCGTTCGTGGAGTTGGGATTTCTGCCAGGGACATGGGGTTCTATTCTGGCAGGGAGAATGGAAATCTGCAAGTGGAAAAGCCAATTTCCACTGCCCCTTGGACCATCGGGCAGAACGGTGCAGTGGCACTCCGGAGGTCTGTGGGGTGCTGGCCCTGTGAAGGGAGGGTCCAGAGGGGCAGGGAGGGTCCCAGGAAGGGAGGGTCCTGATTACGAGGGGAGGTAGGTGAGGAGGAGAAGGAGGAAGAGACAGAAGCTCTTTGTCTCTGTGGGTTCTCTGTAAATTAGGCAAGGTTTGGCAACAAGACATATTAGTTAATAAAGCCACCATTTTCCTGCCCGCCACCCTTCAGCTCAGCTTCTCTCCCCATAGCAGCCCCCACCGCCCACCGACACACCTGAAGACTCTCCAGGGCCTTCGGCTACGTGCAGGGGGCCACCTTGGGGCCGAACGTTTGGGCCTTGTTCTGGAAATCATGACCATCACACTGGCCAACGAGCAGGGGGTTCTCTGTCCACCTCATCCTCAGTTTTGCTCGCTTTCTGCTGTCCCTTCAGGGTGGTCAGCAAAGGAAGGGTCAATAGCAATAGAGGATCACTGGATAAGGGTCAGGGATCCGTGGCGGATTTCTAGATCTGACCAAGTGGGTGACCGTGAGCAAGTTGCCTTGCCTGATTCCGCCCCGTTTGGAAAGCAGGCCTAATGAGGCAGGTCACGGTGCTTCCATGAGGACGGAAAGCCCCGGCCGATGTGCAGAAGCATCTGCACAGAAGGGGCTCAGGACCTGTGGGTTTTCCTTCCTGACGAGATCAAAAGCTAGGGGTATCCCCGGATCTCAGCTTCTGCATCCTGAGCTCTCAGGGAGTTCTGGGCCCTTGAGGGTGACGGATTGGTTGTGGGCCTCAGGGGAGACTCAGGGTTTTGGGTTATCATCTTGTCTCTCTCCTGGGATGGCACCCCAGTCCCAGATACCCACGCTAACGTGGGCACTGCATGCCTCCAAACAGGGACAGACCCAGGCAGCGATGTGCTGTGAACTGGCTCTCCAGGAGGGAAAAAGGCCCTGATGCATAGCGTTTGCTAGTTTCCATGGTGTAAATCCTCCCACCATGAATGATTTCAAGCTGCCGATGGTCCAACAACCCGCCACGAAATTCCTAAATATTTAACAGGTGGCTCTCTGCCCAGCCGGTAACCTCACACATCGGCAGGGGCAGGATCCCTGGTCTGGGGTCTCTCCTGTTGGCCAGGCTGGAGCTCCCGGGTGAGTAGCTATCTCAAGAACTCCTTTTCTCTCGTCTATTCTATCTAGAGTGGGTTCTGCCCAGATCGGGGGTTCTTCCCAGAGCTCCTCTTGGGTTTGAAGCTAGAGGACTCCATAGAGGGCAAGGTGTGGGGCTTACGGCATGCCTGTGTGGAAGGGCTTACCTCGTGCCAGTCCTTGTCCCGGCCAAGGGTCCCCGTGTGAATTTCAGGGGTGGAGAGGAAGCCAGGATGCGGGAGAAGTTAGCTGACTTCCCTCGCCTGCCTGCCAAACACCTGCTCCCGCCACCGTCCAGCGGTTTGTACCATAGCCACCCGGCTTCGCACTCCTTATATTCACGCCATGCCACCGTCTCAGCATTGGGAAACCCGTCCCCTGCTCCCCTGCAGGCTGTGCACGATCTGGCCCCGCTGTTCAATGCCGGGCAAACAGGCAAATTAATGACTCCATGCACACTGGCCCTGGGGAGGCCCTGGCATAGCCAGCTCCGGGCCTCGCTGTCTTTCAGACTCGACACATTGCCAACAGGATCCTTCCCCCACTTCCTGGCCTTCCTCCCCATTCATTCACGCATTCATTCAACCAGTATTGATCATCAGCTGCCCATCACACATACAGGGCTAGCTCGTCAGAGGATTTGAGGACCACTCTGAGGCTCTCTGTTTGGAGGGCTTGGTGGAGGGTGGTAGGAAATCCGAGAGAAGACACCGGGCTGGAGGGGGGGGGATGAGTTTCGTTTCAGACGCACCGAATTTCGGTACCTACAGGCCCTGTGAGAGGAGTGGTTCAGAGGCAGACAGACACGTGGTGTGGCGCTCAGGATAGAGGAGGTGACTTTGTTAATCCTTCTTGCAAGAAGAGTTCCCGGCCAGAAAGCCCCGAGTATTTTTCCGTTGTTCCTCACGCTCAGCTAATTGGTCACGGCGTGCCCACGCTCCCGAGCCTTTACTGGGCTGTTTCCTCCACCTGAATATTCTCCTTACAGAAATGCTGTCCTTTCTCCCGGTATCCGGGTCAAATGTTCTTCCTTGAACTCTTCTGGAATCCTCGTGACGGGAACTGATTGGTCATTTCTCCTGCCAGCCTCCGACGGGGTCGGACGCTCAACCCGCTGAGCCACCCGGGTGGTCCCCACCCTCACTTTGTTTATGCTGCCTGGCCTTTTCCCAGGTGCCTGTGCCTGGCCCCTGCTCCTTGACTGTGCTGTGGGCTCCTGAGGTCACGGACAGCCCCCTCTTCTCCGTGTCCCTCCTGGAATTCACCAGTTCTGACATGCATGAATGAATGCTGATAATACATCAGTTGAACCTCGTCGTCTTTTGGGTAGATCCCTCCCTTGTATGAGCTTCCTCTGTGGATGGAGCCCTGTTCTGCGTGTGTGCAGCTGAGCACATGCCTGGCCTGGGGCTGGGCCATTCCCTGCAGGCACAGCATAAAACAGTCTGCCCTGTGGCCTAATGGATCCCAGTCCTGCCTCGAGGGCATCCCTGAAACTCAGCCTGCTGGTCGTGGCCGCAGGTTCTCTGTGTCCCTGCCAATGCTGTAGCAGACATAAGAGGGTCTAGGGGCCCCTCATCTCACAACCCACCTTTTTTTAGAATTTGCGCTCAGGGACAGACACGTGGGATGTGACATTTCTTCATTCTTCTATAATCATGGAAAGGCAGAGCCGAGTTGTTGATTGAGGCCCAAAGATGCTTCGGCACTCTCGAGAATTAGTCAATTGCGTGTTTCTTCACCAATTTTGAAATGGCTTATTGCAATTATTGATGAAAGCAACTTTCAAGGTTGTGACACTATGTTTCCAAACCATAGGAGACCCTGGATCTGTCACCCCCAAACCCAGGTGTTGCTTCTAGGGCTGAACCCCAGTCCCCACTCTCGTGTCCGGGCAGCAGGGTGCCCGATCAGACCTTACTCTGTGCCTGGCCAGGCTCCACACCTGGGGCAGAGGGGGCCCGCGGATTCCTTGAGGGTCTCACGGATTCGGGCCAGGTCTGCTTCTTCGTGGCCGAGAGCCTGCTGTACCCCCACCCTACACAGGGCTGCCTCCCTAGCTACTGCCCGGCGGCTCCAGGAAATCCTTGGTGCACCACGTAAGCAAACAGCCCAAAGCAGCTTCCCCGGATGAGCAGATTCCAGACTAATGTATTGGCAAGACGGACCTGGCAAGAGCCAATGTCCAGGTGCCTCTGATCTCCCTCCCTCCTGCTGCCTTACTTCTTCACTTCATATCTCTGGGCGCCGAGTTCACATGGATACGTACAGGATGGCCCGAAATTTCTGAGGCTGCAGGCGTGTCCCACGGCATGCGTGGCACCACACTCGGTGACACCCCCCCCCCCCCCCCCAGGCACGGACGTTTAATTTGCTTCCATTTGGTTAATGACACACAGTGCTGCCCCGGAGACCCTTGTATGTGAGCCGCTGTGCATCATGGGGGTGTATTTTTACAAGATACGTTCCCAGCAGAATCCTAGCTTTAGACTTTAAAAACATCTTCCTGAAATACGGTCCGCTGATGTATGAGGACAAAAAGGGCGATTTATCAAAATGAGGTTCCCACAATAGCCAACTGTGGAAAGGGCCCAAATGTCCATCGACGGATGAATGGATAAAGATCCGGTATCCATATATGATGGAATACTAATCAGCGATCCAAAAGAATGAAGTCCCGCCATTTGCAACAACGTGGATGGAACTAGAGTGTATTATGCTAAGGGAAATAAGTCAGTCAGAGAAAGACAAATACATGATTTCACTCATCCGTCGAATTTAAGCAACAAAGCAGGTGAACATAGGAGAAGGGAAGGAAAAATAAGATGAAAACAGAGAGGGAGGCAAACCATAAGAGACTCTTAAAATTTGTTTTTTTCAACGTTTATTTATTTTTGGGACAGAGAGAGACAGAGCATGAACGGGGGAGGGGCAGAGAGAGAGGGAGACACAGATTCGGAAACAGGCTCCAGGCTCCGAGCCATCAGCCCAGAGCCTGACGCGGGGCTCGAACTCACGGACCGCGAGATCGTGACCTGGCTGAAGTCGGATGCTTAACCGACTGCGCCACCCAGGCGCCCCTTTTTTTTTTTTTTTTAATTTTTTTTTTTTTTCATAAGAGACTCTTAAATGCAGAGAACAAACTCAGGGTTGCTGGAGAAGGGGTGGGTGGGGAATAAATGGGTGATGGGTATTAAGAAGGGTACTTGTGACGGGCACTGGGTGTTGTATGTAAGTGATGAATCACTAAATTCTACTCCTGAAACCATTAGTGCCCTATATGTTAACTAACTTGGATTTAAGAGAAAAAAATAAAAAATAAAAATAAAATAAAAAATGAGGTGCCCATCTCCCACCTCATGCTGCCACAAAACAAAACAAAAATAAAACAAGAGTTAGGACAGCCTTCTCACTGGCAAATGAGGGGCCAAGGGGACAGCCGGTGGGCAGTGGGTGGCTGTCACTTCCTCTGAGACCGTTGGCTCTGGTTTCTGGGAGCTGTACTGTGTTCTCCGTGGGGCCAGGAGAGACCCGGTGGGCAGCGTCTGTCACCTCCGCTAGCTGTCCCAGGCCGCTGACCCCAGGCAGCTGGGTCCTCTGCAGAGTTGTGGGGCCGGGGTGCCGGGGAGGGGGGGGGTCCCCCTGCCTTGACCGGCTCCCCTGCGCTTTAGACCCATCTGCTAAAGGCTAGGCAAGTCCCACAGTTCTGATCACAGATGACCACAGATATTCCCCTTAGGATGCCGGCTCTGTGTCCAACCATCTAGGAGGCGCTGAGACCAGACTCAGGGGCCGCGACCCCCCAGGGGCTTGCAGACTGACAGAGGGGATAGACCACCCCAGTAAGCGGAAGGGACCAGAGGCGCAGGGGTTGTAGGCTGGGTTTTCTGAGCGGCTTGGCACTCACTGGTCCTTCTCCCCACCTGCCACTGTTCCCCCTCACCGCCCCCCCCCCCACTTGGCCTTGAGGAACTAGTTGGGGGTTGAGCGGGGGAAGGCAGGGGGTGCCGATTGGGCCACAGGGCGGGCCACACCCCGTGAGGTCACCCAGCCCTGGATAAAGGGGTGCAGAGACTGCTCAGGTGGCAGAGCCTTCGTTGGCTGGTCGCCTCCCGAACCCAGAATGAAGCTAGTCTTTCCTGAGCTGCTGTTCCTTGGGGCCCTTGGTGAGTGCAGGGACTTGGGGGTGCGCCCGCCGGGTGGGCGCCGCGGTCGCCATAACCCGCGAGATGGGCGCGCGTGTCCCCGCGCCCTGCGGGGTGGGCGCCCGTGTGTCCGCGTCGCACGAGATGGGCTCCCCCCGTGTCCCTGCGCCCCGCGGGGTTGGGCGCCCGAGTCCCTGCGCCCTGCGCCCCGCGGGATCGGTGCCCCTCTGTCCCTGCGCCCCGCCGGGTGGGCGCCCAGAGCCTGCAGCGTGGGAGGCTGCGGGGGTGCGGGGGTGCTGGGGGGTCTTGGGGCCGGGCCCCGCCCACCTGCCTGGGGAGGAGGCAGAGCCGAGCTCCTCCAGGCGGATCCGGGAGTTCCCAGAGCTGCGCAAAGCGTCCCAAAGAGCCTCCTGGGACCCTGTCCCATTGCGTCCCAGCAGGACCTCTGGTAGCCATAGGACTGTTGCAGGCTTTTTGCATGGGAGGAAAATGAGACCCAGAGAGCATGAGCGACTTGCCCAAGACACACAGGAGACGGGAGTCAGAAGCCAGCGCCGGCAGGGCTGTGCGACATGGGCAAGACAGAGCCCCAGTTTCTTCAGTTAAAAAACGAGTCCAGCCACCTGCCCACACAGTTGTGAGGTGGAGGCCGGCTGCCCGCTGCTCAACGGTGGGGCCAAGGTGCACAGGCTTCCCACCCCGGAAGGGCAGCGCTGGTGGCACAGACAGCACCCCCCCCCCCCCCCGCCCCCGCCACCGGACCCCACTGTCAGAGGGTCTAAGGGAAAGATGATTGATTTCTGTTCTCTTTTTAAAGCTTATTTATTTATTCTGGAAGAGAAAGAGTGCGCGCACGAGTGGGGGAGGGGCAGAGAAGAGAGAGAGGCAGAGAGAGACAGAGGGAGAGGGAATCCCAAGGAGGCTCCGCACTGCCAGCACGGGTCCCGATGGAGGGCTCGAACTCACAAAACGTGAGATCATCACCTGAGCCGAAATCAAGAGTCTGATGCTTAACTGACTGAGCCACCCAGGGGCACCCCCCTCGCCCTGATTTCTGGTTTTCAATGTGCCCAGACTAGAATTATTTGAAACAATTTCTGGGGGTTTACAGAGGGCACTCACCAGTCGTAGACATTAGTGATGTAGATGTGTGAGGGCGGGGCTTCCGGCAGGGGAGGGGCGGGGCTGTGAGGGGCATGAGTGCCTGGGCAGTAAGTGGGGGGTGGGGGGCGAAGGACAGGTGTCTCCCAATTCCCAGGCCCCTGCCAGCCCAGGTCAGCTTCCTCTGAGCTGGGCGCTCCCTGGGTGGAAAGGACTAATAGAGCGCACAGTGACCTTATGCCCCCAAACCTAGGGACTGTGAAGCCATCTCTGTCCCCACCTCTGGTCCCCTTCTCCAAGTTCCTTCCTATGGTATTGTCATCCCTGTCTTCTCTGAGGCAGGATCGGGTCTGCCAAAGCCAACTTCCCTTCTGCTCCCTGACCTGGGGCTTGCTGGGTAGCACAGCACAGGGTTGGGGCTGCTTGGGAGAGATCGAGAAGCAGGAAACCTTGCTTTCCTGGATGTGGTCACAGGTCGCAGCCACAGATCCTGGCTCAGAGTTGCACCCTTGGGTTCCACTTTCACTTGAATCTTTGGTTGCCTCGCCCCCTCCCTTCACCCCCTCCCCCCTGCTGAATCTGCAGTTTAAGTCCTACAGTCAATAGAATGGTGGCTAGCATCCTAAAGTGTCACTGAAACCCTGTCACCTGTCCTGGGGGATTCCTGCCCTGCCCCCATGGCTGTGCTGGCTGGCAGAGGCTGGCTGGGCCGAGAAGGGTAGCTCCATCCCAGCCCCTGCCTTTTGAGGTCAGAACACCGCATGTCTGCATGGAAACAATCACAAGATGCCTACTTTCAAGAAGTTT
The DNA here is from genome assembly GCF_022837055.1 of Prionailurus viverrinus. Taxonomy (NCBI): domain Eukaryota; kingdom Metazoa; phylum Chordata; class Mammalia; order Carnivora; family Felidae; genus Prionailurus; species Prionailurus viverrinus. The sequence goes on along the minus strand of NC_062562.1, from coordinate 15,378,284 downwards.
CCATCCAGGCTCATGGGGGCAGCGTCTGAGGGGCAGATAGTTCAGATGCTAGGTTGGGGATACAGGAGGGGCCAGCCCTACACCTGCTTTGGGGAACATATCATCTTGAGGGGGGGGGATGTGTGGTTTCAGAGCCGGCTGGTGAGAGCTCTTGGGGGGGGGGGATGAGCTTGTGGTGCACTTGGTGCCCCTGGTGTTTGGGGGGGCTGGGACGGTGGATCTTGGAAAACCCCTCGGTGGTCCTTTAGTCTCCTAGTTCAGCCAAGGGAGAAATGAGCTCTACCCGTGGGTTCCCCATTCCTGCTGCTGTTCGTGCCCTCCCCCCACCTTGAAGCATGCCCTTCTGTTTGGCTCTCCCTCTTCACCCCCAGATCCCATCCGTCACCGAGCTAATTTCTGACGCCAGCTCCCTATTCCTGCCCCTTCTCCATTCCCAGGGCCTTTCTGCTTGGTTCCCGGCTTTCAGTCCACTCCCTCCCCCATTCTAGGCAGAGCCCTTATCTCTACTCTCTTCATGAGCGAGCTCTACTCCCTCTGGAACCAGACCTCCTCTGACCAGCTTGGAGGGCTTTCCACGCTCTGGCCCCAAATCCTTTGCCAGCCCCATCTCCACTGCAGCCCGATTCTAACCTAGCCAGCCTAAATAGACTGGCTAGCCTTGTGGTAAGAACAGGGCGGGGGTTTGTCAGACTGCGTAGATTCAAATCCTAGACCCAATGCTTATTAGCTGTGGGACCTCGGGCAAGCCACGTAACTAGCTAAAGACACGATTTTCTCACCTGGAAATGATATTAGCAGAACTCAGAGAGTTGGGAGATTCGATGTCCAGAGAAGATGTGAAATGCTTGCAGCATTAGCTGTGTGCACATGGGTCCATGGTTCTCGCCTCCAGGAACGACACCACCGTCATTCCTGGTCCCCAGGAGCTCACTTCTGGTCTGGCATTTGTCTCTTCTAGAGCATTCATCATCCTTAGCTTCCTCTTTTTTGACTTTTTTTTCTCTCCAGATGGGAGGGGAGATCTTGTCCCGTCTGCTTACATGAGACACGGTGCTGTGTATACAGACTTCCAGTAAATGCTACTGGGTCACGAGTGGCCGGATAGGACCAGGTTAATATTTTTATGGCAGGACAGTTCCCTGAGGGCCTCGGGATCGATTACATCCTTTGGGATTTCCTGGGACGACGGTCAGTGGGGAAGGAGTGTGGCAGCATATGCCCCTGAGCCCCCGCTGACTCAGCCTGGGAGCCGCTGCCCTCCTCCCCTCACCCTCCCAGGGAGCCTCAAATACCTTGGCGGGTCTGACTGCGCAGGGGATCGTTCATGAACAGGAAGTAGCAGAGGGCTGAATGTTCCACTCTAAAGCGTATCCAAGTGGGAAAGGGGCTTTTGCAATCACGTGTGTGCATGTCTTTGTGTATGTGTGTGTGTGAGAGAGAGAGAGAGAGGGAGAGAGAGAGAGAGAGAGCTTTATCGAGCTGTATTTTACATATCATAAGATTCACCTACTTCGAGTGTACAATTCAATGATTTTTAGGAATTTTACCAAGAGGCACAACCATCACTGTGAAATCTTTTTAGTACATTTCCGCCCCGCTGATAAGATTCTTCATGTCCATTTAGAGTTACTCTCCGTTCCCGCCCCAGCATCCGGCCCACCGCTAGTTACGTTCTGTTTCATCAGTCTGCCTTTTAGGACCTTTCACATACAAGCGGAGTCATACGGCAGGTGGTGTCGTGTGTCTGGTTTCTTCCATTTAGCGTGAATGAGGCTCATTCATGTTGTAGCGCATGCTGCTGGTTCCTTCCTTTTTACTGCCAAATCATACTCTGTTGGGTGCATGCACCGCATTTTGTCTAGCCATTCACCCGTGGCTGGACTTTCAGGCTGTTTCCCCTTTTTGGCTTTTCTGAATAATGCTGCTGTGAATATTCATACACGAGTCTTTATGCAGACATACGCTTTTATTTCTTTCGGGTACATATCTAGGAGTGGAATTCCTGGGTCAAAATGTTTAACATTTTGAGAAGCTGCCAATTTGTTTCCCAAAGTGGCTTCAACTGACTGAGCCTTGCCCCAGGCACCTCTGTGTTTGTATTTTCTTAACTGACTTTTGAAACACAGAAGTTTTGGATTTTGAGAGGTCACTTTATCAAGTTTTTTCATTTATGGACTGTGCTGTTGGTGTCATGGCTGATTAAACTTTGCCCATCCCAAGCTTGCAAAGTTTTTCCCTGTGTTTCCTTCTAAAAGTTTAATTGTTTTATCTCTTATACTAAATTCTATGATCCACTTTCTGTGTATGGTGTGAGGTAGGGCTCTAAGTTAATCGTTTTTGTATGTGGATATATGTTCTGCTAGGACCCTTTGTTAACAGACTGCCCTTCTGCCAATGAATTGCCTTAGTGCCTTTGTCTACAATCAATTGAATGTACATATAAGCATTCTATTTCATTGATCTATATGTCTGTCTTTATGCTAATATCACGCCCTTTTGATAACTTTGGCTTTATAGTATGTTTTGAAATTAGGAAGTAAAATTTCTCGAGGTTTGTTCTTTTTCAAAATTGTTTGACTATTATGTATAAATTATACAAAAATAAATTGTCAATGTAAATTATACAGAATTATTTTGGCTATTTTGCATCAATTTATTTATCTTATATAAATTATAGAATCTGCTTGTCAACTTCTGCAAACCTCCCCCTCCTCCCAGCCTGCTGGAATTGTGATAGGGTTTGTGTTGATACTCTATCTCAGTTTCAGGAGAATTACCATCCTAACAATATTGAATTCATAAAGCGTGCACGTAAATGTTTCTGCATTTATTTAGATCTTTAATTCGTCTCGGCAAAGTTTTAATTTTCAGCGTAAGTTTTGTATTTTTTGGTTAAATATTTCCCTAAGTATTTAACTCTTTTTGATGTTATTGCGAATAGAATTATTTTCTTAATTTTATTTTTGGAGCATCCAAGGCTTATCTGCAAAAATATAATTGCTCTTTGTGTATTGACCTTGAATCCTGTGACCTTGTTATATTTGTGTATTCGTTCTAATAGCATTCTGTGCACTCCTTAGGATTTTCTAGAGTCATCTGCAAATAAAGACAGTTTTACTCCTTCCTTTCTGGTCTGGATGACTTCTATTGCATTTTCTTATTATCGTGGCTAGGATCTCCAGTGTTTTGTTGCACAGGAAACCTGAGAGTGGAGACTTGATCTTCCGGGGGCAAGCCTTCAGTCTTTCACCATTTTAATTTAGTGGTGAAAAACTGTAAGTGTTTCATAGATGCCATTTATCAGGCAACCATGTGTTGGTTAAGAGCTGTGAGCAAATCTGGTCCAGGCTCCTTCCTAATTGCATCGATCCTATCAGCAAGGTAGGAGAGCCAGTCTTTCTGATACAGAGGCGAATGGTGGTAACTCGGGCACATTGACCCATTTGGTACACCACTCGGTATAGCTACTGACAAGGAGTCCGGTGCGGTTAAGTTGCCTCGGCATCAGCGGGGGGCGGTTCTTGCAGTTACAACCGTCTAGGGACACCTGGATTCTTGGCTAGATTTTGCCACTGTTGAGCCGTCAGTCCCTCAGCCTCCTCAAAAGCCAGATTCCACATTAACAAAACAGGAGCAAGAATCCCTTTCCTGCCTACCTCCCAGCTTCAAGCGGGACAAAGCTCCACCAACTGAGGCAAAGGAGCGTCACCAGTTCTTAGAGGTAGGAAATGTGTCAGTTACAGGAAGGAAGGTAACCCAGAGTCTCTGACTGTCTCCTTGAATTTGCGGAGAATCAGACCCCTCTGGCCGGCAGAGAACGCTTGTTAGACAGTCAAGACACTTCCACTTGAGGAGACCGGCCTGACTTAGTGGCCGAATGGGGCAGAAGGAGGAGGAGCAGAGAGATGAAGGAGTCTGGATAAGTCTGGCAGGGGGTGAGGTGGCCTCTCCTATGGGCAGTGGTTGAGCCCTTACTCTTTCTCCCAGGTGTGTGTCTGGGCACCCCTGGGAGAAGTGTTCGGTGGTGCACCATATCACAGGCAGAGGAAGCAAAATGCACCAAATTCCAACAGAATATGAGAGAAGTGGGTGGCCCCCATGTCTCCTGCACAAGGAAAAACTCTCGCCAAGAATGTATCCAGGCCATCAAGGTAAGTCAGTACCATGTGTTGGTTGGAACCCAATTGGATGGAAGGGAAGGGAAGGGAATAAAGTAAAAAATGCATTTCCCCCTTCTTCTGCTTTTCTTCCCCGGGCACCGATGGGTTGGGAGTGCTCCTTCCTCATAGGACACAAGACTATTTGGAAAGCAGATACTAACATTCTAAAGCGGCGACACCACGTGTGGGGAAACTGTGGTTGCAACACAATTTTTTTTCTTTTTTTTATTGTTTATTTATTTATTTTGAGAGACAGAGGCAGGGAGGAGCACGAGCAGGGAAGGGGCGGGGGGGGGGGGAGAGAGAGAGAGAGAGAGAGAGAGAGAATCCCAAGCAGGCTCCACGCTGCCAGCTGCAGAGCCCAACATGGGACTCAAACACCTGAACTGTGAAATCATGACCTGGGCCGAAACTGAGTTGAACGCTTAACGGACTCAGCCACCCAGGCGCCCTGGAACTTGCATTTTCTTAAGTAATGGCAATAAAATGAATCCTACCTTGCTGATGATTTTATAAATAAAACGAAAGCCTACCTTGCTGGTGATTTTATAGTGAAACTGGTCTTCTTGGTTGGTGGCCTTCCAAATTGGCATTACAAATCTTCTGGAAAGTGGACTAACAAGAACAGCCAGAGCCACGAAGATAAACAAGGTCACTGTCTGAGCGAGTCCACGCTTAGTTGCCTATCCCAAGGTGACAGGCCATCGGAAGGAAAAAATTCTACGAGGACAAAGCTACCCACGAGAGCGTAGATTTCATAGCAAAAAGAAAGTGCTGAACATCTGAGGGGTTATTTGACAAACCATGGAACAACCACATTATGGTAAAATATTATGAAGTCAACAAAGGCCCTGCAGAAGTATGAAAATGCATGCCATTTTAGAAGAAGAAAGCAGTCCACAACGTATTATCTGTACCAGATTGCAAATATAAGACATACGGAAACATATGAGAAGTAATACGCTAAAAAGGATGAACATGATTTATTATGATGATTTTAAGATAGCGGAATAGTTTTATTTTCTATTCAATAAAAAAGAACTTAAATCAATATAGGGCTTTCTAGAGAAAGCATCTAGAATAAACAACTTCATTTATTATTACTTGTATTTATTTATGTGAGAGAGAGAGAGAGAGAGAGAGAGCATGAGCAAGGGAGAGGGGCAGAGAGGAGAGAGAGAGAGAATCCCAAGCAGTCTCCATGTTCAGCTTGGAGCCTGATATGGGGCTCGATCCCATGACTCTGATCATGACCTGAGCCAAAATCAAGAGTTGGACACTCAACCGGCTGGGCCACCCCGGTGCCCCTAGAATAAACAACTGTAAGTATAAATGACTGTGAAGGGCAGGAACCATGAGACGATACAGGTGGGGACGCTTATAAGAAAGAGACAATATGCCAACGTCCGTAGTTAAAGCTATTGCCCTCAAAAGAGGGAACTTTGACTCGTGCCACCAAGCGAACATGAGTGAGTATGCCCCAAAGGAGACCCTTTTGAAGATCCTTCTAGATCTTTCTGACCTCCTGAAATCCAGTTGCCTGGGTTGGGGTGGGCTCTCTCCTGAAGCTGGCCTGGCCTCTTTGCTTTCAGGCGAACGAGGCAGATGCTGTGACCCTTGATGGTGGTCTGGTGTACGAGGCAGGACTGGACCCCAATAAACTGCGACCTGTAGCGGCTGAGGTCTATGGGACCCAAGCGGGTGAGTTCTCCCTGGAGACCCGGAAGCTGGGGTGGCCCTGGCCTTGGCCCCGGGCTCTGTGCAGAGTGGATGACATCTAGAGGTGGGCTCACGGACGGCATCCCACTTGCAGGGAACTGAGTCCCTGGGCTCTTTGGGCCCGATGCTGACCCGCTGGGGGAGGACACGTGTGTGCTCCCTGGGGAAACAGAGCAGGTCCCAGGAAAAGCTAGCATATGGCTTCCTTTTCCACCAGGGCAAGGTCACGTTGGGCTGTTTTTCTCCCTCTGGTCTGGGCTAAGAGCTTTCAATTCTCTCTGTCCCTTTGCAGAGCCACAAATCCACTATTATGCTGTGGCCATAGCAAAGAAGGGAACCAACTTCCAGCTGAACCAGCTACAAGGCAGGAAGTCCTGCCACACAGGCCTTGGCAGGTCCGCCGGATGGAACATCCCTATGGGGTTGCTTCGTCCATTCTTAAACTGGGCAGGGCCGCCCGAGCCCCTTGAGAAGGGTAAGATGACTGGAGGACTGTGGGCAGTCTCTGGGCGTGGGAGGGGGGGTCTCCACGCTGGTTGCACGCGCAGGCCACTTTGTAAACGTGGGATGAACCCCAGTGGGCCCACCGCACCAGCGGCCCTTTGGGAGGCGGCAGCTGAGTCTGCTGTCGGCCAAGGCGCGGCTCTGAGCGCCCAGCCTCACGTAAGAGGCTGTCCCGCAGGGGTGGAGGAAGGGGCTCAGTCTCCACCCCCCCGCCGCCCCTCCCCAGTTTGTACCAGCGTCCCTGGGAGATGTGATGAGCTGCGGCCGGACTGGCTCACACCCTGTGGCCTATTTCTCTGTGTTCAACAGCTGCGGCCAACTTCTTCTCTGCCAGCTGTGTGCCCTGCGCGGATGGGAGAGAGTACCCCAACCTGTGTAGCCTGTGTGCGGGGACAGGGGAGAACAAATGTGCCTGCTCCTCCCAGGAACCATACTTTGGCTACGCCGGTGCCTTCAAGTGAGTGAGAAGGCCCTCTTCTCCCCAGTGGCCTGAGCACCCTGTGTCCTCAGGCCGGGAGGCCTTTTCTCTGGCCCCAGTCACAGCTCAGCCTGCCGGCAGGGACCGCAGAGCAGGTGTCGTTCTCCTGAGTCCAAAGAGGGCACTGGCTTTGCCCAGTGCACGTGCCCCTCCAGCCCCCTCCCCTCCGGATCCCCCTCTACGGGCCCTTTACCTCTACCCCAGCCTCGTGAGCCGTCACCCCGACAGGGGTCATTCCTTGTCCCCAGAGACGAGGCCGTGGCTTTGTTTGCACTGGGATGTCCTGTGTTTCCCTGCTGACTTCCGCCCTCTCCCTAGCCACAGAGGGACTGAAGGGGTCTTGTCTTGAGACAACCAGGCCCTCGCTCCCGGAAGGACAGCTGGAGCGTCCAGGCTGAGGTGGTCCGCCCCGCGCGGGCTTCTCCTCCAGCCGGGAGAGAGCGAGCTCTGCCCGACTGCCCCCTGCACCCCCTGCCCCCCCATGCCCCGTGATGAGGCGGATGCTGCTTCTCTCCCCACATCTGCCTCCTGAGCTCAGGCATTTTTGCAGACGGAGGCCTCCCCGCTTGGCCGCAGCACATTTCCCCACTCGGTCCTGGGAGAAAGGACCACATACTCAGGCATATAGAGGCTTCAGATCCTTTTATATAGAAAGACCCGTTTTGCCCTTTCAGGCCCTAACGCAGGAGGTGGGGGGCTCTGGCCAGCCCCTAAGCCGTCCTTCCTCACAATCTATCTGGAGGTGGCCGCCCTCCCAGACAGGTGCGCTCCAAAGCCTCAGAGGAGGGGAGCCCGGGGCCCTGCTCCCCTGGGAGGCCTGAGGAAGAAGCTGGGGACAGCCGGCTCTGTGCTGACCCTTCTGCGACTTTCTCATTTCACAGGTGTCTGCACGAAGGAGGTGGAGATGTGGCTTTTGTCAGGCACACTACAGTGTTTGGTAAGAAGTGGGAGGAGACCTAGGGTACAGCCTCCTTTGGTTTTATTTTGCCATAATTCTGAGCATTGAGCAAATTGGACTCTTCACTTCTTGGCACGCTATTATCAAGGTTCTCTACGGGGCAGGCCTCTTGTTTGATATTATTTTGTTTTGATATGTTTTACTTTATTTATTTATTTATTTATTTATTTATCTATTGATATGTTTTACTTTTATTATTTCCTTTTGATATGTTTTACTTTTATTTAAAAAAATGTTTTACTGTCTATTTGTTTTTGAGAGAGAAAGAGAGAGAGAGAGACAGAGCACGAGCGGGGGAGGGGCAGAGAGCGAGAGAGGGAGACACAGAATCCCAAGCAGGTTCCAGGGTCTGAGCTGTCAGCACAGAGCCTGACGAAGGGCTCGAACCCACAAACCATGAGATCATGACCTGAGCTGAAGTTGGACGCTAAACCAACTGAGCCACCCACGCGCCCTATTTTATCATTTTTTAAAAAGTTTATTTATTTATTTTGAGAGGTGGAGACAGCATGGGGGGTGGGGAGCAGAGAGAGGGAGAGAGAGAGAACCCCAAGCAGTCTCCACGCTGCCAGAGCAGAGCCCGAAGTGGGGCTTGAACCTACGAAACCTAGATCATGACCTGAACTGAAATCAAGAGTCCGATGCTTAACCGACGGAGCCCCCCAGGTACCCCTTATTTCCCATTTTAAGCCATCAGCTTTCTCTAAATCCCCCAATACCCACTACCTTTCTTTTCCTCAGAGACACCCCCGCCTCTGTCCCCGACACAGGTTTTTGGGTTCTGAGACCACAAAAGTTTCGGCATTAGAAACCATGCTGCTGCCAGGATTTTCCATTCAGCGTCTTGTTTTGGAGATTTATCTGTGTTGTATGTCTAGTTCAGTGTTTCTGACAGCTGAGGAATGCTCATCGGGTTCTACTTATCCGTCACCCTAGGTCACCTTGCCTTTCCCTGTACCACAAACAGCTCCATGACTCACGTTCTCCTGTGTGTCCTCTTACTGTTGTGCAGAAGATTCCTGAAATACCACATGCTGCTGCACCCTGCTGGGTGTGCACGGGCTGAACACATGCTTACCAGGACCACCAGAGACAGACCCACCCCACTGACCCGAGACCTCCGGAGATAGGCTTACATTGATCATCTCAATATATTTGCTAGTCATTTTCTAATCTTGACTATTTTCCTATTGAGTTTAATGCCTGTTTCTTCATGATTTTGATTCAGGGAGAGGCCTTCTTTCTTTAGTTTATTTATTTTGAAAGAGACAGAGAGCGAGCGAGCAGGGGAGGGGCAGAGAGAGAGGGAGAGAATCCCAAGCAGGCTCTGTGATGGGAGTGCAGAGCCCGACGTGGGTTCGTGGAGAGAGAGCTCACCCTACACTTGGCTGTTCGTTTTCAAATCTCGTTCAATGAAAAGTGTAGAATTCTTTTGCTGGCTTTCTAAAAACGTCATCCTTTAATTTTAATTAGAATTGTTTTGAGTTTAAATTGGTCCATGGGGAACTATATTTAAGGTCAAGTTGTCCAATCCCTGATCACGATGAATCTTCCTCCTTTGATCACACCTCTTCTATGTCCTTTAACGGAACTTACAAAGTTTCTCTTTGTTGGTCTTACTGTGCGAGGTTAGTTACTAGCTCTTTCATGGTTCGGGTTGCCATTACAGTCTGATATTCTATCTTAGCTTCTGCTTGGTTGTTGCTAATGAGGATAATACTTGGTTTTGGAAGTTCTACCCTGCTGGATACCGTTATTGGTTTTATTCCTTCTTCCTTGGTTTTGTTGGCTTTTCTATGTAGATGACCACATCATCTTTATTTTTTTATTTTCAGTTTTTGAGGTGGGGGGGGGGGGAAGGGCACAGGGGGAGCGAGAGAGAGAATCCCAAGCAGCCTCCACACCCAGCGGGGAGCTCAGTCTCACAACCATTGAGATCATGACCTGAGCGGAAGTCAAGAGTCAGACGCTCGACAGACGGAGCCACCCAGGCACCCCCGTGGATCGCATCATCTTTAAATAGAGTTTGCCTTCTTCCTTCCGGTGGTTCCATCTCGTTTCTTTTGTCAGTTGCGTCCGGCACTGTGTTGGCAATATGACAGCTGACATTTTTGCTTTGTTCCTGATTTTGAAGCGAATGCTTGCATTTTCTCCTGCTAGTATGATTTTGCTGCAGCCATTTTGATGAAAGGCATTTCTCAGGTTCAAGAACTTTACCAAATTCTCCATATTACTAGTTTCCTGAAACAAACAAACAAAAAACCCAACCACAACTAGATGTTGAACGCACACCTGCTTTTTCTGCATCTGTTAAGATTATCTCATGGTGCTTATTAATGACGTGGAGTATTCTGGCTTTTTAGATGATTGACCGTTCTTTGTTAATGAAATAAGCTGATAAACCTTAACCCTGATCTATTAGTTTTTAAAATACTCCGTTAGGTTGAGTTAGCTAATGTATATTTGAGATTTTTGCACGTATGCTCATAAGGAAAATAGGCCTGTAATTCTTCTCTCCTGTACTGCTCTCTCTGATTTTGAGCTCAAGGTTGTACTAATCTCCCAAAAGGACTTGGTCAGGTTCCTGTCACTTTACCTATTGTCACTATACATGCTCATATATGAGATACATTGGCAGCTCCAAATTGGGCTGAACTCACTCATAAAAACAGACTTTCCCCTTCTTTTGATAACACCTCAGGTTGGGAAGTGATTCAACTGTACATCCTGCCTTAAAAATGTTTGTAACTTTTTATTCTTTCTAGAGAGGTGGGTAAGGCAGCGCCCCCTGGCTGCTGCGCTGGGATTGCCTCTAGGAGGGGTTACCATGGAAACAGATGGGGTCTGGTTCAGCCTCCTTGGCTGGCCAGGCAGAAGGTGCATCAATCCCAGAGCAGCCTGTATGATCCAGAGGAACACTGGGCTAGCCCCCAAGGCTTTCTGGTTACTATCGTTACTTTTTTTGAGTGTTCCGGAGCAATCCACTGCCTTTCTGACACCCCCCCCCCCGCCACCCAGTTCTGTAGAGTACCCATGATGTCTCCTCTAGCTCACGATGTGGGAGAAGGGGAGCTCCAGCTCACGGGTAATGCCTACAGTGGGCTCATCGGGCTCCCTTCCACCTCCACCTTTCCTCCAGAGAGCCTGCCAGACAAGGCCGACCAGGACAAGTACGAGCTGCTCTGCTTAAACAACACTCGGAAGCCAGTGGACGCGTTCAAGGAGTGTCACCTGGCCCGGATCCCTTCTCACGCTGTTGTGGCCCGAAGTGTGGATGGCAAGGAGGACTTGATCTGGGAGCTTCTCAACAAGGCGCAGGTGTCCACCTCCTCCACCCCTCTCCCACCCCCCACCCCCCCCTCCGCTCCCGAGGCCCTCCCCACCTGCCTGGATTTGCCGTGGGGAGCTTCCTTCCCGAATGTCCTGCTGCTCTACAAGTCTTTCTGCGGCCTCTCTGCACAAAGGCTAACAGATTCAATGGGCTCTGGACAGCAGAAACAATAGAGGTCTCTCCAGCATTACTGATGAACGGTGTCTCAGGGGCTGGAGCAGCAACAGGGGGACGATGAGGCAGTATTCTCAGGACTCTAAGGTGCCCGGGCCCTAGCGACTTTTGAAGCCACAGCTGAATGAGCCACGGGGCCAGTCCCTCCACACGAGGAAGTGAACCAAGGTCCCCAACACCCAACCAAGCTCCGGGCGCTGTGGTTCAACATTGTGCTTTTCTTTCCTGTCTATTTCCCACTGACGCTGTAATTCCATTTTTCCTTAATTAGGAAAAGTTTGGAAAAGACAAGTCACCTGCGTTCCAGCTCTTTGGCTCCCCTAAGGATGAGAAGGATCTGCTGTTCAAAGACTCTGCCCTTGGGTTTTTGAGGGTCCCCTCGAGGGTCGATTCCGGGCTGTACCTTGGCTTCAACTACCTCACTGCCATCCAGGGCCTGAGGGAAAGTGAGTGAGGCCCGGGCAGGCCCTGCGGGCAGGCTGGTGGGGGTGCTAAGCCAAGGGGCAGGCCTTCCAGAAAGTACTCTCCCTTCTCCGGCAGCAGAGCCCTGCTCTGGAGCGGCCCTTGTCCATTCGAGGCAGATGCCAGTGTGCCGTGAAGCAAGCCAGGGCATTTTAACATGCGGGAGAGTCTCGGGACTAATGTGACAGACACCCAGTTAATGTGGTTGTATGTCCCCGGCTCCCCGGCCCGGACAGAACAATCAACTTGCCTCCCTATGAAGTAAGAACCACGCACATGAACCGAGAGAGCCAGGGCCCCTCCTGGGATGAATCTGGAGGCCTGGTGAACGCAGCTCTGGACTGGGGCCCTGGACTTGGCCGGGGTACCACAGGGGGCCAGCTCAGTCATGGCTCCTCCTCTCCTGGGGGGCTGAGATGGAGTCAGCCTGAGCGAGGACACTGCGATGCAGTTAATGGTGGTGCCTGACTGAGGGGAGGTCAGTCCCCTAGGCCATCTCTTGGGGCTGCCGCTGTCTGTGTCCTTGGAGCTTTAATCCCGTGGGACCCAGATACTAGGCAAGTCACCGCACTAAGGCTTGAAGGGTGGGTTAGAAGCCAGGGAAGCCTCCAAAGGAACCGAAATAGGAGGCCCGGGGTTACGCGCGCCTGGCCAAGGGGTTGGGCCCCTGAGAGTGGAGGGGGAGAGCGGCAGGGGGCAGCGAGCGCAGGGCTTCCGGGCGGTGGGCGGCGCCTGGGTGTCCCCGCCAGGCTCTGGGCCCCACGACCGACCGCTGTGTCCCTGTGTGTCCCTGTGCGCAGCGGCTGCGGAAGTAGCGGAGAGGCGCGCGCGCGTCGCTTGGTGCGCGGTGGGCCGAGAGGAGGAGCGCAAGTGTCAGCAGTGGAGTCGCGCGAGCCGCGGGAACGTGACCTGTGTCTCGGCGCCCACCGGCGAGGACTGCATCGCCCTGGTCCTGGTAGGGGCGCGGGCTCCACCGGGGGGTGGGGGCGATCGGGACCGGGAGACACCGCGCAGGCCCAGAATGCTTGTGGCCTTTCCACTCCCCCGCTTCGAGGAACAGTCGTGATTGTTGCAGGGCGCTGGGAGGACATAGAAAGGTAGCTCGTAGAAAAACAAACAGCAGAGATACACCACGGCTAAAGTCTTGATAATTTCCTAGCCCCGGATTTCTCCGGACACGCGTGCGCGTGCCCGCAACCGTCCTGGATCGTGCCAGTTCGGTTGGTTTTGAGTCCTTGCCACTTAACGGGACATCGTGGCCATTCTCCCACGTGAATATCTATTCCCTGAAAACACTGAAAAATGATTTGAGGATGTCTTTCCCGTGGCTGTGGCTGTTCAGCCACGAACCTATTCTGCTTTGGCCCGTTATTTTGTTATTACCATTAGACCCCCCACCCTGCCCCCCGTGCTGCATCCCTGAATAGAAATTTTCATCCATATCTTCATATCTCCAGTTTTTAAAAATTTTTGTAAGGTTTATTTATTTTGAGAGAGAGAGAGAGAGAGAGAGAGAGAGAGTGTGTGTGTGTGTGTATGCAAGTGGGGAAGTGGGGGAGGGGCAGAGAAAGAGGGAGAGAGAATCCCAAGCAGGCTCCACACTGTCAGCACAGAGCTGATGTGGGGCTCGAACGCTCAAACTGGTGAAATCATCATGACTTGAGCCGAGATCCAGAGTCAGAGGCTTCACCGGCTGAGCCACCCAGGTGCCCCTCCAGTTTCTTTTTAAAAAGTTTTAACGTTTATTTATTTTTGAGAGAGAGAGAGTGGGGAAGGCTCAGAGAAAGAGGGAGACATAGAATCCGAAGCAGGCTCTGAGCTGGCAGCACAGAGCCCGATGTGGGGCTCGAACTCACAAACTCATGTGGGATCGTGACCTGAGGTGAAGTCGGAACGCTTAACTGACTGAACCACCCAGGCGTCCCTCCAGCTTTTTTTTAAATAGAGTTGTAAGAAAATTATTACTGAGCCGAAGAGCGAGTTTGCAGTCTTGATGAATCCATACTCGAATGTTGGGGTGCGGGTGCGTTCATTCCCCTGGCGAGGCAGCTCAGTCGTTTCTGCTCATTTGTTGAACAACTTCTGTGTCGAACTTGAGCGTAACGCCAAGGGGCTGAGACCAGACGAGGCGGCTTGTTCGATCCGTCTCCTCACTGAGTGAGGCTGGTCCAGGAGGGCGTCCCAAGAGCGTCTGGGGGACAGAGGGTCAACGCAACCTGTGCCTGGTCTGTCCATTGGGAGCGACCGCACGAAGGGTGCGCGGGGCTGATAATCGAGAGTGTGCCAAGTGTTTCCTTGGGTGCTCAGTTCAAACAGGCCCTGTCTCTTTCTGCTACCTCGTCGGAGCACCTGACATTCTCTGACCTAAAGCCGTTCTCTCAGACAGCCTAGAAATAGGCGAGACGGGAAAGCGCCCCTCTGTATGGTGCCGACGATTTGCTTTGGTTTTACAGAAAGGAGAAGCCGACGCCCTGAGCCTGGATGGAGGACTGATCTATGTGGCGGGCAAGTGTGGTTTGGTGCCTGTCCTGGCAGAGAACCAAAGTAAGTCGGTGTTGGGGGCGGGGGCGGGGGTGTCCTCTCTGGTTTCTTCCGTCTGGCCCATGGGAGCAGTAACCCCACTTGGTGGGTCCAGGGACAGATGCTGAGATGGACGGATGCATTCAAACAGGAGAATCAGGGAGGGGGAGCAAGAACAGATGAAAAGGGCCTTTACTCACACGGCCTGTGTGTTGAGAAGTGACAAAGCACAGACTGGTTTCCTCTTCTTCATGTAAAGCAGGATTTTAGTCAAGTACAATATACATACAGAAAAGTGCCCGTAAGTGCAACTCAGTGACGTGTCACAAACTGGTGGGTCCCCATGCCCTAGTGCCCCGATCACGGCAAGTTCCAGATGGCCCCCGGCGCCCTCCTGCCACCAGCCGCCTTACTCAAGCGAGGGCAGTAACCCCTGACTTCAAACGGCACAGATCAATTCTGCCTGTTTAAAAAATATTTTTTTTAATTTTTATTCATTTTTTGAGAGAGAGATGGAGACAGAGCGTGAGCAGGGGAGGGGCAGAGAGAGAGGGAGACACAGAATCCGAAGGAGGTTCCAGGGTCTGGGCTGTCAGCACAGAGCCCGTCGCGGGGCTTGAACTCACGAGCTGTGAGATCATGACCTGAGCCGAAGTCGGACGCTTAACCGACTGAGCCGCCCAGGCGCCCCAATATCTGCCTGGTTTTTTTTTTTTATTTTTTTTAACGTTTTATTTATTTTTGAGACAGAGAGAGACAGAGCATGAACAGGGGAGGGTCAGCGAGAGGGAGACACAGAATCTGAAACAGGCTCCAGGCTCTGAGCGGTCAGCACAGAGCCCAACGCGGGGCTCAAACTCACGGACCGCGAGATCATGACCTGAGCCGAAGTCGGCCGCTTAACCGACTGAGCCACCCAGGCGCCCCAATATCTGCCTGTTTTTAAACCTTCCGTGCGAGACACGTGCTTTGTACGTCTGTTGCTCAGTGTCATGTCCGTGAGATTCATCCAAAGAGTATTGAATCTCGCTGCTGTATGGTATTCTGTAGTTATTCGTCCATCTACGGGGGAGAGGCGTTCGGGTCATTTCCAGTTGGTGGCTGTTGTTTGGGTCGTTTCCAATTGGTGGCATCTGCGTCTGTGTCTTTTGCTGAACACACGCATCTGTGCCTTTCTGCTGCACGGGATTGCTGGACGGTCTCTTCGGATTTGATCCCGCATCGCTGAGATTTAAGAGTTTGTGGCTTCTCAGTAAAGCTGAGTGTTTAATGACATTTTGCTTGTTTGTGCTCCTTTCAGAATCACAGATCCCTAATAATGAACGTTGTGAGGATAGACGAGTGGAAGGTGAGTTGGAATCTGCTAATTTCAGGGTCATGGGGTAAGTTCTCATTGCTGGAGGAGGAGGAGGAGGCGGCGGCCGGGAACTTAAAAGAAAAAAAAAAAAAAACCTCACAGAAAGAGATACAGCCACAGAAGCCGTAAGCTCTTTTGAAGAGGCAAATAATTCATAGACGAGTAATTGTAATTAATGTTGTATTGACCTTCACGCTTAGCAGAGAACTGTCAGAGTTCTTCACCGTTCTCACAGCCATGGACGGTACTGCGGCAGATCCTGGCCTTGAACCGGGTCTCCCGGGCTAGATCCTGTGCTCTGAGCGGTACCCCCACCCTCCCGCTGGAGCCTGGGCTTGCTCAGCGCGAGAGGAGCTCCGCACTTGTCCACGGCTGGAATCCGTCAGTGACGCACCGTCAGGAGAGGGATTGCCACCATGTGGACCCTCTCACGGTGCAGGGCTGGTTTGGACTCGGCATGGGGGGGGGGGGAGGGGGTCCTTGCAGACACACTCCCCGCACCTACACAGCACTTAGTCTGGTGGCCATCGTGGCTGTGGCCCAGTGTCTGTTGCAGCTGGTGATTTATGCACTCTTGGGGTCACGCTTGTTCAGTGTTTTTTTTTTTTTTTTTTGCCTTAGTGGCTCACGTCTAATTTAGTAGCTCACAATGTGTGCCTGGCCAAGGACAGTCCCTAGCAATCACTTAAAGGATCCACTTTTCCTGGGCGCCTGGGCGGGTCCGACGGTTAAGTGTCCGACTTTGGCTGAGGTCACGATCTCCCAAGTTTGTGGGTTCGAGCCCTGCCTTGGGCTCTGTGCTGACGGCTCAGAGCCTGGAGCCCGCTTCGGATTCTGTGTCTCCCTCTCTACCCCTCCCCTGCTCGTGCTTTGTCTCTTTCTCTCTCAAAAATAAATACAGAGGAAGGATCAGCTTTTCTTATTATTTCGTCTCATAGCCTACATCGTTCTCACCTTCCCATAGAACAGCAGCCGAAGCTTCAGGCAGTGGCCGGATATCTGGGGGCATCATCGCCTGGCGATGCTTCTTGACTTATTTTGGCTTGGCTTGCAGACGGATGCGCTAGAGTCCCATGCCAGGCACCCTGGAGGTTAAGTCCTGCTCTTCTGTTGCTCAAGGGTACCTTGCCGTGGCAGTTGTCAGGAAATCAGATGCGGATATCACCTGGAATTCTCTGAGAGGCAGGAAGTCTTGCCACACCGCCGTGGACAGGACTGCCGGCTGGAACATCCCCATGGGCCTGCTGTTCAGCCAGACGGGCTCCTGCAAATTTGGTGAGGCCTGAGGGAGTCGTGGGTGGGCCACCCTGGGCGGTAGGCACATCGAGCTGTGGAACCTCAGGGAAGGGCAGGGGCGGGGATGTGCAGGCTGACTGCGGCCCGCGGGCCGCTTTTGGGGTAAGCGTGTTCTCTGTGTGGCTGCCTCCTACAGTCATAGGAGCACTGAGTGGGTCTCTACCCAACACGTCCCATGCCCCAGCCACCCCAGCCCCCCCAACCCAAGATAAAAATTCTGGAGTATCAGTCTGTTTCTCTGCACCCTAAGAACGGAGGCAGGTTCTGAGAAGTACGGATGTTATTATTATTATTATTATTATTATTATTTTAATCTCTTGGAGCCCTGGATCCGAATTTCTCTTAGGCGCTGGCTTCCTAACTTGGGGAAAGGCACCTGCCTGCCTCATGAAGCTGACTTCTTGCTCCACATGGCAAGGAAACCAAATTAGACCTCCAGGGTTCTGGCTCACCTGCTTCTGGGGCCTTCTGTCCCGGCCGTACCCCAGGCTCACACCCCGTGCCCTACCTGCTGTGGGCCTGGTGCCGTGGAAGTATGTGGCATGTTCCCGCCGGGGCTCACCTCTCGTGCAGGGGTCTCCTCGGGTGGGGCCCTCCTGCATTTTGGATGGGTTAGGGACCCTGGTTCGGGCAGGTTTCCACGTGGCTCTGCTCCTCACCGCGAGCGCTCGCTGTGGTTGCTCTGCACAACCCCCGCGGCCTCCTCCGAGCTGGGCGGAAGCCGCCAGGACCTTAGCGGGGTGCTCCCCAGCCTCCTCCGGAGGTCGGCACGCGGGGTGGCTCTTCCGGGGGCGGGGGCTGCACGCGTCTCAAAACGGGCTCTCGCTGCTCATCGAGGCGGGGCTTTCTTGTCCGCATCGTGTTCTGTCTCCTCAACCCACATTAATCCATGTTGACTCCCTAACTCGGGTTAAACCACACGAAGGGCTAGTGCAGATTACGGTTAAGCTGCTGGGAGAGAAAACCCTGACTGGAAGAGGCTGATTTCCCTCTCGTGCAAGTGCAATCCAGAGGTGGATCGTCCACAGCTACTGGGACAGCAGCACAGTGTCAGCAACCCGGGCTTTGACAATGTGGCGTCCATGCTCAAGGTCACCTCGTGGCCCGTGGAGGTCTAGTTCCCGCTTCTGCTTTCCATGTGCAGAATGAAGGAAGGGAAGGAGAAGAAGAGGCAAAAGGCAGGTGCCAACTGTCTTTTAAGGGTGTTTCCAGGACGTTGGCACGCAGCGCTCCTGCTTGATGCTCCCTGGCACGTCCCTAGCCACATGGCTCTACTGGGCACGGGGTGGCGGGGGAGGCCCGGTCTTTATTCTAAGGGACCAGGAGCCTGGGTCAAAAGCTGGCTTTCTAGTTCGGAGGCAAAGGAAAATCAGGTCCTGCAGGGTGCCACCAAGTTCATCAGCTGAGTCCCCAGCTCGAGGCTGTCATCATGGGACCCTCTGTCCAGTGACAGACTCTTTTCTCCGGCTGCAATCAAGATTCCCGTCGGTGCCTACAGGGAGAAGCTTCTCCGATTTCTGGCGGGCCTTCGGTGGGTGGGTCCGTGTTGCCATTCGCGACGGTGAGCGTGTTCTGTCTGTCCTGGGCCGTGTAGTGAACCCAGACCCAGTAGCATCGCCTGCTGGGCAAAGGCCTCTTACGTCGACTCGGGCAGGAAGAGCTGACTCCCGGTGTTCCTTCCCCGCAGGAGAATTCTTTAGCGAGAGCTGTGCCCCCGGGTCCGACCCAAACTCCAATCTCTGTGCGCTGTGCATTGGCGACGAAACGGGTGAGAACAAGTGTGTGCCCAACAGCAGCGAGAGATACTTTGGCTACACTGGGGCTTTCAGGTGAGTGCCGCGGCCGAGCCTCCCCCAGGGCAGGGACTTGTCCTTCGTCCGTCATCCTCTTTCATCCTGGCAGTGCATTTCTAAGGGGTCAGATATGGCCTGTCGCGGCAGAGGCAGGGAGCAGCCTGGAGGTCCACTGATGGACTGTTCCTCCCCCACACAAGCCACTGCAGACAGTGGAGGCTGACAGGGTGCTGTCTGACCTCAGCTCAGCCGGGCCCTCCCTGTGGCCTGGGGCCAAGGTCGGCCTCAGTGGGCCTCAGGGTCCTCATCCTCAGAATCAAATGGGGAGAGTACGTGGCCCCTTAAGTCCCGTCTATAATTCAATTTTAGGGGAAGACTTCTCTCTCCTGTAGCTGCCACCCTCTAGGCCAACGCCAAGAGTCGGCCGCTTAACCGACTGAGCCACCCAGGCGCCCTTGGTTTCTCTTTAAACTGTGATTCTTAAATTACAGACTCCTGGGTTAGCATCTCATTTTCTTCTTATTTATTTTTTCATAATTGCTTTTCTTTATCTTCCAGTTTCTGGGATATTTGCTCAGCTTAACCTTCTAATTGTTCTATCATTTTTAAGAATTGTTATGATGATGATTTTTTCTTTTTTTACTTTCTAAGAACTCTTTGTTCTGACTGCTCCTTTTTCAGACTTTGCATTCTTGTTTCATGAATGCTGCCCCTTCTCTTATCCCTTTAAAGACATTCATTGTCGTTTTTTAAAAAAAAAGTGTTATTCTCTCTCCCATATTGTCTCTGTATTTTCTGAGTATCGCTTTGGTCTCTATTTATTTTTTCTGGTATTTCTTCAACTATCCAGCGGTTTCTGGCCCTTTGTCCCTATTTAAGAAGGAAATAATGGCGCTGTCACAGTTCTGCATCAGTTACCACATCTTGGCAAGTAGGGGCCTCACCTGTGGTGCAGTTGGTTTGTGTCGTTTCACTGTGGGGCATCAAATATCAGAATCGATAGCCGTTTTCCTTGGGTTTATCAGTTTCTCCAGAGAACGAATCACCCCGTATGCTCCTCGGGAGGCTGAGTAGGGGAAAGGGGTTGTGATTTAATCTTCCAGAATAGAGATTTTCAATCCCCTTTCTTTTCTTCTTTTTTAAAATGTTTTATTTATTTTTTGAGAGCGAGAGACAGAGCGTGAGCAGGGGAGGGGCAGAGAGAGAAGGAGACACAGAATTCGAAGCAGGCTCCAGGCTCCGAGCTGTCAGCACAGAGCCCGACAGGGGCTCGAACCCACGAACTGTGAGATCATGACCTGAGCTGAAGTCGGATGCTTAACCGACGAGCCACCCAGGCGCCCCTTTCAATCCCCTTTCTGATTTTAGTGTTGGGCCTCTGCCCTCTGCGGTGCTTGGCTGTCTGTCCGTAGTGTTGTTCGGGTGCAAGTTCCTGTGAACAAACCTTCAGTCTTCTGCTGGGTGGGGGGAGGGGGAGTGCTCTCCTGGGTGCATGGGATAGGAGGGTACCTGCCCAGTCCTCCTGTGTCAGCCACTCTCAGGGGTGCCTGGTCCTTCTGACTGATGAGTCTTTCTGGAGCTCTGCAGTGCACATCCGTCTTCTTCTGGGCTTCCTACACTTCCGGCTTATGGTACCGCTGTTCTGTGCTCTGCTGAGGAAATCACTGCTCATTGATTTGCTCTCCACCTTCCAAACATGGTCATATTATCTTCTCTCCCTGCTGCCCTCCTCTTGCTCATGGTTTATGGCTTACAAAAAAAAAAAAATCTCACTACTGTAAAAAAAAAAAATCTCACTAATGGTATTTTATTGGGATCTTAGAAGCAGGGAAGGTTCACATGCGTGTTCAAGCTACCATTTAAAATCCTAAGTTCCAGGAATATTTGTTTTCGTCTGTGCCACGCATATGACAAATATTTATGAAAACCCTAATAGTTTTTCTTCTCGGGCAATGTGTTTATTTTAGGTGCCTGGCTGAGAAGGCCGGAGACGTCGCCTTTGTGAAAGACTCCACTGTCCTGCAGAACACGAATGGTGGGTGAATACATCCCAGTATTCAGATGTGCAGTCGGGAAGCTATTAGAACCTCTTCCAGGCTTTGGATCAAGTTCATTCCAAAATTCTTTACCTCATATGCAACATGGTGCATCTGTGAGTGTCACGTTGCCTTTGAAACCAAGTTCCCTCTGTCTCACTCTCTCTCGCACACACACACACGCACACAAACACGCACCAGCCGTGCTCAGTAACAAATGTCTCCCTGGCGTTGTCTAGTCACCCACGAAGCACACCGTCTGCCTGTTCCCACATGGACAACTGAATGTGGATGCTACCAAAAAAAAAAAAAAAAAAAAAAAAAAAAAAAAGAAAGAAAGAAAAATTGATATGCGCAAATACAATGAATACAATTTCCTTTTTTTAAATGTTTATTTATTTTTGAGAGACGGAGACAGAGTGTGAGTGGGGGAGGGGCAGAGAGGGAGACACAGAATCCGAAGCAGGCTCCGGGCTCCGAGCTGTCAGCGCAGAGCCCGACGGGGGGCTCGAACTCTCGAGCTGCGAGATCTTGACCTGAGCCGAAGTCGGACGCTTCACCGACTGAACCCCCAGGTGCCCCAAACTTCCCTTTTTTTTTTTATACAGTTTTTTTTTTTCAACGTTTATTTATTTTTGGGACAGAGAGAGACAGAGCATGAACGGGGGAGGGGCAGAGAGAGAGGGAGACACAGAATCTGAAACAGGCTCCAGGCTCCGAGCCATCAGCCCAGAGCCCGACGCGGGGCTCGAACTCCCGGACCGGGAGATCGTGACCTGGCTGAAGTCGGACGCTTCACCGACTGCGCCACCCAGGCGCCCCAAACTTCCCTTTTTAAAAAAGGAAGTAAGGGCCTTCATTGGGACCTCATGGGAGCCCTCAGTCTGGAAACTCCTTGGGAGTCACTGGAGACAAAGTCACAGGCAGATACAGATGATGGAAGATGAATGGTGATAATTGCCAACTTCCGCACCCGTACATCTGGCTGCCTTCCGAACTGCAGCCCCACTCGGCCCCCACGGCCCCCAGCAGATAACTTGCCACTTCATCCCCTGAGGAAGAGCCACCTGGACTTCCTGCCTTGTCTTTCAAACATCGGCACTCACAGCCCCTCTTCCCTCCTCCTGCCCCTCTCCATGGAGATGGACTGAGGACAGCCATATAAATTTGGAATGATCTCAGTATCAAATAGACAAAGCCAAGAGAATGGATGAAGTGTTTTTAAAAAATTTTTTTTAAATTAGAGAGAGAGAGAGCATGCAAGCTGGGGAGAGGGGCAGAGAGAGAAAGAGAGAGGGCCTCATAAGCAGGCTACATACTCAGCACAGAGACTGACGCAGGGCTCGATCCCACGACCCTGGGATCATGACCCGAGCCAAAATCAAGAGTCCCATGCTCAACTGACTGAGTCACCCAGGCGCCCCTTTTTTTGAGGAGAGCGAGCGGAAAGAGAGACGCAGGGGTCTGAGCAATGAACCTGTATTTGCACACACTCAGACATGCATACGATTACATTTTGAATTTGTGAACCGTCACTCTAAGTGATGTCCAAGGATCAGATTGATGTCAGCTTTTTTTTTTTTATACTGAAGGATAATTAACATCCAGTGTGATAACAGTTTCAGATACACAGTATAGGGATTCAACACTTCTGTATACTTCTCAGTGCTCATCCCAATCAGGGGACTCTTGATCCCCTAGATGGATGTCAGATTTAATTGTCTGTCAATTTCTTTGGGATTTCACAAGTGCGTTTTATTGGAATTGACTGAACATATTTGAGAAATGTATAGAGGTTCCTCTCCTTTTCCTAGTGACAGTAAGACCATTCGAACACGAAAGGAAGGAGAAAGCAATTTCTTCTCGGACATAAACCAGATGGTTCTTTTTCTGGAGCTCACTAGAAAATGTGGCATAGATGGAAGGTTTTCTTTTTAAAAAATCAACAGCTCTATTGAGAGATAATTCATGCCACGAAATCCGTCCGTTCAAAGTGTGCGATTCGGTGGTCTCCAGCACATTCATGGAGCTGTGTGACCCACCCACACAGTCCGATTCTAGAATACTCACACAAGCCCATAAAGTGACCCTGTGCCCTTCCCCTCTCCTCCAGAACTGGCAACCTTCAGTTTGCTTTCTGCCTCTGTAGATTGGCCTGCTCTGGACATTTCACACAAATGGAACCATGTGGCCTTCTGAGACTGGCTTCTTTCACTTGGCATCGTGTTTTCAAGGCCCATCCACGTTGTAGAACGTGTCAATGATTCCCTCTCTTTGGTTGTTGACTCCTAATTCCCTTGAATGGAAGCAGCCCTAACGTTTGATATGTTGGAAGTTCGTATCGTCGGTGCCGACAAAGCTTCCTTCCCTCTCTCTCGAGTCACTGAGACCTGCCTGTGCGCGTTTCAAGAGGCCGGTGGACTCGTCCAGCCCACCCAGGGCGGACCTTTGACTAAGCTGAACAGCCGTGGCTGATGCCGCCTCTTTTTCTCTCCCCAGGAAGGAGCTCTGAGGCATGGGCTAAGGATTTGAAGCTGGAGGACTTTGAGCTGCTGTGCCTGGACGGCACCCGGAAGTCTGTGAAGGAGGCGGAGAGGTGCCACCTGGCCAGGGCTCCGAACCACGGCGTGGTGTCTCGGGAAGATAAGGCTCAACACCTGGAGCAGGTGCTGCTCCAACAGCAGGTGCGGATCCCCAGGGCCTCCGGCCCTTTCTTAACTGGCCGGGCTCTTGGGGGGCGGGGCGGTTGTAGGTAAAGCCGCCTACCCACGGCCCTTGTGTCTTGTCCCTCTGCCTGGCGCCGGTGGCTTCATGTGTTGGCTTCATGCTGAGGAGCTGCCCGGAGTCTCCGTGAGAACAGCAGAGGCATCCGCCTTTGTAATCTCGAAGGACAACAACAGACCCAGAACTCCCATAGATTGAAGGCTGTCTGTGGAAAGTGGTTTGAAGCAAACTGTGCAATTTCCTTAAAGTCTGGGATTCTCTTTTATTTTTTAAAAATATTTTGTAATGTTTATTTATTTTGGAGAGAGAGAGAGACAGAGACAGAGCATGAGCAGGGAGGGGCAGAGAGAGAGGGAGACCCAGAATCCGAAGCAGGCTCCGGGCTCCGAGCTGTCAGCACAGAGCCCGACGCGGGGCTCAATCCCACGAACCGTGAGATCACGATCTGGGCCGAAGTTGGATGCTTAACCGACCGAGCCACCCTGGCGCCCCTGGGATTCTCTTTTAGAGCTTCTAGTTTTGTATTAAAACCCCATGCGTCTTAAGTGTGCTTTAAAGACAGTACCCCGGCCTCGTAATAAAAGGCGCGGTAATCTCACTGTTGGCACACTCACTGGGGCTGATAAGAGGTCTTTAATCATCGAGGTGTTTTGCTCTGACTCCTGGGCATAGAGGAGGATCTATGGCCACGGGAGGCTGAGCGGCCCGCCCAAGGCAATGACCTGCTCAGTGGCAGAGAAGATTTCCGATGCAGACAGTTTCTCCAGGAAAGCTGGCCTGTGGGAATGCCGTAGGTGATCTCGGAAATCCTCAGCTGTCACCTGGCCACCCAGAGGTTCTAAGGGAAGAGACCACAGATTAACAAGGAGGGGACGATGGTGGGAGGTGGGTCAGAGGTAGTGGGGGGGGTGCCCAGGCCCTGCCCGGTGGGTCGGCCACCCGGGGCACGGGCTGCGGGATGACACGGGGGTGGCAGGAGGCTCAGCTGAGGCAGTGGAAGGACTCCAGAACTCAGCTCCAGAACTCAGGGCTGAGCCTGGCTGGAAGGAATGTCCTTGGCCTCTCCTGGTCCACACGTTCTCCTGTTTCCCTCGGCGACTCGCTTACTTGTCTGCCCTTTTGGTACAGACTCATTTTGGAACAAACGGAGACAAATGCCCGAGTGAGTTTTGCCTGTTCCGGTCCAAAACCAAAAACCTCCTGTTCAATGACAACACCGAGTGCCTGGCCAAACTCCAAGGCAAAACGACATATGAAGAATATTTGGGGTCGGCATATGTCACGGCCGTTGGTAATCTGAGACAGTGCTCAACCTCCCGTAAGTAGGACGTCCCGGAGAAACCATCGCACGTGAAGGGCAAGGTTGGAGGGCCAAACGGCATTCCAGGAGGGAAGATGGGAAAAAAAATGTGAAGGCAATGCGATATCCCCCGACCTCGGGAAGTTACAGCCTCACCGATGGGGTGGAAACACTCAGGAAAAGTAAAGCAGTAGATAATATGCTAAGTTTTTATAATCCTGATTGTAAGTGCCTGTCAGGGAGGTTTTAGACACTGAGAATTCATTGTATTCAGTAGAATGAAGCGTGTGTATATCTATATGTAAGTATACACACCTGCACACATATATATGTATGTGTATACGTGTATGTATTCAGAAAGGACAAACCCCGGTCTCTAGACAATTACCATATATGCCAACTGTCGAGACTACAAATTCTCAGAAAGTATCTTAGCCAGGAAAACATATTGACAAATAACTTGGCCCTCCAAAAACATTTCTAAGACATCGCAGAGCGTTGTAAGGCTCCAGGCGGTGATTCTAAAATTTCAACGGGCACTGCCTCCCCTGTGCCGGGGGAGGCCGGGCGGGGAATCACCCAAAGTCTTATTTCTGGCACCTCGTCCAGACAGCTGGAGGCATCGGGTGGGGTGGTCCAGGGGTGGGGCGGGGCCAAGAATCTCTGTATCAGCTGTTCCCAACCAGGCACAGTTCCCCTGCCCCACACCGAGGGGACATCTGGCAACGCTTGGCGGTGTTTTTGATTCTTACAACTTAGGGGGGTGCTGCTGGCGTCTGGGGAGCAGAAGCCAGGGATACTACCAAACAAAGCACGGGACGGCCTTCTCGATGAAGAATTGCCTGGGCCCAAACGTCAATAGCGTCACTGTCCTTAACCACCCGGCGTCTCGGGATCGTGGTCGGGTGGTCCTGGCACTGATGACATTTTGAGAAAGAGGTTGTAGGGCTCTTCTTGGGAGCAGCCAGCTCAGGATTGCACAGACTGCCTGCCCCTTGAGGGCAGGGCCTGTGTGTCCCTGCCGAGCCCCCAGCACTTAGCGCAGTGACTCACGCAAAGCAGGCCCCCGCGAGTATTTGTGAAGGGCTGGGTGAACACGAGTGGAGACAGATTTGCATAAAGACGAGGGCGTGGGTTGCCCACATTTCAGAAGTGAGAGGACCATCGTGTCACGTGAACTCGAGGGTGACACTTGGTTCCGTTAGAGACAGATGGGGTGGGGGCTGTGTCCGTCGGGCCAGGGCGGGACATCACCCGGGTTAGCCAGGACCCGAGCGGCTGGGCTGGCCTGAGGAGGAAGGCACAGGGAGACAAGTGAGCCGGCACCGCCGAAGGCAGGGGAGGGTCTGTTTCTTTGTGCCCTCCTTGATTGATCTATTGATTAAAAGAAATCAGTTACTGACTCTTCTGCTTTGGTGTGTCCCACAGCGCTTCTGGAAGCCTGCGCCTTCCTGAGGAGGTAAACCCACCCGCAGACTCCGTGGCCTCCCCTCCTGCGGCACCCCAGGCCCGCCCCGCTCTCAGCCCCGCCTGGGGCGCTGGGCTGTCCCCCTTCCCAGCCAGTCACCCGCTTTCGCGGCCCTCAGCGGTCATCCCGGCAATAAAGGAAATGAGAAAGGCTGTCGGTTTTCATTCCTTAGAAGGCGTCCTTTCATCTTCTCTAGAATTTTATACTGAAATCCTGTGTCTGATCGGATATGAGCACAGCTGGGCCTGTCCTTGCGTGTTTTCCAGGTTCAGCGCCTGGAGTTTTGGGTTCGGGGCCTGCTGGTCTGGAGCCAAAGGACAGGCCCGGCAGCTGGCTTTCTCAGGGGCATCTGGCTGGTCGTTCACATGATCGGTGCCATGTGTGTGCGTGTGCTCGTGTATGCGTGTGCGCGTGTGTCTGTGTGTGCACTTGTACCTGTGTGTGGGCGTGTGTTTGCGTGTGCATGTGTTTCTAGGGCAGAGCGAGGGAATAGGGAGTAGACAGACAAACCCGAGTAGAGAACAGACAACTACAAGGATCATAGGGAAAGGTGAAAACCTTTAAGACATTTTTAAAAAATATTTATTTATTTATTTTTATTTTTATTTTTTTAAAATTTTTTTCCAACGTTTTTTATTTATTTTTGGGACAGAGAGAGACAGAGCATGAACGGGGGAGGGTCAGAGAGAGAGGGAGACACAGAACCGGAAACAGGCTCCAGGCTCCGAGCCATCAGCCCAGAGCCCGACGCGGGGCTCAAACTCCCGGACCGCGAGATCGTGACCTGGCTGAAGTCGGACGCTTAACCGACTGCGCCACCCAGGCGCCCCCAAAAAATATTTATTTTTGAGAGAGGGAGAGCACAAGCACGGGAGAGGGAGGGGGACAGAGGATCCAAAGCAGGCTGCAGGCTCTGAGCTGACGGCAGTGAGCCCGATGCAGGGCTCGAACTCGCAAACCTCGAGATCATGACCTGAGCCGAAAGCAAGAGTTGGGCACTCAACCAACTGAGCCACCCAGGTGCCCCTGTTTTGATTTTTAGATTCTACCTATGAGTGAGGTCCTATAACATTTGTCTTGAGTCTGACTTATTTCACTTAGCATAACACTTTCCAGGTCCTCCTCTATCTTTGACTTAACTTTGATAGCACATGGGAAGTATATAAAGTGTCTTGACGTTTCTTGTGATTCAAACATTAGTTGTCAAGTGACTTTGCTACAGTGTATGCTTCATATGTAAGTGCTATTCTGCCTCGTAACGTCAGGTTGAGTTTATTAAGAAACATAGTGAATTCGGCAGAGAAATTTAGTTTTCAAAGCCATTCCGTGTTCTATAAAGTAGATACGGACCATCCTTCTTGTTCAGAAAAATTTCCGTCGTGGCCCTGAACGCAATCTGCCACTGCTAAGCCACAAAACTGCTGTGAGGTAGGGTGAGTCACGATAGAAAATTTTTATTTCAGAAAAAAAAACCCAACAGAATTAAGGATAGGTAAGCCCATGGCAGCCAATGAACCTCACCGTTGAGACTGCTGGTTTAATTCACATCGTAAATTCCAATTATTTCCCACAGAGTACCGGTAGCGAATGACCATTGACTTTACCACTTTTACAGATTTTGTAAATTTGGCCAACTGAGCCTTTTCCTGCTCAACACAGACTTGAACTCCCATCGCTTATAACACGTATTGGCAGATCGCACTTCAGATTGTACTGAATTAGTGTTCTCTCAACTTCCTTGAAAATATTCTTGCCTGTAGTTACTTTGTGCAGGCTATTCATGTAGCAAGAAAACCTAGTGAATTCCACGGACCAGGTCGCTTTTACCTCTTTACCCATAGCTTCAGCCGGCCAGTTCTTTTAATTACCTGCAAGAAAATGCGCCTGAACGATTGCTTTTATATGAACAGGTTGCTTCTAATTTGGAATGTGGTCTGGTTGTAAGAGCACATATTTATTTCACGTGTTTTCTTGCCCGGTGTTTGGAAGTTTGGGGTGCTGGACAAAGCATAGATTCTGCAATGAATGGCAGTCATATTTGGGTCCCAGCCTTGCCACTTTCTAGCTGTGTGAGCCGAGACCAATTTCTGAGCCTTAGTTTCCTCCTTGGCGAAATGAGACAAATGCCGTCTACACCCACGGACAAGCACTGAGCCGCGGAGGAGCTCACGTTTGCCAAGGGCCTGCCTCGCACGACACCTAAGACAAATTCAGTGCTCCCCACTTGTCTTCTCATATCCTATTTTTAAAAATATTTTTAAGTTTATTTTTTATTTATTTTGAGAGAGAGCGAGAGAGAGAGAGAACACACGGGAGGGGCAGAGAGAGAAGGAGAGAGAGAGGATCCCAGGCAGGTCTGGCACTGGCAGGGCAGAGCCCGATGAGGGGCTCGAACCCACGAACCATGAGCTCATGCCCTGAGCTCAAGAATCCGACGCTTAACCGACTAGAGCCACCCAGGCGCCTCTCTTCTCGTATCCTATTTTGGACACAGATGTGTAAAAATAAATACACACACGACGCAGCAATACAAAACCCGATGTTTATTTATCCCGCCGTTGACGGAAGCCTGTTTACACTCTGGTGAAATCGTCATGTTCTTCCACTGACGCGTCTTGTGCGGAGCCCTCAGCGCCCCGAAGCGGACTGTCACCCCGCAGACAGCACAGGCGGCAGAGGTGTCTTCGGAACGTGGTGTCGAGGACCGCGTGGAGCACGGGGTTGACGCAGCAGTGGGTGGCGGCGACGATCCTCACGATCTGAACGCTTCTGTCCAGGTGGTAGTTGCTCTGACAGTCGTGCAGGGAGAAACGCTCTCTGAACGCGGACAGGAAAAGTGCGATATTGTAGGGGCCCCACATCAGAAGGAAAACAACCACTATGGCAAACACGAGCTTGTGAGGGTCATACCTCCTCCCCCTAGAGCTCAGCGTTTTTCGCAAACGCGTGTAGCAAGACGTGAGAACGCACAGTGGGAAAAGAAGGCCCAGGATGTTCATCTTCAGGGTCAGAAAATGCTTCCAGAAAGTCTCCTCAGCTGGCAGGAAGGGAGGGCTGCTAACAAAGCACTCGTATTTCTGGCTCTCCATCTGAGGTTTGTAAAACACGGATTCAGGCAAAATGACCAGCGTGGCCAGGCCCCATGCCAGAACAGTCGAGGCGATGTTCCAGCGCACCGTCCTGGTCGGGGGAAACCTTCTCATGTTGCAAGACACCAGGTACCTTTGCACGGTCAGAAGGACGTTGAAAAAAGCCTCACTGTACAGGCCTACGGAGGAAAATACGACGAGAGTCTTACACACGGGGCTGCCCAGAACCCCCCCATGGGACGCGGTGTAGGCCCAGAGAGGCAGGGAGAGCAAGAAACATAAATTCGAAACTGCCAGGTTTAGGAAATAGACATTTTCCGTGCGCCTGAGTCCTTTGTGCTTCGCCAGGATGAGCACAGTCAAGATATTGCCCAGCAGTCCAGCCAGGAGCACAGGGATGAAGAGCTTGGGGACCACCCGGCTCAAGAGAACCTTGGCGTCGTATGGGTGGCACGTTTCTATTTCGTCGTCATTCAGGTCCCCCTCTATGAGGACGTCATAGTTATCCTCCGGGGCCAACGTGTAATTAGCCATCGTCAGCCTGCCCTGTGGAGAAGTGAAGGATTATCTTCCCTTCATACAGCTGGGTGGTCCTGCAGGGGGAAAAAAAAAAAACTGGATTAGCATCCACGAAGCCATACTTACCCTCTCCTGGTGCTTCCTTGTACCCACAGTAGGTGTACATCTCAGGAGACTGAAACCGGTGCTGACACCCCGGGGGAATAAAAGGAAGCCTTCCACGTCTTCAGAGAACTTCAGCTCTCCTGGTGGAAACAAGACTTGCCTGTCTGAAGACACCATCTGAGAAAACAGAGCTCTAAAGAGAGCCGAGAACTGTGGTCTAGTTTCCTCGAAGTCGGTCCCGGTCCTAATTTCTACGTGTGCAAAAAGCCTGCTCACCCTGTGAAGGAGCTTCCTGTGACCGGCTGGGCTGATGACTGAGTCCTTCTCTCCAAGGAGAGAAACAAAGGTTTGCAAAAGTGAAACCATCCCCAAGCACCAACAGGAACGTCACTGGATGACTTACCACTTGACCGAGTTCCAGGGGGGCAGGGCACAGCCTCTTGACCCACCATCCGAGCTGCTGTGGGAATGGCCTGGGGGCAGCTGGGAGACCGGCTTTCTTCTGAGCAGACGGTCCTGACCTTGAGGGGCAAGAGAAGCCACTTTTAGCCCTTGGTAGGTCTACGTCTACACCACAAGTGCCCGGTCTCGGGGAGTAACCCAAATAAAGCAGCTCGAAAGCTCCTCCAGACCCCTAGAGTGTTTCTCAAGCCTTTGAGCCAAACCAGGAAGTTGTTTTCTCCTCCCGGTTCCCCCCCCCGACCCCGCCTTTGATTTCCCTGTGGCCTTTAGACAGGCGTCCGGCTGGCTGCCCTAGATAAGGGAACTGAGTTGTCACTGCTCCCCAGTGATACCAGGTGGGGTGGCAGGAGGGCTCTTCTGAGCAGGTAACAGCCAGCAGCGGAGGAGAAAGGGTCCTGTGGTAGCTTTATGTCCGGACCCCAGGGCCCGGCGCTCCCCTGCAGCGGCTCATCCACAGCAGCAGAAACCACCCGGCATCTAGAACGCTCGGGGAGAACCACAGTGAGTGGCATGTGCTTGGATTCTCCTTGTCATTGTTGAGAGACACTGAGCTGTGGCTGAGGGAGGAGGGGGTCCCGAGAGAGAACTTGGGGGACAAAGGAAGCCACGGAGGGGTGTCACTTGGGACAGGGAAGGGCGTTTCTGCCGAGATGCTCAGTACCAGTGGGTGTGGGGCTGCTGTGGGATTTGAGGAAAACTGACAGTGGGGAAAACCCGGAGTTAGGCAAGCCGTGAGGTGCTGACCCTGCTCTGAGAAGATGCCAGGAAATTCCACGGAAGCAATGCCAAGTCTGGGCTACAGAGGCGGCGAGGGAACGTGCTACCCCCTGACTGAGGCAGGGGTGGGGTGAGAGGTCTGAGGCCAGAGAGGAAGGAGGCCGGGAAGATTCCAGATTTGGGAGAGTGGGAGGAATTAGCGGGCGGGGGGCTGCATGGGGGTGGCTTGGAAGAAAGGTGGGTGGAGAGGAGGAACGTGAACCAGCTGGAAAGTCTGTATGAACTTCCTCCGGATCAAGTCCCTGTACCTGTGATTGACCTAATTTGGGGACCAGACCTACACCGTGGTTTAGCATTCACAGAGTTGGTTAAACGGCGTCCTGTCAACGAATGCCAGAGACGTGTCCGAGGTGAGCATTCACTGCAGAGCGTGGACCTGCGGAGATGGAAATAGAACTGAGCACGCTATTAAAAGAAAAGGAAAACATAGATAAAAGAGCTCAGACGAACATGTGGTCGAGCATTAAATTTGCCTCGAAGATGATGTTCCTCTGCGTGGAGGGGTTTGGTGTCATTGGGAACCCCAAATGTGAGCACTTCCCAAGCAAGGCTTGCCCCACTCACTCCCCCCCATCCCCCAGGCTTCTGTGAGTGAGTGGGAGTTGCCCACCCCCGGAAGCCTTGCCCCCTGGGCACAGCTCTGGGACCAACAGACATGCCTGGGCTATTGAGCCACACCAGCCCTACGACCCCAGGACCTTGGTGCCTTACTGTCTGATGCTCACTGATCCATCCGGGGTGAGGCAGCGAGTAGTCAAGTCAACTCTGAAACCTAAAAAAGCCCCGTGGACGCACACACACACACACACACACACACACTACATGATTAATGATTATTTCCTCTATTTAAAGGAAAACAGCAGCCAGCAGGACCTCACGTATGTCACAGAATTACTTGAAATTTGAATTTCCCCAGGAAAAACACTAGAAATTCAGGCTCACCCTAACTTCCTGATATTAGTACGGGCTTCACTTTCAGTATTATTTTATTTTGGCTTGACTCCCAACATTCTGCTTATTCACACTCAGGCCAGGGAGCTCTTCCTTTTATTTTATTTTTTGTTTTGTTTTCTTTAATTGAGATATAATCGGCATATACCATTGTGTAAGCTGAGAGTGTACAGCGTATTGATTTGATACGTTTATATTGCAAAAGGATTGCCGTTGCAAGGTTAGCCAACACCTCTGTTCCCATCACGCGACCATCATTTCTTCTACTAGGAGTGGGAACAATTCAGATCTACTCTGCCAGCAAGTTCGAGGTTTATTATACAATTTCGTCGCCTCTAATCACTGTACTGTGTGTTAGATCTCCAAGGCCATGGGATTCCAGAAACTTCTAAATTGGTAGGAAGGAATGGTTTGGAGGTCTGAAGCGGAGGCAAGAGGAGAGTTTCGTTACCATTCCACTGGCTGGAACCATAATAGGGTCTCTTCGCTATTTGTGAAACCTCACCACATTCTGTGGCTTTGGCATGTGGCTCACAAACCTTGAGTTCTTTATCACTGTCATTTAACCCCGATTTCCGTCGAAGAGAGGAAGAAACTAGAACTCTTGCTTTCCTATACACACAGATCAACTCATCTATTCAATTCGTCTTTTCCGCAACTATGTATACGGAGTGCCTGGCGTGTGCCCAGCGCCATCCTGGGTGAACAAGGTGAACATCAATGAACGAGGCCGGCAAACATCCTGAACTTCACGGAGCTTGCGTGCTACGGACAGAAGCAGAATACGTAAGTAAACTGTAGGGTAGTGGCAGAGACGTGCTATAGGGAAAAAGCAGGAAAGAGGGTAGGAAGGGCCGGGGGGTGCAAGAGTTCACCTTTTACACAGGATGGCTCAGAGAAAGCTTGGCAACAGGTGTGCACAGGAGCGGCACATGAGGGGGCCCGATAACTAACGTTGGAAAGCACACGATTCAGTGGGTTGCATTCATACCATCTCGGATCTCAGCTCCGAATCTCAGCCTTGGGAGGGAAGGCACCTTCCAAGGGTGTTCCTTCTGGGAACTAAACTGAACTAAAAAATGTAAGCAAGTTTCTTTACTACAGGACTTCTCAGAACTCTTAATACACCAATAAGTACAGCGATCCTCCCTGAGGAAGAGAGGGTCTGCAGTGTTTCCCAAGGTGGTTTGATCGTGGAACCCCCTTTGATGTTCACAAACAGGTCCTCACGGGCCAACGGTTCTGTAGAACACAATTTGAGAAGTGTTGCCTTTGACATCAGTGTTGTCGTGACATACACGACACTACTGTGTCGTGGGGCGGCCATGGGGACGGGCCTCCGCCACTCTGAAGGGAGTGTAACTGAGGGTCCCAGCTGCCTCACCCTGAAACACATCCTCGCGTGCCCTCCAAAGGCCGTGCTTACCGGGGGCTGCTCCGGCCAGTGACCCTTTTAGGGACACCGGAGCAGGCCCAGTCCTGGGAGGCCGGCTCCTCTGACGGTGACTTTGGCTGGTGCTTCCCCTCGCCCCCAAGCCTTGACCCTCCTTCTCTCCTTTACTTGGGGCTCAGATCTGCTTTGTGATCTGGGGTTTTCCCAGCTTCTTCCGGCTCCCTACGATCTCTCAGAGACATTTCCTCTAATGCATTTCTTCTATGCCACATCATCCCATCTCGAAGGAGCCAAGCTAACACAACCTCAGAAGGGCGGCATCCATCTCTAGGGGCTTGAGCCCTTGGCTTGCTGGAGAAGAAAAATGCTTTGCAACACTTCATCCCTCTCTGACCATCTTGCCCACCACCATCTACCTGTGGCCTGCCAAGCTCGAGCTCTCTGGAACACATGAGACCAGGGATTGCCATCATGGCCCATCCTGCTCAACTCCTCAGGTCATGTGCCTTCTCTGGTTCTCATCACCATCTCCCTCGTGCCCTCTTTGCCTTCAGCTCACTTCTCCGTGCTCCCTTTCCCCCCCCCACGCTCTTCCTCTGTGCCCTCTGGAACCTGAATTCCATGAGAGACACTCCTGCTGACCTCCTTAACGTTTCCCAGAATATTCCTAACGTTTCTCATCCCTTGGCGGCACCCCTTCCCTCTCACACCTATCTTGGGGGTCAGGAGGTGACATCCCTGGCCCCGGTGCAACTTGCCGACCCTTGTTCCCAGGTATGCTTCCGGTCCCCAGTCCTGTAACTGTATCACCCTCTGCTCCACTGCATCCCTGCCACCGCCTGCCTGCCTGCTCCCTCCCCCCACCCCACTTTTTAAAAATTAAAGCCATGGATAATGAACTTCGGTCCATCCCAATTTCCTCCATGTCCCCGGTGTTGACCCTCGTCCTGTACCAGCTCGTAACTTCCATCAACTCACGAATTCGACTTCCCTGAGGTCCGTTGACGCTGATTCACCACCGAAGCCTTGCAGTACACTCGCTCACTTTCCTGATTACAGCTTCCACTGCTTTGACCACCACCACCCCCGCCCGCCGTTTACTTTCTGCTCCTGCCCGTGCTCCTTCCTCGAGCCCCCCCGGCCTCTGCCCGCGAGCCCCCCGGGTGGTCACATCCCTCCTGTCTCGCTGGGATCCAAGTCTATCACTTAGCCACTCTCTCTGGGCAATACCTGGCCCTCCCTTGAAGCCCCGGCCTTAGATCGACCCTCCCCACCTGCTTCTCCTTTTCACTCCTTCTCTGAGTATGTGAGTCTGAGGATAGCTGGTTGAAACCACCTAAGCCACGAAGAGAAGACCTATCACTAATTTGTGGTCTCCCATCTCAGCTAGCTTCTAGAAATTCCTCTAGTCTCCTTAGTCACTCTTCTGAGTGTCCCAAATTGTCCCCTTCTCCTATTTGCCATCAGCTGTTCCAAGCACCCGAAACCTCTTCCTATGCCTTCGAACGCCCACCGCCACCGTCCACACTTACGCTCAGGAGGCGAGCCCATCTCTGCTTTTGTCCACCCCCTGGGCTCTGGCTTCAAATGCATGGTGGCATCTCCATTCTTCCCTCCTCCGTAGGAAGAGTTGTTCCTCTGATAGTAAAGGTTCATTTCTCCTCCTGCACTCTGATCGCCAGCAGCCAGAATCTATTAGATTCTTCGCGATATTGAAATGCTCTGGTGTCTCCCTTAAAGTTTTTTTTTTAATGTTTATTTATTTTTGAGAGACAGAGAGAGACAGAGTGTGAGTGGGGGAGGGGCAGGGAGAGAGAGAAAGACACAGAATCCGAAGAGGCTCCGGGCTCTGAGCTGTCAACACAGAGCCCGACGCGGGGCTCGAACTCACGGACCGTGAGATCACGACCTGAGCCGAAGTCAGACACTTAGCCGACTGAGCCACCCAGGCGCCCCTGGTGTCTCCCTTAAATAAAGACTGTAAACCCATCTTTCCCAATGTTTACAGCAGCTCTGTCAACAATAGCCAAATTATGGAAAGAGCCTAAATGTCCATTGGCTGATGAATGGATAAAGAAGATGTGGTTTATATCTACAATGGAATACTACTTGGCAATGAGAAAGATTTGCAGCAACGTGGATGGAACTGGAGGGTATTATGCTGAGTGAACTAAGTCAGTCAGAGAAAGACAGGTATCATGTTTTCACTCATATGTGGATCTTGAGAAACTTAACAGAAGACCATGGGGGGAGGGAAGGGAAAAAAATAGTTACAATCAGAGAAGGAGGGAGGCAAACCATAAGAGACTCTTGAATACAGAGAACAAACTGAGGGTTGACGGGGAGGGAGGGGTAACTGGGTGATGGGCATCGAGGAGGGCACCTGTTGGGATGAGCACTGGGTGTTGTATGGAAGCGATGAATCATGGGAATCTACCCCCAAAACCAAGAGCACACTGTATATACTGTAGGTTAGCCAACCTGCTAATAAATTATATTAAAAAACAAAAATTTTAAATAAAAAAAACCCAGAAAAATAATAAACCCATCCTTAACCCCACAGTCCGCTCTAACGACATACCCTCCCTCTTCTTGGGGAGCCTTCATTCGTCGTCCAAACCCACTCTTCCTATATTATCATCGTTCACTCCCCACTCAGTCCCCTCCAGCCTGGCGTCTGTCTCCACCATTCCCCTGAGATCGGCCTCCCCAGGGTCACCAACAGCCTCCCATGGAGAAATGCCATCCACTGCTCTGTGAAGCTGGGGCAGCTGACGCATCGCGTGCCCGTGAGTGGGAGGTGTCCACTCTCCCCCTACTCGCGATACGGTGGACAACACGTAGGCACCATTACCTCCTGGGCTGCCCCAGCTGAAGCCACGCTTGGAGTTTCTGAAACCCTCATGCAATCTAAAAAGACATCTGCACAGGCCTTTCCAGTAAAGGTGGCAGAGGGAAGCAGGGTCACGGCCTCTCCCCCCATCGGTACCTTATAAAACGACCACACGACAGCTTCACCAGCAAAAATTCTCAAAATCTGTCAGTAGCAACCGAACACGAAATAGGGTACAACCTTGTTTCAAAACTTTGAACGGTGGGCATTACAGTTATGCCTAAACCTAATCCTAATACAGGCACAGCATTAAAGAAAGAGGGAAAATCAGTGAATCCTGAGAGTTATCCTAATCCTAACACTCTCCCGTTGGGAGACAAGTGGGTAGAAAGGGAGAGTGTATCCCTAGGAAAAGACAGGAAAAACACCTACTGAGTAAAAGCCCTCCTGTTCCAGAAGGGTTTCTTGGGCTTCTCACATTCTGGGGCAATGTGTTGAGCGAGGGCCAGAGGACACATTGCACAAGAGTCACATACACCCTTGTACACACCGAGTGGCTCCTGGTAATGATATTCCGGTTTGTTTTTGTTTTTAGGATCTGGATTCCTTATAAAAATGTTTTTTTTGGGGGGGGTCCTGGGAAGCTCGGTCGGTTGAGCGTTTGACTCTTGGTTTTGGCTCGAGTCACAATCTCATGGTTTCTGGGGTTTGAGCCCCACGTCGAGCTCTGCGTTGGCAGCGTGGAGCCTGCTTGGGATTCTTTCTCCCTCTGTCTCGGCCCCCTCCCCGCTCACGCTGTCTCTGTCTCTCTCAAATAAATAAATACACTTAGGGGAAAAAAAGGTTTAAAAATACTTAAAAACATTTTTTAATGTTTATTTATTTTCGAGAGACAGAGCATGAGTAGGGGAGGGGCAGAGAGAGAGAGAGAGAGAGAGAGAGAGAGAAGGAGACACAGAATCTGAGGCAGGCTCCAGGCTCCGAGCTGTCAGCACAGAGCCCGATGCGGGGCTCGAACTCACAAACCGTGAGATCGTGACCTGTGCTGAAGTCAGACGCTCAACCGACTGAGCCATCCAGGTGCCCCTAAAAATACTTTTTTAAAAGGTTATTTATTTATTTATTTATTTATAAGAGACAGAAAGCACAAGTAGGGGAGGAAGAGAGAGAGAGCAAGAGAGAGAGAATCCCAAGCAGGCTCTGCACTGTCAGCTCGAAGCCCGATGTGGGGCTCGAACTCATGAACCGTGGGATCATGACCTGAGCCAAAGCTGGACGTTCAACCAACGGAGCCACCCCGGCGCCCCTATAAAAATACTTTTAATCTACGAGTGACTTATTGAAGACTTTCAGGGTTCTAATCCGAGGGGCCGTTAGGCCTGCCCACTCGTGGTGACTCATCTTCTCGCGTGTTTTGTAGTGCCTGTGTGAGTTCCTATTTACTGGGGGTTTCCTGGCCCCGCAGCAACGGTCTGTGTCCCTGCAGTGGGAAGCACACGGGAGCTGGGGAGCCGTCAGCAAGGGTGCCTGGCCCGGTCCAGGGGGACCGGGGAAGGTGTCCGGCTGGAGGGGCCATCTAAGCAGAAAGCCTGGGTGGGAGTTAGCCAGGTAGGGTGGCCATGGCCTCTCCTTGCCTCCCTTCTCCTCCTAACGTCTTCTTTCGTCCCAACCTCAGAGATGGGGCAAGGGGGACACATTTTCTTACTTATCGGCATCTGGGGCTGAGCTTCTGTGGAAGAGGAAGTTGAAACCAGGAACCAGACCATTTTAGATGCATTTTTTAAGAAGTTTCTTTATTTATTTTGAGAGAGAGCGAGCGAGAGCGAGTGAGCACACAGGTAGGGGAGGAACAGAAAGAGGGGGAAAGAGAGAATCCCAGGCAGGCTCTACACTGTCAGCACAGAGCCCCGATGTGGGGCTCGAACTCACGAACCGTGAGAACATGACCTGAGCTGAAATCGAGAGTCAGGCTCTTCATTGACTGAGCCACCCAGACGCCACCTCCCTTTTTAAAAAAAATGCATTAAAAATTTTTTGCTTATTTATTTTGAGAGAGAGAGACAGAGAGAGAGAGACAGAGAGTGCAAGTGGGGGAGGAACAGAGACAGACTATTTTAGATCGAATTCCCGGGAGTCCAGAGCTCAGCGGGACAGCTGCAGGGAGAGAGGCCTTGTTGGCGACGGCTTCCAGGAGGCATCCCTGTCAGGGAGTAGGCGGGGCAGGACCGGACACAGGGTGAAGCGGACCCCGAAGCCCCAGCTGACCCTGCGAGGGGCTCTGGGCCTGGGATGTCCCTGCAGTGCTGTCCCACGAGGAAGGGAGGAGGCCGGGCCTTCCCAATCACACACCAGACAGCTGCTGGCCTCAGTTGTCTCCGGGAGGGGAAGGTCCCAGTGGCTGAGGGTGGTCCACGTCCCCAGCAGCCGGGAGGGTGAGTGCACTGACCCTAAAAAGGGACATCTGGGCAGAGCCCCACGGCACCCACTGCAGGGGCGGGGTGGGCAGGCCCTGGGTTTCCCACAGATTTCATTTACCCTGCATAACAAGAACCAGAAATAAGATTTCTGAAACCTCTGTGTCATAAGACCACAAGCCCCCTGTGTGCACAGGAGGGGGAGTCATGTGCCCGGCGAGGGCACAGGGCCCACTCACTCTGCGTGACCATCCTGGTGCAACTCACCCGTTGTTGTCTGAGAGTGAAGAGTCGAAGAGGAACTTGACCTCGCCATCCCCTGCCCCTGGCCCCATCCTCCACCTTTTTCTTTCCTCTTTCTTCTTCCCCACCTACGTGGCCACACTCCTGTTTCCATAGGGTCAGGCGGGTTGGACAGTCACTCATCTGAGGGCAGCCATATTTAAAATAGATTTTTAAAAATCTCTTTTTGTGAATAGAAGCAAAAGGTAAGAAACCAAGTGGCATTCTCCTTTTATTTTATTTTTTAATATTTTATTTATTTTTGGGAGGGAGTGCAAGCGAGGGAAGGGCAGAGAGAGAGAGAGAGAGAGAGGGAGACAGAGGATCTGAAGCGTGCTCCACGCTGATGGCCGAGACCCTGATGCGAGGCTCGAACTCAAGAACCGTGAGATCATGACCTGAGCTGAAGCTGGGTGCTTAACCGACTGAGCCCCCCGGCGCCCCCCCCTTTTAACAAAATTAAATCGTGACAGATTTTATGTGCATAGGACAGTGTTTTCCCTGGTGGTTGTCGGGGGACCCTTGTAGGGCCTAGGCCCCTGTGAGCCCCTGTGGTTGGACTGAAGGTCTGCCGCCTCCCAGCCCAGTGCTTCCCCAGGGACGGGATGACCCCTGGGGCTCCTATCTCTGCACCAGAGTTCAGAGCCCCCATCACCTTCCTGTCCCAAAGGATTCAGCCACACCCTCTGGAGAGGGTGGTTGAAAGGGACCCCTAACCAGCTGACCGGGACCTTCAAACCACATAGGCTGGTGCTGTCCCTTCCGGAGGGTCTAGAACTTGGGCACAAAGCGCGCGATTTTCCACGGGGAGAGAGGAAATACGATTCGGCGTCATTGGCAGTGAGTCGGCGCAGGAAGAGATGAGGCAGGGGCCATCAAGTGATTCTGCCTTTCTGATTGCATCACAGAGTCAGTGGATGTTTTTTCCGCCCTCACCTTGCTCCATATCTCTGCAACCCTTGCCGCTGCGGACACTTCCTGTCCCTCCCAAGGTGGCCTCCTCTCTGCACGGCCCTGCCTTTCCTGGCATCCCTTCTCCTCTTTGCTGCCCTTCCTCCTCTGGGTTCTGTCTGGAGACATTTGTCCTCCCCCATGTCCGCTGCCTGTGACTGTGGGTCTCCTCCGCGCATGTGCTCTGCTGGGCCCAAGGCAGCTTCTCTTGACACTGCCCCGGGGTGTCCCCCGGGATTTCTAACTCAACCTGCCCTGAGAATTGCACCTGAAGCCGGTACTTCCTGTCTGCCTGGGCTGCGGCCCAGACCCTGGCCTCCCCCCTCCCTTCCACCCTCAATCCAAGTCCTGATGAGTCCTTGTCCCCGGGAGCTTTTGGATCCATTCACTTGTCTATACCCAGAGCTTTGTACCTTGGCGGGGGCCTCGGCTCTGTCCCAGAAGGAGCACAGCCAAACCTCTGCCTGGGGTCTCTGACTCCATCCCTGCCTTCCTCTAGTACATTCTCTGCAAGGCGAGGCCAATCAGATGTCTTGAGTACCCTGGCTTCAAACCGCTCCCCCCACCCCCCACCCGGCCACGAGCCGCCGCACTCCTCGGCACCCTGTGTGAGCCTCGGCCTCATTTGCCCCCTGCAGCCCTGTCTCTTCCCGCTTTCTTCTCTCCTGCTCTCACAAAACCATTGACAGTTCCCTGAATTTCCTCTGTGTTTCTCACACACTGTTTCCACTGAAATTCCTCCCCCATATACACACTTGTCCTTGTACTTCCTCCTTGTGTGACCACCCCCCA
Organism: Prionailurus viverrinus; assembly: GCF_022837055.1. Classification (NCBI taxonomy): domain Eukaryota; kingdom Metazoa; phylum Chordata; class Mammalia; order Carnivora; family Felidae; genus Prionailurus; species Prionailurus viverrinus. Next base: position 15,337,436 of record NC_062562.1, on the reverse strand, counting down.
CCCACCCACACGAGCTGGATCACTGAGAAAAATGCCTGGCATGGCTATGTTCCAAGGGCACCTTGCCGGGGAGACAGGGGGCACACGCTCACAAATGTGGGGTCAGAGGGCATGGTATGCTGCCCCCAGTGGGACTCAGTGTGGGTGTGTGGGCTCAGAACAAGGAAAAGTTCGCGGGCACCTGGGGGGCTCAGTTGGTTAAAGCACCTGACTTTGGCTCAGGTCATGGTCTCGTGGTTCGTGGGTTGGAGCCACACATTGGGCTCTGGGCTGACGGCCCGGAGCCTGGACCCTGCTTCGGATTCTGTGTCTCCCTCTCTCTCTCTGCCCCTCCCCTGCTCACATGCGTGCTCTTTCTCTCTCTCAAAAATAAATAAACACTAAAAAAAAAATTAAAAAAAAAAAAAGAACAAGGGAAAGTCGGTTGGGCTCTAGACTAGTTTCGTTTGTGCCTCTGTGTACGGGCCTGATGTAAATAACCCTGAGACATTGGGTGGTTCCTTTTTGTTCACAGGCTGCAGCCAGGAAGCCAGTTCTGATAGGGCAGCACTGGGCGGGGTGTGTGTGGGGGGGGGAGGGGTAGAATGATGGGGGGGTGGAGGCAGGGTCAGGACAAAGACACCTCCTCGGCGGGGTAGGGGGGTGCGGAGGGCGCGCCTCCCCTCCCTCCCTCCCTCCCTCTCCCTGGGACTGTCCGGCTGGCTCCCTGGCTCCTGACTCTAGATTCCCTCATTCCTTGATCACAGGACTCAGCCCACGTTGTGCCCTAGCAGCATGGGCAGCTTCTCACTAAACATTAGGTAAATAACTGAATGAGTTAAAATGCAAGTCCCGAATTCGTGACCCTTTCCACTGTCATCTGTGAGTTAACTCTGTGCCGGGTGAAGGGGGGAGAGGAGCAAAGACGAGGGGTACCGTGGGGGGTGGGGGCAGTACTTTGAGAGGGGTGAAAGGGCTCGTCTTCCAAAAACCATAGTCTAGTGTAGTTAACATAAGGTCCCCTAAGAAAGCGATTTCCTAAAGGACGCACACCTCATAGAAGAGAGGGCTGGTGTCGTAGCTCCGGCTGCCATATCAAATCCCACAGACCGGGGGGTCTGAAAGAACAGAAGCACTCCTCACGCTCCTGGAGGCTGGAAGTCCAAGATCAAGTTGCCAGGCCATGCGGTGTCTGGTGGGAGCCCACTTCCTGGTTTGCAGATGGCCGTGTTCTCACTTTATCCTCACAGGGGAAGGGCAGACAGAGGGGCAGGCTCTCGCGTCCCTTCGTACAAGGGCACCGATCCCGTTTGTGAGGTTCCACCCTCACGACCGAATCGCCTCCCAAAGCTCCCCCCGCAGCACCGTCACATCGGGGGGCGGGATTTCCACATATGAATTTTGGGGTGTCACAAACACTCAGTCTACGACCGCTGGCAAACAATCTGTGCGTGAAAACCCATCAGGTCGTCTGGAAAAAGAAAAGGGCAGCTAAAAAATATGGAGTGGAAAACCTTGTTGAGTGTGGGAGAAGTGGGGACTTTATGCCTGCACTAGGGAGGGCTCAGGCTCCCCTAGCAGTGATGGGGACAGCCAGGACACCCCTGGGGTTGATCACAGGAGAGAAGGAATTGCGAGGTGTCTTCTCTTGGGAAAGACGGGGCCCCAGGTGATGGGGTTTCGGGGTGATGGTGGGGTTTGGAGCTGAAAGCCAAGAAGGAATTCTTGAAGACATCTTTGGTGCACGTAGGTGATTTTATTAAAGCATGGGGACAGGACCGTGGGCAGAAAGAGCTGCACTGGGGTTGTGACAGGTAACTGATTATATACCTTCAGGCTGGGAGGGGGTTAGAGACAGCGTAAGGGTCTAAGGAATTTTCCAAGCAAGGTTTCCAGGACCCTGAGGGCCTCAGTGTTAGGAAAACGTCATTTATTACCGGTCAGTAAAACCTCAGTCATGAGACCCTTCAGATGTATATCAGGGGCCATATGCTTGGAGTATGATTGCCAGCATATATCTTGGGGGAGTTGAGATAAAGGAAGTTTCCAAAGGACTTTTTATATGTTAAAGTAGACTTATAGGATGGGGGGGGGGGGTCAGGATAATGTGAAGCCAAGATTCCTTTTTGCCCCCAGCAAAGTGTCATCACTGAGGCAGCTGAGCTCCTGGAGGGAGGGCACGCTGCCTGTTGCAAGGACTCGCCAACGGGCTGCAGGCTGTAAGGGGATTTCAGTTTTCATTTGCCTTAGTTTCCCACATCACCATGGCAAGCACTGAAACCCCTTTCCTTGGCTCTTGGGTAGCTGGGAGTGTCCGAGGAAAGTCACACAGATTCCCCTCCCCGCTGGGGGCGTGGGCTGTGCTGTTAGCCGGACTTTGGCTCAGCCTGGCTCAGTCGGTTGAGCATCTGACTGCGGCTCAGGTCATGATCCCACAGTTGGTGGGTTCGAGCCCCGCATCGGGCTCGGTGCTGACAGCTCGGAGCCTGGAGCCTGCTTCGGATTCTGTGTCTCCCCCTCTCTCTCTGCCCCTCTCCCCACTCTCTCTCAAAAATAAATAAATAAAATGGTAGCTTAGAGAACACATGTGAGTCTCAGAACGGGAAACGGGGAAAGCATCATTTCCACTCTAAAAAAAAAATGGCATTTTAAGTTAGTAGGAAAATAATTTAATAAACCATCTTGGGAGGATGGGGTGCCATCCGGGGCAAAAACCTTGGATCCCCACTTTACTCCACGCTGTAAGATGAATTCCAGGATACAAATTGTAAAAGATGAAGCCATAACAGCTTTAGAAATAAAACCGGGAGAGTTTTGCAATCTCAGCATGGGGAAGGCTTTCCTAACCATGTCATAAAACCCAGAAATCAAAGAAAAAGTTGATAAGTTCCTTTGTGGGGCGCCTCGGGGCCTCCGTCGGGTAAGGTCCGACTCTTGATTTCAGCTCAGGTCATGATCGCACGGTTTGTGGGTTCCAGCCCAACACTGGGCTGTGGTGACGGTGCAGAGCCTGCCTGGGGCTCTCCCTCCCGCTCTCTCTACTCCTCTCCGCTTGCGTGTGTGCGCACGCATGCTCCCTCGCGCGCAAAATAAATAAATAGACATTACGAAAAATAAGTTCACTTGCGTGAAAATAGAATCTGCCTGGCAAACCGTAAGAAATACTAATAGCCAAAATTCACTGGGTGGTTGTCATATGCCAATTAGCCTCTTAACTCATCTCCTCCTTGGAACAATCAGTGAGGTTGGGATCATTATCCCCATTCCACAGACGGGCAAACTGAGGCACGGAGAGCTTAAGAAATCTGCCCAAGATCGTAAAGGGGAAAAAACCCAAGGTGCGGTAAAGAATACTCCGAGCGTTTGTGATTTGTGGAAACACAGGAGATAAGGGGAGAGATGTGATTTTGGTTAGATGAGCAGGAAGTACCTCCCAAATGATAAGAGACTGGTAACTTTATTGCCTCCAGGGCGGACGACCTAGCAGGCAGAAGCAGGGGTGGGAAGGAGACGTTCCACTTATTTCCTGTGGTACAAACAAACTGAAAGCAAACGCGGAGACAGGGAAACTACAAAACCAGCCCCAGGAACCCAAGGAGGCTGGTGTCTCGGTGTGGAGACAGGTCCTCTCCCCACCCCTCGATGACCCCCCTCCCCCAAAGGGCAGCGGGTGCTGGGACAATCAGAGACAAGAACATTCTGTTCGGCGTAAGCTATTTAAGGAGGCACGGAACCGAGAGACAACTGTAGCCAGGCTTTCTTTACGGAATGGTCAGAGGGACGCACTGACTGTCCGTCTGTCTGTCTCACTCACAAGGCTGTGCCGTTTTAGGCACCTGGATGGTGCCTTGCCCCGTTTTGCCTATTTTCGCTGGCATAGTTGTGACTTCTCGTAGCCTCTACGTACGGTGCTTCTATGCAGCTCTCACTCAACCACACAGTGCCTCCACTTACCCCATGGGCAAGCTCCCTTACCCCATGCCCCGTGTCTTGCACAGGCCCTCCACGAATGTTCACTGAATGAATGAATGAATGAATGGGCTGCCCACAGTTAATGCACATGAGAACCGTGTTCCCACCTTGCTGCTTCTGTCGGAATCCCAGAGGGAGGGGGTGGGGAGTTGGCCTGCCTCCCTCATTTCCCAGTTTGCTTAGAGCTGCAGGGCCGACATCCGGCCAGAATTACGTTCTCAGGTTAATCCCCCCACCCCCCACCCCCACCCAAAGCCTTTCCAAGCGCACTACACAAGTTCGGACGTGTTGAACACGACGCCACCAAGTTGGGAGACCCTTTCCGTCCATTGCTGTAAATCCACGGTGTTTGAGTTCACGCCCGAGAGCCCCCTCGGGTCCGCGGGGGGTTCCATTCCACTGCAGAAAGTGAGCTGGGTTGCCCACCACGCTGAGGAGCCTTCTTTAGGGGATAGCCCCTCTTAGGAAAGTAGCTAACGGTTCCAAGAACTTCCGCGTGCCAGGCACTGCCTTAAACCAATGTGCGATTTCTCATTAAATCCTCCGCACAAACGTATGAGATAGTAGGTATTGCTATCGGCCCCATATCACAGATGAGGAAACGGAGGCTAGAAGCATTACAACTTGCCTAGGAATCCCTGATCCCAGAGTCCAAGTTATACTGATGCCTCTTGGATACTTACTGTATGCCAGACTTAGCCTTGTCCGTTCAGAGATGCACTGAATGTTTTAAAATGAAATGAAATGACAAATCCGGCCCCGTAGTCACATTAGGCACGTTTTGCACCAGTCTGGAGTCATCTCCGTCATTACAGAGCATCCTTCTGGTCAGGGCTGGTCTAGATACTATATACCAACATAACTTTCAGATGTTAATAGACGTGAATAGTATCCAGAATGACAGGAAAGGACTCTGAGGTCCACAGAGGGACTCTGAGTCACCTCCCCAAGCTCCTGCAGCCTCAAGGCTGGACCTCAAATCAGTCTGACTTTGAACCCCCCACTCTTTTGTCCACCAGGCTCCACTTTCCACCCTTTGGAAGGAGTGAGATAATCAATCAACAGAGAGTCCCGATTTGATGATCTGTTGGAAAAAAAATCATAATTGTCTGGGGCAGCTGGGTGGCTCAGTCGGTTGAGTGTCTGAGTTCGGCTCAAGTCATGATCTCGTGGTGTGTGAGTTCGAGCCCCCATGCAAGTCTCACTGCTGTCAGACTGTCAGCGCGGAGCCCGTTTTGGATCCTCTGGCCCCCTCTCTCTGCCCCTCCCCCGCTGATGCTCTTCCAAATAGAAATAAATATTTTCAAAAAATCATAATTTTCTTAAAAGGGGTTTTTGAAGAATATTAGCTAGTGGAAATAAACCAAAGCACAGGAATTCTAGCGTGAATACGGGCCGTTGCTGTTTTGAGGCTGACTTGTTGCTTCCTCTGCAGGATCATCATCGCCTTACCCAGGGCTCACACAGACTTCCAGAGTTTTCCAGGTCTTCAGGGGTAATGCTTTACTGGACGCAGTTGAAGGGATGGCTCGCGGAGGGACAAGGAAATGGGGTGGGGAGGGGTGGGGGGAGAACTCTTTTGCCAACATAAGCAATACCAATATTCATTTGTAACACATCGCAAACAGACCTTTCCTACCCGAGAGACTTCTTCTGTCTCGAATTTGAAGCCACCAAGCTCCGCGTGGGCAACAGACACCCCATCTGTATTTACTCTTCACTTGGAATGGACGGGTTAAAACATAATCCGAAAGCAGCAATGAAAGCATGATGCTTGGTGCCTCAAAGAGAGATATTTTACGTTGCCAACTAAAGCTAGATGCATATGCTTTATTTTTTTTTTTTCAACGTTTATTTATTTTTGGGACAGAGAGAGACAGAGCATGAACGGGGGAGGGGCAGAGAGAGAGGGAGACAGAATCAGAAGCGGGCTCCAGGCTCTGAGCCATCAGCCCAGAGCCCGACGCGGGGCTCGAACTCCCGGACCGCGAGATCGTGACCTGGCTGAAGTCGGACGCTTAACCGACTGCGCCACCCAGGCGCCCCGTAGATGCATATGCTTTAAAGACCGGCTTGTGGGAAGACGGAGTTAATGTTCTGCTGGGACGATCGAGGAGTCGAATCCGGACCCTCCCTGGCCTGTGTGCCACCCGCTTCCAGGCCGGCAGGATTCTTCCTCAGACAGCAGCCCGCATCCAGCAGGCTCGGTCTGATGGGCTGTAAGCAGTGGTTTCCAAAGTTGGCTGCGCTTAGAGCTTCCTAGAACTCCGAGCTTCTGCAGACCCATCAAATCGGAGTGCTGCGGGTCGGGCTGGGTATCACTAGTTGTCCAACTCCCCCAGGTAACTCCAAGGAGCAGCTAAGATTAAGCCAGCAGCCGTAAGCATGGTCCCCACGAATTCCGGATCCCGCTCTCCCTCATCGACGTGGGTGCCGGCTGTCAGGGGAGTTAGAACGGCTCCCACCTGCTCTCCTCAATGGCGCATCGCTGGCTGGCAGGTGCAGTGGGGGGGAGCCTGTGAAAACTGAGGCCAGGCCTGTTATGTCACACGCCTATTGTGTCAGTGCGTCTGGCACTCGGGGCGGGCTCCGCTCTTCTTCCATAAAGTGAGGGGTCAGGCTGACTGGTCCTCAGCAACCTTCCTGTTTTCAGATGATGCGATACCATTAAGAGGAATCGAAGTGAGGGGAACACAGTAATAGAGAAAGGGAAGTGTGAATAAAGAAGAAATCCACCCACACGGCAACCGTATTGGATCGCTTCGAATACTAGGTACCCACAGCCATTGCTGGATACACATGGGAGTCATGCGAGACGGGCTCGTGGCATTGGATGGCGAAAAATGCTTTGTCACAAAACAGTTTGTGACTTTGTTGCAAGGCCGTGGGTTCAGGGATCTGCAGAGTTTGGCCCGAGAGAGCTGGGACCTTCAGTTCGCCGCAGGCATCGGCTTGTGTCCTCCCCTGGCACTCCTTTTCCTGGCCAGTGAGTTGAGCTTTATCTACCCCGAGCTGCTGTGGAATCACCTCTTGTCCACAACAGGCATGGTAGCAGCAGAGACCAACATGAACCAGCCGAATGTGTAACCACCCGAGTCAAGGCTGGCTGCGGGACGCCCTTGTTGGATACCAAGGTGACCACAGGGAGGCAGTATAGCCCAAGATTTCCGTTGGTTCCTTTGAAAAGACTTTCAAGCGTTTAAAACACGAGTTACCATCGTAAGAAAAAGAAACTCAACCAAGTTCCTGAAACATGACGGAACCACAATGACACAGAACTTATGATCAAATTAAAGTAGTGACAATATGAAGCCAAAAATAAGTAAGCCTTGGAAAAAACGCTTGTAGACAAAAACCTAAGGCACGGCGCGCCTGGCTGGCTCAAGTCAGTTGAGCGTCCGACTCATGATTTCGGCTCAAGTCATGATCCCAGGGTCGTGGGATCAAGCCGCAGCGTTGAGCTCTGCACTGGGCATAGAGCCTGCTTAAGATCCTCTCTCCCTCTGCCCCTCCCCATATGTGCTCACTCTCGCTGTCTCTCTATCTAAAAAGAAAAAGAAAAGAAAAGAAAATACGGCACCGTCGCAACATCTATCTACAGAAATGTTCAAGCTTGGCTGTCTTTCAGGAAAATACCAAGCAAGACTTACATAGTGAGTTTTACTTAAAAGCAAAAGAACTCTGTTTCCTCCCAGGAGCAGCAGCATCTCAGGGTGTAGGAGTTCTCCACGCCCTCAGGTTAAGCAGGGGTGTGCGAACAAGCTATGAAGGAGAGCAGTCCAGTCGTTCACAGCCACGCCCCTTGCTCACATCTCCACATCTCCTGTGCCTTCATCAGAAAGTCAACAATGAAACTCCGATGTTCCTGTTGAGGAGTCTGTCCTTCCCTTGGATAGGAAAGCAGTGACCTGAGTTAATCACAACAGTGGCAAGACTGGTAGCCTTTTAGCTGGAGGGATTTGGAACCTTGGGATACACGTGTGAACGGAATCCTAATGTCTGAATTTGCACATTTTCCCTCCCCGCTCAGGGCGTTCACTTTACTTGGAGTTTATCCATGGCCCACACGTAACTCCCTCCATGACAGACGCCCCTGGGCCGGGGAGCAGGTGTCTTCACCCAGGATGTGATGAGTGGAGTCAGAACCTGAAAGTCACGATGAGTTCAAGCCTGTTTGTCAATCTAAGGACTGGGGCACAGGAGGGGTGGGCCCAGGAGGGCCCACAAAGTGAGGGGCGTGGGGTGGATGGAACTGTGCCCCGGACCCTTCCTCTACTCCGACTCAGTCCCCTCCCTCCCTTCCTTGGGTCACGCCTCCCGTTGAGGGAGGTGGAAGGCGGTCTTTCCGGTTGTTAGGGAAAAGCTGTCCTAAAACCGGCTCCAGCTGCCCTTGCCTTCTGTTCATTCCCCGGATGTCCAAGTAGGACCGTGACCTACCTGGTCTCAAGACCAGCCTGCCCCAGGCTGTAAATGCCACCTGGGCCAGTCGCCTCTTCCCGGAGCACCTGTTCTCTCTGGGGATAAGAGACACGTGCACAGAAAGCCAAACGTCAAGGACAACTCCATGGTCATCACTGCAATTACAGGCAAGTTTTTAGAAGGGATTTGAAATGAAAGAAAAGCAACCTTTATAGCAGCCAGGTCCTCGCGTGTCATGTGTCTGCAGTTTGGGATTACAGAGCAAGGACCAGACTGTGACATCGTATGTCTTCTTCATTTTCTTGTTGTAATTTTTTTTTTTGAGTTTAGTTATTTTAAGAGAGAGAGAGAGAGCATGCACATGTGCACATGTGAGCAGGGTAGGGGCAGAGAGAGAGAGATAGAGAGAGAGAGAGAGAGAATCGCCAGCAGGCTCCGCACCATCAGCACAGGGCCTGACTCAGGGCTTGAACCCACAAACCATGAGATCATGACCTGAGCCAAAATCAAGGGTCAGATACTTAACCGACTGAGCCACCCAGGTGCCGCTAGGCCTTCCTCATTTTCAAACACAGACAACTGGCGTGGGCTTACACATACATCGATTTTCTTTTTTTCTTTTTTAAATGTGTCAATTCTTTTGCTCCAGTAGTAGAATTAGATTAGAAACTGGAAAGTTTTCAGTGTCTGTTGCTCAGAAATGCCACCCTTAGAGGCAGCATCTTCAGACAAAGTATTCTGGCAATTTGACCCAGGAAGGGGGGGCAACTTTTTTTTTTTTTAATTTTTTTTTTTCAACGTTTATTTATTTTTGGGACAGAGAGAGACAGAGCATGAACGGGGGAGGGGCAGAGAGAGAGGGAGACACAGAATCGGAAACAGACTCCAGGCTCCGAGCCGTCAGCCCAGAGCCCGACGCGGGGCTCGAACTCCCGGACCGCGAGATCGTGACCTGGTTGAAGTCGGACGCTTAACCGACTGAGCCACCCAGGCGCCCCGGGGGGCAACTTTTAAAAAATATTTCAAAGGAAGTATAGCTCTCTGTGCATGTACGTACGGAGTTTTCCAAAACAGTGACTTAACAAAATCCTTTCACGGTTTTGTTTTGCTTTGTTTGTTTGTTTGTTTTTTAAATTTTTAAAAATGTTTATTGAATTTTGAGAGACAGACTGAGCAGGAGTGGGGGAGGGGCAGAGAGAGAGAGAGAGAGAGAGAAGGAGACACAGAATCCGGAAGCAGGCTCCAGGCTTTGAGCTGCCAGCACAGAGCCTGGTGTGGGGCTCAAACCCACAAACGGCAAGATCACGACCTGAGCCGAAGTTGGACACTTAACCCACGGAGCCACCCAGGCGCCCGGCTTTCGCAGTTTTGAACGCTATTCGCTACATGTGCGCTTGACGGAAAGAATAGGCATACGGATATTTTACAGGGTGATTTTTTACTAGGCAAAGGGTTTTCTTCCAAGCGATTTGTAACTTTCTATATACATGAGCCGGATCACATCATACATGATATGTATTCGACACACAAAGATATCAGAGTGCCTTTGAGTTGACCCAGAGGCTAGGTCATAGGATACTTGTGCCCTTGAAACGACCTCAAGAGCACTTCCGGCTGCTCCCCGTCGACACCCGCGCTCTCAAGGTCATATTTCAGAGCTGAGAAACATCAGTAGCACCTCTTATTATTCTGATACCTTCACCTTGTGAGGGAGTCTCACTGCTTTGATGTCGCCTCACCTGATCTCTCCCAAATGGTCTTAGCTCCTCCCGGATTCCAAACCATCTCGGGCAGGTACAAGAAAGTACAAGGAGCAACTGCCAAACACGAAATCATGACCCTGTCTTTGAAAGGAATAGATCCCTTAGTGTTCGGGGGGGGGGGGGGGGTGTCGGGAGAAGGCGTCTGGAAGGAGAGTCTAAAGCCACCACACTCAGCCTGAAACACCGAGTTCCGTAAAATGGTGCTTCTCGGAGCTGAGTCAGCTGGAGGCGGCCTGTTTCCAAATGAATCTGTCCCTTCTCCCCTCTGCCCACTGCGAGTTAACTCCGGAAGACAACGCTTAGGGAGGCAGTGGTGTGTCCTGGGCGGGCAGAGACTTAGTCATCCCGGCTTCCCTCCCCGCTCTGGGGCGTCTTTTTGCTTAGTGCTTCTAAAACCCTGGATGTTCATTAACTACACAGTGGGCCCCTGGATGTCATAGTTGACGTAAACGTGTTCCCAGGCCTCAGACTCCCCGCATTTCCTAAACCTAGTGCTTCCCAGCCCCCTGGAGACGCCCCCCGGTTGGAGCTGGGTTGGGAGGGACAACTCCAAAGGCAGGAGCGGCCACCGCTAGAGAGCCCAGGTTCTGTCTACGGAAGGCTGTGTTCAAGCTGGCAAAACCAGAGGCTTCCTCTTGCACCGGCCCCTCCTGGTTTCGATGCAAGCCTTGGCCCCTTTCCATGCCTGAGGTTTCCTTAAGGGCATCTCCAGTCCTCGTGCGTGAAGCCTAGAGGTTCTCTCTGCCTCCCCACGGCCCCTCACCTCCAACCCCAATCCACCCCAAGTTCTGTTGACTCTCACCCCGCATGCTGCGAGGGTGTCCCCATCTCTGGTGCCCGGACCTACATGGAAAGCCTCCTCGCCTCACCCGACCTAAAGGCTCACCTTTCTAGGCCATCGTTCGGCCGCGCAACGAGCTTCCGGCGACAGTGGCCGGGGATCCCCCCCCCCCCCCCCCTGCTCTGCTCTGGCTTTGACAAGCGGTGCTGTGCACGCTCCCTATGGTCCAGGCTCGCCTTGTCTCTCCCCAGCCAGTGCCGACCCCCCACCGCAGAGCCGCCCCGCACATGTGCGGGGCCTGCAGGCCTGGAGCTAACCTTCCTCCCCTCTCCCCTTCTCCCTGAAGAAGCCCTCGAAGCTCTCACCCGGTCCTGATCGCCTGTGGAACTTACCAACCACACCCTGGAGGGGAGATCGCTCTTGGAAGAGCTCGTTTCTTAACAGATCACCCACAAGCACCTGCTTTCAGCGCACTTACAACCTGCACCTGTTGCCTCGAGCAGATCAGAAACCGTACAGTGTGCATCTTGATTGGTTTTGTTATTCCTGTTCGGGTCACCGAACTCAAGAATTAGCAGTTCTCTGGGGATTTTTTTTTTTATAATGAAATTTTTGCAGCAAAGGAAGAGTTTGCCAATAAGTTGTTGTGTGCGGAGGGGAGGTGAGGAGGTTTGCTATGTCATCAACATATATTGATTCGGCTTTCCAGACGTGACGGGCTTAAATGGTGGGATAGATAGCCAGGTGCACGGATGACTCTTAGGCCCTCTATGACAGTAACTTCCTTTTTAAAAGGGTCACTCCCGCCCCTAGGCTGTGTACAAACACCTGGTCCAGGTCACAAGCCGACAGAGATTTCCTGCTCTCCGGTGGATCGGGTGTAAACCGAGCTTGCTCTGTCGGGGGCCTTTCCCTGGAAGACAGGACAACGTTTGCAGAAGCGCCTGGCGATGTGCTTTTGGAAGAACACCAAGAGGTAGCTTCTGAACTTCTCCCCGACGAAGGCGTAGATGATGGGGTTGATGCAACAGTGCGTCATTCCCAGGGTCTCCGTCACCTGCATGGCTTGGTCCAGTCTGTTGGAGCTACTGCAGTTATTGAGGCCAAAGGACTCCGGGAAGGTGCTCAGCAGGAGGACGATGTTGTTGGGGGCCCAGAAGAGAAAGTAACCGATCATGATCACGAAGATGAGCTTCACGGCCCTGTGCTTCTTCTTCTCATTCCGACACCGGAACAGGGTCCTGAGGATGGCCGAGTAGCAGACGATCATGACGAGCAGGGGCAGGACCAGGCCCAAGACGGTCATCTTCAGTGTCTGGAAGTTCTTCCAGAAATGATACTGATTGGATGGAAAATGAGGGCTGCACGTAAAACGAGAACCCTCTTTCTGGGATCTGCTGAAGATACACCCCGGCAGAGAGGCGACCACGGCCGCCGCCCAGGTGACCGCACTTGTCACCGCCCCAAAGGTGACCGTCCTGGCCTTTAAAGCGAACACAGCGTGGACGATAGCCAGGTACCTATCGACGGTCAGGAGGATGATGAAGAAGTTTCCGCCAAAGTACCCGACGTGATAGAGCCCGGTGACCGTCTTACACATCGCATCCCCGAAGACCCACCCGTTGGCGGCATAGTGGGCCCAGAAGGGGAGGGTGAAGAGGAAGAGCAGGTCGGAGATGGCCAGGTTGAGCAGGTAGATGTCAGTCATGCCCCTCAGCTTTTTGCAGTTGACGAGGATGAGGACGACCAGCAGGTTGCCCACGAAGCCCGAAAGGAACACGAGTGAGTAGAGCGGAGGCAGGAGCCTGGCTGCGATTTGCCTCACGTCAGTTTTCTGGCAGGGCTCCGACAGCTCGTATTCAATGTCATAGTAGGGGCTCGTGGCTTGATAATCCATTTTGCTCGACGCTGTGAATAAAGAAAAAGTGATCGTCTATGATACCCCAGAATGTACTTGGCGGTGGTCCGCCATGGGTGCAGACCGTCTTATCCACGAACAGGCTTTTCAACATTGGTACGTAGGTTTCTACATTTAACGGAGCTCCCTTGTTTGGCCAAAAGAAAGAAAGAAAGAAAGAAAGAAAGAAAGAAAGAAAGAGAAAGAAGAAAGAAAGAAAGAAAAGGAAAAAGAAAGAACTTTTTCAGGAAAAGGAAGGATCGCTATCACCTTTGCTCACTGGAAGGAGACCGTGACTCTTGGGGGGGGGGGGTTCACAAAAGCATCGTCTGACTCAATAAAACCTGACGCTCTGTAGCCACGTGGGACGAATGAAGCTTTAACAACGTCAAGAAACCGACTCAGGCGCTGTCTAACACTGTCTTACCATCTCTGCTGCAGCTGCCTTCCCTGGGGTGAGCTTATACAGAGCGTCCCCCGGAGTGTGTGTTGCTAACCATGGACGGTTCCCAAGGGCACCCTGTGGGCCAACAACTTCACACCCATTCATTCAATTAATCCTCACGGTCACCCTATGAGTCAGGTCATGTTATCGTCCCCATTTTGCAGATTAGAACTCAAGGCACAGAGAGGATGAGTAACTTGCCCAACCACACACAGCTAGAAAGCAGCTGATTTTGAAGGCAGGCAGCCTGCACTCTCATCCAGCAGCTACCTAGTCTCTCGCTTCTTGGTGAGGGAAGTGGAGTGTGGTATCGTCAGCCTGGCACCTCGACGCGGTCCGGATGAAACGGGCCGCTGCCCAAGTCCCCCGAGAGGGTCGTAGCAGCCAGTAGCCAGCTATAAAGTCCAGGCTGCCATTCTCACGTGTAGTCTAAGTTCGTGTTTACAGTTCCCGAATTGCTATGATTAAGAGCTCCCGCACATACCCAAGCAATCGAGGTAGAAAACATCTCAGGTGCCACCATGCATATTCTGGGTTTGCTCAGCCCCTCCATGACCCGCTGGCTAGCCTGGTCTATTTCGGTTCCATTTCCTGGTAGAAGTTTCTTTAATAAATCCTCGTGGGTTTCATGCTTCCTGTCCCTCGGATTAGGTAGCAAGGAGACACATACAGAAAATTTCACCTTAAATTCTGAGCCAGAGCAAGAACCATATATTAAAGGACACGAAATGCGCTGTAGAGCTGATATAGTAAAGGGAAAGTTTATTTGCTTTTTGTAGTCCAATATGAATTCGGACAATTTTTACCCTTCCCTCTTTTCTGAGAAAAACAAACGAAAAAACTGGACTTACATACAACTCGTCTTGGACATACATTCACAGGGCATCCTGCCTGGTCAGTTTCAGTTCTTACCAGAAGATCATTCTGCCAAGATTTTGGCTAAGAATCATCTCTCTGAAAAGATTTCTTTTGAAAGGTGAAGTTTGTTCCTTCCTTCCTTCCTTCCTTCCTTCCTTCCTTCTTTCTTTCTCCTTTCTTTCTTTCTTTTTCTTTCTTTCTTTCTTTCTCTTTCTTTCTTTCTTTCTTTCTTTCTTTTAAATATTGCTCCCTTTACAACAATCTTTCATTCACAATCATGTTTTGTATCTTCGATGTTATCACAGTTTGAAATTGATTCTAAATTCTAACTCTTTTCTCCTCTCGAAGATTATGATTTAAGATAGCTCTACCAGCATCTGGTGTGTGTCCAGTCTTCTAGGGTTTCCTGTAAAGCTTTTTACTCATCACAGAAGCCGAGCTAACTAACAGACAGAGTGGCTGAGGGATGACTTACCAGGAGGGTTCTTGTAGGGGAACGGATGTCTCAGCTGCTCTGGCTAGCTGAGTTGTGCAAATCAAACATATAGGCAGCATAAAAGTAGGAAATGCATGGTTTCTACTGAAAGGGGGAGGCGGAGTTTTAATGAATAAGTACATTTCAGGGCCAAAAAAAAAATGAAACAGTTCTTCTTCTTCTTTCCTTTTCTTTTTAATTGAACTTAAAATAGGCCAGAGACTAGATTTCTGGCCTGAAAGTTTATTTGTGGGCTTCCCTGACGACACTATTTTCTTTTGTTTTCTGCTCATGCAACTACACAGAGTCTATTAGAAAATAGAAGGACTGAAGGATATTAGCGCTAGAAAAACATTCACATTTATCGGGTCAAACTTCCTCATTCTGCCCAAAGAAATTGCTGCTTCAGAGGCCAATGATTTATTTGTATAAGACCACAAGGCTTATCAATGGTGAGGCTGAACAGTTGAGATTCTGATTCTCTTAAGACTTGCCTGCAATGAAAGCCACGGAAACCAACTTGAAATTGATAGGGGATGCTTCACGTGAAGCCCGTGGTCCCCTTTAGCCACTGTCTCCCCCATCCCCTGTGCCCAGCCCAGCCCACACCCATACCTCAGGCCCCAGTACTATTTTTCTCTGCAGACAAAAACAATTGGTCATCTAAAGGGCTTTTTTTTTTTCAAATGTTTTTATTTATTTTTGAGAGAGAGACAGAGCCCAAGGGGGGAGGGGCAGAGAGTGAAGGAGACACAGAATCCGAAGCAGGCTCCAGGCTCTGAGCTGACGCAGGGCTTGAACTCATGAACTGCGAGATCATGACCTGAGCTGAAGTCAGACGCTTAACCAACTGAGCCACCCAGGTGCCCCTAAAGGGCTTTAACTGTAGGCTCTCACGTGAGCAAAACACATTGCCCATCTTCCTTGGGGTCGGATACATCGTGGGGCACGTCGTTACGAATTTCCTCTACCCGGTCGCTATTTTGCAGCCCTCCAAACCGGCTGGTGTTCGTGAGCGCCTGCACCATGCCAGATACACAGGCAGCAGAGATCCTCTCTCCAAAGAAAGTCTATCTGTAGTGATGAGAAATTTCCCACATAAAGTGAGCAGGAACGGACCAAAGAATAGGGTCAGGTTCAGGATTCTAGGACAATACCACCTGCAGGCACATGGAGCTTTCTTGGTGGTTGGTTACTTACCTAAAAACCTCAACTGTTGATGGCAGAGCTGAAAACACTGCGGGAGAGCCAGCCTGAGCCTCAAGAGCGCCCTCTGGGGTCTTCCGTTTTGTCCACGACAGAATCAGAAGCGTTGGCTTGTGTGGTCTGAGAAAAGGCGGAGGAGACTCCAAACCTGGGGGGCGCAGCATAATGCAGGGCTAAGCAGGTGGCTTCCGCAGCCAGCCTGCCTGAGCTTGAAGCCCGGCCCAACCCTCAGCTTTCTCTTCTGTGGGATGGGCTGAATAATGGGTTGCCTCATAGGTTTGTGGGGAGGGGCTCATGAGGCACCCACATCCAGAATTTGGCACGTAATATACACTCGATAAACATCAACCCCCCTAGCTACTCATTCCGTGATCCTTTCCTAGGGAGAGTTTATTTTATAAAAGGTTAACAAAATTGGTTCCCTGGGGTCCTTGTCTAGAGGAGGGTAGTATCAGCAGACTGGAAGCTGAAAGAGAGAAGTTAATGACTGGCGCTTGGAGAACAGGAGGAAATGATGGCTGGGGGAAGGCAGAAAAGCTACAGAAATAGCCCAGCAGCAACCACCACCCATCCAGGGCATACGCTTGTGTTACAACAGAGCCCAGCCCTGGTCATCATAACCGGGAGACTGAATCGGGAACAAAATCTCCGAGTTCATCCCGTGCGCGTAACTCAAGAGGGAACGCTTAGGAACCGGACTCTGCAGACCTGCTCCAGGGTTACGTCCCGGCATCAGCCTTTATTTTTTTTATATTTTTTAATTTTTTTTTCAACGTTTATTTATTTTTGGGACAGAGAGAGACAGAGCATGAACGGGGGAGGGGCAGAGAGAGAGGGAGACACAGAATCGGAAACAGGCTCCAGGCTCCGAGCCATCAGCCCAGAGCCCGACGCGGGGCTCGAACTCACGGACCGCGAGATCGTGACCCGGCTGAAGTCGGACGCTTAACCGACTGCGCCACCCAGGCGCCCCCCGGCATCAGCCTTTAACTACTTGCCTCTGAACAAGTTTCTGAAACTCCTCCATGCCTTGGTTTTCGTATCCTTAAACATGGGGCAACACACACACACACACACACACACACCAACCAACCCAACACACAAACCTATTCGATAAGTCTGTGGTCAAGATCAAAGGATATAACAAGGGCAGAGTGTTTCCCAGATATCAGCCCCCTGTGGGCTACTTAAGTGTGCTGTATATTTTGCAAAAATGTGGGTTCACAAAATGGGTAGCAAATGAATGGATATACAATTTCGCAGAAAATAGGGAGTTTTGGGTCTTCTGAGACCAGCTTTGTCTTCGCTGGTGCTGTGTGGACGTGTGGAGCTCTCAGATGCTGCCGAACGATGTTACATTTCTGCATGTGCCCGTGGCTGGCTTTCGTTTTCACCACCAGGGCTGGGGCTTTGCCCTGTGTTCCGCGTGTCCAGCGTCAGGGTCGCTGAGGATGTGACGGCAGGCTTGCCCCCAGGGGGCAGTGTGGAGCAGGCTTGGAGTCCCAGACTGCGCTGCCTTTAGCAAGAGATTCCCCTCTGCCTTTCCACTTCCTCATCTGTCAAGTGATGCCCTCGGTCCCCGGCGGTTCCGAAGGCAGCTCCCCCCTTCGGTACTCTAGATGACTGTGTGGCCATGCCGGTTTGGACAACACGCACTGGAGGGGAAACGGGGTGATGATGCATATACGGGCTGAGACAGGGAGGCACAGCTTAGCAGGTGTCTTGTTTATGCCTCTCCGGTTTCTGGGTCCAGGGGTGGATTCTGGCCATCTCTCAGGATGGAGTTCATCCCGGGGAGTCACAAGCGAGGACCCCTGGGCACTTCTGCAGTGTAGAATCAAGGGAACATTTCAGTCTGTCTAATGTATGAAGTTAGGGAAAACAAAACAATGGAAAGTAAGGGAAAAAATCAGACATAGGCTTACAATCTCAAAACAGTCCTTTTTTTTTTAATGTTCATTTTTGACACAGACAGAGGTCACGTGGAGAGGTGGCAGAGAGAGAGGGGGCCACAGAATCCGAAGCAGGCTCCAGGCTCTGAGATGTCAGCACAGAGCCCCACGCGGGGCTCGAACTCATGAACCCTGAGATCCTGACCTGACTCAAAGCCAGATGCTTAGCTAACTGAGCCACCCAGGTGCCCCTCAACACAATCCTTTTAAACACGGGATGTGTCTCCATCCGGACTTTTTCCCACGTATACCTTTTGGTTCATTTTCCCACACATACACCAGTTCTACATGCTTCTCTCTCTGTTTTCTTTCTTTCTTGTTTTGCTAAAGATCACAGTATAGGCTTTTCATCGGGTTATTAAAAAAAACCGCTCCCTCTCTGTGACTCTTCCGTTGTTATTTTTATGGTGGATTTATTTATTTATTAATTACTCGTTTTATGGCAGTGTACTTTAGAGGCAGCAAAGTGTACTGATCCTAGGTGCACAGCTTGGGGAAGTTCCGGTATGCACACGCCCACATAACCACCTTCCCCCTCACCGATCGAGGTGATAGGGAATTGTCCCATCACCCCAGAAGGTCGCCTTGCGCCGTGCCCAGAGGTAAGGGCCACTCTGACTTCTGTCACCGGGGATCCTCATGTGCCTCTCCTTTAAGTCCATATAAGTGGAATCGTAGATGCTACCCTCTGTCACGTCTGGCTTCTCTTGTTCGACGGAATGCCATAACCAGTCTCGCCAGAGCCTTGCTATCAGACGTTCCAGCTCCTTCCGTCGGTCTGCACTACAACAGCCTGTTTCCAGTATCTGCTGTCAGTGCTCTGTGACTCCCACCAAGGAGGACACTCCCAGTGTCCCCAAAGCCACCTTCCCCAAGAAATCCAGAGAATCCCCGTGGTCCTCAAAGAAACAGGAAGAATCCCTCCTTACTGACATTTTGTCACCTGCGTGCCTTAGCAATGATGCCTTAGCAATGGCCCGTGGCTCCCAGCACCACTTCACCTTCTGCCTCAGACACACGACGCGGTGAGTGGGGCTGGGGGTCATCACGCTGTCCTCTCTAGACTAATGTCTCTGTGGTCCAGGCCCTTCCCGGGATGGCGGGGGTGGGGGGGGGTGGCGAATGCAGTGCAACGCACCGATTAAGGGCTGTGAGAGGCCCAGGGTGACTTTGGCAGATCGGATGACACCTGAACCTCTGTGTTGAGGTCTACGCAAAACAGGATATCATGTAGGACTTTTCCTGTTGCCCCAGAACAGGCGGTTGCAGCCTGAGGCTGAGGGCAGGGAGGTGTTACGTACCCTCCAGTTCTAAGGAAACCACTGACACCGGGTTACCCGTCTCCCTCGGGGGCTCACAACTGTGCCCCCAGTTGTCGTGTCAACTCCTCCCACCCCAGTCCTATAAGGAGACACATCTGGGCAGGAAAGGCTTGTAGAAAAGGGTGGGATTGGTGGGGAGGTGAGAGGGGGCTCCTGTCCCCAAAGCCAAGGGTGTGTGGGGGTCTGAGAGAATTGTGCGAGGAATGGGAGGCCAGCACCTCTTTTCTGGGTGGGGCATCCCCCGGGCAGCCGGCCAGCCGGGCAAGTGAGGAGGGGACTGGAGAGCCGAGGTGGTGGACACAGGGCAGCGAGGCAGCAAGGAGGGCTCGAAGATGTGAGACGCCCCAGGGTCAAGTTCCAAACGTAGTGCCGAAGTGACCGCGTCCAAAGAGTTCGCCAACTGCAATCACTCACCGTACCCAGGGCCAGCCCTCCCCCCAATTCACGGGAGGTCCGCTCACCAGCCCGGATGCCTCTTCCCTCATGACAAGCTGCTTCTTGGTGACTGCTGGTGGCCTTTGGGCTGCTGGCTGATCTTCCTGAAGCTTCCCTGAAGCCCTGGCCAATCTTCTATTTGTTAGGGAAACCCTGATAAGGAGAAAAAGGCAAAGTGGCAGGAGGGGGTCTGGGTGGCTCGCTCCCAGGAGGCGGCAGGGCCAGCTGCTTTGAGCGTCGTCGCGCATCGCGGATGACAGCAGGGGGGAGGAGGGGCTCTGCCAAGCCCCCAACTCCACCAGAAGTCTTAAGACACCCGTCCCTGGGAATGATGATCTTCTCTGACGTCTGCTTGACTCAAACTGCCCACTCAAGTGTTCTCCTCGGGATAAAGACAGGGTTTCCGCTTCTAGAATGGAGAGGGTTGGCAGCTTTTACGTGGCGCTTTCCCTGGTGGCACTAAAATCCCACTGTAGCCATTACCACTGTGATGTAGGGCTTTCATCGAGTTAGCTACCCTCTCCTCTGGGCTCTCGGATGATTTCACATCGACCTCTATCTCCGTACTCTGCACTGTGCCTGCTGATTTGCAAACACTCCATCCTCCACCCCTCCCCGCCCCCACCCCCCGTCCCTGCACTTGGAGGTCTGAGTACGGGGGAATTGACACATCGTCCTTATGGACCTGCCCCAGACCGGCGCGTGACGGATCCCCAGGCATGCTTGTCACCCTGAATTCCAGGATGGAACCACAAACAGATACTTTTCCAAATTTTATTTAGAAAGCCACCCTGTACCGTATGTACTAATTCCCTTTTGTGCTTCTTGGCAAACAGCCCCCGCGGCCCGGTGGCTTCAAACAGCGAGCACGGACCGCTTGCCCCTGTGACACGTGGCTGCCGTGTGCCCGGGCTCTGGCCGTGTTCTCTGCGTCTTCCTGCTGGCTCGCCACAGTGCCTGGTGTGGCCCGGGACGCACCTTCCGGTGGCTGAGCAGGGGGAGTCAGGGGCTCGGCCCAACCACTCTACCCCTCTGTGTGGCTGAAGCAGATGTCCCTCCGCTCACTCTTCGGTGGCCGAGCCTCCTGGGGAGGGGGTTGGGGGGGGACACCTGCAGGGCACACTGTCAGTCACACGGCGAGGACGAGAATGTGTAATCGCACAGGGGAAGGAGGGAAAAGCGAAAAATAAGACAATCTAAGGTTTATCATTATTATTATTGTGGTTAGAACACTTCACACGCCTTCTACCCCCCCCCCCCCCCCCGCCAGATTTTTAAGTGTATCATACATCATTCTATCTACAGGTAGAATGTTGGAAAGCAGATGTTTGGAACTTGACGCCTTGTATAACTGGAATTTGGGGCACTTTGGTAGACGTATAGAGAAAATGCGGCATATACATGCAGTGGAATATTACTCAACCTTACAGAGAAGGATGTCCTGCCTTGTGCGGCAACATGGGTGAACCTTGGGGACGTTATGCTGGGTGAAAGAAGCCAGTCGTGGGAGGATGAATAATCCACGATTCTCCTTTACGGGGTGTCTAAAATAGTCAGAACCGTGGATGAGGTGGTTGCTAGAGGCTGGGGAGAGGAGAAAATGGGGAGTCGCTAATCAGATTTTTAAAAAAATTTTTTTAAATGTTTATTTATTTTTGAGAGAGAGAGAGAGAGAAAGAGAGTGAGCAGGGGAGGGGCAGAGAGAGAGGGAGACACAGAATCAGAAGCAGGGTCCAGGCTCCGTGCTGTCAGCCCAGAGACCCATGGGGGGGGGGGGGCAAACTCACGAATCTTGAAATCATGACCTGAGTCAAATTCAGACACTTAGCCAACTGAGCCAACCAGGCGCCCCCCCCCCAGATATATATATATATATTTTTAAAAAACAATATAGTGCGAGCATTGATTCATTTTCCAAATCATAGCTTTAAAAAACCCCAATATTTCCATCTCATCACCAAAACAACATTTCATGCATTCATTCAGATGATACAAATACCTGAAGGTGAAGCATGCACTCCCCTCTCCAAACACACGCTTCTTTCCGGAGCCTTCTCTGGCTGTGAAGTGGGAAAGCAGAAGCAGAGCAACTTCCAGCTCCTGAGTTGCCAGGTTCCAGAAGCCCCGTGTTTCCTGCTTGCACCAGCTCCGAAATGCACTGGGTCCCTGCATGGCTGTTTTCCACTTGGCTCCGCCGAGATAAAAGTCTTTGCTTCCTTAAGTGACCCAACGCCCCTCCTTTACAAATTGGGTTTCAACGTTTGGTTAGGGCTCCGTGCGATAGAGGAGCTCCCAATCCAAACCGGACAGTCTGAGCCTCAATGAGGATATCCACAAAGCACCGAAGCGTCCAAACAGCATCAAACCCCTGACGTCCCGGGCTGCGCGAGGACACAAAAGAGATGTCTGGCAGGGGGTCCGGGAGAATAAAGACACAGTTGGGATGGCAGTTGTGGAGTATGTGCTGTGATCCCCATGATACTAGTTAGACACCAATCACTAGGCAGATCACAGACCCGACTCCCCGATCGACATGGTTTGTGCTGCACTGGTAGTGTTCCCAGCATCCCGCGCTCTCACATTTTAAGCTCAAAGCCAGATTTCGGTGACTAATACGGTATTTTCAGACTTGACCTAAGAGCAACTCTT
Organism: Prionailurus viverrinus; assembly: GCF_022837055.1. Lineage (NCBI taxonomy): Eukaryota > Metazoa > Chordata > Mammalia > Carnivora > Felidae > Prionailurus > Prionailurus viverrinus. The sequence continues at coordinate 15,315,283 of NC_062562.1, read as the reverse complement.
CAAATGACGCTTTGCCCCATTTACAAGTTGTAGTTTTAGGTTTACTTCTATTTTTACTCGAGGGTGATGATGATGATGATGAGTTTTATTTCTTTATTTTTTTTTACGTATCTGAACTCTACGCCTGTATCCAAAATTGAGGCGCTGGAAGGTAGTTTGCAAAAACGCTTTTCCCCAGCCCTTCTAGAGTCTTCCACCCTGCCTGGTGGGTTAGACCCTGACGTTCACAGGCCGCCTGTGACGTCCAAGGCAGGGCCTCTGTCACGTCTGCCGGGCCCCTTCTCTGTCCCGGCGACACACCCCGGGGCCCACACCTGTCGCTCCCTATCTCGCGGGCCCACTGAGGAGTTCTGGGTGCACCGTTTTCTACTCCCCACGGCTAACTCTCCTGGGGGCCGGGCAATCCTCTGGGCACCAGTGATGCGATGAGGCCTGGGGGAGGGTGGCAGAAGGGGCTAGGGCAGCAGGAAGCAGGGACAGGCAGCAAGATCCAAAGACATGAGGCCTCTACGGGTTCTGATGCCTCCTTCCTGGCCTTCCTGGCCTCCGATTCTGGAAAACACCGCTGGGGCAGTGGCCTCACACACCCTCCTGAGCTCCTGATGCAGGAACTAAGCCTTCACTCCTTCCTATCAGCACTACCTGCACCCCCCTCCCCCACCGCCCGCCTTTCCCTGGTTACGACCCGACGAGGGCTCTTATGTTTTCATCTCATTATAGATTACGCGTATTTTATTAACCAAGAACGTTCTTACATTTTTCCATCGGGGGAGGTGGCATGTGAGACGCGTGTGAACAACGGGGCATGGGGTTTGCTAGATTTCAGGTGTAGGGTGCGTGGTTATTGCAGATAAATCACAAGGAAGCAAAAATGCGTCCCGTGTTTGCACCGGAGAGGATGATTGGACCCAAAGTAAGCTCTCCGAGAGTTGTCATGGTTCCCAGGCTCTGGGACCCGGGGGTGGCGCGTGGGGGAGGCCTTCCAGGCGGGGCTGGGGACAATGCTGCTGAAACCTGCCTCCTCACCCAGGCTCAGCCACGCCCGCAGCTCCCTCCTCCTGGCACGGCCAGGACCCCACACGCCATCCCCCTGCGCCTGCTCAGTCCCCTCCCTGCCTCCAGCTGGGCCCCTGACCAGAGAGAGAGCACTGCGGGGCGAGTGAGGCGCAGGTGAAGGCTGGGAGAGGGGCATAGGCATTCTCCAGATGTGGCATTTCCCAGGAACTGGGGAGGAGCTCTTTGGAGAGTCACGGTCTGCACCCGCAGTTGTTCTGGAACATTCCCTGAGCGCCCGTTGGCCGCACGGGGAGGGGCGAAGTCTGTCTTGGTGAGTCCGACCCTGAGCTTCGTGCCTGAGAGGCTCGCCTGAGAGGCTCGCCTGAGAGGCTCACGGGCCTCCCTTCTCCAATGGACCCCCGAAGCCTTTTATCACATGCAGTTTTCCGTCCCCTCCCCCCCCCCCCCCCCCCCCCGCTTGATGGTCGGAGGCAAACCGTTACTCGTTTACAAGCCCGCGGACACCTCCTGCTCGCCTGTGGAAGGCGTGTATGTGGAACTCACTCGATCCGCGGTCTCCCCGTAGAAGACCGGGCACTGTTTGCAGAGATGCTTGGCGATGTGCTTTCGGAAGAACACGGAGAGATGCCTTCTGAACTTCTCCCCGACGAAGGCGTAGATGATGGGGTTGATGCAACAGTGCGTCATTCCCAGGGTCTCCGTCACCTGCATGGCTTGGTCCAGCTGACTGGTGCTCTGGCAGTCACTCACGTTAAAGGACTCCGGGAAGGTGCTCAGCAGGAGGACGATGTTGTTGGGGGCCCAGAAGAGAAAGTAAACGATCATGATCACGAAGATGAGCTTCACGGCCCTGTGCTTCTTCTTCTCGTTCCGACACCGGAACAGGGTCCTGAGGATGGCCGAGTAGCAGACGATCATGACGAGCAGGGGGAGGACCAGGCCCAAGACGCTCCTCGTGACTGCGTGGAAAGTCTTCCACCCTGGCGGGAAAGAAGGGCGGCAGGAGTAAAAAGAGTCTTCCCACTGCAACTTGTTAAAGACGCACCCCGGCAGAGAGGCGACCACGGCCGCCGCCCAGGTGACCGCGCTTGTCACCGCCCCAAAGGTGACCGTCCTGGCCTTTAAAGCGAACACAGCGTGGACGATAGCCAGGTACCTATCGACGGTCAGGAGGATGATGAAGAAGTTTCCGCCAAAGTACCCGACGTGATAGAGCCCGGTGACCGTCTTACACATCGCATCCCCGAAGACCCACCCGTTGGCGGCATAGTGGGCCCAGAAGGGGAGGGTGAAGAGGAAGAGCAGGTCGGAGATGGCCAAGTTGAGCAGGTAGACGTCAGTCATGCTCCTCAGCTTTTTGCAGTTGACGAGGATGAGGACGACCAGCAGGTTGCCCACGAAGCCCGAAAGGAACACGAGTGAGTAGAGCGGAGGCAGGAGCCGGACCGCGTTCTGCCTCACGTCGGTTTTCTGGCACGGTGCGCTGTAATCGTAGTCGTAATTGGTGGTGGCTTCCTCGTTGCCCCCCTGGTTGCCGGTTGTGAACAGAGACTGGGGTGTGGACAGCATGGGGTAGCTGAACAGGGCAAGCATGTCATTGTCGCCCATCTTCCTCCGCCCTGTAATCAGAGGACGAAATGATCACACACCGCGTGCCGGACATTAACAATGTCCCCGCTCCCCTTCAGCCCCGGCCCAGCGTTCGTCTTCCTTTCGCGACCACCTCCTTGAAAGCTCGCGCGCCCGGCGATCACTTCCCCTTACTCCTTCCGGCAGACACTGCTCGTCGACCCTCCGGCCGTTTCTCAACACCCTGGGGCCTTCCCAGAAAGCCCGACTCTTATTACAAAGTTTTCCTCGCTGCACACTTGCTTTTCTTTCTACCTCCTCTGCTGGGCTGTGCAGGCCCGTGACCCACTCCTGGACGGCATTGTGGAAGGGGACCCTGCCAGGGGGTCCCTGGGATTGCTCTCCTCTGACGGGAGAGGAGGAGCAGAAGCCCTGGCCCCCCTGGCCCCTTCTGCCTCTGCGGCTGGTCTGGTGAGGGCCTGGTGCTTGGGACCCTGAACAAAAGACTCAGAGGACGGAGCAAAACAAGGCAGAGTCCCAGCATCACCAAGTCGTAAGCGCTGGCCTTGAACAGCCCATCCTCTGAAAAAAATTAAAAAAAAAAATAAATAAATAAATAAAGCCTTGTTTGTAAGCTACGGTGCGTTCCATACTATGTGGCTGGAAAGCCGAGAGTGTTTTCGCCGACACCCCTGTCCACCCTCTGCCTCCGTCACCCTGCCAAAGCTGCTTCTGCGAGATTGCAGTGACAATCCCACTGCTCAATGCCTGACTCTCCTTCAGCCTTATCCTCGTCGAGCATCGGACCCGTCTGTTAGGTTCTTCCATTTAAAACTCATTTTGGGGGCTCCTGGGGGGCTCAGCCGGTTGAGCATCTTACTGTTGATTGCAGCTCAGGTCGTGATCTCGGTTTGTGAGGTCGAGCCCCGCCTCGGGCTCTGTGCTGATGGCACAGAGCCTGCTTGGGATTCTCTCTCTCTCTCTCTCTCTCTGTCTCCCTCTCCCTGCCCCTCCCTCCCTCTCTCAAAATTGCTAAACATTTGGGAAAAAACACAAACTCGCCTGGCTTCCGGGAGGTTAGTGCCTGTCTCGCACCTTCTTACTCATTTTCTTCGTTGGTGTCTCCTTCCCCCGTCCACACTGCGAGAATCCCCGGGCACGATCCTTGGCTGCCGCCTCGTTACCCGCTGTCTCTTTATTCTCACCCCAAAGTTCTTGCTGAGTCGTGTGGTGTAATCACAGGGCTTTAGGCCCCCCCGAATGCCAATGCTGCCCGAAGCGCTGGCTTCTGGTCTCAACTTTCAACCCCTGCCTCTCAGAGTTGAGTTTCCTACTGCCTCCTGCATATAAGAACTCACTCATTTGACCAGCATTTATTGAGCACCTACTGTGAGCCATGCTGCATTCTAGGTAGTGGAGATACAGCAGTGAGCAAAGTGGGCATCATACCGGTACCTCACATTCAACCCACCCCGAACCCAACACCCCCGGAAGCGTCCTTCAGCTGGTGGACTCCTTATCTTGGCTACTATCCTTGACTGTCCAGGAAGCGGGAGTGGGCATTGTCCCGGGTCCCTCGTCTTCAGAAGGCTGGGAGCAGGCCTCAGGAGCCAACAGACCCAGGTTCAAATCCTGCCTCCAACGACTTACGAGTTGTGGTATTTGGGGCTAACTACTTCCTCAATTCGCAGTTTCTTAATGTATAAAACGCTAACTCTGCTGAGTGGCCGCAGAGATGAGCGAAGAGGAGGACGGAGCGCAGCGCCCGGAGCAGGGACGGGCTCTGTGCGACCTCTGTCGCGTCTAGTGAACTTCACCTCGTAAACACCTCCGGGTCTGGCCCCCCTGCCAGCCCCTACCGCCTGGCCTCGGACGCTGCTCGCCTCATGGTTGCTGTCGTCTCGCCTTGCACGCGGCTTGCTCCTGACCACGCTCCGTTTCCACCTGTCTTGCCCAGCACCGCGCTGGGAGATCGGGCGCTCCTCTGCTGAAAACCGCCAGCAGCCCCACGATTTGTATGTGGCGGGACCTCAAAGGCAACGTCCTAGCCCAGACTCGTGAGCTCCCAGCCATCCGCCAGCTGCTCCGATTCCCCTTCTCTGTGAGGCCAAACCCGCCTCCCCTCTCAATCACTCGAGAGCGTCTCATAAAACCGTGCTTGCCTCTCGACAGGCCCTTATCACACGATCTTCCATCGTGTGCTCCCTGAGGTCCAGCTCCTGTTCCTGTCCCCGGCTCTTAGGACAGCCTCTGGCTACAGGAGGCACCAAGAAATGTTCATTGAGAGACTGCGTGGAAGTCTTTATACCGAGTCTGACATCTAACATCAATAGTCTCAAGAAAGTCGATTCTTTTTCCTGGTAGTGGCTGGGAATTGGTTTTTCTCTTTGTGCACGCCCTTATTCTTCAGTTTCTCTTGTGATCGATACTTCTAGGTTTTGCATTTCACCAAGCCAGATTGTTGGAAATCTGCAGCAACTAAATAAGACCTCTAATCCAGTTTGGGAAGAAAAACCATGTATCCACCACAGAGATGACACCTGGGATCATTAAACTGAGGGCTCCTCGAACTCTAGGCGCTGTGCTACGTGCTTTCCCCGCGTTAATAAATTTACTCTTTGCAATAATTTTGTGAGCACGTGTTCACACATCTGTACGGTGCAGAAATTCGAAATTCGGGCACGGATGAGTGAAACGACTTCCCCAGATTCACAGGACAAGTGATAGCTGAGCTGGATTTTGAACGTGGGGCTCTTCAGTTACAAAAAGACCCCAGGAGCTTCTCTTCCCAGGCTGGGAGCGCAGAGACGGATGCAGAACCGGTAACGATTTTCTAGGTATCCTTGCATGCCTTGAACAGAACTTCTTTGGCATTTGGATTTAAAGCCCACACACTCACCCACACGAGCATGCCCCACTCATGCGCGCATGCACACACACACACACACACACACACACACACACTTTACTAGAAAATAAACGCCATGAGGGCTTAGGGATTCGCCTTGCAAAGAGAGATCTTGGTGCCCCAGAGCCTCAGCTGGCACCCAGAGGCTGCTGAAGAAATACCATTTCGGTAAATGAATGACAGAAAACTAGCAGGCTGCAAGCTACCGAGAAACGCGATGCCCCACTGTGGACTAGCCTCCCAGGTAATGCAGCGGGAGACCTGATACGGGGGGGTCCTTGCACACAGCCCCTTAACTGCAGCACACCCTCTGGGCTGTTCTGTAACCAACCACAGGGTTAGCCTCCTCATCTGGGTAGGAAAGTGTGCACTAGACCCATGGTTCTCAAAGGCTGGGCTTCAGCAGCACACAGGAAGTCTGTAGTCAGAAATGCACAACCCAGACCCTCTGGTGGTTCAGAACGGGGGTTGGTGGGAGGAGAGGATGGAGCGCGAGGAAGTCGGTTGCTCTGACCGCTTCCACCTTGCCTCCTCTCCGCTTTGTTTACCTGCACTGGCTTCTCAACTACCAGCCGCCTCTTCCCACACTGTTTCTCCCCAGTCACTCCAGCACACCTAGCTCCTAGCACAGCAGGCACTTAGCAAGGTGCCGCTTTCAAGTGGCAGGACACATCCTGAATCAGTAAAAAGCCGCCTCTCAGAAAAAGAGGTTCCTCACTTCAGCCTCCGTGGCTGTCCTGAATTGAGGCAAGGGGCCCATTGTGGTTCAGGGCCTGGACCATCACATATATGGAATATGGGGGCGGGTAGTATTTGGGATAGAAAGTTCCAGTTCTTTCAAGCCCTTGGAGGCTGGGGAGGGCAGAGTGAGGGGCAGTAGCCTGAGCATCCTTACTCTCCTGTCTTCTTCAGCGTGCTGTCCTCTCACCTGAGCCCCGTGGCGGGGGGTCTCAGCCTGCTCTGAACTTGTTCACTGCTATCAGAGCCTCTCCAATGATCCTGGTGCACACACCACCCTCCACCCTTTCCTCCATGAAGACGATCCCCCAGGAGCCTGGGCTCTATGCAGCCCTCAGGGTGCTCCCATCCCTACATCTCCAGGGTCGGGATGCTTTCAGCCTGTGACTCATAAAATAATGAAAAAAAAAAAAAAAAGCACCCACAACTCACCAGTGGATGGCTTCTCCCAAGTGGCCCTGGAGCGTCAGGCTTCCCAGCAACTGAACCAAAGAGATCTGGAGGTAGAAACTTGGTGTGCAGAAGAAGGAAATAATGTTTCCTGCAAAAAAGAAGGCGGAGATACACGGGCAAGTAATGTTAAAAATTTTAAGAAAAAAAAAAAAACCCACACACAATAGTGATACAGTTCTTCTTTTCCAGCCAGGAACCCTATACCCTAGGTTGAGGACTTCAGAGTAATATTAATTTTGAAATCTTACTTATGCAACCTTGAGTATGAGTCAAGCACGCCCTGTACATCTGCTCCTGTGTCTAACGACTCTGGGGTTATCTTGTGGGTCTCTCTATCTGGAAATCTTCCTCCTCTCTTCTGCCGGTGATAATTTGCATGAAATGAGCACAACAGAATTTCATTCTTCAGAGGATAAATGCCAAGAGGGGGGCTGTGGCTGATGGTGGAGACAATATAAAGAGTTTCGTGTGGCCATCCACACTGGGTTTGGGATCAGATTGGAAATTTTATCCAGGTACAGATTTTTAATGAAAAGGGAATGCAAAATTGTCTCTTGTATTAGAGATGTCCTTAGCAAGAAGGGCCTCAATTATTGTAGGTTCCACTCTCCAGAAAGAAGTTTTTATAAAAGAAAACACCACTGAGAGTCTGGGAAGAGAGTAGCATGGAAAGCACCAGAAATCTCTCTCCCTATCCAGGCAACAATTGTGCCGACAGAATCTGTCTGACCTAACCATTCCAGAACTCTGGAGTCTACTGAAGGCCCTGCAACAGTCAGGGGAAGGCTTGGATGATCAATTGCAGTTAACTTTGGTCATTTTTAGCTCTTGGCACAGTAACAGCTATCCGTGCCCCACCCACTCCCCTTGGCACACATGCATAAAGATGTAATTCTGTGACACTAACCCCCAAAGGGGGTGAGGACAGAGCCGTAAAAGAGTGGGGTTTTGTGTGTTGTTGATGTCGAACTGGTATAAATTTAAACTAGAATGGGGGCGCCTGGGTGGCTCAGTCGGTTAAGCATCCGACTTCAGCTCAGGTCATGATCTCGCGGTCCGTGAGTTCGAGCCCTGCGTTGGGCTCTGTGCTGACAGCTCAGAGCCTGGAGCCTGCTTCGGATTCTGTGTCTCCCTCTCTCTCTGCCCCTCCCCTGCTCATGCTCTGTCTCTCTCTGTCTCAAAAATAAATAAACGTTAAAAAAAAATAAAAAAAAAAAACAGGCACAAGTTTGAAATCTCTCAATAATAAATAAATGTTAAAAAAAATTTTAAACTAGAATGTTATAACCTTGGGATATTATATGTGATCTCTGTGGTAACCACAAAGAAAATAGCTTTAGAACATACATGAAAGGAAATAAAAGGGAATTTAAATATTTCGCTACAAAGAAATCAACCAAATACAAAATAAGACAGTAGGGTAGGAAAAAAGGGACCAAAAAAACTGTAAGTGTGCACATAGGAAAAAATGCCAAAATGACAGAACTAAGTTCTTCCTTATCAGTAATTACTTTAAATGTAAATGGATTAAATTCTCCAATCAAAAGATAGAGAGATGGTAGAATGAATGACAAAACAAAACAAAACCTGATCTAACTATATGTTGTCAACATGAGACTCGTTTTTGGTCTAAACACACAAATATATTGAAAGTGAAAGGATGGAGAAAAATATTAACTAAAAGATATTAAACAAAAGAGAGCAGGGATGACTATACCAATGTCAGACAAAATAGCCTTTATTTATTATAATAATAATTATTATCATCATTATTATTATTTTAAGCAGGCTTCACACTCAGCACAGAGCCCAAAGTGGGACTCAAACTCACGACCCTGAGATCAAGACCTCAGCTGAGATCAAGAGTCAGACCCTTAACCGAGCCAACCAGGAGGCCCTGACAAAATAGACTTTACATCAAAAAAAGCTTACAGAAGATCAAGACAGATGTTGTATATTACAGGGTTCAATACAGTCAGAAGACATAACGATTGTGAGTATCTATACCTAATGACAGGTCATCAAAATATATGAAGCAAAAACTGACAGGACTGAAGGGAGAAAAAGACAGTTGCACAATAATAGTTGGAGATTTCAATACCCTGTTCTTGATAATGAATAGAACAGCCAGATGGAAGATGAGTAAGAAAGCACAGGACTTGAACCCACAATAAGCCAACTGGATCTAACAGACTTACATGGAGTACTCTATCCAAGAATAATAGCATTATGTGTTCTTCTCAAAGGCACTTGGGACATTTTTTTCAGGAGAAGCTGTATTGAAACTAGACATAGAACTTCTAAAACTCAACGACTAAACAGCAACTCAATTCAAAACTGGGCAAAGGACTCGAATAGACATTTCGTCAAAGAAGATACACCAATGGCCAAGAAGCACGTGCTATGCTCAATACCACTGATCATCAGGGAAACGGAAATCAAAGCTACAATGAGACACCACTTCACAGCCATCAGGATGGCCACTATCCAAACAACAGAAAATAACAAGTGTTGGGGAGGGTGTGGACAGACAGAAACCTTTGCTTACTCTTATGGGGATGTAAAAACGGTACTGCTGCTGTAGGGAACGGTGTGGTGGTTCCCCCAAAATGTAAAAGTAGAATTACTATGGGATCTGACAATTCCACTTCTGGTTATGTACTCAAAAGAACTGAAAGCAGGGTCTTGAAGAGATATTTATATGCCCATGTTGATAGCCGTATTATTCACGAGAGCTCCCACGTGGATGAATGGACGAGCAAAATGCGGCACACGCATACTATGGCATATTATTCGGTCTTCAAAAAGAAGAAAATCCTGACATAGCCTACACCACGGAAGAACCTTGAAGACATTATGCCGAGTGAAATAAGCCAGTCACAAAAAAGACCAGATGAGTCCACTTACATGAGACATGAGATACTTAGCCAAAACCGTCAAGACAGAGAGTAGGACAGTGGGTGCCAGGGGCTTGGGTGAGGGATGAATGGGGAGCTCATGTTTCATGGGTACAGAGCTTTGGTTTTACAAAATGAGACGAGTTCTGGGGATGGATGACGGTGACGGCTGCACAACGTCACAAGCGTGTTTAACGCCACTGAACTATACACTCAAAAGTGGTTAAAATCGTAAGAGTTTATGTGACGCAAACATAAGGTGTTACGTTTGTTTTGTCACAATAAAAAAAGAAAAGACAAAGAGACATCGTAAGAGTTTATGTGACGCAAACATAAGGTGTTACGTTTGTTTTGTCACAATAAAAAAGGAAAAGACAAAGAGACATCGTAAGAGTTTATGTGACGCAAACATAAGGTGTTATGTTTGTTTTGTCACAATAAAAAAAGAAAAGACAAAGACAGGGTGAATTCTGCAATTTAGGCAATTGTGCTTAGGAATATTCCTCAGGTCCCAGAGGGAACATTGGGTCACCTGAGTTGGCTCCACACACTTTCTGGAATTCAGGAGATCTGAGTGTCTATGCTGGTGCCTTGGCGTATCTCTAAGCTTTGACTTCTCCAACTATAAACTGGGAATAACGAGGCCTCCGGGGTCGGTGGAGCTTCAATGGATACAAAGCAACTAGTATAGTGTCTGGTAAGAAGTAGGCACTCAACAGAATAGTGGCTAACGACAACAGTAAAACACTCCGTGAAATCTGGGGGGGCCCTTCTGGATTTCTATTTGTTGTAACCATGTATCCTGCATACGACCTGGTTTTTGTGCGAAGAAAGAAGAGCCTCAGGTCTCTCCTTAGAAGACAGCTGCTGGCTTGGTCAGGAACATGAAAGGTTCTCCACTTGGTCCCTAATGTGGTCTCTGAGCGGGGGTCAGAAGGGTCTTTCTGAGATTTCAATGGTAAAACAGATCGTACTCACCCAGCGATGCTGGGTCTGTGCCCACTTTATGGAATGCCCTCACTGGGGCCTCTTGCTGCTGGTTCCTTTGAGTCAGTCTGCGATGGGGAAGGTCAAGACCCCAGAATTTTGCCCTTGTTGATTTCTGTCTTCGCACTAGACATCACCGACTCCAGCCTTGCTTTATAAACAGAGAGAGGCAGAGAGGTAGGGGGGTGGCAGAGCCAGAATCTGAATCTTTGTCTTATGTGTAGCACAGAGAACGGAAGGCACAATCAGACGACAATTTGAAGACACAGCGTAAGGCTGAGCGAACGTATGGAAGGGTGGGCGGTGTAAAGAGAACCAATAGGTGGCGAGAAGTCCAAAGACTAGTGGGAACTCTTACCCTATGCTTGAAGGGCCAAACGAATAAATATCGCCCAATCCCCATTGCGAGCTGAAGACAGAAGGACCCAGCTGCTGCTAGAACTTCCACAGGGCAGGAGGAGAGCAGGAACAGAAGTCCTCTGACCTCCTGCCAGTGCCTGAACCCAACAAGAAGAGGGAGAAGCTGGAGTCCAGCTGACGTAGCCAACAGGTGTCAGCTTCCTGGTAAATCAGAGTGGATCTGGGGGAGCATGGTTAATAATCACTCAGCTATTAAGTCAATTAAGTCAAACTTCTTTTTTTTTTTGTCACTAGGTTCTCACTTGATCAAGAAGACGGGAAAGTTTATCAAGCAGCCTCAGGTTACTTTGATGACTCCCCTTCTAACTAACTCCCTTACTTATTTGTCATGGGATTTGTTCGGTTGCCACCCTTAGGAGATAAATTCTTGCCCTTTTTTCAACACAGATGTTTTGGTTGATTGTGGTTTCTACGGTTTGCATGCTTCCTGTGACCTACTAAAATAGATCAGCGAGTTCTAGGATTTTACATGTTCGGTATGGGTTAAAAACAGTGATCTCGACGAATGTGATACCCATGGAAAAAGCACCGTTATACATTCCTACATGCTCTGCTCATATTTCTAGGGTAAAAATAACACAAATTATTTCCACTGTTTTTGACTCAAGTCACAAAGTAACATGACAGCAAGAAAGCCTGGAAACTGCAAATGGCTTTTGGAAAGCCAAAGTGTCAGGTTAAGAGAAGCCAGACCTGAATGCTTCCCTCCTCCTCTTCCAAGTTCACCACCATTTCCAAGTGAACCAAGAATAGACAAGGGTATGTGATGAAAAGAAAGAAAGAGAGAAAGAAGGAAAGAAAGAAAGAGAGAAAGAGAAAGAAAGAAAAAAGAAAGAGAAGAGAAAGAAAGAAAGAAAGAGAAAAGAAAGAAAGGAAGGAAGAAAGAAAAAGAAAAAGAAAGAAAGAAATCATAAAGAAGTGTAAAGTTGGCAGATTGGATGTTTTCCATACCTTAAGGCCAAAGAAACTTTGGAAAATAGAAGTGAAGTCAAAATCTTTAGTGCATCCAGCTGCTGAAAAGCCCTCTCAAGTGACTTAAGAGGATGTCATTTGAACCTGAGGTAGGGAGGAAGGGAGATAATCTTGTATTCTACAGCCCAGTGTTTTAAACTACTCTGCGACTAGACTCAGCTCTTGGTCTCGGAGGTGGCCTGCTCTGGGGAGAAAGCTATGGCTGGGGATGGGTCAGGACACAGTACTTGGAAGGCATTTTTAGAGACCCCCAGGACATTGCAACAGTGTGGGACGGGGGCTGGTTCTGGGGAATCAGAAGCTAGAATTCACTGTCGCCGCCATCACCTGCCCTCCCCGCAAGGCGTGGTGAGGAAGAAGAGGATGGGCGAATACCTACAGGATGAGGTTTCATACATGGCAGTAGAAGCCATAACTACTCCTCTCCCACCTCTGACAGCTACCATTTGAGTGTGGTTTCTGAGGTGTCCCAGGGAGGGGCATAATGTTGTAGCCATCTGAAAACAACTCAGATAGTGCTCTTTGCAGGTGCTGGTGGCATGAGAAGAAACCCGCAAATCTGGATGTGGCAGAGATTCTGATTGGAGGACATGACTGAGACCTCCCTCTGGATGGGCGTGGGTGATGGAAGATAGAAAGACCCTTCCCAAGTATGGCTAGCTGAAGATGTGCCCAACCGCTGCTGGCTTTATAAGAACCATAAATAATACTTGGTGGTGAGGAAAGAACAAGTGTGGAGAGGATAACTCATTTGTAATGCAGTGCAGGTATACATCCATATAAAGATATAGTATGTGTTATATATATAATATATTATATATCTATTTAAAGTAATGCATGCTAAAAGCAAATGTTAGTTCTTTGAAAAGATAACAAAGTTGACAAAGCCCTAGCTGTACTAAGAAAAAAAGAAAACACATAAATAACTAAAATCAGATGAAAGTGGGGATATTACTCGTGAATTTATAGAAATAAAAAAGATTGTAAGAGAATATCATATACGATGTCCCACCAACAAATTAAGTAACACGGACAAATGAAATGAAACGGAAAGATCCCTAGAAAAACACAAACTGCCAAAAACTGCCTCAAGAAGAAATAGAAAATCTGCAAAGATCTGTATAAAATAGAGATTAAACCAGAAATCAAAAATCTCCCAACAGATAAATGCCCAGGACTGAGTGGCTTCATTGGTGAGTTCTACCAAGCCTTTAAAGAAAAACTAACATCAGTCTTTCTCCAACTGTTCCTAAAAATAGAAAAAGGGGGATATTTCCTAACTCATTCTATGAAATCGGAATTGACGTGCTAGCAAAACCAGACAAAGACACCACAAGAAAACTGCAGACCAATATCCTTTTTGGATGTAGACGTGAATGTATTTTTTCTTCACTCTGTTAATATCAGGTATGATATGGGTTGATTTTCCTATGTTGAATCACCCTTGCTTTCTTTGGATAAATTCTCTATGGTCATGGAGTATAATTCTTTTAATGTGCCATTAGATGCAGCTTGCCAGTATTTTGCTGAGAGTTTTGCCTCTTTGCAAAGAAACAACCTTGGAGGATTCCAGCTTCCCGATTTCAAAATGTACTACAAAGCTACATTAACTGGCATAAGGATAGACCTATAGATCAGTGGAATGTGATTGAGAGCCCAGAAATAAACTCCTACGTCTATTGATTTTCAGCAAGGTTGCCAAGACCACCAACTGGAGAAAGAACATTCTCTTCAACAAATGGTGCTGAGACAACTGAATATCCACATGCGAGAGAATGGAGTTGGATCCCTTCCTCACATCATATATAAAAATGAACTCAAAGTGGATCAATGATGTAAATAGAAGAGCCCAAACAATATAATATAATTCTTAGAAGAAAATATAGAAGTGAATCTTTATGACCTCTGATTTTGAACGAATTCTTAGATACAACACCAAGAACATGAGTGGCAACAACCAAATAGGTAAATTGGACTTCAACAATGATGAAGGACGCAGCCTTCTTGAGATTCTCTCTCTCTCTCTCTCTCTCTTTCTCTCCCTCTGTCCCTCTCCCCTGCTTGCTGACGACACACTCTCTCTCTCTAAAAAAAAAAAAAAAGTAGTATTTTAACTGACCTCAAAAATATGGAGGGTGAATAAGAGTTGACCAAAGAGATTTCATCATAATGGTGATATTGATGATGATGATGGCAATGGAAGACATTATTAAATGCTTATAGGCACTGTTCTAGTGCTCTCTGTCTAGTGGCCGCATTTAATCCTTATGACAACCCTCTGAGCTCAATGCTATTATTATACTCAATGTTCAGGAGAAAAACTGAGGCAATGAATTTAAGAATCTCTCCTTGGGGCGCCTGGGTGGCGCAGTCGGTTAAGCGTCCGACTTCAGCCAGGTCACGATCTCGCGGTCCGTGAGTTCGAGCCCCGCGTCAGGCTCTGGGCTGATGGCTCGGAGCCTGGAGCCTGTTTCTGATTCTGTGTCTCCCTCTCTCTCTGCCCCTCCCCCGTTCATGCTCTGTCTCTCTCTGTCCCCAAAATAAATAAAAACGTTGAAAAAAAAATTAAAAAAAAAAAAAAGAATCTCTCCTTAAGTCAACTCAGCACTGGGATTCAAGTCCAAGCAGTGTGCCTCAACACCCCTGCTCTTTTTTTTTAAGTTTATTTATTTATTGGGGCACCTGGGTGGCTCAGTCAATTAAGCACCCGACTTCAGCTCAGGTCATGATCTCACAATTCATGGGTTCGAGCCCTGAATCGGGGTCTGTGCTGACAGCTTCTTCAGATTCTGTCTCCCTCTCTCTCTGCTCCTCCCCCACTCTCTCTCTGTCTCTCTCTCTCAAAAATAAACAAAAGTTTATTTATTTACTTTTTGAGAGAGAGAGAGAGAGAGAGAGAGCAGGGGAGGGACAGAGAGAGAGGGAGACAGAGAATCCCAAGCAGGCTCTGCACTGTCATTGCAGAGCCTGATGGGGGGCTTGAACTCACGAATGGCGAGATCATGAACTGAGCCGAAATCAAGAGTTGGACGCTTAACTGACTGAGCCACCCAGGTGCCCCTTAATACCCCTGCTGTTAACCACTGTGTGAAGAATCTAGGTAGAGGGACCTATACAAGTGAAGGCCAGGAAGCAGAAAGCCATTAAAAAAATTACATGTTGCATTTTTGTTTTCAAAATGGAAAATTTAAATATACAGAAAAATTTTTTAGCTTATTTATTTATTTTTGAGAGAGACAGAGAGGGCAAGTAGGGGAAAGACACAGAGAGAGAGAGAGAATCCCAAGAGGCTCCGCACCGTCATCGCAGTGCCTGATATGGGGTTTGAACTCTCGAACCGTGAGATCATGACCTGAGCCGAAATCAAGAGTCAGATACTGAACCGACTGAGCCACCCAGGTGCCCCGAAATATACAGAAGTATTTTTTAAGATGACAGAGTGGCTGTGAACCTACTGCCCCACATTTAACAAATCTTATTTTGCTCTATTCTATT
Source organism: Prionailurus viverrinus (assembly GCF_022837055.1). Lineage (NCBI taxonomy): Eukaryota > Metazoa > Chordata > Mammalia > Carnivora > Felidae > Prionailurus > Prionailurus viverrinus. Next base: position 15,299,827 of record NC_062562.1, on the reverse strand, counting down.
TTGAAAAGGTAAACATTTAGAGCTACAATTGCAATTACCTTGTATGCCCACCCCTAGTCCTCACTTGTCTTTCCCTCCCTTTCTCCTCTCGGTTAACAACACCGTTTTGAGTTGTGTGCCTATCGTTCTCATGCATGATTTACTTCTTTTTACTATGGATACAAGTGTTGTTTTAAAGCTTAAGAAATACTGCTTGCATCATCTGCACCCTTATGATTTTTAAGATTTCTCTTACTAGTATAATGGCCTTTTGGGGGAAAATTTTTAAAAGCAGGAGCACTAGATCAAAGAATATGTCCCCGTAAATGTTTATGCGTGAAAGAGAAGCCTAGTAATCGGACCGTGTTTGGAATGGTCCCAGCGCCGGGAAAGGTTATACAGGTGCACAACATAGTTATTGGACAGCTTATACGTCCTGCTGGGCTCACCGCAAGTGCAGCTGCCATCTGTCACCGTACGACGCTGTGACAACATCATTGCCTACATTCCCTATGCTGTGCCTTTTCTTCCCTCGACTTTCTCATGCCATGACCGGAAGCCTGCAGCTCCCACTGCCCTTCCCCCATCTTGCCCATCCCCCACCCCTCCCCGCTGGCAATTATCAGTTTGTTCTCTGTATTTATAGGTCTCTTTCTGCTTTTTGTTTGCTTATTCATTTGTGTGTGTGTTTTTTTTTCTTTAGCTTCCACATATAAGCGAAACCATATGGTATTTATCTTTCTCATCAGACTTGAATATATTTGCCTGTCTGATGGTTAGCAGCGTTTGACTGTGGTTTTAATTTTTTTTAAGTTTTATTTTTCAAATCTGTGAGGGAGACAGAGACGGAGCCCGAGCAGGGGAGGGGCAGAGAGATGAGGACAGAATCAGAAGCGGGCTCCAGGCTCCGAGCTGTCAGTACAGAGCCCGCGGGGGCTCCAACTCAGGAGCAGTGAGATCATGACCTGAGCTGAAGTCGGATGCCCAACCGACTGAGCCACCCAGGGGGCCCCTTGACTGTGGTTTTAATTTGCATTGCCTGATTACTAATGAAGTTTGTTGGAGCTGTTTATAAATTCTGGACACTGATCTTTGTTTAAGAAATACTGTTGGCAAATATATTCTCACTGTGATTTATTTTAACTTTATTCCTGGATTTCTTTTGATGGACACAATTTTTTTTTTTTTTTTTGAGAGAGAGAGAGCGAATGCAAATGGGGGAGACAGTCAGAGGGAGAGAGAGAGGGAGAGAGAGAGAGAGAGAGAGAGAGAGAGAGAATCTTAATCTTAAGTACAACCCTGGGATCATGACCTGAGCCGAAATCAAGAGTCAAGACGCTTAACCAACGAGCCACCCAGGCGCCCCAGAAATTTTTCTTTTAATTCAACTTAGTAAAATATTTCTTGACGACTAGTGTTTTCTATATCTTATTTAAAGAATCCCTCTCTATCTTACAGTCATGAAGATTGTGTTCTAAACGCATTAAATGTTTGCTTGTTGTACTTAGGCACCTGATTCATCTAGAATTTATTTTTGTGCCTAGAGTGAGGTAAGGGTCTATTTTTTTCTAAATGCTAACTAATTGTGTCATTATTGAGTAGTTTATCCTTTCCCTGATTTTTAACAGTTTTATTGAGAAATTACGCACAAACCACCAAACTCACCAATCGAAAATGTAAAATTCACTTTTTTTTTTTTAGTATACTCACAGAGTTGTCCAGCTATCACCACAAGCTAATTTTAATTTTTTTTAACGTTTATTTATTTTTGAGACAGAGAGAGACAGAGCGTGAACGGGGGAGGGGCAGAGAGAGAGGGAGACACAGAATCTGAAACAGGCTCCAGGCTCTGAGCTGTCAGCACAGAGCCTGACGCGGGGCTCGAACCCACGAACCGTGAGATCATGACCTGAGCCGAAGTCTGACGCTTAACCGACCGAGCCACCCAGGCGCCCCAAGCTAATTTTAAAATATTTTCATCATCCCAAAAAGAAACCCTGGAGTCATTATCAATCACTCTCCATTATCTCTCCCACTCCCTGTGTCTCCACCCCGCCAGCACCAGGAAAACCCTCATCTACCTTCTGTCTGTGTTGATTTGTCTATTCTGGACACTTCACAGAAATGCAGTCATACAATATATGGTCTTCCATGAGTGGCCTTCTTTTACTTGGCACAATTTTTCCACACTTCATCCATGTTGTAGCGTGTATGAGTACTTTACTCCTTTTATGGCCAAATCGTATTTTATAGACATACCACATTTTATTTATCCACTCATTAGTTGGTGGATATTTGGTTTGTTTCCATTTTGAGGCTATTATATTTATTCATTGCTACTATAATATTGCTAATGTTATAATTAATATAATGTCATATATCATATTATTTGAACTACATTATATTTTACAATATCAGAGTATAATTAATATAACATTGTAGATTGTATTGTTTATATTATACTCGCATAATGTTCTATTTGATGCGCTAATATATTATTAATATATAATTATAATAATATGCAACATCTCTTAATATATGAATTTATATTATATATAATATTGTCCAATATAATATATTACATTGATATAATATACTATTGCTAATATACACTTTTGTATACTAGTTTTTTTTTGTTGTTTTTGTTTTTGTTTTTTAATTTTTTTTTTCTCAACTTTTTTCATTTATTTTTGGGACAGAGAGAGACAGAGCATGAATGGGGGAGGGGCAGAGAGAGAGGGAGACAGAATCAGAAGCGGGCTCCAGGCTCTGAGCCATCAGCCCAGAGCCCGACGCGGGGCTCGAACTCCCGGACCGCGAGATCGTGACCTGGCTGAGGTCGGACGCTTAACCGACTGCGCCACCCAGGCGCCCCTAGTTTTTTTTTTTTTTTTTTCGTAGAATATTGCCAAGGTGATCTGGCAGAAAAGCTTTTTTTTTAATTTTTACTTTTAATTTTATTTTTTAAATTTACATCCAAATTAGTTAGCATCTAGTGCAACAAAGATTTCAGTAGATTCCTTAATGCCCCTGACCCATTTAGCCCATCCCCCCTCCCACAACCCCTCGTGTCACCCTCAGTTGGTTCTCCATATTTATGAGTCTCTCCTGTTTTGTCCCCCTCCTTGTTTTTATATTATTTTTGTTTCCCTTCCCTTATGTTCATCTGTTCTGTGTCTTAAAGTCCTCCTATGAGTGAAGTCATATGATTTTTGTCTTTCTCTGACTGCCTAATTTCACTTAGCATAATACCCTCCAGTTCCATCCACGTAGTCGCAGGTGGCAAGATTTCATTCTTTTTGATTGCCGAGTAACACTCCATTGTATATATATACCACATCTTCTTTATCCATTCATCCATCGATGGACATTTGGGTTCTTTCCATACTCTGGCTATTGGTGAAAGTGCTGCTATAAACATGGGGGTGCATGTGTCCCTTCAAAACAGCACACCTGTATCCCTTGGATAAATGCCTAGTAGGGCAACTGCTGGGTCGTAGGGTAGTTCTATTTTTAGTTTTTTGAGGAACCGCCATACTGTTTTCCAGAGTGGCTGCACCAGCTTGCATACCCATGTACACTAGTTTTTATGCGGATATAGGACTTCATTTCTCTTGGATGTATACCTAGAAGTGAATCGCTAGCTCCAACAGTACCCAAGGCTTCACTTATTGAGGAACTACCACACCACCGTTTGTCAAAGCACCTGCTATACAATTTATATTCCTATCAGCAATGTATGAGGGTTGTAATTTCTCCACATCCTTGCCAACAGTAGTTGTTATCTGTGTTTTTAATTATAAACATCTGGGTAAATGTGAGTTGGGATCTCATTGTGGTTTCGACTTGCATTTCCCTAAGAGATAATGATGTCGAACATCTTTTCATGTGTTTATCGGCCATTTTTGCATACTGTTTGGAGCCTGTTCCATGCGTGCCTGTTCACATCCTTTTTTAAGTTGGGCTACTTATCTTTTTGGTATTTGGTTGTAGGCATTCTTTAGGTATTCTGGGTACATGTCTCTCACTAGGTATATTATATCCAAATATTTTCTCCCATTCTGTGGGTTTCTTGAAAGCAAGTCTTTCTGCTTTTTTTTTTTTCAACGTTTTTATTTATTTTTGGGACAGAGAGAGACAGAGCATGAACGGGGGAGGGGCAGAGAGAGAGGGAGACACAGAATCTGAAACAGGCTCCAGGCTCCGAGCCATCAGCCCAGAGCCCGACGTGGGGCTCGAACTCACAGACCGCGAGATCGTGACCTGGCTGAAGTTGGACGCTTAACCGACTGCGCCACCCAGGCGCCCCAAGTCTTTCTGCTTTCTTGATGGTGTCCTTGGTAGCACAGAAATCTTTTTAATTTTGATAAAGTTCAATTCATCCATTCGCTTTTTATTCTTGGTGCTTTTGGTGTCATATCTAAGAAAACATTGCCTAACCCAAAGTTTACAATAAGTATCGAAATCAGTAAGCGTGAGTCTTCAACTTTGGTTATTCTTTTTTTTTTTTTAATTTTTTTTTTCAACGTTTATTTTTATTTTTGGGACAGAGAGAGACAGAGCATGAACGGGGGAGGGGCAGAGAGAGAGGGAGACACAGAATCGGAAACAGGCTCCAGGCTCTGAGCCATCAGCCCAGAGCCCGACGTGGGGCTCGAACTCACGGACCGCGAGATCGTGACCTGGCTGAAGTCGGACGCTTAACCGACTGCGCCACCCAGGCGCCCCACAACTTTGGTTATTCTTCTTTTCAAGATTGTTCTGACGGTCCTGGGTCCTTGCGTTTCCATATCAACTTTGTGATCAGTGTGTCAATTTCTGCAAGAATGTCAGCAGGAATTTAATGGAGGTTGAGCTGAATCTGTAGTTCAGTTGGGAAATCCCGCCATCTTAACAATACTGAGGGTTATTATCACTTCTCCTTTTTCTAGCCCACCATTCTGACACGAAGTTTCTGTCCCCGGGGTCACTGGGTGGTCTCAAATGTGCCCAGCCACAGTGTCCACATTCACACAACAGGAAACAGCAAGTGAGGAAGGAAAAAAAAAAAAAAAAAAAAAGGCAACCTCTGCCTTCATTTTAAGGAGAATCTGCAGAAGTTCTACGTAACTCTTCTGTTCGCTTCTCATTGTCCAGACTTGGTAATACCTAGTAGCAAGGGAAGCTGGGAAAAAGTCCTCCTTTGCCTGGATATCGTTGCCTGGCCCAGGATTTTGTTACTAAACAAGATGGGGCTCCTAAGGAAGGAGAGTCTCTAGAAGGTGCACAGTAGTCTCTGTTAGAGTCAGACATTTGTGAATTTCTATCCCTCCATCCCAACCTTCTATCAAGAGTGCTAGAACCTCACTCGCCTCTGGCTGTAAGCTATAAGCCTTAGCTCGGATATTCACTTGTAATCTCATTTTGAGTAAAAGAATATTTGGTCGTCTCCTTTTATGCTTGTCTTCCCTTGTCCGGCTGCTTTGTGGTGTTCTCCATCTAGTCCCTCAGGCCAGAACCAGGCTTTGTGTGGGGATGCTGAGCACTGGCCCTGAGAAGATATTGGGGGTATAGCAGCAGGTGGCCTGCTTCGGTGCCTGGATTCCAGGCGACATCTGGTCCTCCTGTGTCCTTAGGCCTATTGCTTGGTACAAGCTGTAGCCCGGGGAAAGTGTGGACAAAAGCTGGCAGCCTTCTTTCAGGAGTTACCCACCTTGGATTTTCAGGCTCCCCATCTCAAGCACACACTTTTAGTACCCATTACCTCTCAGAAACCACACCCTGGCTGCCATCAGCTACTTCTGGATCTGGGCCCGGCAAGCCTATGGTTTAGCGCCACTCACCACACTGGTTTTGTGCTCCACTTCTGGCTCCCAGAGATGCTTGTTTTAGAACCTAGATTTGTCTTTTTGGAGGTATATTATGGGTGTGTATATATATGTACCTCTCTCTCTGTCTCTCTCCAAATACATGTATGTATATGTGTGTGTGCATTTGAACCACTGCCATATCATCATAGGAGAAAGGATACAGCCAAAGAGTGAAGTTTCTAAGCCACCTGGTCAGAAATCACCATTTTTCAAGGAACCAAAAGAAGGCCAGTGGGCCCAGAGCACAAAGTGTAATCTGAAGCTCTGTGGGGCTCGAAGGGGCTGCATTGTGTACTACCTTGTTAAGGAGTTTAAGAACAACACATCATTGTACAGGCTTTTGATCAGGAGCATGTAGAAGGCGAGGAAGAGACTACATTTCCCAGAATTCCCCTCCTTGTGTGGTTTTTATATGGCTTCCCTTTTCTTTGTGGTCAGAGGTGGCCAATTTGTGATTTGGCAGGCGGCAAGGAGGAAAGGCCATTGTTTTCAAAAGTGGTGGCAGCCAGAGATAAGGGTTCGTCAGACTTCTCTCTCAGCTCTTGCTTCACTGTCAAGAGAATCAGGAATTTTACTGTTCATAAAGTATTGCTGTAGGATCTTATTTATTACCTGGGGCCCAAGGGGATTTGGGACTAGCTGGGCGCTTTTCATTATATTTTGCTATCTTTTCCTCTTTGACTCATGAAGTTGGCCAATATTTAGCTGGCTTTAAAGTCGGGTGGATGGGTATTGCGATAGGTACTAATTAGCCTGTAGAGTTTTTTGATGAATCGCCCTCTATGCTTGTTAATGACTTTGCAGCGACCTTCATGATTCTTTAGGGGAATTCATCTCAGGGGAAATAAATGGCTCACTTGTAATATATGCAAATATGACTGGAAACAGAATGTATGCACTCATGCATCAAATGCTAAGCTGAACACCTAAAGTATTTTGGTGCCGTGCGAATGAAATACAAAGACGCGTAAGACGTGATAAGGTTCTGTCTTTTAGGGAATGAAAATGTGGCAAGCTGGGGAGGTTTTACTCCAAGGCATCGTGAGATAATGGCCACAAATGGAGAACCCTGCATTTTGTAAAGCTCAGAGGAAGGAGAACCTCCTGATGGGGGTTTTCATGAAAGACTTCATGAAAAAAAAGGCATTTGAAATGAACTCCAGAGAATTTAAATCTGGGACGATGGGGAGGGAGGACATTTCGGGTAGAGTAAATGGCATGAACAAAGTTGCAGGTAGAGAAAGAGTCATAGCATACAGCATGTGGTGTAGACACTGGGGATAAGGCTAAGATGTTAAATTGACTTGTGGATGTCACAGAAGACCTTGAATGAAAAGCTCAGGAGTTTTCGGCAATGAGGAGGAACACATTTGTTATCCCAGGACCGCCTTCAATAAATTGGTGTTTTGATGAGGTGAACCTGATGGAGGTGGGCAGAATGGATTGAGGCCAAACAAACCTACGGGCTGGAGGAGCTAGGAGGCCACTGTAAGAGTTACCTGGGGTGAGGTAACTGGAGAGAAGGCAATGGAAGGGGAAGGAGGGTGGGACGTGGATGAGAAGCTAAAGGGGAAATGGTTGGGCTTGTGTGTATGTTATTGGTTAAGAGAGGCGATGGAGATACTGGACGAAGAGCTTTAGTTCTTACTCATTTGTCACATCAGCCTGATTCATCTTCAAGTTAGAGTCTAAGGCGTCACTACTCAAAGTGTGGTCCGTGACCGGCAGCATCGGCATCACCAGGGAGCATGTGGGTCTAGTGCTGTCCCCCCGTGACCTGGATGACCCAGGATGCTCTAGGCAGCCTCCCGGGAGAAGCAGCCTCGGGAGGCAGACAGCCTACAATTCGGATCCCAGCTGTTCCAGGCCCACCTGGTGAGCCTGAGAAGGCAACTTGATTTCTCTGAGACGCAGCTTCCTACCTGACAGGGTCGTACGTAAGTCCTCAGAAAACGGGAGCTCTTTGTATTATTATTTCCTCTTCTGTACAAGGACACAATTGACCCTGCATCGTAGGCTTCTAAGAATGCTCTGAGAGGTAACCCTCGCTGATACTCTTTGATCTAGAAGCGGTAAGTCTTTTCCGGGAGTGCCTTGGGGTAACTATGCAAGCCAGTTGCGGTTTTGACCTTGGCCTCTCTAGGGCTGCCATCCCAGCAATCAGTTCCCCTCCCTGGACTCCATCTTTGAGGTCATAAAGCCGGTATATCTGTACTTGACTTTCTACCCTCACAGATGTTTTAAGAGCGCCACCCCCCTCCACCGTCAAAGAACAAAGAAGGCGGGTTAAAAGCTCATTTGTAAATTGTGAAATACATGCTAATCATTGCTTTTGCTTTTCTATTGAGTAAAAGGAATTGTTAATTCTTGCACCGGGGGTTCTCAAACCTTAGTGCGTCAGAATTCACCAATGGGTTTGTTAACACCCGAACCCCAGAGTTTCAGGTTCCATGGGCCTGGGGTGGGGCTGAGAATGTGGATTTCTGACAAGTTCCAGGTGCTGCTGAGGGGGGGACCTCACTCCGAGAACCATGGTCTTCGAGGTAAACCTGGCACTGGGGAAAGCTCAGGGGACAGATGCCAACTCAATGGAATGAGCACATCATGTTGATATGGCGGTCCGATGAAAAAAAAAACACAGGACAGGTGTCCGAAAGTGACTTTCCAGCCCGTCTCTGACCCTTATTAGCTCTGCGGCCCTTCTCTGAGGTGGGAGGGATGGACATTTTCAAGACAAGCCCTTTTAGCTCTAACAGCCCAGCTCTTCAGGTCAGGTTGCTTGAATGCTCAACTGGACTGGTGCAGAGCTGTTTTCTCAGAGCTGTTTCCCATTGACTATTTTTTCCCCTTTTTTTGGCGGAGTAGTCAGGGAAAAGGGGGAAGCTTCTGGAAATCTCCATTCCTCTTTTCATTTACCTTCCTCTTTTTGTTTCTGGCTCTTAAACCCTGCCTTCTCTGAAATGTTTCAGTTCCTTCTCTTATTTTTAGACCAACTTTCCTTCTTTCAGCAGATGTAGCAAGGGTACATTTTGCATAGCTCTTGAGGGGCCAGGACCCTAGAGGGAGACTCATTCTGGAATAGACATGGGCTGGGTCCCCCAAGGCCTTCTTCTTTCTTCTAAGATTTCTGGTTTTAGACGCTGGGTTTTTGTTGGTGGTGTTATTGCTGTAGCTTAAAATCAAGTCCGGAGTCTCCTTGGGAAGTCATTCATTGGGGTGAAGGCAAAGCCACTTCATTCAGTGACACTCAGTCAACTTCGATTAAGACTTTTGGCCTCTCTTTAGTACCTTTTGCTCTGTATTTCATTCTTTTGTGATGTATTTCACACCTAAGGGAAACTATATGCACCACACTCAATGCATTCTACCCGCCAGATGCTTGCCTTCCTTCTCTTTCTTTTCTGATCTCTCTGTACCCCTGTTAATTAGGTTGATAAAATGGCCTCTTCCTTAGCAAAGTTCTGATGTTCTTTAACCCCGAGAATAGATTAAAAAGTCTTCCAGGCCATAAAAAACTGAGAGCTTTTTCTCCAAGTTTACAAAAAGACAGGATGCCTGATCTCACCATTTTTCCTCAACGTAATACTGAGGGTCTTGGCCAGATGAGTTAGGCGAGAAAAAGAAGTAAAAGGCATCAAAACCAACAAGAAAGAAGTAAAATTACCTGTTTCCAGATGATAGGATTGTATATATAGAAAACCCTAAAGAGTCCACAAAAATACCTGTTAGAACTAATAAACGAATCCAGCACAGTTGGAGGATACAAAGTCAATACCCAAAAAACCCAATGCATTTTTATATAACAACAACGAACAAACCGAGGAGGAAATTAAGAAAACAATTTAGCTTATAAAAGCATCAAAAAGAATAAAATAGTTGTACACTGAAACTACAAAACCCTGCTGAAAGAAACTCAAGAAGACAAAAAGAAACATCGCATGATCCTAGATTAGAAGACTTAAGATCGCTAAGATGTGAATACTAACTGAGACGATCTACAGATTTAGCACAACCCCCATCAAAATCCCAACAGTATTTTTTTTTCAGAAATAGAAAAATCCACTCTAAATGTTATTTTCTTTTAATGTTTATTCATTTTTGAAAGATAGAGAGAGAAAGCACAAGCAAGGGTGGGGCAGAGAGAGAGGGGGACACAGAATCCAAAGTAGGCTCCAGGCTCTGAGCTGTCAGCACAGAGCCTGATGTGGGGCTCGAACCCATGAACCGTGAGATCACGACTGAGTCAAAGTCGGGTGCTCAACTGACTGAACCACCCAGGCGCCCCAGAAAAATCCACTCTAAAATTCGCATGGAATTTTAGAGGACCCTAAATAGCCAAAACAACAAAATTGGAGTTCTTACATTTCCTGATTTCAAACTTGTGCAAAGTTACAATAATCAAAACAGTGGTAGTGGCATAAAGACAGATATAAAGGTCAATGGAATAGAATAGAATATGCAGGTATGGTCAAATAACCTTTGACAAGGGTACCAAGTCCATTCAGTATAGACAGGTCAGTATTTTCAACATGGTGTTGGGAAAACCGGATCTCCACATGCAAAAGAATAAATTGGGACCTTTATCTTACACCATATACAAAAATTAACTCAAAATGGATCAAAGACTTAAGTGTAAGAGCTAAAATCATAAAACCGTTAGAAGAAAACATGGGGAAAAAACTTCATGACATTGGACTTGGCAGTGACTTCTTGGATCTGACACAAAGCAAAAATAGACGAATTTGACTTCATCAAAATGAAAATCTTTGTTCCTCAAAGGGCACCATGAACAGAATGAAAAGGCAACCCCCTAAGTGGGAGAAAATTTGTAAGTTGTATACCTGATAAGAGATTAATATCCAAAATATATGAAAAACTCCTATAATTCAACAACAAAAACCAAACAACCCAACTCAAAACGAGGCAGAGGACTTGAGAAGACATTTCTCCAGAAAAGAAAATGTCCAGTAAGTACCTGAAAAGATGTTCCACGTCACTAATAACTAGGGAAATGCAAATCAAAACCACAATGAGATACCACTCTATACCCATTAGAATGGTTTCATCAAAAAAAAAAAAAAACCAAACAAACAAAAAAAAAAAAACCAGAAAGGAGCACCTGGGTGGCTCCGTAGGTTAAGCATCTGACTCTTGACTTCCGCTCAGGTCATGATCTCACAGTTCATGGGTTCAAGCCCTGCATAGAGCTCTGTGCTAACAGTGAGGAGCCTACTTAGGATTCTCTCTCTCCCTCTCTCTCTCTGCCCCTCCCTTGCTTGTGTTCTCTCTCTCACTCAAAATAAATAAAACATTAAAAAAAAAACCCAGAAAATAGCTTGCGTTGATAAAGATGTAGAGAAATTGGAATCCTCGTGCATTGCTGTTGGGAATGTAAAATGCTCCAACCACTGCAGAAAACAATATGGTGGCTCCTTAAAAAGTCGAATATAGAATTACCATACGATCCAACAATTCCACGTCTAGGTGTATACTCAAAAGAATTAAGAATAGAACTCGCCCAAACAGATGTTTTACATCCGTGTTCATAGCAGCGTCATTCACAGTAGCCAAGGGAGGAAGCAACCAAAGTGTTCATCAGTAGATGAATGGATAAGCAAAATGCAGTATATACATACAGTGGAATATCATTCGGTCTTAATAAGGAAGGAAATTCTGGGGCGCCTGCGTGGCTCAGTCGTGGAAGCATCTGAGTCTTGGTTTTGGTTCAGGTCATGATCTCGAGGTTTTGTGAGTTCAAGCCTTGTGCCGGGCTCTGTGCTGGCAGTGTGGAGCCTGCTTGGGATTCTCTCTCTCCCTCTCTCTCTGCCCCTGCCCCGCTCACACTGTCTCTGTATCTCTCAAAGTAAATAAACGAACTTTTAAAAAAAAAAAAAAAAGGAAGCAAATTCTATAACATGGATGCTATGAGGTGGATGAACCTTGAAGTCTTTATATTATGCAATAAGCCCGTTACAAAAGGACAAACACTATATGATTCTACTTCACATGAGTTACCCAGAGTAGTCAAATTCCTAGAGACAGGAAGTAGAAAGGTGGGTGCCAGGGGGGGCAGGAGAAGCAGGGAATGGGGACTTGGTGCTTCGTGGGGACAGATTGGCAGTTTGGGAAGATGAGAAAGTTCTGGAGATGGATGGTGGGGATGGCTATACAGCAGCGTGAATGTACTTGTGCCCCTGAACTGTGCACTTAGAAATGGCTAACATGGTAAATTTTACAGTATGTCTATTTTGCCACACACACACACACACACACACACACACACACATGTCTCTCAGACTGAATTTCACCACATTGTGGCCCAGGAGAGCTGGGAGTGACTTCTCCGGTTCCATGATGTAACCCGCCGGGTTACAGCGAAAGAGACCGAGGTCTGAGAAATGGCACCGCTAGATCCAGGCTATGGAGCCACTGGTGACAGAGCCAGGTCGTGATGGCTTTCCTTCTGTTACACTGCACTGAACTCCCATGTGGCTTCTCCAACTAGCCTCCTTGCACTTGACTCCCCTCTCACCTCACGTCCTCTGCAAAACCTCCAGGCGGCTCCTTTGATACCAGAGTTCAGATCCATATTCCCCAGATTAAAATCTTCTCATCCTCCCATGCCCTCCCATGCCCTCCCATGCCCTCCCATGCCCTCCCATACCCTCCCAGGCCCTATTATGTGTTTAAAATCAAATTCTCCAGTGTGGCGTAGCAGACCTTCTGAGATCAGCCCCTCTGCCTCCCCACCCTCTCTTCTTGCCGCTACACGACATGCGCCCCGGCCACACCAAGTCCATTCTAAGTCCCTGAAGCGATTATGCAGCCTCGCACTGTGTCTGCTGCCTGAGTGCTTTCCACCCCTCATGTACCCACAAAACACCATTGCAGGTGTCCTCTCCTCCAGGAGGCTGCCCTGGTTCAGCCCCACCCAGGCTGATGTCAACACTGTGCTGAGTGGCACGTCCCCCACTTTCCTGTATCTCCGCTGGGCCGAGAGGATCCAAAAGACAGGGGTCAAGTCTCTGATCTTGTGAACAAGGGACACAGATGGTTGGTGTGGGGTGGTATGTGCTATGAACTTGGAGGATAAGAAGCTGCGGGCAGAGGGTTGAGTGAGGATCCGGAACGTTGTTTCACATTTGTGTTTCTGGAGCCTAGTGTACGTTTTTGCCTGGTACAGAATAGGCAGTCAATGAAAGAGTGAATGAATGAACGAACCAAAGTCATGGTAGCAGGAAGGGAGCAGAGAGTTTTGTCCCGGGTGTCATCTCAACGGCAGACAATGTGCTTTAGGGTCAGTGTGACATTTTCTTCAGCATCTTTTAGAAGTTTGACTTTTTTAAAACATCCAAGACTGTTCTCCTTACACTCTGGCTCAAAGGTGCCCTGACAGAAAAGGAACATGCACATATGCGCGCGCACACACACACACACACACGCGCACACACACACACAAAACGGGGATTGGAGCTGACCTCAGCAGATTTCTACCCCACCAGCCCTGCTTCTCTGAGTCAACTACAGGGAGAGAGAGTCATGCCTTTTCCTGGACACACATACGTTTCGTGTAGGGCAGAGAGGATTGGAGTTTCGAGGTTAAGGGTGTTAAAAGGAGTGCTTCTCCATCTTGAATGTGCACATGAATCATCAGGAGATGTTGTCGGAATGCGGGTTCCGCTTCAGTGAGCCTGGGGGAGAGCCCGAGATTCACATTTGTAACAAGCTCTTGGCTGAAGCTGCTGGTCCCCAACCACTGCTTGAGTATCAAGGTCTATGATGGTACTTCATGGAAAAGGCCGAGAAGCATTGCACAAAAGCATTGGTTCTCCACTGCGGGTAGGTACTAGAATCACCTGCGGAACTTGGTAAGACTACAATGGCCCAGGCCCTATCCTGCTTCAAAGAACCTGGGCCTCTAGATGATTCTGATAGACACCAAAGTTTGAGAGCCACTGCACTAACAGATGACTTTAGATGCTCCAGGGGTTGAGCTCTGGCCCGTAAGAAAATAGCAAAACAACTATCTACTGGTTAGAAATAAGGTGGCTCATTACCCCCACCCCAGCTTTATTGAGGTATAATTGACAAAATTTAGGGAAGCTCATTATTGTTCATTGGTTCACTCATGCTTCCAGTCATTCAACAAACACGTACTGAGTACTTACCATGTATCAGGCATGATCTTGAATACAAGGAGCATGGGGGTACATAGATCCTGCTCTCAAGAAGTTCATAGTTTAGTGGGGGAGACAGATGCTAAACAGGTCCTTGGAATATTGTTAACAATACCTGGAGCTCATACTGTGGAAGAAATGAGGTAAGACATGCATGTTTATAATTCACCAAACCTTCAGGGAACAGCTATTCTGAATCACGTGTTAAGTTGACAAAGCTGAGTAGGACAGACTCCTGCCCTCTAGAAACTCCCAGGCTATTGGCAAAAAAAAAAAATATGAAAACGTTAGCCTGTGGGGTCCCCTGGAGTCCCCTTGGATAACTCAGAGAAGACAAGAACTCGTCTGGCCCATGGATTGTTGGAATCAATGCCTAGGGGGTCACTGTGGAAATAGGATAGGTTTTCATTCAAAGAAGCTAGCTCTCACAGATATTTCGAAATGCCTACTTAATAACAGTTTCTCCAGCTCCGTCCCAGTTATGGCCATCTATGACCATAATCCACATCCCACAGGGAACTGGAGGAGGGGAGGGTTTTGATGTTTAATCTTAGCAGGGTTTCACTTTCTTGTGACATTCCGTGGCCAACGATGCCACCAGCATTGTCCCCAAGTACTCCAGCTCCAATGCTTGATTATGGATTTCAAATCCTTACAGATCCTAAGTCCTAAGTTAAATTGACTCTACACACCAGAGCAGGGAGATGTGCATTTTGCTTTTCCTCTTTAGAAGGTTGCAACTCACTTCAAGCAGAAATGAATCACTTCCTGTGGCTCCCCTCTGCTTTGGGGTTAAGGACCTGAACTACATGGTCAAACTTAAGGTTGTGAGCAAAGTTCTGGTGGTAGGACTCTGGTGCCTTCAGCTGCAGTCTCTCATGTGATGGGCCCAGTTGTAAGCTCACACACCTGAAATAGCACGTGTTTCAATCTCAGTCTTTGATTGTTTCACCAAACATAACTGAATGGAAAGAGGAAGTCATCATCTCCAACCTCAGGGATGAGGAACCAGTGTATGTTACACATTCAATACAGATTGAATACCAAGCCCTGGAATAGTTGTCATTTTTAAAAGAGAATGAAATCATTTTTATATGTGAGGTACCAAGGACACCATTTTACACATTCTTTCTTTTCATACTATAATTTTCCCTTGGCCCTATCTGTACAAAGCCCGCAAGAATGCCCTCCCTCTTCTCCCGTAATTTTTTTTTCCTCCTCTTACTTTTTCTCTAACATACTTCATGAAATTATTCTATGTTGTATCTATGTAGCGATGGGTCAGCAAGTGCTGAGGACTGAGGGAGAAGCAGTGGGGAGAGACATATTGAAGTCCTGTGTCCTCAAGAAGGATGTCTTCCAATGAAAGAGGCAGGACTTAACATACCGGGAAGGGTATCCAACAATGTTGGCTTGCTTGCATTTCGTAGAAGAGTAAAGTCCCAAACTATGCATGGTGCTAGATCGTTTTTTTATTTACACTCATGAAAAAATATTAATGTGCCATTTTCTTTTGCTATCTCTGCATGGGTTTGGTCTCGGAGTAATGTTAGTCTCGTCGAATGAATTGGGAAGTACTGCTTCCTCTTCAGTTTTATGGAAGAGTTTATTAAGAATTGTTATTATTTTTTTCTTTAATTGTCTAGTAGATTTGAAGCCGTCTGGGTCCAGGGTTTTCTTTTCTTTTTTAATGTTTATTTATTTTTTGGAGAGAGAGAGAGAGAGAGAGAGAGAGAGAGAGAGAGAGAAAGCATGAGCAGGGAAGGGGCAGAGAGAGCGGGAGGCACAGAATCCAAAGCAGGCTCCGGGCTCTGAGCTCTCAGCACAGAGCCCGATGAGGGGCTTGAACCCATGAGCCGTGAGATCGTGACCTGATCCAAAGCTGGGTGCTTAACCGACAGAGTCCCAGGTGCCCCTGGGTCTAGAGTTTTCTTTATTGGGTGGGGATTAACTACAGTTTCAATTCCTTTCATAGTTATGGGGTTATTCAGTCTATCTGTTTCTTTTGGATGATCTCCAATTGTCTGTGTCTTTCAAGCAATTTTTTTCATTTAATTTGTTTAATTTACTGCCATAAAATTGTTCATAATATTCCCTTATTATCTGTGGGATCTGTAGTGATATTGCCTCTCTCATTCTAGATATTGGTAATTTGTGTCTTTCTTTTTTTCTTAATCCGTCTGGCTAGTTTTATTAATCTTGTTGATCTTCTCAAAGAACTAGATTTTCATTGATTTTTTTTGGTTTTCTAGTACAATGATTTAGGTTCTTATCTTTATTTTCTTTCTTATGTTTACTTTGGGTTTAGCTTGTTCAACTTTTTCTAGTTTCTTAAGGTGTAGGCTGAGGTCATTGATTGTAGTCCTTTCTTCTGTTCTTTTCTATTCTTTTTTTAAAGTTTATTTTGAGAGAGAGAGAGAGAGAGGGAATAGACCTGCATGAGTGGGGGAGGGGCAGAGAGAGAGGGAAAGAGAGAATCCCAAGCAGGCTCTGTGCTGTCAGTGCAGAGCCCAATGTGGGGCTTGATCTCAAGGAACCATGAGATCGTGACCTGAGCTGATATCAAGAGTTGGACACTGAACTGACTGAGCCATCCAGGTGCCCCTTTTTTCTTTTCTAATGTGAGAGTTTCATGCTATCAATTTCCCTGTAAGCACTACTTTAGCTGCATCCCACAGATAGAGTGCAATGTAGAATAAGACCAAAACTAAACAAAAGTGAAGAAATGTTATCTTTGAAAATCCTCGGGAAGACTAAAAGAAAAATTGTTTTTCCTATACCCCGCTCACAACACTTCATATAAAGGAAAACCTTATTTCCTCTTCCCACAGAATACTTTTCACACCAAATGTGTGGGGGTTTTCCCCACACCAGCCAATTCTCCAGTACTCTCCAGACACCAGTCCGGTGTCCTACAATCCAACTCTGACACTATCTACCTGGAGTGAGCACAGACCCCACAGGTGAAGTGCTCAGTCTATTGGATTGCTCCCACTTCAAGCACCAACTGCAAATTGGGTTCAATAATTTGCTAGAACAACTCACAAAACTTTGGAAAATGAATTAGTTACTAGATTACTGGTTCATTATAAAAGGATACAACTCAGGAACAGCCAGATGGAAGAGACGCATGGGGCAAGGTAGGGGGAAAGGGTGTGGAGAAGCCACGCCCTCTTGGGGTGCGCCATCCTCCGGGCAACTCAATGTATTCACCAATGGAAGCTCTCCGAACCCTTTTGGTTAGGGTTTTTATGGAGTCTGTCTTACACAGGCATGATTCATTAGATTGTTGGCTCTTGGTGATTGAACTCAATCTCCGGCCGTCTCCTTCCAAAAGTTGAAATGTGAAGAACAGAGAGGTACGGTACGTGGAAGGTTGGGCAAAAAGTTCCAACCTTCTGATCCGGGGAATCATGGTTGGTTCCCTGGCAACCATCACCCCACCCTCAGAGGCTTTCCAAAAGTCACCTCATTACCATAAACTCAGGTGTGGGCAAAAGGGGTTTGTCATGAATAACGAAAGACGCTCCTTTCAGCTTTATCCTGCCTGTGCTATTTCAGAACCTGCGAACAAAAACCCAACGTTATAGCAAAAGGTACTTTCTTCAATCTTATCACTTAGGAAATTACAAGGGTTTTAGAGCTGTGGCCAGAAGTCGGGAGGAAGACCAAATATCTATATTCTTATTATGTCACACTATCGCAGAAGACAAACAGAACAATTTGTTGGTAAATACAACGTCGTCATTCAGGACCTTCGAGGATGGTTGTGTGGCCGTGGGGCTACTGGATGGAGGCTGAGATACAGCCCGAACTCTGCTCATCGAACGCAATGCCAACCATGGCTCCTTAGAAAAAATACGTTTTCTAACTGGCCGGAAGTTGCCCTAAGGATGCTCCATCAATGTTTTCCTTTTCCTTCGCTATTGGAACAGATTTTTTTTTTTTAATTTTGCTTAAAACTTGCTTTCATTTTGCAAAATTTGCTTTCATTTTGCGAAGTAATCGGCTTGCTCTGAGTAGCCATGTGGGACAAAATTAAAGAGGCATCTTTATGCTGACGTGTTCTTATCCTATGAGGCTGGATAAGAGTCTTCGCTCTGTTAAATATAAATATTTCCTTCTGCTCTGTTGCCTTTTAAATTGGTTTATTGTGTCTCACTGTCTTCCTTTATTGCTATGATTTTATGTTTTACTTACGAGGGCTCTCCCTCCTCCAAAGGAATAAAAACATTCTTCTATGTTTTTCCTAGTGTTTGTAGAGTTTTATTTTATACATTTCGATATTTAAGCCATCTGGAATTTGTTTCTTCTATATGGTACGGATAGTTGAACTTTATTTCTTTCCGAGGTATAACCAACTTTCCCAGCACCATTTGTTGAATAACCTATCCTTTCTCAACTGATTCGAAATACTGCTTTTATTATGTAGTAGATCCCTATACGCACATGAGTTTGTTTAGACTATTTCGTTTCATTCATTTGCCTACTTCTGCACCTGCATCCCATCTTAAATAAAATCATTTCCATCTCATTGGCCGCGAGCGTACTATAAAGGCACGTACCCGAGTTGTGTCTTTCCGCATCGTCGGCTTTATTCAGTCATGAAGCAAGGTTAACATAATTGTCAAGCAGGCTCACGATTCCAAACTCAATGACATCTCACTGCGCATTTACCTTGCCTTCCTACACGTCACGCAAAACAAAGCACAAGACAAAGTCACGCAACGAACAAGATACAATGAGGGGTAAAAAGGTAACCAACAAACGCAAAGTCAGTCGGTGAGTGCGCCCTTGTGATGAGGCCTCGTTCGTGCCTGCAGCTTATCACGTTCAAGCAGTGCAGGACCTCTGTTATGTTTAGAGATTAGTCAGGCAGAGGCCTCATGGCAGTTGCCTTCTCCTTCTTCTTCTTCTTCTCCTTCTTCTTTTTTTTAAGTAGGCTTTGCGCCCAGCGCAGGATCCCGAGATCAAGACCTAAGCTGAGATCAAGAGTTGGTCGCTTAACTGACTGAGCCACCCAGGTGCCCCATGCGAGTGACCTTTTTAGGTGGTCAGGCCTGGGAGTGTCAGTGGCTGACGAGTCTGACAGTTGGCTCCAAAATCCTTCCTTTTAATTTACTTTTTTAATTATTTTTTTAATGTTTGTTTATTTTTGAAAGAGCGAGAGAGAGAGAGAGCGAGTGGGGGAGGGGCAGAGAGAGAGGGAGGCACAGAATCGAAACAGGTTCCGGGCTCTGAGCTGTCAGCACCAGATCCTGGTGCGGGGCTCGAACTCCTGAACTGCAAGATCATGACCTGAGCTGAAGTTGGACGCTTAACCGACTGAGCCAGCCAGGCGCCCCCAAATCCTTCCTTTTTAAAGTGCTTTAATCAGTCTTCGGACTTAACAGGACCCCTTTGGTTCTAGTGATTATCAGCTTCTGGTTTTCCCAGGTTCACATGGCCTTGCTGATGATCAGTTCTTAGCATTGCCAGTCTGTGCTGGTTTGGGTGATATCTGGTCTTGGCTGCAATGCCCTTGGCTGTTGGCGTCACTGCTTCACGTGAGTGACTCTGTCTTGCTCTGTACCCTGTTGCTTCCGTGTATGTTTTGATCTCTGGAAGGGTGAGACTTGATTCTTCTGTTTCAAATATAGTTTGGTGTGTCATATTTTATTTTCTATGGGAACTTGGGATCATTTTCTCCAGTTAAAATAAAACTATTACGGGGCGCCTGGGTGGCTCAGTCCGTTGAGCATCTGACTTCAGCTCCGGTCACGATCTCATGGTTTGTGAGTTCGAGCCCCGCGTCGGGCTCTGTGCTGACAGCTCAGAGCCGGGAGCCTGCTTTGGATTCCGTGTCTCCCTCTCTCTCTGCCCCACCCCTGCTTGTGCTCTGTCTCTCAAAGAATGAATAAACGTTAAAAAAAAATTCAAATGCCACTATTACGAATACTGTATTGATTTATAGTTCAACTTGAGGAGAATGGGCATCTTAACAACAGTAGTCTCTTTATCCAGAAACATGGTAGGGCTGTACATTTATTCAGGTCCTATATTCTGTCCTTCATATAATAAGCATTTCAGATACATTGTGACATTTTGACTTTTTGCAACAACCCCCTGAGGTGAGTGATGCTATTCTCATTTTAAATACGAGGAACCAAAGGCTCAGATAGTTTTTGTAATTTTTCTGAGGCCACATACTACCAGAAGCAAGCTCTATCAGAAACCAGTACCTTTTCCACTGTACCTTGTTATCAGCCATGCGTCCTTCACATTACAAATATTAATCAGACACTTTCCTGAATATTGATTTTGACCTGGGGAGAAAGAAGAGAACGTGACCTCGTTCGAGACTTGGGGAGAAAAGAAGATATATAATTGATGGGGTCAAAAGAACATTTATTATTATGGCTTCCTCTTTCCCTTTTCAGAAATAACTCAGATCCCACTTGGGAAGTCAAAGCAGGGAGAAATGTCATCCTCTTACTTTCCGACACCTTGTGGATGAGCATGTCATCTAGGCTGAACCGTAGGCGGCCATCTGGACGCTTCCATCTGCAGGGAGTGGGGGTTGGGTGGCGCTCACTGAGGAGCCGGTGCTGGGCAGCAGTAGAAATAGAGTATTCATGTCACCAGGATAATGGGTGAGCCCTGGGTACTGCCCAAGTCTGGATCCCCAGTCTCCTCATATTATGGCAGCCGCTGTTAGCCTTTCAGTGACATTCCTCGTCCCTATGTCAATTACCGTTGTTCCTGTTGCTTGCAACTAAGAGCCTTGACTAGTATAGACATTGGTGTCTGGAAAGGCACGGGCCACAGACCCTCAGGGCCATGGGGAGACTGGGATTGGTTGGTTTCCTGGCCTGGCTGGGGCCAAAGCTGGTGAGAAGCCAGCTGGCGGTAAGGGATGGGTGTCTGAAACAGCTAATGAAAGTATCCCCTGTGGTCCCTGGTAATAGAATGCTGTGATGTCATCTGGAATTCACTTCATAACACTTTGGCTTTAAGACATATAATACAGAGGCGTGTGATTTCGTTTTAAGCCCCGGTATCCTGGGGGCATCAGCTAACTTTTGAAATACCCCACTCAGAAATGCACCCTCCTGGGGTTAGTTAACTTTGGAAGAATTTAGTGAAGAGCCTTACTCCAAAAAATTATGCGCTTTCCCTCCACTGATTTCCAAGGCCACACTTACCAGGTAGTAAATGACTTTATTTTTGTGCATCTATTACAATCCTCTGTATTTTACTTTATTGGTGTATTCATTTGCTTTTGTACCAATACTACAGTTCTGTTTTTGTTTTTTTTTTTAATGACTAGTGGTTTTTTTTGTTTTTTTTTTTTAATTTTTTTTTTTTAATGTTTATTTATTTTTTTTTTTTGAGACAGAGAGAGACAGGGCATGAACAGGGGAGGGGCAGAGAGAGAGGGAGACACAGAATCTGAAACAGGCTCCAGGCTCTGAACGGTCAGCACAGAGCCCGACGCGGGGCTCGAACTCACCACGAGATCGTGACCTGAGCCGAAGTCGGACGCTTAACCGACTGAGCTCCCCAGATGCCCCAGAAATCTGATTCTGTTACTTAACTCATTAGCTGTCATTCCCAACTTTGTGCCAATTACTTCTCCAAATAAGGCATAGCTTCAGTGTTCTCATTCAAGGAACTAACAAATCATTGACTAGAAAATAGTTCAATATGATGCATTTTAACTTACCCCTAAACACCTTCTTCGACAGTAAGGTTAGCCTATTAATCACCTATTGTTAGATACCGGTGTTGACCCAGTCAATCTTCTTTTCTCCTGTAAGCTATTCCATAGCCTCTACTCAACCCAATCCAATTAAATTTATTTCTCGGGGCGCCTGGGTGGCTCAGTCGGTTGAGCGTCCGACTTCGGCTCGGGTCACGATCTCGTGGTCCGTGGGTTCGAGCCCTGCGTCGGGCTCTGGGCTGACGGCTCGGAGCCTGGAGCCTGCTTCGGATTCTGTGTCTCCCTCTCTCTCTGCCCCTCCCCGCTCACGCCCTGTCTCTCTCTGTCTCAAAAATAAAATAAAACATTAAAAAAAATTAAAAAAAAAAAAGATTTCTCGTGAGCCTCCAGATGCCAAGATACATAGTCGGCAGCAGAAAGTTTACCAGATACCTTGTTGTCGTGGAGGTTCGTCAGGCATTCCTGGACTTAACAATTGAGTAACTTCTCTAAAAAAGGGAAATGGGGCTGGTGTGGCGTGAATTGTTGTTAGTGGATTTACATCGTCTTGTAGTGGATCAGCTGGCTGCTCTGCCAGAGGAGGGGGGTGGCGACGGGCCAAGGGATTAAGCAACGACAAAACCAGGGGTGGGCAAGTGGGGTGGAACTGAGAAGTTATTGCCTAAGCATGCACAAGAGGGGCTAAACCAGAAGTTCATAAGCATGGTGAACTCATCGCAGGGAAATTAGGTCAGAGGGTAGGGGCAGAAATGAAAAAGTCTACAAAAACTTACAGTCTAGCCTTACAGGCTAGCTGTGGGAAAGAGGCGTAAAAGTAAACAAGCAGAAAGTTCCAAGGAGATGAAGAAAAAGTATTTTTCCCAGTTCCTCCCCCTAAGTATGAGTAAAACCCCAATCGTCATATATTAAACAAGCATAGGGAAACTCTGAAAGGTGGAGAGAAGACAGCGGGCCAGCCTGAGACCTTCGAACTTGCAAGGAATAATACAGCGGAGAGTTCTCTGGCTTTTCTTTGTGTCTCCTATGTCCCCGGGTGCTGAGGAAGCTAGAAACCTGGAAATGACAACAGATGCAGACAAAAAATAGCTCCAACAAAAGCTGGCTCTCTCGAGCCAAAGGACTGGAAAGACAAAAAAACGTTTAGACACTTAAATGCTCGACTCCAGCCAAACACCACAGAAAAGGCTGTGGTCTCAACCCCAGCCATACCCTCCAAGGCCAGTGGGGACCATACACGTTCACCCTCCACAGGTTGTAACAAGACTGGCCAAACCTCTCACCTCTTCCCATAGCGGTATGGTGACAGAGAAGGTCAGGTAGAAAGCAGGGGCTTCCACGACCACCACGTGGTAATGAAGTTCACCCCCTCCTCCCTGCAGGGTCGATGGAGACTATGTGAAAAGCCTGGACTTCAGCTCCCACCCAGCAGTGAAAAAGCACACCTCCCACTCCCCGCTGGGGTGGTGTCAGAGGAAAGCTAGTGGGAAGGCAGTACGTTTACCACCATCCATCACTAACAAGGTCCAGCGATAATGTGATGTCAGTGGGAGAACAGTAATGAGGCACGCCCACCCCTCCCATCTAGAATAGTATTAGCAGAAACCTAGTAGGAACTCCCAGTTCCACCTAGCAGTATAAGAGTCCTCCTTCCCCCTTGCGTGTCAATGGAGACCAACCAAGTGAAAAATTTAGATTTCTACCTTGTCAGTAGATCTTACCTTTAGATCTTACCTTGTCAGTAACAAGGCAGCCCTCTTTCCTACCAGAGCAGTGTCAAAGGAAGACAGCGAACACACATGGTTGAAATAAGATTCAGCGTCTGATACTATGCGACTTAAAATGTCCAGCTTTCAATAGGCAGTCCCTTGTACCACAAAGCAGTAAAATCTCGGCTTGAATGAAAAGAAGATAGTCAATAGCTTCCAACACCAAAATGGCAGTGATGTTAGAAATACAAATATTTACAAGCAGCCATCATATACAGGCTTCAATAAGCAATGATGAACACACTCGAAGCGTATGAATAAGTCAAATAACTCAGGAAAGAAACAGAAGATACAGAGAAGAACCACAAGGAAATTTTAGAACTGAGAAATACAACAACAATGAAATCTTGCTGGGAGGGCTCAACAGCATAATGGAAGGAACAAGGCAGTTCGGGGGTGGGGGGCTCAGTGCATCTGAAGAATTAACAATAGAAATAACCTATACTGAACAACAAAAAGAAAAAAATATTTAGAAAAAAAGAAAAAAGAACCAAGCTTCGGGAACCTGTGGGGGGGGGGGGGGGGAAAGAAAAGAAAAGAAAAGAAAAGAAATCTAACATTCATGTCATCAGAGTCCCAAAAGGAGAGGACAAAGGATGAGGCTGAAAAAGTACTCAAAGACATAATGGGTGAAAGCTTTATAAACTTGGCAAGAGGCCTAGTTTGAAACCCACAGATTCAGGAAGCTGAGAAAATTGAAAACAAGATAAACTCCCCCAAGTCCACACTAAACCACATTATTGTCAAACTTCTGAAAATTAAAGACAACGAAAATATCTTGAAAACAGCTGTGAGAATTATTAACCTATAAGAGGCAAACAATTAGAATGATAGTGAAGTTTTCATCAGAAATCAGAAAAGCCCAAGTTAGTGGCACGACATTTTCAAGTGCTAAACACACATGCCCACACACACCACCACCACCACCCCCACCACCACCACCACCAACAACAACTATTACTCCAGGATTCTATACCCAGTGGAAATAGCCTTGAGGTGTGAAGGAAAAATCAAGACATTATCAGATGAGAGTAAAGAGAGATTCTGTTACCAGAAAACCACCTAAACAGAAAGGAAATAATAAAATAAATCTTAGAATGTCAAAAAGGGCAAGAACAATGAAGAGTAAAAATATGGGTAAAAGAAATACATTTTCCTTTCGATCTTGAGTTTCCTAAATGTTTGATGCTTGCAGCAGAAATTGAACCACTGTTTGATGTGGCTTGAAATAATATGGAGAGGAAATATTTAAGACAATTTAAATATAAATGGGGAAGGATAAAGGGAAGTAAAAGGAAGTTTCTACATGTCATTTAAATTGCTGAAATGTCAGTACCAGTAAACTCTGCTGTTATGCATATAACGGGTAATAACTAGAATGACTACCGAAAAAAAAAAAAAGAAACTATACAAAAAGAGATCTCTTTGGGGCGCCTGGGTGGCTCAGCTGGGCGTCCGACTTGAGCTCAGGTCATGATTTTACGGTTTGTGGGTTTGAGTCCCACGTCGGGCTCTGGGATGACAGCTCAGAGCCTGGAGCCTGCATCAGATTCTGTGTCTGCCTCTCTCTGCCCCACCCCCACTTGCACTCTGTCTCTCTGTCTCTCAAAAATGAATAAACGTGAAAAAAAAAAAAAAGAGATCTCATCAGAAACGCTATGGCTAAATCAAAATGGAATTCTAAAAAAAAAAAAAATGTACAAATGTCTCACAGAAAGGCAGATTAAAAAATAGAGAAATGACAAAGAGGAAAATCCAGAAAATAAAAATAAATGGTAGGTGTAACACGTTAATAATTACATTAAATGTAAATGGTGTAAACACACCTATTAAAACACAACGATAGGCATGTTTTAAAAAAATATGATCCAACTATCTGCTCTCATAAGAATCTCACTTTAAATACAACAACACATGTATATTGAAAGCAAAAGGACAGGAATGTATATATGGTGCAAACATTAGCCAAAAGAAACAATAATGGCTATCTTAATATCGGTCAAAGCAGAGTTCAGAGAAAGAAAATTAACCAGGACAGAGGAGGACGTTAACAGACCAAGAGGGACAGAGAGGACAGAATGATAAAAGGGACACTACACCAAGAAAACACAGAAATCCTGAATGTGTATGTGCTAAATCAGAGCCACAAAATAAGTGAAGCGAAGACTGATAGCACTGAAAGGAGAAATAGATCAATTCACAGTTATAGGTGGAGATTTCAACATCCTTCTTTCAACACTTGATAGAGCAACCAGACAGAAAATCAGCAAGTTTATGGAAGAACGTAATAACGCTACTCACTACTAGGAGATAATTGACATTTAGAGAACTGATGGGATACAATTTTTTTAAAGCATCGACACGACACATACGAAGGTAGACTATGTCCTAGGCCGTAAAGCAAACGTCGACAAATTTAAAAGAGTTGAAATAATGCAGAATGTGTTTTTCAGACCACAGTGGAATCAAAATAGGAAGATAACAGGAAAATCAACGAATATTTGGAAACTAAGCAATGTACTTCTACAAAATCCCTGCATCAAAAAGGAAGTCTCAAGGAAAATAAAAAATATACTGAGCTCAATGAAAAAGAAACACAACATATCAAAATCTGTGGGACACTGCTAAAGGAGGGTCAAGAGAGAAATCTACAGCACTAAATGCTTATCTTAGAAAAGAGGAGAAATCTCGTATCACTTGTCTAAGCTTCCACTACAGGAAGCTACAGAAAGAAGAGCTAAGTAAACCCAAAGCAAGAAGAAACAAGAAAATAGTCGAAATAAGAGTAGAAATCAGAGAAATTGAAAAGAGAAACACAATAAAGAAAATCATTGAGACAAAAGCTAGTTCTTCTAAAAGATCAGTAACATTGACAGCCTCCAGTAAGACTAACAAAAAGCAAAAATAGCACAGAAGAGTCTACAAACATCAATTTCATAGCTTAAATAAAATGGACCAGTTCTTTCAAAAGCACAAACTATGACCACTCACCCAGGGTGAACGTGATAATTTGAATTTCCCTATAACTATTAAGGAAATCGAATGAATAATTTTAAAACTTCCCCAGAAAAGAAACTTCTGGGTCCATATGACTTCAGTGGAGAATTAAAACCAATTCTATGCATTCTCTGTCAAAAAATAGAAAGGGAGGGAACAGCTATAATCTTATATTGCCAGAATTACCTTTATACCCAAACCGGGAAAAAGTCAATACAATAAAACATAACTATGGACCAATATCTCTGATGATAATAGACGTAAAAAATCCTTAACAAAATATTAACAAATAGAATTCAGCAATATTTAAAAACAATTCTACATTTTCTAACCTGTTAACATAGTGGATTGCATTGATTGATTTTCAAAGATTAAGCCAGCCTTGCATCCCTGTGCAAGGCTGGCTTAATCTTTGAAAATCAATCAGTGCAATCCACTATGTTAACAGGTTAGAAAAAGAAAAAGCACATGACCCTATCAATAGATTCACAAAAGCATTTAACAAAATTCAACACGCATATGTGGAAAAAAATCTCAGAAAACCAGGAATAGGGTAAAACTTTCTCAACTAATGAAAGGCTGCTACAAAAGACCTACAGTTCGCATCATACTTAATGGTGGATAGCTTAATGCTTTTCCAATAAAGTCAGGAACAAAAGGCATTCTTGAGAATGCCCACTCATACCATTCCTATTCAGCATTGCACGATATCTTTTTACCCAGTGCAATAAAGCAAGAAAAGGAAATAAAAAATATACAGATCCAAAAGTAAGAAATAAACTGTCCCTATTTGCCGACGATTTGATTGTCTACTAGGAAATCTCAAGGAACCTATTAAAGAAACTCCTGGAAGTAATGAGTGAGTTCAGCAAGGTTGCAGGATACCGGATAAGCAAATAAATTTCAATTGTGTTTCTATATACTAACAACGGACATGTGGACACAAAAGTTAAAAGCACCATACCGTTTTACAGTTGTTCAAAAGTGAGATGTTCAGGTAGAAGTAACCAAACGTGTACAGGGTGTATATGCTGAAAACAAGAAGATGCTGATGAAAGAGATCAAAAAAAGATCTTTATAAATGAACTGGGTTCATGGATTAGAAGATTCAACATAGTAATGACCTCGATCAGCCCCAAAATGACTTACAGGGTTAATGCAATTCCTTTCGAAATCCCAGTCAGGTTATTTGTAGATATAAACAAGATTATCCTATACTTTATATGAAAAGATTAAGGAACTGGACTAACTGGGATGCTTTTGAAAATGAAAAATAAAGAGGGAGGAATCAGTCTCCTAGATTCAAGGCTAATTATACAGCTACAGTATTAATGCCGTATGGAATTAGCAGAAACATAGTCACATAGATAAATGACACAACAGAGAATCCAGGAATAGACCCCATAAATATGACCAACTAATTGTTGACGAAGGCATGAGAGCAATTCAATGGAGGAAGAACAAACTTTTCAAGAAATAATGCTCAGAAAGTCCAAAAATAAATAAATAAAAGACCTTCCTACCTTATGCAAAAATCAACTCAAAATGGATCATAGACTTAAATGTTAAACATAAAACAATGCGGCTTCTATTAAACACATCTTTGGGATCTAGGGTTAGGCAGAGTTCTTAGACTTGACACTGAAAGCATAATCCATAGAAGAAGAAAAACTCGGTAAATTGAACTTTATTGAAATTAAAAACTTTTGGTCTGCAAAAGACTCTCTTAAGGGGATGAAAAGTCAAGTTACAGGGTGGAGAAAATATTTGCAGCTCACGTACCTGACAAAGGACTAGCATCTAGAATATGCAAAGAATTCTCAAAAGTCAGTGGTAGAAAACCAAACAATCCAATTTGAAAAAGAACAGAAGTTGGGGCGCCTGGGTGGCTCAGTCCGTTGGGTGTCCGACCTCAGCTCAGGTCATGATCTCACAGCCCGTGAGTTCGAGCCCCGCGTCAGGCTCTGTGCTGACAGCTCAGAGCCTGGAGCCTGCTTTGGATTCTGTGTCTCCCTCTCTCTCTGCCCCTCCCCTGCTCATACTCTGTCTCTCTCTGTCTCAAAAATAAAATAAAAACATTTAAAAAAAGAAAAAAGAAAAAAGAACAGAAGGTATTAATGGACATTTCACCGAAGAGGATATTCAGATGGCAAAAAAAAAAAAAACAAACAGCACATGGAAAGATGTTCAATATTGCTTCCCATTAGGGAAATGCAAATTAAGTCACAATGAGCTATCATTAAATACCTATCAGATCGGCCCAAATCAAATGCTGGTGACACTACAGTAAAATGTCACAGCCATCCTGAAAAAAGTTTGGAAGTTTCTTAACAAAGAAACAAATAAAACCCAACAAAGGGTTGATGGAGGGGAGGTGGGGGGGGGGATGGGCTAAATGGGTGATGGGAATTAAAGAGGGCACTTGTTGGGATGAGCACTGGGTGTTGTATGTAAGTGATGAATCACTGGGTTTTACTCCTGAAACTATACTGCTCTGTGTGTTAACTAACTTGAATTACAAAAAAAATAAATTTAAAATAAAAAAATAGGTGGTTTTACTGCAAAAAAATAGAAACATAGGAGGAACTGCAAAGAGAATTAAGTATCGTATCTAGCTCCCAAAAACATCAGAGGAGAAAGAAACAAACTCTAAAGATGGGGAAGGGGATTTAAGAATGAGCTAAAAGGGAAAAGCTGGCGAACGGGAACAAAATAGGACGGCTGGAGTCAGTCTGATCATATCAATACTCATAAAAAAATGGCAAAAAGTAAATGGGTTGGCATCACTATCAAAAGACATAAATTAGGGTACCTGGGTGGCTCAGTTGGTTGAGCGTCTGACTCTTGACCTCAGTTCGGGTCTCGGTCTCAGGGTCGTGAGTTCCAGCCCCAAGCGGAGCTCCGTGCTGGGTGGGAAGCCTACTTAAAAAAAAAAAAAAAGAGTCATAAATTGTCAGGCACTGCTTACCCTGGAAAAAAAGTAACCAAAAGAAAAGAAAAAACGGGGGCGCCTGGGTGGCGCAGTCGGTTAAGCGTCCGACTTCAGCCAGGTCACGATCTCGCGGTCCGTGAGTTCGAGCCCCGCGTCGGGCTCTGGGCTGATGGCTCAGAGCCTGGAGCCTGTTTCCGATTCTGTGTCTCCCTCTCTCTCTGCCCATCCCCCGTTCATGCTCTGTCTCTCTCTGTCCCAAAAATAAATAAACGTTGAAAAAAAAAATTAAAAAAAAAAAAAAAAAAAAAGAAAAAAAAAAGAAAAGAAAAAACGCTGAGGTAGAAGATCAAAATAGAATTTAAGGCAAAATCATTAAGAAAAGAAGAACGCTAAATAATATTACAGGAATGACCCATTAAGAAAGCAATTTTCATTTTGTTGATATTATAGTTACAATGAGCAATGTAAAATTCACAATTATATAATTGATTAGAAGGTATTCTTCTAATTTTATTTTATAATTTTTATTACTTGATTTCTACACTGTAAAAATGATCTTATTATAATCATTGGGTGTAAGTATTATGAAGGATTAAATATTAACTTTTTATAAGTTTTATAAACAAAGTATCTTCCCATTTTTAAATGAGAAATGAGGTTGCTCCTATAGACATAAGCTTTTCTCATCATTTCTGCTTGAGGCTGCTGGACGCATTGCAGAGCAGGATTTTTGATGACAATAATTACAAATTCTTATCACCATCAGTGAGAAACTTTCTTCACTCGAGCAGGTAAGAAGAATGAAAGCAGGGGCGCCTGGGTGGCTCAATCGGTTGGGTGTTCGACTTCGGCTCAGGTCACGATCTCGCGGTCTGTGAGTTCGAGCCCCGCGTCGGGCTCCGTGCTGACAGCTAGGAGCCTGGAGCCTGCTTCGGATTCTGTGTCTCCCTCTCTCTCTATGCCCCTCCCCTGCCCACCCTCTGTCTCTCTCAAAACAATATTAAAAAAAAAAATGAAAGCAAAATGTTCACAACGATGCAAACTTTTGCAACAGCTGAAATTATACCTGAGGAATCTAGTCGTTCTTTGGCTTTCGTTAACAAATGTCATGTTGACGTTTCTTGTCATACTGAGATACACACAACTGTCAAAGGCAGCCAGATGCTTTATATTACGAGTTTAAAACCTGGTGCAACTCCGCTTTACGAATCATGCATTCGTTGTCAGAACAGTCACCCCTGCAGCCGGTTCGGATGCCACAAATAAGCAGATGGAGCCTGCCTGGCCCCCGACCTCTACCAACCAGAGGCCTTGGCTGTTCCCCATATCCTGGGCACCTGGACCATGAACAAGCTGTCCTGTAATTCCATAGACCCCCATGCCCTTGATGGGGAGCCAAGAGCTCTGCAGCTGGCTGGAGTCGTGGATGGCCCCCAGAGATGTCTCCTGGCGGGGGCCCAGCCCATGACCACAGAATGCAAAGGCTGCGCGGAGGTCGTGTTCTTGCTGCCCATGGGGGTTACCAGGCGAGCTTCCTGGTTGAGGGGCTGTCTGCCAGGAACCCCAGGGGAGATTGCTCATGATAAGGCCCCACCCATCTGTGTCCAGCACTGAAGAAATCCACGGGTTGAGACACATACACAGCCCATTCATGGTTCACCAGCTGGGGAGCTCTGAAGCTGAGAATATAACAGGGAACTTTGATAAAAGTTGACCACGTACAAGTTCATAATAGAGTTATTAGCAAATATGAACAAAATGGTATCGCACACACCGCATTCCCCGACTGCAGTTTATTAAATCAAAAACCATCTTGGGGCACCTGGGTGGCTCAGTCGGTTAAGCATCCGGCTTCGGCTCAGATCTCATGGCTTGTGAGTTCAAGTCCTGCCTCGGGCTCTGTGCTGACAACTCAGAGCCTGGAGTCTGCTTTAGATTCTGTCTCCCTCTCTCTCTGCCCCTCTCCCCCGCCTCTCTCTCTCAAAAATAAACAAACATTTTAAAAAAAATTTAAAGGGGGCACCTGGGTGGTTCAGCAGGTTGAGCGTCTGACTCTCGATTTTGGCTCAGGTCATGATCTCACGGTTCATGAGTTCAAGCCCCACATCGGGCTCTGTGCTGACAGTGCAGAACCTGCTTGGGATCCTCTCTCTCTCTCTCTCTCTCTCTCTCTCTCCTTCTCTGCCCCTCCTGCACTCTCTCTCTCTCAAATACACTTAAAACATTTTTTTAATCTTTATATAAATTCAAAAAACCACACAAAAGCATGTTTTTGGAACCCCCCAAATATGTTTCTAAATGCACCATGATTTAAAAATAAAAGCAGGACAAAAGTCACCAAGTAATAAGAGTTACATGGAAATGAAAGCAGCCATGAGGTCTCCAATTCTGAAATCCAAAAGATTCTGAAAACCGAAACTTGAGTTCATAATTCATCTGGTGGCAAATCTGACCTGAGGCTATTTGGTTTTAATTTTCCGACCTCTAGCAAGACAATGAAGTGGGGTGGGGGGGGGGGGGAGAAGAAAAGACACAAATTAGCAATATTAGCAACCACCACAAAATATATACCTACATAGAACAGAGAAAAACCATCATAAGACAATAACCTGGAGTGCTTTATGCCGATACATTTGGAAATATGGACAAAACGGATGGTTTCCTAGAAAATCATACCATTGCCAGAATTAACTCCTGAAAAATATAAAAACAGAATAAACTTTTTAAGAAACGGAATTATTAAAATATCCCCTCTACCCAGTGGATTTCCAGACTGATATATAAATGGTCAATAAACATGCAACTATGCTAAGTTTCCATCATAGTCAAGAAAATATAAACTGAAACAGTATTGGGCTGACATTTCCCACCCATCTGATTAGTAAAGATTAAAAATCCTCTTAAAAATTCTTTTTTGGTTTATTTGTTTTTTGAGAGAGAGAGAGGGAGAGAGAGGGAGAGAGAGAACCCCAAGTGGATTCCGTGCTGCCAGTGCAGAGCCCGGTGTGGGGATCAAACCCACAAACTGTGAAATCGTGACCTGAGCCAAAGTCACACGTCTCACTAACTGAGCCACCCAGGCGCCCCGGGACTGATGTTTTAATGGGGTCACTCTGGCAGCCGCATTGGGCATAGCCTGTTAAGGCACACAGAAGTGGAGAAACAAGTTAGGGGAAAGTAACAACGGAG
This sequence comes from Prionailurus viverrinus, assembly GCF_022837055.1. Classification (NCBI taxonomy): domain Eukaryota; kingdom Metazoa; phylum Chordata; class Mammalia; order Carnivora; family Felidae; genus Prionailurus; species Prionailurus viverrinus. The sequence goes on along the minus strand of NC_062562.1, from coordinate 15,267,236 downwards.
GTGGGGCGAAGGAGTCAAATCCCGGATATAGCCACAGGACACATGACTGATATTAACTAAGCAGGTGCATAGCCTTGGCCTCACCCCCACGCACTGCCAATGGGGTAGGTGAGAGATTTTCCAACAGCAAACAGGTCGCCTCCCTTCAGTGTGTACTTGTGGGAAACCAATTTCTCCCGGGGCCAGCAGCCTTCCTTTCCTGTCCCTTGTGGAAGTGAGGAGGCCACTTTTTCTGTTTGCTTAATTTTTTTTTTTAATGTTTGTATTTGTTTTTGAGAGAGAGAGAGAGACACAGAGCACAAGCGAGGGAAGGGCACAGAGAGAGGGAGACACAGAATCCTAAACAGGTTCCAGGCTCTGAGCTGTCAGCACAGAGCCTGACGTGGGGCTCGAACTCATGAACCGTGAGATCATGACCTGAGCTGAAGTTGGGCACTTAACTGGCCGAGCCACCCAGGGGCCCCTGAGAAGGATTTCTAAGAGTGAAGTGGTCTGACCGTTCCGCATCACGTAGAGCTTGGAGGTATCTTGGAATGAGGTAAAAAAAAAAAAAAAAAAAAAAAAAAAGCAAATCCAGAGACCTTGAGAATATTAGTTGCAGAAATAAACAAGATGAAATTTAAAAATATCTTTTTTATTAATGCCTATTTATTTTTGAGAGACAGAGAGAAACACACACACACAGAGAGAGACAGAGTGCAAGCAGGGGTGGGGCACAGAGGGAGACACAGAATCTGAAGCAGGCTCCAGGCTCAGAGCTGTCAACACAAAGCCTGACGTGGGACTCAAACTCATGAACTGTGAGATCATGACCCGAGCCGAAGTCGGACGCTTAACCAATGGAGCCACCCAGGCACCCCAACAAAATGAAATTTTTAAAAATCATAATAATAGTAAGGAGAGTTTTGACTCCAGCTCCAGAAGTAGAAAAATGCTGCCATATAGTTGGTACCTCTTCCTGAGAGCAGATCTGGTCACTCACAATGTTCTATCACGTCCTGGCAGCAAGATGGTGAGTCTAAATGGCTGGTTGTATCTCCTAAGTTAGGGACTTTATATAGAAAACACAGGAATTATTTGAAAAGAACCCAAGTCATTTTTTTTTATTAAATAAATGAGGTGCCAGGTAGTTACAATAAACATATACATCAAGTTCCAGCATTGCTCAGGGCACAACCTGTGCAACTGTCCTTGCCCACCCCTTTTCCCGTCCTCTGCTAAAACCCAGAGGTGAGAGCAACCAAAGATGTCTTTGCTTCGGTTCAGTCTGCTTCCTCTTTTATCCTTGTTAAACTTTTTGGTTGTTTTTTGTTTGTTCACCTCTTTCTGCACCCCACACAGGCCACATTGAGCCACCCTAATTCAAGCTTGACTTGCTATTTCCTTTTACTGAGGCTGACACATTAACTGCTGAGAATATTTTTCTTTCTGCAGTTTCACAAAGGTCAGCCTGTAAAGCAGATCATTTTCACATCTCTCTCTGCAGTGTTTTAGCTATTTTCCTCTTGGATATTTTACAGATCCATTTAAATCGAAAAACTTCGGGGCTGCCGTTTTCTTTGGCTGTGGCTCTGCAAAATGCCTCCTTCTCTCCTTCCCTTTCTCATCAAAGCCTTATGAATATTCTAATCTTGAGGTCGCCCTGGGTTTAGGCTCGCCCGTGGATCTTGTGCATGAAAAGCCCTTAATAATTATAATGGTGGGATCTAAGGCTTGAGAGTGGATGTCGGTTGACAATTCTGGTCGGGGATTCCACATAATGACACGGTAGACACAACCCTCATGCTAACGCCACTGGCTGCTTCTGTATCTCTCTATTCTTTGCACAGGACTCGCGAGGGCTGGCTTCTTCTGATCTACCTTCTCAGTGACTTCTCTCGTTGACCGAGAAAAGTTCCATTTGTCACCATGAGAGGTTGAAGCCCGGAGGCCTGAGCTTCAGCCCTGCCTCTGTCAATGAATGCGAGACATCGGCAGTGGCATGTGACCCCTGGGGACCTCGGTTTCCCCGAAAGTGCAGAGGAAAGATCAGGCTCTATCCCAGCCCTGCTGGTCGGAGGGTGGAATTGGGAAGTCGGCTCGTGCTTTGCACACGGCGCTAAGGCGAGAAAAGTGAAGGCGGAGTCACCACCCGGGATGTTTTTTCTTCTGGTTTCTCTTCTGCCAATTTCATTATGACTCTAAGGAAGTGGGGTGAAAGATGGACAAGGTTATAGAAATGATTCGTCTCTCTCATCCACGGGGGTTTTTGCACCTTTTCTGAGCCCGCTCTGACAGCGGTTCTCTGACTTGTCTTTGCTGTAAAGCACGACCCGGCAGGCCCACTGGAGAGTTTCTGGTTCCGTGGGTCTGGGGTGGGGCAGGGGGGAGGCCCAGACTGGTTTTCTAACAGCATGTGGCTGATACCCCTGCTCGGTAGCACTGGGCGCAAAGCCTGTAACTCCTAAATTTCCCTCCCTCGCCTTGACCTCTTCCCCATGCACCTGCCTGGCATTCCCAGCCCCGGAGACCCCGTGGACTCACACTTACTCCCATCCACTTGGGTGGGGGGTGGGGAGTGGGGAAGGGGCACTGTGCTCGGATCCAGTGCCTCAGTCGGCCTCTGGCAGGGCTGGTGAGGTGTTTCCATAGTGACCTAGAACCCCAGGCTAAGCGGTGAGCCTCTTTCGGCCTGGCCGCTCTGTGTGGCAGAAACCCTCAGCCGGTGGAAGGAGACAGACAGGATCCTCCTTTGCAGCTACAGGAGGAGTGGAGTGGAGGGCAAGAAGAGAGCGGAGGCGCCTGTTGCCCTGGGCTCCCGTCTTGGCTACCCGTTTTATTTTAAGTTTATTTTGAGAGAGACAGAGAGAGCGTGAGTGGGGGAGGAGCAGAGAGAGAGGGAGAGAGAGAATCCAAAGCTCGATGTGCGGCTCGAACGCACGAACCGAGAGATCATGACCTGAGCGGAAATCAAGAGTCGGACGCCTAACCGGCTGGGCCACCCAGGCGCCCCTTCGAGGTCCTGTTTTACCTCTGCCCTCGGATCCCCCGAAGGGCCCCCCCATATCCTTAAAATCTATTCCTCTGTTGGCTCAAACCAGCAGGTTTCAAGTTCTGAGTGCACCTCAGTTTCCCCGGAGGGCTGATTAAAATACACTACCGGGTGCCGCCTCTAAAATTTCTGACTCAGTAGGTCTGGGGTGGGAGCCCGAGAATCTGCATCTCTGAACAAGCCCCCTGTTATCAGGGGGCTGCTGCTGTGGGAACCTAACTTGGAGAACCACTGGCTTAAATGGCCACGTCGTCAGTATTTCTGCTTGTATGATCATCAGTGAGGCCAATGCTGTTCCAGGCATCTATGCACTGCTCTGCAGATTATAACTACTTGATCCCCACAAGAACCCCTTGGGGACAAGGGGACGCGCCGGAGACCGGCTCCAGCAACCAGGGGTTCCCGAAGGAAGAACGGCGTCGGTGAAAATAAAACAAAAGTAAAATAAAAAAACTAAAAATCAAAACACTAAAATCAAAAACCAAAACTAAAATAGAAATGAACACAGACCACAGCAGTGTGTTGAACTGGCCGACTTCTTGCAGCGAACGGGGCATTACATTTGCCAGTGATTTCCTCATCGCATACGTCATCTATGTTTTTCTAACATTACCTGATTTTAAAAATGTTCCTGTGGGTCATCAACCTTTAAGAGGTAACATGGCGATTTACTCCTAATGTTCCCGCATGCCCTTTGATTACTGATTAATTTCTCTCATTATTCCATTATGCATCTGCGTATCTGTATCTGCGTATCTGCGTGTATCTGTAATTATCTATAGTCTATAAAGCACTTGCTTTGCGGTTCGCAGGAAAGGCCCTCCATTTCTCAGGTCAGTTACAGGGACATGACCTCCTAACCACATGAGGCCAGAAGAACAATGTGTCTGCCTCGGTCCGAGGTGCCAGGAAGGGGCCGAAAAAGCCTTAGAAACCCATGCCTCATACATTCTCAGAGAGACAGTGCACCTAGGAATTAATGAACCATTCTGTAGCTTAACCGACTAGGTTCAGTCATCATCTGGAATGCCTCCGGGGGGCCAGGTGGGTCTAGGGGTTGAAGTCACCTGTGCCCAGAGATACACTCCTTAGTTGCCCGAGTGAGGCTTTCAAATCCATATTGTCTCCTTTATTGGCCTCCTTTGCTGGCAAATGCATGAGGCTATCCTTCCTGTAAGTAGAGGAGTCTCCATAGGGGATGGCAAGGGCTAAACGTAAGGCCGCACAATTTCTTGCGGGAACCGTATTTTCTTTCCTAATGGTTCTTCTCCCAGGGGGCCTGTCGAGGGCGATTCCCCAACAGACAATACCCCAGGTAGTTTTAAGGCCAAATTATCTAAAAGCGGGAATACAAGAAGCTTCACTGTCGGCGGACCGCCCTGCAGTCACCAATCTGTCCACAGCCCGGGCCTTGCCGTCAGGCTGGGATGGCTCGGCTTGCAGCAGGGACGTGTCCTTGCTATTTTACAGATGACAGAGTCGTGGTCGTCAGAAGTAAGTAACCCTCGCCATGTCCCTCTCTCAGAGGCCGCAGAGCTGGGAGGCGAGCCCCCCCGGCCGTCTGACTCAGAAGCTCGTGTTCTTAACTGGTGCTCAATTTCACTTCCCACTCTGGCCCGGCTGGATCTGTCGCCACCCTCCGGGCACGGCCCTGTCTGGAGTGCTGTTCTGCCCTGTCTTCCTCCGATGCCGTTTCCAAGGCTCCCTCCCCCGTGAAGCACCTCCCGATTTCCTAATCCCTGTCCCCGCACAGTCCACACTGGCGATAACACCTTCCCCAGGGCGTTCGCTGGACCTTATGTTTGTCCTACGGTGTTTTGTGTGGTATCTTTCCCGCATGTTTTCGCAGCCCCTTTGCATGAGCCTGAGCCTGTGGGCTCCTTGAGTGGGAAGAGGGGGTGGTGACACTTGGTGTTTGTATCCGCCCACCCCCTGCACTCCCAGCACCAGCTCGGGGCCTCAGAAATGTGCCCTGACTTCAGCAGAGAGGCCTGTTAGGTTGAGCGAAAAGGAAAGACGTGGCTTGTTCCTGGTTCAGCCTGTGCCTCCCCTCCCGCTCCCCAGGGCTAACCTGGGGGGAAGGAAGGGCAGGAAGCAGGACTGGGAGGAGGGAGAGCCTGGGCTGCCCGAGGGGTCTCAGAAACACCCCTGAAGAGCAAAGGCAGTGAATGAGCTCTGTCCTGGGCGGGGGGGCGTGACTCTTTACGGCCAAGGAGATGTGCCAAGAAGTCTGACAGCTGAGGCTGTGTCGGCGGGACTCCCAGCACCAGGGGGCTCTGCCTAACCCTTGGGCTCTGCCACCCTCTGGGCCCTGCTGCTCCCCTTCCTATCCGTCCACCTGCTTTCTGCATCTTGGACTCACCTCGGGCATTAGAGGCGGTCCCTGATACGGCAGACCTCCCACCCCAGCTGACTGCCCAAACCCACCGTCCTTCCTGGCTAACCGTGATTCTGGTCAGGACGCGGCCATAAGCAGTCAAGCCACCCCTTGTGGCTGGGATTCTGTCGTGTGCAGGTGGGAGGGGCTCAGGTGGAGCAGGGCGGGGTGCTTCGTCCTGTTGTGGCCGGTGTCTGGCCCCCAACGTTCAGGGCCTTGTTCTGGTACATCCTGGTTATCTAGAAACAAAGGCCTGGAGCTGTGAGTCACAGGTTATGGGTCCCGGGCTTGCCGTGTTGTCGTTTTCTGGTGCGTGTTGTGTTTGCAAAAAGATTTGAGGTGACCTGCGGGCCACAGAGGTTATTTGCGGGCCACAGAGGGTGTGTGCTCCCAGGTTCCACACCCTTGCTAGCGGTGCTCTGACAGTTTGGCTCCCGGTCCTGCAGCCAAGAGAAACGAGCGAAATGCCTCTAGTTTCAGATTCTCAGGACTCACCAATATCAGGCAAGGTTCTATCGGATTCAAGGCGAGGAATGTCTCCACGGGTTTTCTTTGAGAAGATGTGGGCATGGGGAAGTAGGTTTCGAAGTACTTTACAGAAGAACGTCTTTACAAAAAATGAGGCTAAGTAAGCTTGGGAAGCCCCGTCGACCAGCCCTCCTCCTCGGAGAGTCCCCCCATCAACGTACTGAAGGCTCCGTAAATCTCACGGCAAGCCACTGGCTTCCAGAGCTTCTAGGGTACCGGAGAGTCCCTTTGTCTTCCTCCTGTTCTGCTTTTCTTGCAGCACCTGTTAACTAGTGCCTCATGGCGCCCACCACAGCCGCTACCGGGGCAACGTCAACGTCATCAACCTCCTCAAACAAAATCTACGGAGGACCTAACGGCCATGAGCCGGAAGGAGCCATTCTAGAATGAAACGCTCCTCCGCGTAGGTTGGCCATGCCCCGTGGACGCGCAATTCAGGACTGGGTGTTCCGAGGTGGGGAAGGAGGGCAGCACCCACCTCACCTGCCTCGTTCAATGTGTGCAGATTAATCTCCCCTTTCTGGACCCAGAGGACCGTCCCCTGCTAAGGGAGTAGGGCCGTTCTTAGTGTATGTGTGGAAGGGAACTTCTTTCAGAATTACATGAGCTGAAATTTGTCTTTTAGGAGTTTTCTAAAAGCAAAAGTAACAGTCTGGGACACCTTTGCAGAGAGGAAGTAGATTACTTACAACCACACTCACCAATTTCCCCGACAGGAAGGTCACGTGTGTAGGAGAAAGAGGGGCCTGGTGCAGCGAGGTCATTCCCATGGCCTCTTGGAGAAACCCTGGGCATGCATCTGGAATGTGGACGGCCAGCACAGGATGGCAGTCTGAAGCCTTGACCTTGGCAGCCCAGGCCAGTTTCTGTGTATGTGTGTGTGTGGGGGGGAGGGTCAGTTCTGTAGTTTCTATAGAAACAAGAGGCTGCCTCTCAAGGTCACCCCACTTTCCAGCTCATTGTCTTTCTGAGCTTGAGCCACGGCTCTCCTTCCATCCCCGGAGGGTGGGGCTGGGGTGGAAGTCATGTGACCCTGATGTGGGAGAGGAGCCGGGCAGGTGTCTCCTGGGAGCTCAATGACATGTCCCGTCCAAGGCATGAATGGAAGATTTAAAAGACAGTAGTGCCTGCAAGTATGAAATTCCTGGGGCTCCTGATAAAAAGTCGGATGGAAGGCCACACACCAAACCTCTCTAAATCTGAATTTTCAGGGGAAGATTTCGGGAATCTGTATTTTAGTAAGTCTTGGGTGATTGATTTCTTGTGACTGGACAGGGCTGGGGGGCTTGATATCCTGCTCCTTATCTGTGCTGTGAAGATGGCTCCCCAGTATTGCTTCACGTCTGATAACCAGAGCCGTTTCCTGCCTTCAAACATCTCAGAGAAGTTTGCAGGGTGTGTGTGTGGCTGGGGGGAGGGGGGGGGCGGGGGGAGGGCAGGCCGGACGGAGCTGTCCCCCTGGGTTCAAACGTGTGAAGCATTCAAACGGGCCTCGAGGGCTGCCTCCACTCTCTCAATCCAGCACTATTCAGTTTATTCGACCTCCAGATCCGAGGTTCGCCCACCCAGTTTGTCCACGGAGCTTTCGGTGGGACCTCAACCTCAGGCACTCTGCCTTAGCGCCTGTCCGTGTTTCTCGAACCTTAACGTGCCTGCCCGCCGTCTGGGGATCTTGCTAAAGTGCAGATTCGGATTCTGTAGGTCTGGGGCGGCCCTTGATATGCAGCCTTTCCGAGAAGCTCCCAGGGGACGTGGATGGTGCTGGGCCGCCGACCTCACGCTGAAGAGTGAGGCCCCGGCCAGTTAGCACTGTTGTTTATTGCTTTCTGATGGTTTCACGTGGGGGAGTAGCTCTTTTCCCCAGTGCATCTCATAATGCGTAGCTCAGCGGACATCGCTTGCTAATGTCTGGTGGGCACCAGGAGAGCTATCAGAAAACCATAAAACCAGCCCAGTGGATCTTCAGGGTCTCACGGCCTGAAGGGCACTTCGAAGAAAGCATCTTTGCCCCAGGCGGCCTCAGTTTCAATTCCTGTGTCTAAATCCCCTCTTGGTCTTCGCCTTTCTGTCTTATCTTCTATAGAACGATTGAAACTAACAACCTTTGATTTCAAGCGCTTGAAGTCGTTTCCTTCTTGCAGGTTTTGAATGATCTCTGTGACTCATCTCCCTCCCTGCTGTCTGAAAGTCTACTTCTCCCTGTCCCCTGTCAGTCTCCACGCCCACTCACTCCCGGGATATGTCACCTGGCTTTGTCAGTTTTCCTGAGAGACTCCCCACCTTCCTTTGTCATGGCCCCCCCCCCTCCAGGGCACAGAGGCTGTTCATGCCTTCCCCATCCCCCCCTTGTTAACCCCCTTCCGTTGTTACCACACCTGGCCTCTGCCGTCCCTCTTGTCACTTTCTGGGCTTTCTGCGGAAGACGCACCCAGCCTCCAGGAGGAAGGGGACTGGTCATGGAGGTTCTCCACATGGGCTGGGACCGGGACGCAGCTTAAAAACTCACGGACCCTTACCCTTTCACTTCACCCCATGTCAACAGGCAGTGTCCAGGTGGCCCCAGTTGGCATCTGTGGATCAACCCATAATGGCAGGAAGTGGGGACTGGCCTGGAGCAGGGGCCCCTGAGCTGCACCTGAAGCAATGTCACGTGGGGCATCTCACGCAGTGTCCACGAGGATGTCCTGACCCAGGTTCCGATTCCACCCAAATGGCTGGTGGCCAAGGTTACTGACACCACCCAAATGTGTATCCCAAATCCAGATGATCTGTCCTTTGGGGCCACACCAAAGGATTGTGAGTATCAAGAAAGCTGGGAACACCCAGGGCAAGGTGGGGGGAGCGTCCTCCATGGCTCAGCAGGATCGCAGGGCCCCGTGTGGATGAACTGGAATTCACAGGGGGTGTCATCAAGCCAGAGCCAGAAAACACTGCTCCAGAGACCTAACGGGTGGTCCCCAGAGTTTCCCATTTTCCTTCACAGTGAAGACAGACTGGTACAAGATAGGAGACCGGCATTGGAGGGCATCTCATTTCAGGTGGTGCGGGCGGGGTTTAAAGGAGGTACATACACTTTCCCCTTTGTATTGTTATTTTTGATATTATTTATTTACTGTTTATTATGATATCACATTAGTGTATTTTAAAATGCGTTGAGGGGCGCCTGGGTGGCGCAGTCGGTTAAGCGTCCGACTTCAGCCAGGTCACGATCTCGCGGTCCGGGAGTTCGAGCCCCGCGTCGGGCTCTGGGCTGATGGCTCAGAGCCTGGAGCCTGTTTCCGATTCTGTGTCTCCCTCTCTCTCTGCCCCTCCCCCGTTCATGCTCTGTCTCTCTCTGTCCCAAAAATAAATAAACGTTGAGAAAAAAAATTCTTAAAACGCGTTGAAAGCAGAGTTGTAATCTAAGAGATGATCTAGCACAGTTGCTTTGCTAGAAGCCACCATTTGGCGGGGGTGGGGGGCACCTGCTAACTGTGGTATAAAGACTAATTCCTTATCTCATCAAGGTGTGACTTTTAACACATGTTTCTGTGCGTTGTTTATCTTTCTTTTACAGATTTTTTAGAACGCTCTACAGTGTCGACTTTAATGCTTTATTGGCCATGTCAGTGCAAATATAATGTTTTTCCAAACAATTATTGTGACATTGACTTTGCTGTGGCCTACTTTGTTCTACAAAAATTTGAAAGACTTCTATAATCAAATAGGCTTATCTTTCTCTTAAAGCGTCTGAATTCCTGGGCCACTATGGCTAGCATAAAGAAAAGCTATTGGTTTTCGTGTGTTCTAGAAGTTGTTTTTTTTTTTTCTCTTGGGTTTTCTGGGTATATGAACATGCAAAGGGTTACCCATGTTTTTTCTTGTTGTACTTATTGTATTTGTTAGACCCTCTAAGATAATACTAAATTATTTTATTTATTTATTAAAATTTTTTTCATTTTATTTATTTTAGAGGAAGAGCAGAGGAGAGGGGCAGAAGGAAAGAGAGAGAGAATCTCAAGCAGGCTCCACATTGAACATGGAGCCTGATGCAGGGCTTGATCCCATGATGCTGGGATCATGACCTGAGCTGAAATTAAGAGTCAGACACGGGGCGCCTGGGTGGCGCAGTCGGTGAAGCGTCCGACTTCAGCCAGGTCACGATCTCGCGGTCCGTGAGTTCGAGCCCCGCGTCGGGCTCTGGGCTGATGGCTCGGAGCCTGGAGCCTGTTTCCGATTCTGTGTCTCCCTCTCTCTCTGCCCCTCCCCCGTTCATGCTCTGTCTCTCTCTGTCCCAAAAATAAATAAAAAACGTTGAAAAAAAAATATTATAAAAAAAAAAAGAGTCAGACACTCAACTGACTGAGCCACCCAGGCCCCCAAGATAAGGTTAAATTATAATGATAGTGGCAGACATCTATATGTGGTTCTTGAACCTTACTGGCTTAGTTTTAATATTTTACCATTTGGGATGTGGGATGATATACACACACACACACACACACACACACACACACACATACACACATATAATTTGTCATCAAATTGGCCAACATACAGAGTGTAAAGTGCGCTCTTGGTTTTTGGGGTAGATTTCCCTGGTTCATGGCTTACATACCATACCCAATGTTCATCCCAATAAGTGCCCTCCTCAATGCCCATCACCTGTTTTCCCCTCTCCCCTACTCCCCCATCAACCCTCAGTTTGTTCTCTGTATTCACGAGTCTCTTATGGTTTGCCTCCCTCCCTCTCTGTTTGTAACCATTTTTCCCCCTTCCCTCCCCCCATGGTCTTCTACTAAGTGTCTCAAGATCCACATATGAGTGAAAACACAGCTATCTGTCTTTCTCTGACTGACTTATTTCACCTAGCATAATACCCTCCAGTTCCATCCATGTGGTCGCAAATGGCAAGATTTCATTCTTTCTCATTGCCAAGTAGTATCCCATTGTATATATAAACCACATCTTCTTTATCCATTCATCAGTTGCTGGACAGAAATGGGCAGAAGACATGAATAGACACTTTTCCAAAGAAGACATCCAGATGGCCAACAGACGCAGGAAAAGATGCTCCACATCACGCATCATCAGGGAAATACAAGTCAAAACCACAATGAGATACCACCTCACACCGGTCAGAGTGACTCACATTAACAACTCAGGCAACAACAGATGTTGGCGAGGATGCGGAGAGAGAGGATCTCTTTTGCACTGCTGGTGGGAATGCAAACTGGTGCAGCCACTCTGGAAAACAGGAGGGAGGTTCCTCAAAAAATTAAAAATAGAATTACCCTATGACCCAGCAATAGCACTACTAGGAATTTATCCAGAGGACACAGGAGTGCTGATTCATAGGGGCACACGTGCCCCAGTGTTTATAACAGCACTTTCAGCAATAGCCAAATTTGGTAAGTTTTTATTTATATACTCATTTAAGTAATCTCCACACCCAGTGTGGGGGCTTGAACTCATGCCCCTGAGGTCAAGGGCTACACCCTCCGCCACCTGAGCCAGCCAGGGGCCCCTGGTTTTTGTTCTTTAGTTTGCCAATCGAATGCATTAAGAGAAGAGGGGTCCTAATTTGGGCCACCTCTTCATGTTTACATGACATCACTGTTATTATTATTCTTTTTCTGCACTGCTGAATTTTCTTTAGTCACGTTTTGGACCATTACGAACTTGAAAGTGACACTCATACATAGTTGACGCTATCTTTATAACAGGCGGACTTCACAAAATTAATTAGGAAGTTTCCCATCTATTTCTATGAGCTGCAAAAATGGTAATATCACAAAAAATCTATTCTTTAAAGGTTAGGCAAAAACCTAGCTGTGAAAACATTGGGTTCCTTTTTTTTTTCTTTAAGTAGATATTACTTTCCCTTTTTAATTTTCTATTCATTGATCTATTTGTATCTCCCTCTTCTTGGCTGAGTTTTCACAATTTAAAACTTTCCGGGTTTCTAATTTAAAACTTTTCTCCTACTTCCTCAAAGTTTTCGAATGCTCTGCCTTGGTGCGGCATGCAGAATTCACCTGTAACTGTGCAATCCCTTCCGCATTTGGGAGTATGTCTCCTTTCTTTTTTTTTTTTTTTTTTTAATTTTTTTTTCAACGTTTTTATTTATTTTGGGGACAGAGAGAGACAGAGCATGAACGGGGGAGGGGCAGAGAGAGAGGGAGACACAGAATCGGAAACAGGCTCCAGGCTCTGAGCCATCAGCCCTGAGCCTGACGCGGGGCTCGAACTCACGGACCGCGAGATCGTGACCTGGCTGAAGTCGGACGCTTAACCGACTGCGCCACCCAGGCGCCCCATCTCCTTTCTTATCCCTAACGAATGGGCAGTTCACAGAGGGGCAAATCCAAATGGCTAAAAAATACACAAACATGCACAGACACACAAATGACATTAAAAGGGAAATACCACTTTATGCCCATCCGACTAACCACTTTGGGGAGGGTGGGGATGCGTGGGTAAGGAGCTGGGGAGGGGGAGGCAGGTGTGAGGGATTTCCTCAGACACAGTCCTGTGGAAAAGTAAATTGCTGTCATTGTTTCAGAGAACAATGGGGCAGGGTCTGTCCAACTGGGAGCGTATTTCCTGGGTTGTCCCCCACCCCAACCCCACTCCTGGGGATGGATGTCGTAGAAATAAAAGTTCCAGTGACTGGTGTGTAAGGATGTTTAAGTAGGTGGGGGGGAAAGCCTGGAGGGGCGCCTGGGTGGCTCAGTCGGTTAAAGCGTCTGACTCCTGATTCCGGCTCAGGTCATGATGTCCCTGTTCGTGAGTTCGAGCCCCACATTGGGCTCTGCGCTGACAGTGTGGAGCCTGCTTGGGATTCTCTCTCCCTCTCTCTCTGTTCCTCCCCTACTCGTGCTCTGTCTCTCTCTCTTTCTCTCTCAAAATGAATTAAACACACACACACACACACACCTCGAAAGTGATTAATTCTAAATACTAGAAAGGTTTAATAAATTATGGCCTGCCCACACCCTAGAATTACTAGCATGCCATTAAAAGGAGGGAACTGGAACCAAACCAGCTGAACTGGGAAAATTTAGGTACTGTTGGACGAGGAAGCCAGTTGCAAAGAGCTAGGTGTTACGTGTTGCACACAATGACAAAACCAGACCAAGAGAAAGCACCCAACCTTGTGCACGATGTGGCGTACCGGGACGGAGAACGTGGTCATCCGTGAGACCTGGGGACTCTAGGCAGGAAGACCAGGCATGGAGAGACTGGTAGGAAAAAAGAGAGAGACAAAAACTATATGAAAAAGAAAAACCTACCTTCACCCATGCAAGTATACTATGACCATAAATGGAAAATTGCATGTGCAAATGTGTACTTTTGCATAAAGAAACTAGAAGAAAGATGGAGGGAGCTAAGTATCTGTTCAATGGGGGGATGCCAGTAATTTACAATAAAGTGCAAAATTAGCAGGTTGAAGAGAAATGAGTGTCTATCATCCGATGATCTATCCGGGCGAGCAGGCAAAGGAAACTCTGCATGTGCGGATGTGCTCGTGTTTCTTTTTGTGTGAGGAAGGGGAAGGCGGAAGGAGAGATGATCACCTGGCTTTTACGCGTCTGTATATCTAAAGATGTCCCTCGCGACATGTATGTATTATTTTTGTAATCTGAAAACCGTCAAAAATGGAAAAGAAAAGCACACACACAAAAGAGAAAGAGACCCCAACATGTAACGATTATTAACATTTAAAAATGTATGCTTCTGGTCTTTCCTCCATAAAAGGCTTTCAGATACTAAATTTTTTTATGTTTATTTACTTTGAGAGAGAGAGACAGGGGCAGAGAGAGAGAGAGAGAGAGACGGGGGCCGGGGGAGAGAGAGAGACAGAGAGAGAGAGAGAGGGAGGGAGCCCAAGACAGGGTTCAGATCATGACCTGAGTGGATATCAAGAGTTGGATGCTTAACCACTTAACCGACTGAACCACCCAGGCTTCCCTCAGATACTCATTGATAGGAGCAGATAGTCCCTCCTCTTGTGATGTTAGCAGCCACGGATGATCGTTGCCTGCATGTACGGATTCATTGCGGGTTACAGAGTGGAGATCTTATCATTCTACTGTTTCTTTCTATTTATTAGCCGGGCTACTTCTATAAAGAGACGTATCCTCTCGTCTCCTATTTGATTGCAGTCGAGATTTTAAGGAGTCTACTGGTTAGATAATCTTGCTGCCGCAGAAGTCAGTATTCACACGCGCGCGCGTGCACACACACACACACACACACACCCCACAACCTCGACAGATACGGTGACTACAGATGTTTTGGCATTTCTCCCACTGAGACACGAACTCTACGTTCCCCTCCCGTGAATCCGAGTGGGCTCTGTCACTGCTTTGAGCAATAGCTTGTGGCAAAAGGGATACCGTTCCGGCTCCTGGCCTAGGCCTTAGGAACTGGAGGCTTACGTCTTGGAACGTTTGCTCTCGGAGCCGTGGGCAGTTATATAAGCAGTCTGGCTGTCCTGATGGGGATGCCAGGTATAGAAGACCCCTGGGGGCCGGGGAGGACGGCCAGCCGAGCCTGGCCTCTCAGCAGCATCCAGACTGGGAGTGAAGCCGTCCTGGGTCCTCCAGACCAGCCTCCCCACCAGCTGACCGTCACCGGCTCATCCCAGCCGGTGCCCCACAGGGAAGAATTGCTCAGCCAAGCCTTTACCAAACTCCTGACCCACAAAGTTGTGAGGCACAATACCGACTTTGTGGTCCTCATCCGGTAAGTTCTGGGGTTTCGACGTGCAACCTGGAGCACATCACAGACACACACACACACACACACACACACGCACGCATGCACCCCACTCAACACTCCTTCCTCAGAACATATACATCCGGAAATCACTCCTGTCTGAGTACCGTGGTTGTTTCTTCTCCCACGATAATTCTTCATACTTTTCTCTGAACCCACCATCTCCAGTCCAACTCGGTGTCCTCTGGTACCGGATCGATCTTCCTAAAATAACCCATGTTTCATGTCCACGTCAGTTAAGTTTCTTCGGAAAACTACCGACACTGACCCTTCCATTCCCGATGGATTTGCTGGAAGGAGGCATGGGAAGTTTATGGAGTGGAAGCATGAGCTGGGCGGCCCGGCAGTGAAAATTCTGGGGGCCTCAGCAGCAGGGGTTCATGGACAGGCCCTCTGGGGCCTTGAGATAACTCAGTTCTACCCACCATCGGCCCGGGAATGGTTTCATTCACATGTTCAAAATTATTTTGTTTGACATTTTCCAAACGTGATCACGCAGCATGAGTCAGCACCCCTGCCAGGGAGCAGAGTGGGTGGCACGGCCATGGTCACTGCGGGAATTTCTGTGAGCTCGCTGACACCTTTCTGGAAGTTTCTAAGGGTGCACCCATTGGCCACATGCAAACACACACCTGACCTTTCTTCCTGATTATCCAAAGGTGACCCTGGATATAGTCAGTCAACTGCGAAAGCACTCAGCCCCTCATGGGGGTGGGGAGCAGCCCATGACTGCACCTGGAAACACGTTCTTGAGTTCACTGCCCTGCTCTCCCGGAAATGTCCATTTCTACCGGACTTTCACTGTGAGCCTCTGATAATCTGCAGCCCGGGAACCAAATGTTAAATTTAACCATGACTGGGGTGCCTGGGTGGCTCAGTTGGTTAAGCGTCCGACTTCAGCTCAGGTCATGATCTTGCAGTTCGTGGGTCCGAGCCCCACATCAGGGCTCTGTGTCGACAGCTCAGAGCCTGGAGCCTGCTTTGGATTCTGTGTCCCCCTCTCTGTCTGCTCCTCCCCTGCTCACGCTCTGTCTCTGTCTCTCTCTCTCTCTCTCTCAAAAATAAATAAAGATTAAATTTAACCATGACCAACATATCTGATACACAATACTGTGAGAAGTCAAGAGGAACAGAAGGATAGGCAGAAACAAGACTTATTTTTGCAACTGGTGTTTAAGACCCTCCTCCACGACTGTTTCATGTTCCCCTTTCCTTTGACCACCACCTCCATGCGTGGAGTCCTTTGGAGTGGCCCAATCTGTCATTTCTCAGCCATCTGAGACATCCGTAGACCTGTCTGTATAGGACATTTGGGGGTATAATAATACAAGATGCATAAAATGTTCCCCCAGATTTCACATATGTAATCTTCCAGAATATCTTTGGCAGGGAGGGCATTTCTCTAATTGTACAAAGAAATGACAACGAGGTCAGGTGGCATTCTCAGTTTCCAATGAGGGGACCTTTTTTGGGTCACTTGAGCACTAACACCCTGGAGGTATGGGGACAGGAAGTCATATTTATGAGTGGATCATTAGGTAAAAACATGAGCTGTGTCACTATCTCCCACCTCTCTCCACTTGTCACCACCTTGTGGTTCCTGGACCCGTACGGTCTGGCTCTGCTTCAGAAGCTAGATCATCTCAGTCTTCGAGATAGGGTCTCAGCTGCTTACCTTAGCTGAATGTTTATAGAAGTTAAAAAAAAAAATCTGATGTTTCAGGCACAGTAGGAAAAAGAAAAGCAGTCTACCAATGCACCTTTAGGCTTCTTTTAAGACTGGGGTGCCCGGGTGGCTCAAGTTTTCTAAGCATCCGACTTGGGCTTGGGTCATGATCTCACGGTTTGTGAGTTTGAGCCCCACATTGGGCTCTGTGCTAACAGCTCAGAGCCTGGAGCCTGCTTCCGATTCTGTGTCTCCTTCTCTCTCTGCCCCTTCCCCGTTCGCGCTCTGTCTCTCTCTTTCTAAAAAACAAATAAACATTAAAAAAAAAAAAAGACTTCCCGATACATCTATAGTTCTTGAAATAACCACACAGGTGTTGTTCTCCTTTTTTCTATTTTAACCCCTTATGAGTCACAAGAAACAAAACATCACACAGAGATTTGGGCACGTACCCAGTATGGACATAGTGTATTCGAGAATTCAGTGCCATTCAAAAATGTGGTTGAGGTAATATGGGATGGGTAAAGAGCGTGGTTAAAGGAATCTAATTTTGGCTCGAGCTTTGACCTTAGGCACTAGAAGGGCAAAAGTCGAAATGCCAGGGTCATTTGGGGATTTGTGAATTTATGGCTGCTCAGCGGTCATGGGATCATGCCAGGCCCCCTTGGAGAAATGCATGCGACAGATGCACAAATTCATTGTAAATAGTCGGATATTCACTTCCAACGTAGGGAAGCATTTCAGGGTCACTGAGAGTGAAAACACTCCTTACCTGCTTCTTGTGTTGAAGTCCTATCAACCAGTTGAAATATAAATGAACGTCGACTGGGGCACCTGGGTGGCTCAGTCAGCTGAGCGTCCGACTTCGGCTCAGGTCATGATCTCACAGCTTGTGAGTTCGAGCCCCGCGGCAGGCTCTGTGCTGATGGCTCAGAGCCTGGAGCCTGCTTCGGATTCTGTGTCTCCCTCTCTTTCTCTCTCTGCCCCACCTCTGCTTGTGCTCTGTCTCTCAAAAACGAATAAATGTTAAAAGAAAATTTTTTTTAAATAGTAAGAAAGACAGGGGCACCTGGGTGGCTCAGTCGGTTAGGCGTTCCGACTCTTGATCTCATAGTTTGGTGAGTTCAAGCCCCGAGTCGGGCTCCATGCTGACAGTGTGGAGCCTGCTTTGGATTCTGTCTCCCTCTTTCTCTGCCCCTCCTCTGCTCATGCTCTGTCTCTCTCTCTCTCTCTCTCTCAAAAATAAATAAACATTAAAAAAAATTATAAATGTACGTTGACTATGGCAAGAGGGAAATGTTGCAAAAACTAAAGATGATACCAGCTGTCAACTTAAGGTGTGAAAAGTAAGATGTTTCAAATGGTTAAACAGATAGAACAAATAAAAGGAAGTTAAAACCAGTAATAGGAGAGAGTGTGTGTTATCTGGACGATATTCAAAATACACTGTGTCGGCGGCATTGGGCAGAGAGATGTTCATAAGCATACAAATAACTTTAAAAGGCAGACAAGAAAGGATGGAGATCATGGAGATTCAGGGGGATAACACTGAACTCTATTATGCTTTTACTTCACTTGCCTGTCAAGAGATTTCTGGGTTTTGAAAAAAATTTTTTTTTTCAACGTTTATTTATTTTTGGGACAGAGAGAGACAGAGCATGAACGGGGGAGGGGCAGAGAGAGAGGGAGACACAGAATCGGAAACAGGCTCCAGGCTCTGAGCCATCAGCCCAGAGCCCGACGCGGGGCTCGAACTCACGGACCGCGAGATCGTGACCTGGCTGAAGTCGGACGCTTAACCGACTGCGCCACCCAGGCGCCCCGATTTCTGGATTTTGTATACAGATCACAAAAAGCAAATCTTAAGGGGAAAAAATACGTATTTAGTGGAAGACCTTTCTTGGTGCCAAGGTTATGTAACTGTCATTGAAAACAGAAAACATGTGGCAGGGCTCTGAGTGATTTAGGGATCACAGACGTGCAAAGTTCTGCTCACACCTTTCAGAAAGTGCCTACAGCACAGCATCATGCGGCAGAACTGCTGGCCAGAAGCAGGAAGGTAGACGGCCACTCGGATTATTCCGTGGTCAGCCGAGGGTAAACTCTACGGGCATCTCCAACACGGTGGAGCCACTTTGGTACGTGTTTATTCCAAGCACTGAAACAAATGCCATAGCCTCCATGATGTGTTAGGAAGGCTGACTGATCAGAAGAAAGTGTAATTATACACTTTACAGATAATGATACTGGCGTAGTAGAACTTGCTAACAACCAACAGCTGTTTGTGGAAAAATAGCTGATTTACTGGAAGCCACCAAAGAAGTCATCTTGAAAGCACAAGTATTTCGGACTCGATTTGCTTGTAAGGTCCTGCTATCCCTCTGCCTCTGGAGCTGCGTGTGTGCAATGAGAGCTGAGATACAGATGGAATCTGAGATACAAAATGTTGAATGCCAGTCACGTCACTTCATGGTATTTTATTAGACTCAAGTGTTAAGCACAAAGTTTTCTCAAGTGCTCGTACGGAGCCCCGAGTGGACGGGAAAATGTTAGAAATGTAAAGATGAGAGGGAAGGCGATGCTCGTAGTCCTGTGATTTCGCTCGGGTTCTCCGGAAGGCAGAGCCCAAGGTCCAGGCTTTTGTGCCGGAACTTCAGCATGGTATGTGACCTCGGGTCGTAGAGGCGAGAGGTGGGGTGGGAAAGCAGGGAAGGAGCGAGTCGTACAAGGGTGTGCTGTGACTACTGCCACTCAGGTAGAAGCTGAGATGCTTCTCAGGATTGGGAAATAGAGGCAGACACGTTTCTCCACCAGCTCCTCTCTCCCATTGGTCAAAGCTCTGCCCTGCTGGACCTTGAGTCCTATGCACTTCCAGCTGGGACATATTCGGGTGCCTTGCGTGATGGAGGCGTCCTGGGATAGGGGTAAGAGGCGTGGCCCTAGCCCCGACCAGGTGCCACCGGGCCGCACCTGTCGTGAGACAGACCGGAGCCCCCAGCAGAAAAAGCTCAGAAGATTGGACTTGACTCTTCAGGGGTTTTCAGATAGTTGGCTTCTGAGAAGACTGTTCTGAAGGCCTTCTCTTCACACTGCACGATGAAATTGCATTATCACCAGCGATGGTATCTTTAATTCCAGGAGTTGAGGAAGAGACAAACCTCGGTTGATGACCATGGGAGATAAAGAAGAGAAAGCTTAGTAATTCGGTGACGATAGCCCGTCCACAAGCCCTCCCCCAAACTGGCAAACAGAGAACCTTGTTCCTCCACCAACCTCGGTTGGGAGGCTTAAGTCTGTAGTGTCTTACATGTGCCACGTTAGCGACCACAGGAGCCACCGAATGCTGACGGTGCGGAGGAGTGATCGATCATCTCTGCACCATGATGTCAAACGTTAAGATTTAGAGCACTCACTCTGAAGAATACAACTGCAGTTTTAATCACACATTTCAGTTTGTTCTTAAATCCCAGAAAAGTTTTTTTCTAGGGCTGTGATCATCCTTTCGGGCCTTAGACGTGGCCAGGTATTGAGTCCTCCCAAACATTGGACCGTTCAGCATTTCCCTAAAATGTGTAGTTGGTCGGCCTCTGGTTTCATAGTATTCTGATAATCCAATAATATTTGAGTGGCCATGTCGGGCACTATGTGCTCTGTGTTCGGACTTGCTAAGAAGCTCATGGTCAAGTTTGTGTTCATCTCTTTCAACGGTCATGGCCTTAGAGCGTCCAATCGGAAATTCTGCTGTGGTTTACTCTCACCCTTCTATTTTTATTCTCTTTTTGCCTTTCTTTCCTCATCTGAGAACAGCAGAGCGTTTCAAGAAACGCTTCGTGAAAGTTAAGGCAGCCGTGGTTGAGAAATCCCTCTCCCGACCCCTGCACACCCCTCCAAGGCGACCGCCGCCATTCCTCCTGGCCATTTCTCCTGGTGCTTCTACTTGTCATATCGTGGTGTATCGATTTTAGACATTTTTGATGGATTTCCTGTTCTTGTAGCGGAGGCTTTCGCTCCCTCACACTTCCTTCCCGCCCCCCCCCCCCCCCCCCCCCGCATCTTCTCAGTGGGGTTATTTTCCAGTTTCTGGTTGAGTCGACACTTAGCATTCATGTTATGATGACTACCGTAACATCATCCACTGTGGAGTCAACGTGCTGTGTTCCTGGCACTGAGAGAGGATTCTTCCCCACGCCTTTCCCCATCCGCTTAGGGTTTTGTTTTTTTTTAACATTTATTTATTTATTTATTTATTTATTAAAAATTTTTTTTAATGTTTTATTTATTTTTGAGACAGAGAGAGACAGAACGTGAGCGGGGGAAGGGCAGAGAGAGAGGGAGACACAGAATCGGAAACAGGCTCCAGACTCTGAGCCATCAGCACAGAGCCCGACGGGGGGCTCGAACTCATGGACCGCGAGATCGTGACCTGAGCCGAAGTCGGCCGTTTAACCGACTGAGCCACCCAGGTGCCCCAACATTTATTTATTTTTGAGACAGAGAGACAGCGCATGAACAGGGGAGGGTCAGAGAGAGAGAGAGGGAGACACAGAATCTGAAACAGGCTCCAGGCTCTGAGCTGTCAGCACAGAGCCCGACGGGGGGCTCGAACTCACGGACCGCGAGATGGTGACCTGAGCCGAAGTCGGACGCTTAGCCAACTGAGCCACCCAGGCGCCTCTGCTTAGGGTTTTTTTTTTTAATACCTATCACCAATTCCCCCAAAATATTCTAATTTGACCCGTCAATTATTGCCTAGCAAAAATTTTTCAAAAGGCTCAAACCTCACGAACTCTATGTTCTTTCTCAAGACGGGTCCAGGCTGACCGCTCTGAGGGGGAGGTGCGGGGGTCCTGAAGTTCCCTTGGCTGCTTTTCTGTGTTGAACCCCATTTCCAGGATCCTAGGAACCCCTCTTTCTTACTCCTTCATTTTGTGGAAGTGTGAATACCGTCTCTTCTTGAGAAGGGGTAAGTTGGAGGCAAATGTTAAAGTCCTCACGTGTCTAAAAGTATCCATACTGTCCCTGCATACTTGGTCCACACGTTGACTCCAAGTACATTTCCAGGTTGTGTCTTCCATCAGTCAGTATTGTTGAGGGTCTGGTCCATTTTGGTTCCTTTTTGTTGACCATTTTTTTCTTCTTGTCTATCCCTGCTGTTCTAGAAGTTCATAAGAGTGTGCTTTGGAGAGAGTCTGTGTCCAATTACTGAGCTGAACCCCTGTACCCCTTCATGCAAGAGAGTGATGTACTTCCGTTCTGGAAACTTCTGGATCACTACCGCTGCTATTACGTGATAATACCCTTTCCAACGTTTCCCCCCTAGTCTGTTCCAAAGTCCTTTGGTCAAATTTTGGACACCGTCCTACACGCCTCTCCCCTTCTTTCCTCCGACCAGACTCTGATTTTTCTCTTTTCTCTCCCATTGCATAGTGGCTAAGCCACAGTGTGGTTTCTAAAGCCAGGTCCTGGTTTTGATGATTACTATTGTCTGTTGACAGTTCGTTTTTCTACTCAGCTTCGTCTTTCAAACCTTCTGTTAACTTTTCTTATACGGTTTCTGGTATCATATTTTTAATTTCCAAGAATGTTTTCCAATTTCTACCTAGGTGCCTACCTATTTATCACTCTCTCTCTCTCTCTCTCTCTCTCTCCCCCTTTTCTCTTTGCTTCAGAGATCCACACGCTTCTTTTGTTTGTCTGAGAATGTATATGTGGTTGTTGTTTTTGTGTTTAGTTTTTTTATGCCCTCATCTTTCTCTTTTCTGAGTTCCTTTTCTCCCAGATGTTATTCCAGTCACGACCTTCCACATAGATAGTTGTCCTCAAATGTTTGGCAATCCTTGGCATTCCATTTATATTTAATAGGACACACCACAGCTGATTGGAAGCACTGAGTGGGCGGGGCTTGTCCCCATGGCGGTCTTTGCCATAGGTGATAGGGTGCTGGTCTTTATGCTGGGGGACCCCTTGAACATCAGTACCTGTAGGTGTTTTTTCCTTCCTTCCTTCCTTCCTTCCTCCCTCCCTCCCCCTCTCTCTCCCTTTCTTTCTTCTTTCTTTCTTTCTTTCTTTCTTTCTTTCTAAATCCAAGATAGTTAACATATAGTGTAATAATGATTTCAGGAGTAGAGTTTAGTGATTCATCACCTACATATAACCCAGTGCTCATCCCAACAAGTGCCCTCCTTAGTACCCATCATCCATTTAGCCCATTCCCCCCCAGCTCCCCTCCAGCAACCCTCAGTTTGTTTTCTGTAGTTAAGAATCTCTTATGGTTTGCCTCCTTCTCTGTTTTTATTTTATTTTTTTGCTTCCCTGCCCCTATGTTCATCTGTTGTGTTTCCTAAATTCCACATATGAGTGAAATCGTGTGATATTTGTCTTTGACTTATTTCGCTTAGCATAAGATAATCTAGTTCCATCCCCATTGTTATTGTGTGTGTGTGTTTCTCTGGGGTCATCTGTTTCTGCAGAGAAGAATCCTCTGATCTCCTGCCTGGGGGACTATTGCCTGACTGCAGAGTGTTTGAAGCTGGGGCTGAGGAAGGGTGCTGACGTTCTCGGTATTTGGCACAAGGTTCATTTGGAAAGCCTGGGGCTGTGTGACAATATTGTAAAGGTCTTCCTCAAAGATGTGTGGCTTCAAGAGGCCCTGGTTTTATGAAATGACTCACTTCTGAGAATTTGGAGAGAGGCCATATTGTCTCCTAAAGCAACTCAAGATTGGTCTGGTTGGTTTTGTTGTTGTTGTTGTTGTTGTTGTTTTGTTTTGTTTTGTTTTGTTACCAGACCTGAAAATTTCTTATGTAAGACATGAGTCAATTTCTGGAGTTCCCATAATGAATGAACACAAAGGTCTCTGGGTGTCAGATCACCCCTTGAGTTCTGATTATCATCCTTCTTCAAGAGGCTTTTCTACTGGCCACACCCATTGTTTCTGGCAGGTAACAAGGCATGCTTAGTGTGCCCTCTCCCTCGTCAAGGTCAAAAGTCATATTTCAATTATAGCCCCTCCCCCTACCATTCCAGGTACATTCCTTCTCTTATCTTGTATTCCTTGCTCTAGAGGGAAAGAGTGAAGTAGATTGGCCAGAACCCACATGGCAGAGGTAATATAATGTTCCAGCCTCCTTCCAGATTATTCCAGTGGATCCCCGACCTTTCACATTCACCGAGCGTAGACCAGCATTTGGTCCACATCTGTCTTAGTCCAATCAGCAAACTCTTCGAACCTTTGCCACCGAGTTCAATATTGCTGGCGAGCACGCGTATCCGGAAATTTAGCCCAAGCCAAAACGCTGTTTTGCCTACTTTTATCACTCCCAAAACCCAAACCCAGATCTTTGCTAACTGCACAATTAAATGGAACAATTTCTGTCATTTCTTCTGGAATTTTCCCCCCTACTCTGACTCTGCATTTTATCTTCTGGCCCGTGTGAAATTCAACTCCTACTTACTAGGTGCACAACCGTGAGGAGGGGGCCATGAGGCGAACGGTTAGCTCTCTCATGTTCGGGAAAAGTGGCTTCCTGCGGGGAGAGAGGCGCAGGAGGCAGCGTGCCAGAAGGTGATGGAAGATGGGGCGTTCCCGGGTCCTCTACATCCTACCAGATGTCCCCGTTCCTGCACGTTCTCAGTCTGTCCCGGTTCATGCTCTAATATTCACATGTGCTTTTTGGCCAGTGTGTGCATTCAACTCACGTTATAATTAAGATGCCTGCCGATTTAGGCTCTGATTGGTTTCCAACAGCCTTAACTTGGCAGCTGTTAAGTAATAAAGAGGTGTTTTTTTTTTTCCCAACATGGTCACAGAAAGGCTCTAAGTTTTACTCTGACTTGAAGATGAAAATTTCAGGGGCGCCTGGGTGGCTCAGTCGGTTGAGCGGCCGACTTCGGCTCAGGTCACGATCTCGCGGTCCGTGAGTTCGAGCCCCGCGTCGGGCTCTGGGCTGATGGCTCGGAGCCTGGAGCCTGCTTCCGATTCTGTGTCTCCCTCTCTCTCTGCCCCTCCCCCGTTCATGCTCTGTCTCTCTCTGTCTCAAAAATAAATAAACATTTAAAAAAAAAAAAAGAAAATTTCAGTATTTGGGTTCTTCCCCCCTCCTCCCCCGCCTTAATTTAAGTCGCTTGGCACCTTCAGAGGCATCCGTCCCACCCTCTGGGTCTGCCAGGCCTCCCCCTCTGTAGACTGGTGAATAACAGCATCTTCCTGCCACCCACCATCCACTGCTGGCCAGGCTCTGCTGTCACCAGTGGACGACGAATTGTTTCATCACCGGGTCACCTGGGCTACCACCTTCCCACTCGGGAACGTGAGGTCTGAGCCTCACCCCCGTGGAAGTCTGACGCCTGCAACCTGCTCTCACTTCCACGTCAGTTAACCTTGGTTTATAAACAACCCCAGCTTTAGCTAAGAATGGCTGCATGGGCGTGGTCTGGACAGCGCCTGGAATGGAAGAAGGAAGGGCCACCCGAGCTCAGGAGGTCATGCAGCCTCTCTCTAGGCCACGGCCATTACAGGGTCGACACCTTATACCCATCTCTGTATGTCTTCATTTGAGTTTTCAAATTCCAAGGGGCCTAGTTCTTGTCAGGCTAAGGTCAGTCGCCCTTGGATCAAACAAGTCAAGGGGACCTGGGAGGGGCCTGGTGATGGTCACTGCTGGGAATCATCACGAGCCAGGCAGCCCCACGCCCCACCCCGCATTGTGTCTGGAGCAGTGTCACTCCCCATTGCCGACAGGGCACGTTCAAACCTGTGGCTTTAAGGTTCTTAATTCAGGTCTCAAAGTGTCCTTGCTTCCAGACCCTTCACTTCTAATCTTCCCAATTTCTCCATTCCACACCTACTGCTAGTCTCTGCTCCCCGAACTTTCTCCCCCATCCCAAGGCTGCCCTGCATAGCCCCTTTCCACAGCTCTCCTCAGAGGTATAGCTTCCTGCCTTTAAGACCCAGCCTCCTGCCTCCTTCTCCAGGAAGTCTTCCCGGAATGCTTATGTAACATCCCATTTTTGTCTTTTTTTCCGCCAGCTTCTTTTCCTGTGCTATATATCGTCTCCTTGTGTCACTCGGGGTCCCTATGGGAAATAACTGACACACTCAAATTGGGCACTTTGAGGCGAGTTTAATAAAGGAGCTAACCAAGGTGAGAGCAGGATGAAGGGGCACAGCAGCCCCCTGATGAGTAGCAGCTGGGTTTGTTAGCGGCCCTGAAGGGGTGAGGGGTGGGCGAAGCAGAGTGGAGAGGCCCACCGCAGTCGGGGTGCTCCCGGCCCCCGGTGCTGCCTCAGGAAGGGCTGGGGGAATACACACTGATCCTACTCTCCCCCTTTCTTCCAACCTCCTCCAGGAGCTCCCCACGGCCTCCATCCCGAGAGCAAGAGAGAATCCTGGCGGCATCCGTGCAGGGCAGCTGTTCAGGGGCAGGGCAGGGTGGAGAAGGGCAGGGAGCAGATCCGAGCGCCTTGGCCAGGATGTCCTAGATATACACTCTTTGATTAGATCAAGTGTCACCTTGTGGCCAGCGACCAAGGTTTGGTTTTTACCTTTCCCTTCGCTGCCCCTCCCCCCCCGCCAGCCCTCATAAAGACCAGGACAGTTGTAAGTGTAAGTCATCAGCAAGTGTGACCAGCTGGGGTTTGACAGATGAACAGCCTCCCGATTGCGCAACACAGGACGGGCTCATTCGCACTTGCTCTGGGTCACAGGAGTTCTCGTTCCGATTGCCAGGCTTCCGAGTCCGGATGGGGTCACACGCACTGGCAGCCGGGGCATCTGTATATTAAAAGGTCCCCTGCGGGCACTAACGAGTCTGTCTATTTCCACCACCCGCCCCCGGCGCCCACCTCCCCACCCCAAGCAGCTGTATGTTGAATCACGGTGTGCCTCACAAGGGCCCGGCCCCGATATTGTTTTCCTCTGTTCTCCTTTATTCATGCGTGTTTTCAGCACCCCCCCCCCCCCCCCCCCCCCCCCGCCACCCGTTGCTTTGGGCTTGGGCATGGGCCTTTGGACTAAGATTTGAATTTTGGTTTAGGAGGAGGTCGTGGAATTTCATAGGCCTTGAGCTATAACCAGTTGACCAAAATCCCACATCCCCGAACTAGGAATTGGCCCAGATGATAATAAATCCAACCTGTGTTTCCCGCCTTCCATTGCGCCTTCCTGGGCACGGCGTCGCACGATCCCTGGGGATAAAAATGGCATCCCCTCAAGTTTTGCAACACAGCTGGACCACACCGGATACAGGCAAGCTTGAGTGTCTTGCTGTGACCTCAAAACCTCACCTCCCAGCTACCACGTGGGCTGGCTGCCTGAGGGACCCCTGGGCCCTGGTGTGGGCGAGTGCCCTCTAGCGTCCACGTTTCACGTTGCAACTGTGACCGAAGCCGGTGTCTGCAGGTCAGGCATGAGCTTCCGCCTGTTGGGGTCAATTTTCCAGGATCTCAAACTAAGCCAGGAAAAATCTCGCCCTGTCTGAAAATGGAGAGGCTTCGCTCAGGGCCAGAAGTCTAGACCGCAACAGGAAGCTCTTTTTCTGATGGCATAGGACAGTGGCCAGCGGACTAGCTCCCCCTCGGCCGATCGGAGCCTGCGCACAACGCCTCTTTAACCAGGGCGACTCCTATCGAGCTCCCAGGGGAGGCCAGTGGCATCGTTCTCGCCAGGCTTGAGGTGAGAGACAAGCACCCACCTGCCATTTCCTTCCCGCCCAGGGCACATGGCACCCGCAGTTTTCTACAAAGGACCCCTTTTCAAATACCTCCCCATTTTCATCAGTGCACTCATGTCCCCAATATAGATGAGGCGGTCTCCAGAGTCAGAAAACCTGTTTTCCAAGTTCCTGTGGAAGTTCTGCTTATAGTCTACTTTGGAATACAGAATCTATGGGATTGACCACAGACTCATGGTCTGTGCTTATTGTTCATAAGCAAAAGAGCTCAGCTGCGTTCCAGTGAAACTTTATGTGTAGAGTGGGCCATGGGCCGTTTTCGGCTCGTGGGTCCTAATTCACAGATCCCTAGAAGAGGTCAGTGGATGGAGAAATATGATCGTAACTATACCGGGGATTTAAACTGGGCAGAAGTGGAAGAAAACCCGAATGAAGTTGTTGAAAGCCCACAGCTATGAAAGACAGGAACCAGGTTTGTTAAGAACCAGACTTTAGAGTTTTCGTTCTGGGATTTGAAGAAACCCTCAGAAACTCAAGCTGGGAAAGGATCATCTTTATTATTTTTTTTTAATTTTTTTAATTTATTTTTGAGAGATAGAGAGACAGAGCACGAACTGGGGAGGGGCAGAGAGAGAGGGAGACACAGAATCCGAAGCAGGGTCCGGGCTCCGTGCTGTCAGCACAGAGCTCAATGCGGGGCTCGAACCCATGAACCGTGAGATCGTGACCTGGGCTGAAGTCAGATGCTTAACCGACTGAGCCACCCAGGCACCCCAAGGATCATCTTTTTTAAACTAGCAGAGTGTGGGGCACCTGGGTGGTTCAGTCGGTTAAGCATCTGACTCTTGGTTTCGACTCAGGTCGAACTCAAGGTTTGTGAGTTCAAGCCCCGCATCGGGCACGATGCTGCAATTGAGGAGGCTGCCTGGGATTCTTTCTCTCTCTGCCCTTCCCCTGATCCTGCTTTCTCTCTGTCTCAAAATACACAAATAGACTTAAAAAAAAAAACAAAAAACTAGCAGACTGTGATGCTCAACGGAGAGAAGGAGGAGCAGGGAGTCAAAGCTGAGGCCTGTTCAAGGCCACCTGCCATTGTCTGGGCGACTCCTAGGCATGCCACAGCGGGCTGTCTGTAGTGCCCTTTTGTGCCTTTGTGCCTTCTGACACATTGACCCACCTGCCTGGACACCACTCTCACGTCCACCCTTGGCTTCACCAGAAAGTTGTTCACAAACATGTTCAAATATGCGGCCGATGTGTTATCCCTGAAGCCTTAACTGAGTGTGCCCGGCTGGCTTCCAACATCCAGCATCTACATCGTGTTGCCTGGGAGCTCTCCCCCCAGCTGGAAAAAAGCATCTGCCAGAGCCAGTCAGGCCGGAAGTGCTGGGGAATTCACATCCCCTGGGAGCAGCCATCAGCCAGTGACTGACAGGGCAGAATATAAATACCCCAACTCCCCCCTCCAGCGGGATAGCTGAGTAGGAGTTACGCTGTGGCCACGGGTCTTCCAGTGGTTTGGCGCTCCAGTCACCCCCCCCCCCCCCCCCGGCAGAAGGTACTTCAAAATGAACCCTCTGCTAGCACCCTCCCCTTCCTGTCTTCCTTCCCCGCTCCCCACCGGAGTTCCCAGCACTTTCCAAATAAACTCTTTGCTCTCAAATCATCGCTCAGGAACTGCTCTTGGGGGAACCCCACTGAAGCAGAAGGTGACTTTCCGTGCGCACTTGGCTTCACCTCACCCTTCCGCTTTCTGTTACAGGAGAAATACCCACCATGTTCCATTATCACCATTGGATTCAGATGAGTGTCTTCCACTGAACAGTGAGTGAGTTTCCTAGAAGTGGGTCTTATTCGGCTTTACAGCCCCTGGTATTTTCCCTGATCTGTCACACAGTGTTGAAGATGAGTGTTAGCTGGCTCCCGGAAGCTTGATGTGTAGGTGGAATAGATACAAAGAGACAAGGTGGCAGGGGTGAAAAATTCAGGGATGCCTGGTTGTCTCAGTTGATTAAGCGTCCAACTTCGGCTCAGGTCACGATCTCGTGGTTTGTGGGTTCGAGCCCCACATCAGTCTCTCTGCTGTCGGCATGGAGCCTGCTTCGGGTCCTCTGTACTCCTCTCTCTCTGTCCTCCCCTTCCCTCTCTGTCTCTCTCTGTCTCTCAATAGTAAATAAACCTTAACAAATTAAAAATTCAGTATTTCAAAGACTGGTGGCCCTATTAGGCAACGCAGGTTGAGAACATTTCTATCGCCGTAGTTAGTTCTGTTGGACAGTGTTGGGGCTGGGGGGCCAAATGGAGCATGCTGGGCCCATGATTTGGTTATGTGCGGTCCCGTGTAGGTCATAGGGCTCCTAAAAGCTCTCAGGGGTCTGGGGATATGAACCAACACCTATATTCCGCACCTGTGCTTACCTAAGGACAGATGTCACTTCACAATGCGAGAGGAAACCCTGTGATGTGTAGTTAAGTCTTCACATGATTGCTCTTTAGAGTACATTCTGGCTGAACCACAAAAGAGATCAAAGGTACTTCAAAGTTCCCAATGCCCTCGTGGCTGGTGGAATGGATACCACATCTGAAGAGCAGCCTAGCTTTTCTTCTTCTTCTTCTTCTTCTTCTTCTTCTTTTAAACATATAATTCTAAAGGTTTGTGTCTATCTTTCATTGGTAATGTGGTTCCACAGTCCACAAGCCAAAAGGCACAAGCGGTTTCGGAGGAAAGTCACGCTTGTGTTCTGCACTCACATTTCTTCCCAAAGACACCCAAGGCTACCCCTGCTTCCTTTCCCATCCTTTAAGAGATGGGCAGCCCACCCGAGCCCAGCAAATAATCCGCATGTGTCTCTCTTTCTTTCTTCTTTCTTTCTTTCTTTCTTTCTTTCTTTCTCTTTCCTTTTTGACATATGATACATTCTGTTTGGTCTTTGCTTTCTTCTTTTCAATCAGTCTTCTATTGCTCCCGGTGCTTTGACTCCTCTGTCATGGTGCCTCTTGGCCAAATTCCTCTCTGGGTTCTTCTGACCCCTCTCTTATTAGCCATCGATCTCGCTTTGCCTCACACGTACCCTTGTCTTCTAACCCACGTCCCTGCGTGATTCTGGGGTCTTTACTCCATCCTGTTTCACTGGATTTATCTTCCTAATGCACCACGAAGATCGTTCTTCTCCCCTGCTCTAAACCCTTCAGTAGCTCCCTTTGTCTTCCCAGAAAAGCCCAAGATGCTTTGCCTGAAATCCATGGCCCACTGCAACCTTCCCACCCTGCCCTACAGTCCATGTGAGTTTGTGCCCTCCCCCCTCACCTTTGTATTGGGCATTCTGTTGGCTTCGGCTGTCTCCCCCATATCTCCTCCCTTTCCAAATCCTGTCCTTTCTTCAAAGACCTGCCCACAAGCCACTTCCTCCGTGAAGTCTTTCTGCCTCAGATTCCAGCTAGAAATGGTCTCTCCCTCCCTGGCCCAGGCAGAGCCCTGAGTGTGTTCCTCTTCGTTCTGGAGTCATCTGTCTCTGTCTCACACCCCCTACCAGATGGAAGAGTTCACAGGTCAGGGATTGTTTGTCTCACACGCTTTTTTCATCCTTCACTCAACCGAGAGCAATGTTAGCGCGTCCTGTCCACATCACCTTAAGCGCAGTTGCTGGACGAACGGTGAGCTTGGTGTTTAAGAGGACAGTGTCTGCACCATTGCAGGGCTCTGAGAAGTTTCTACCAGCAGGGCCTTTATTCTCTACACTGAACATATCAAATCACGATTCTTCTGTTGAGTCGCTCATGGGAAATTTGGTCATTCGGTGTAAACAGGAAATCCATTCACTATTAAGAATACTCAGGGCAGGAGTGGAGGGGCGCCTGGCTGGCTCAGTCCGTAGAACGCGCGACTGGATCTCAGGGTTGTGAGTGCAAATCCCGTGTTAGGTGTGGAGATTACTTAAAAATAAAATCTTAAAAAAAAAAAAAAAAGAGGGAAGAAGGCTATCTGGGTGACTCAGTCGGTTACGTTTCTGACTCTTGGTTTTGGCTCAAGCCATGATCTCGTGGTTCGTGAGTTTGAGCCCCGCGTCGGGCTCTGTGCTGCCAGTGAGGAGCCTGCGTCGGAGTTTCTCTCTCTCTCTTAAAATAAATAAATAAACTTCAGAAAAAAAAGGAATACGCGGAACAAAGGTGACGTGCCATTATGCTGCTGGAGAGTACGTACACATAAGCTAAAAAAAGAAGGAAAAGCCTTTTCATCAAGCAAGGAGAGAGCTAGGCACATTAAAAGTACTGTGACTGATTTATTGTATTTTGTGAAATACGTTTCATTTATGCAACAGCTAGCTAAAGTTAAGGTTTAAACTATAAAATGATTTACCTGCTCATAGCTGCATATAGTGACTAGCTAACACTTGGGTACATTACACTGGATGTAACTCTTCCGAGAACCGAGCAAACTTCTGTGTGGACGGCAAGTGAACTGACTAACTAGTGACCCCCGTTAATGCCCGGGGCACACGGGTCTGCTGACCCCATTGTGTATACGCTTTAATGTCTTTACAAGTTTCGGCATCGAGCTAGAAGTTCAAAGGGCTGGCGTTAAAGTCAACGCGATGGACTTAATGTGTTTCCTTCATCTGCCCGGCTCATCCGCTTTAGGTAATTTTCCGCATCTGGCCTAAAAGACAAAAGAGAGCTCCTGTTCCCCCGTTGACGGGGAGCCAGAGCTGGCTCGGTCTGATTTCTCGCTGGGAAGGAACGGGATGTATTTGCCCAGGTTGGTGGCCACGTGCCTGCGGAAGAAGTGGCTGAGGTGCTCCCGGAACCTCTCCCCGACGAAGGCGTAGATGACGGGGTTAACGCAGCAGTGCGTGTAGGCGATCACCTCTGTCACCTGCATGGCCACATCGAGCCATTTGCTCTGCTCACAACTGACCTCAAAGAAGATCGTTTGGAAAGCAGAGAGAAGGAGGACCAGGTTGTAGGGGGTCCAGAACATGAAAAAGACCACCATGATGACAAAAATGAGCCGGATGGCCTTGTACTTGGTTTTATTGGGGCATCTCAGCAGTGTCCTAATAATTCCCGCGTAGCAGACGGCCATGATGAGCAGAGGCAGGGCCAGACTGAGGATGTTCATGCTCAGAGCATGGAAACGCTTCCAGTTATCCTCTTGGCCTCCTGGATAAAGAGGCAAACAGATGTACTGTTCAGCATCATTTTGGGACTGGTGGAAGATAAATTCAGGGAGGGCTGCTATCCCTGCCAGGCCCCAGGTGAGGACGCTCATGATGATACCGAAAGTGACGGTCCGGGTCCGCAGGGCGAACACGGCGTGGACGATGGCCAGGTACCGGTCTATGGTCAGCAGGATGATGAAGAAAATCTCGCTGTACAAGCCCATGTAGTAAAGCCCGGAGAGGAGCTTGCACATGAAGTGGCCGAACACCCACTCTTTCCACCTGCTGTAGTGAATCCAGAACAGCAGAGTGAACAGGAAGAGCAAGTCAGAAATGGCCAAATTGAGCAGGAAGATGTTGGTCATGATCCGGAGCCTCCTGTATTTCGTGAGGATCACCACCACCATCGCGTTGCCCAGCAGACCAACCACGAACACCAGGGAATACAGTGGGGGCAAGAGGCGGGACCCCAGCTCCTTGACGTTGATTTTCTCACATGGCAGCGAGAACTCATAGTCGAACAGTGTGGTCCTGACAGACGCATCCGCTGTCACCGTCTCAGTTCCGGCCATCAAAGCCTCCATTGTCCCTATGATAGAAAGACAACGACGACGATGATGACGACAAACGAAAACAAAAACAAAAAACAACCCCACAATTAGGTACGGTCACCCTTGGCGAGCCACGCCCATTGATTTATCCATTTACCCACAAAACCACATATGATTAAACAACCTAGATACAACCTAGATGCTTCAATGATCTTTAGCGTGTGTTTAGAAGTATGTCCGGGATGCTGTGCGGGGAGGCGTCAGGCATGAAAGATGTGAAGCTTTGAAAGTCAGCGCGATTCACCAAGGGAAAAGAAACAGAAAGGGGGCGGATGGGGTGAAGAAAGAAGGCGTTCATTTCTGCAAGCGTTTGAAGAAACACAAAACAGGAAAAAGCAGGCTGGAGAGTGATAATAATAATATTATGCTCTTTATTGTCGCCATATCTTTTCAGGCATTTTGAATTTTATGTTTTACAGTTTATATACGACTTCTGGAATCATCTTGCCTGTTTCAAAACCAAATGGATGCAATCATAGTGATTGTTATCATTACAAATAACTACCCCTCTCTGTGGCCCCTTAACAATGCGCCGTTCATCAGAGCTGATGGGGAAACTCTCAACCTCGAAGCAGTTTAGTAATTTACCCCAAATCCTCTAACGAGTAAATATAAAAGTTCAGGCTAGATTTTCAGTTTCATTGTCCAGTTTTCTCCTCACCAAATTCAAAAACAAAAAGCCACTAAGTTTAACTTTTGGGGCACCTGGGTGACTCAGTTGGCTGGGCGTCCGACTCTGACTTAGGTCACGATCTCGCGGTCCATGAGTTCGAGCCCCGCGTCGGGCTCTGTGCTGACAGCTCAGAGCCTGGAGCCTGCTTCGGGTTCTGTGTCCCCTCTCTCTGCCCCTCCCCTGCTCATGCTCTGTCTCTCAATAATATATAAGTGTCAAAAAAGTTTTTTTAATAAAAAATAAAATAAAATAAATACACATTAAAAAAAACCTGTTTAACTTTGAAAGACCTCACCATTCTAGTTGTTACCAACTATTATAGCCATTACAGTTATAAGCAATAAACAAAGGCTGCTTCCCTTTTCCTGCTTCTCATAATGCTGAGATAATCCAGTCATATGCCAACAGCAGACCCCCTAGAGTCCCTGCTTCATAAAGTCCCTGCCGAGTAGGAGGGTTAGGCTAACGGAATTTCTTAGCAGATTTGATGTTTTTTAAACAAGGATCCCTAAAGCCAGTGCCTGCTTTTAAGATTACAGACTTCAGGGGCGCCTGGGTGGCGCAGTCGGTTAAGCGTCCGACTTCAGCCAGGTCACCATCTCGCGGTCCGGGAGTTCGAGCCCCGCGTCGGGCTCTGGGCTGATGGCTCAGAGCCTGGAGCCTGTTTCTGATTCTGTGTCTCCCTCTCTCTCTGCCCCTCCCCCGTTCATGCTCTGTCTCTCTCTGTCCCAAAAATAAATAAACGTTGAAAAAAAAATTAAAAAAAAAAAAGATTACAGACTTCACTGGAGAAGAAGGAAAGACAGATGAGGAAGGAGTTCCTGTTCATCTCTGCCCTGTCTCCTCGGAAGAAGTCCTACTGACTTTCTCCTTTCTCTGAGGAAGGGACAAGTATAAGGATGTGACCATAGGTCAGTGGCATTTCTCAAGGTAAATCTCAGGAGGGCAATAATTAGAGCCAATGGCGAGGCACTGTCTTTGCTTCTTAATAAAATACCGGGACCCCAAAGGTCAGCACCTGTCAAAGTCCTGGGTAGTCAAAGCGAGATTGGACACGGGCAGGAGGCATCCCTGGCCGTTCCTGCCACCAGCTGTAGGACTTGGGGGCGAGAGCTGAACTTCGAGCCTCATTTACTCATCCCGCACACAAGAATCATGATACCACTTGAAGTTATGTTCAGGATCAAGATCAAAAAAGCTGTAAAATTCATAGAAGCAGAACCAAAAGGAAGGCAATGAGAAGATGTTTCATATCAACGTAGGAAGAAATAGGGTCTCTTCGATAGAACTTAATCTATTTTCATGGCTCTGTCCTAGGGCAGCACACTGATAAGTAACACACTCAGGCTTTTAGGTGGAAAACGGCACTGAAAAACAGCTGATTGTATGATCTTTCCAGCATTCTTACCCCTAACGGCACAATCCACAGCCTCTGAGGGAAAAAAAAAATACCCATTATTTTGTCCATCACGCATTTCTAATCACAGAGAGCATGCCTGTAAACTTTAATGCCTAAAGCAAAAAATAAAGAGTCACTTGCTCCCAAGAGCAAAAGTATAGAAGCCTCTACTTAATATTTCTATTATCTTTCCTTTTCTCTGAGGCTGATCTAAAAACAAGTCAAATTAAAACAAAAAAAATTCACTGGGGTTTTGTTCAACTCGATGATCATAACTTTAATTTGTGTGTCGCTTTCAACAGGACCACGATCAGACTGTAGAATCTTTTGGGGGTTCTGGGGTGCAAGGCACAGGGAGGAATGCAGGTTCTCCAGAGTCAGAAGCCAAGTCCTTTGACGACTAATTACATGGGGTCAGAGATATGAAAACTGAAATGGTTTTCATCTGTCTCCATAGTCCAGAGCAAAATGACAGTTTCAGGAGGTCTGAAACTGTCAAGAGGTTTGAGTTAGGCTTTCAAAAATGTCTTTTTGGGGGCACCTGGGTGGCTCAGTTGGTTGAGCATCCGACTCTTGATTTCAGCTCAGGTCATGATCTCAGAGTCGTGGGATCGAGCCCCATGTCCGGCTCAACGCTGGGTGTGGATCCTACTTAAGATTCTCTCTCTCTCCCTTTCCCTCTGCCCCTCCCCTGCTTGCGCTCTGTCTCCCAAAATAAATAAATAAATAAACATTTTTTAAAAAAGGTCTTTTTGCATTTTGGGAAGGATGGTACAGTAACAGCCAACAGGCAGCAACAGTAAAGAAAAGCAAAAACACAAAAGTAAAAACCACCCCAGATTTCACCACCAGGAGCATTTCTTGATGCAGATATGCATGCACGGGTGCGAGTTTTACCGAAAACTGCATTCCCACTACCTTAGCTGGTTCTCTAAAACTGCTCACAGGGCACCTCAGCTACGCAACGCAAATGAAGTTTCTTCAGTCTCCAAAAACGATTTGGATCTTACCAGCTTTCCACCGGGCAGCAGGAAGAAGGATTCACAAATTGCAGTCCAGAGTGGTTTAAACTTAGCCTGACCCATTCATTTGAAGGACGGCTTTAGTTTTTTCTCATCCTGTTTACGTTGCCAGCTTCTTAATTTTGGCTTCTCATCTCCTCTCATTGGGCCTTTCGAAGATGGCAGTGGAGATATGGGGGAGGGGCCTGCATGGGGGGAGTGGGAAGAAGGCGCCCTGGTCTTCTGTCAGTCCTAGTCATGTGGCTGGTGTCTGCTGAGGAAGGGCCACCTGGTCCCGACCCTGAACTTTCTGCTGGCACCTGCTGTTTTGTGGCTCATGGCCTCACGATCCATTCATTCTCAATCATCCCTGGGCATAGTGACCTCTGCAGCCCTGGCCGGAGTGGGGGGGCCCTCTGTGGCTGCCACGTCATCAGACTTCTGGCACCTTCTCCTGAACTGACAGGCACTGAGCAGACACACTGCTCCTTGACTCCGTGTCCGTGCCATAGACAAACCCAGGGACACTCGAGGGTACAGATGAAACGATTTTTCCCCCTGACCACCAGCTTAACTGTGCCGGCCACCCACGTGAATAAGAAAGCGACTTGCAGAGAGGAGGGTCTGCGAGGGCCCCCTCCCCAATTTATCAAACAGCCCTTCACACCCTCTAACTCTGGTCAAAGCCTGGATGGGGGAGACAGGAACCCCCGAGCACAACTGCTTTCTTCGGTGACCTTGGACTCTTCCTCTCGCAATTCCTGGAGTCAGAAGGAGAGGAGCCCTCCCCCTCCCCCCGTCATCTAGAATTAGAGACTCTTCTTTAGAAAATATATTGAAGTTTGGAATGTCAAAAAAAAAAAAAAGTAGGGGCGCCTGGGCGGCTCAGTCAGTTGAGCCTCCGACTTCAGCCCGAGTCATGATCTCGCCGTTTGTGAGTTCGAGCCCCACATCAGGCTCTCTGCTGTCAGCTCCGTGCTTTGGAACCTCGGTTCCCCTTTCTCTCTGCCCCTCCCTCGCTTGCACTCTCTCTCAAAAATAGATAAACATTAAAAAAAAAAAAAAAGTAAGTGATGTCACTCCATCAATGCTGGTGAGGTTGGGGCAAGCCGAGAACAGTAAGACATTGCTGATGTAATGTAACTTGGTTCAATAAGTTTCTGAAATGTTATAAACAACAAGAATCAACAAGGTACACGTGGCTTTGAGCCAGTGGTTCTACTCTGAGGAATTTACCCCAAGGGGAAGAAATCCGCCGAATCAAATCACAAGGTACAGATGTTCCTTGTGGCCTCGTTTCGTAACAGAAAGAAACAAGAGAAATGGAAACTGTTGAAAGGTTTGACACACGAAGGAGATTTTGAACAAATCGTAGTCCACTGATGCAATAGATTATTCTACAGTCACTAAAACTAGTTCACTAAAACCAGGTGGAATCACCAGCAAGTGGTCGTGGGAGATGAAGAGAATTATAAAGTGCGTGCAGGAAGACGGCGACATCGCGAAACTGTATGCATATAAAACGCAATGAGCAAATAATGAAAATAGTTGTGGGGGGGGGGGACGGTAATTTTTAAAAATGTTTAAGTGCTCATTTATTTTTGAGAGAGAGACAGAGCATGAACAGGGGAGGGGCAGAGAGAGAGAGAGGGAGACACAGAATCCGAAGCAGGCTCCGGGCTCCGAGCGGTCCGCGCAGAGCCCGACGCGGGGCTCGAACTCACCTTAAGATCGTGACCTGAACCGAAGTCGGATGCTTAACCGACTGAGCCACCCAGGCGTCCCAGGTAATTTTTAAAGTTGTAAGATGTGGAAGTTGTCTAAATTCCCTTACCAATTAAACTGTCACTAACGGCAGATGCCTTCTTCTGGCAAGGACAGCTGGAAGAAGGTAAGTGGGGTGAAAACGTGGGCAAATTATAAGCTGAAGCGCGTACTCATCAGCACCTGAAACCACACCCTGAGATCTAAGAAACTTGACGTGGAAGTCACATGAGGTAGAGAGCATTTGAATTTTGCTTTAAAGATCTTAATGTTTTGGTTTCCCTCTTTGAGCTTGGGTGGAGTTAACATACAACCACCAGACTGGGGGAAGGGAGATTTTTCTGAGAAATTTCTCTTTAGGGGGCACCCGGGTGGCTCAGACGGTTGAGCTGCTGACTCTTGATTTCAGATCAGGTCATGATCTCCCGGCTCGTGAGTTGGAGCCCTGCATCAGGCTCTCTGCTGTCAGCCAGGAGCCTGCTTGGGATCCTTTTTCTCTCTCTCCCTCTCTTTCTCTCTCTGCCCCTCCTCCACTCTCTCTCTCTCTCTCTCTCTCAAAAATAAATAAACATTAGGGGCGCCTGGGTGGCGCAGTCGGTTAAGCGTCCGACTTCAGCCAGGTCACCATCTCGCGGTCCGTGAGTTCGAGCCCCGCGTCAGGCTCTGGGCTGATGGCTCAGAGCCTGGAACCTGTTTCTGATTCTGTGTCTCCCTCTCTCTCTGCCCCTCCCCCGTTCATGCCCTGTCTCTCTCTGTCCCAAAAATAAATAAACGTTGAAAAAAAAAATTAAAAAAAAAAAAAAAAAACATTAAAAAAAAGTCTATGATAATTGAACCTTCCTTAGGCCAAACATTTCACATAGTTTGCTTGATCTCACAACTTTGCAAGGTAGGTTTTCCCATCCCCACTTTATAGATGAGCAAACAGAGGCTCGGCAAAGCTTGGTCAGTTGCCTGAGGCTATTCTGTGCACAGCAGAACTGGGACTTGATCCTGTGCCCTTTTGCTCTAAAACCCACGCTATTATCGCATTGGGGTTCCATTCAGTGAGGACATCCACATCCCAGATGTCATGAATGTTTGTATATATCTTAGTATCTTTGCGGTTCAACATTTCATACCTACGCATGTCTAACCCACTGTGAATTTAGTTTGATATGTGGCACGAAGTGCCATCTATTTTCCTTCTCTGTAAATGGGTGAATAACCACCCTCTCCTCCTCAGGCTTCAAACATCACCTTTGCCACATATTCTTCAATATTCCTGATTCCATTTGCATGCATTCCACTAAACCATTGGACCTAAGCCGGAAAAAGATAAAAACAGGAGACTTTCTGAATACGTGTGGTCTTGAAGGGATTAGAAAATGAACATTTCGGGGCGCCTGGGTGGCTCAGTCGGTTAAGCGTCCGACTGCGGCTCAGGTCACGATCTCACGGTTCTGTGGGTTCGAGCCCCGCGTCGGCTCTGCGCGGACAGCTCAGAGCCCGGAGCCTGCTTCGGATTCCGTGTCTCCCTCTCAGAGAAATTCCCTAACTTATGATCACACAGAGAGCAAACGGCTAAGTTGGGACTTGATCCGCAGTGTTCTTGACTCAAAGAAACCTGGGCTCTCTATAGCCTCACCTGCCCGTCAGCATCTGCCCACAGGACGGGGACCTTTGGCGTGATGGTGGGCTCCTTTCTCTGGAAAGGGCTCCTCACTGTGGGTGTCTACTGTATGTGGAAGTCATGACTCTCCACAATATTAGAGCTACAGTCTACGGTAGCCAAAGCCAGAGATATACCCTGAGCTAATCGTTTGCAGTGTTTCTCGGACTTGTCTGAATGCTTTTTTTGCTTTTAAGACTTATTTATTTTGGAGAGAGAGAGCGCACAAGCAGGGAAGGGGCAGATGGGGGCGGGGGGGGGGGGGGCGGACAGAAGATCCGCAGCAGGCTCCGTGCTGACAGCACAGAGCCCGACCGGGGCTCGAGCTCGCAAGCTGTGAGATCATGACCTGAGCCCAAGTGAGATGCTCAACCGAACTGAGCCCCCCCCCAGGCACCCCCTGAATGCTTTTAGAAGTAAAGGCAAACGAGTTCTTGTCGGCTGGGTGAAAAACGATACGGCTAATGTGAAACCCGTTTTGTAGGGGCGCCTGGGTGGCTCAGTCGGTTAAGCGTCCGACTTCAGCTCAGGTCACGATCTTGCGGTCCGGGAGTTCGAGCCCCGCGTCGGGCTCTGGGCTGACGGCTCGGAGCCTGGAGCCTGCTTCCGATTCTGTGTCTCCCTCTCTCTCTGCCCCTCCCCCACACACGCTCTGTCTCTCTCTGTCTCAAAAATAAATAAAAGTTAAAAAAAAAATTTTTTTTTAAATCATTTTGTAATGAAACTTCACTGAAGGGGAAATCTGCTGTGCCTACTGATGAAGAGTGCTGATCCTTGACAACAGGGGAGTTTGCTTAAAACCAGGAACGGCAGGTAGAAAGCCACAGGCCGAATGATTACGTCAGTCTAGTAAAGTCACTACTCTGGCTTGTGGGTGTGCAAGTGCTTTGTCTCTTTCGCTCTCTCAGAAAAAAAAAAAAAAATCAGAGTTCAGAAGAAAAAGAAGGATGCAGCACGAGAGACTCAGAAGGAGTGGACGGTGAGGTAGGAGCCAAACCAGGAGAGCTGGTGTCCCAGAAGCCAAGCAAAGAATGTATTCCGTGGACTGAGGAGTGAGGTGAGGATTATCTGAACTAACACGGTCGAGAGCATCTAGAACACTGACCCAGCGTGTATGTTAATAGACGCCTAGAACTGTATATGAGCTCTCCTCCCCTCCACCTGTTGACCTTTGTGTCTCAAGTTCTTGGGCCCTTCCAGAATATCTAAGATCTTGTCCAAGGTAGTAAAATATGACTTCAGAAGAGCAAACATTTCTTCCATCTGAACAGAAATGCTTCTCTTTCCACAAATATCCGGTCTGTGGTCCATGACCCAAGGTTCTAGAAAACTTACAATGATTGGTATCCAATGGTTTCAACCAGACATTTCAGCCTTCGTTAACATCTTTAGTTATACTAAATGAGGACTTTGGATTTCTACGAATAAGTTTGGACCTCAGCCAAATTAAATAACCTGATGGGAACGCCGGATTATATTAATCCATTTCCTTACCGACAGAGAGGTATCAGAGGTCAGATTATCTCTCACAAAGATGACAGGTAGGGGATAGAGACAGAGACAGATGATTGATAGATAGATAGATAGATAATAGATTAATTCCTGGCAAATTATGGAACCAGGAATCAGGAGAGTTCTACTGGGCACTTAATTCTGCCCACCTTGGGGATGCCAAGAAATCATCACTTCCCGTAATCTGCAGACAACTTCCATTAACTTAATCTAAATTTACATGACAAAAGTTGGTTTTTTTTTTTACAAGAGTAACATTTTTATTTCAAATGTCATGATATTTATGACTGAGTAGGTAATAGACACAATCATATGGTTCAAAACCTAATGCTATGTGGGGCGCCTGGGTGGCGCAGTCGGTTAAGCGTCCGACTTCAGCCAGGTCACGATCTCGAGGTCTGGGAGTTCGAGCCCCGCGTCGGGCTCTGGGCAGATGGCTCAGAGCCTGGAGCCTGTTTCCGAATCTGTGTCTCCCTCTCTCTCTGCCCCTCGCCCGTTCATGCTCTGTCTCTCTCTGTCCCAAAAATAAATAAACGTTGAAAAAAAAAAAAGTTTAAAAAAAACCCTAATGCTATGAGAAGAGACACAACAAAAAGTCTCTTCCTACAGCACATCCCCATGTGTCTCTTCCCCGTCAAGAACTGTGAAGGGTCTAAGATCTCACCCTACCTGTAGGCTAACAAGTAAGCCTGCCACTTCCTCGAGGATACCAGCAGAAGGCACGTGCCCATCAGATAAAGGACACAGGATGTATTGCTCGTGGCACAGCAGACACGTGAACTCGAAGTGCACGGTTCTCCCTGCCCCCAAGTCGCACGGGGGCCACGTACAGCAGATTTGCCTCACAGCCGAGGAATCTGAGTCCAGGAACCTCCAATCGTTCATACGGGGCTGACAACAAGCCTGCCCAGTCTTTGCCCAGGAGGGAAACATTATTTGAATTCCACCAGATAGCAAACAAAACTCTCTGTCTGCCCTGGAGAGAGATGTTCTGTCTTCCGAGGCCGTTTCTACAAAACATCCTTGAAAAGGTAATCTACAACAAACACTGCCGGGCCTCGGCTCCGAAGGCACGCAGAAGATTGCCCCCCAACACCCCCGCTCAACCGTGTGGGTAACTGCTCTTCCTTCCCAGGGCTTCCATACACAAGCGTAAGCAGGTAGATATTTTCTAATCTTACCCTGTTGGCTGCATAAAAGCAGAACACTACATTCGTCATCATGCACCTTGCTTTTTTCACTTAGCAGTGGAAGGTTCTCTTTGTTCCTGCTGCAGAGAATCCACTGTGTGGATAAACCAGTTTATTTAGCCAGTCTCCTATCAACAGATACGCTTTGCCGTTTCAAACAATGCTGCCTGTTGCTGATCTTAGGCAGGAAGTTTTGGGTTCGGCTTTGTTTTCAAAGCCCATCACAGGCTAACCTTATGGTCAGCTAGAATGACAGGTTAGCCTGTGATGGCATTTTAAAGTGGTCTGAGACTACATCCAGAGCCCTGTGCTAGGTCCCAGGCAAGACACTGAATGTGAACATTGCCCAAACTGCAATGCAGTGGAGAAGAAACCCTACCTGGTAAAGATGAGTTGAAGGAGCCAGAGGTATCCATCCACCTAGGAGAAAAGACACTTTGGGTAGGAAAGAGATCGAGGTACTGGTGTGTAGATAAGAACCTAAATGTGATTCACCGTCAACCACAGGAGGTCGTTCCAAGAGGCAAAGTCAAACACCACATAAGAAAGAGTTTGAGGGGCGCCCGGGGGGCTCAGTTGGTGAAGCGTCCAACTTCGGCTCACGTCATGATCTCACAGGCCATGGGTTCGAGCCCCGAGTCGGCTCTGTGCTGACAGCTCAGAGCCTGGAGCCTGCTTCGGGTTCTGTGTCTCCCTCTCTCTCCGCCCCTCCCCTGCTCACGCTCTGTCTCTCTCTGTCTCTCTCTTTCTCTCTCTTTCAAAAAAATAAACAGCCAAAAAATTTTTAAAAAAAGAAACAAAGAGCTTGAGGGGGATCATCCCAAAGGACACGTGAGGTGCTGAGCAGACTGTAACTAGAGACGCCTAAGCAGAGGGTGGGTGGCTGCCTGATAGGGACATTACGGGAGGGGATTTCCACAGACAGAAGAAGTTGGCTACGGCAATTGTTCTCAGCCCTGGCTGCTCTTGGCAAACGCTGGGGAGATTTTGCAATCCCAATGCCAGGCTGTACCCCTGAGTAGTTAAACCAGAATTTCTGGAGGTAGGACCCAGGCCACACTGATTCCTTTTTCTTTTCTTTTTTTTTTTTAAGTAGGCTTCGCATTCAGTGTGGAGCCCAAAGCGGGGCTTGAACTCGAGAACCCTGAGATCAAGACCTGAGCCGAGATCAAGAGTCAGACACTTAACTGACTGAGCCACGCAGACGCTCCTGGGCCACCCTGATTCTTACAGCTCCCCTACTCTCAGGGGACATGAAATCTCTCCTGAATTTTATGAAGCTGTTTTCTGTCCCTCAGTTATATACCCTCCAACCTCCTCGAG
The DNA here is from genome assembly GCF_022837055.1 of Prionailurus viverrinus. NCBI lineage: Eukaryota > Metazoa > Chordata > Mammalia > Carnivora > Felidae > Prionailurus > Prionailurus viverrinus. Next base: position 15,223,918 of record NC_062562.1, on the reverse strand, counting down.
CTTAGGCAAGAAGCAAAATAAAGAATGTCAACGCTGTGACACAGCAACCCTGAGAGCGAACTCAATTTTAATCTGTTTTTTTTTTAATTTTTTTTTAACGTTTATTTATTTTTGAGACAGAGAGAGACAGAGCATGAACAGGGGAGGGGCAGAGAGAGAGGGAGACACAGAATCTGAAACAGGCTCCAGGCTCTGAGCTGTCAGCACAGAGCCCGACCCGGGGCTCGAACTCACCGTGAGATCATGACCTGAGCCGAAGTCGGACGCTTAACCGACCAAGCCACCCAGGTGCCCCAATTTTAATCTGTATTAATAGATCACCCAGAAGAAAGGAAATCCACGTACCTGATTCTCCATCGACGTCTCTACCCAGCTGCCCCTTCATTTATTCATCCAATTACCTCTCCAACTAGCTACTTGGATTGCTTCCCACTATACAGTGAAGCCAGGCCTCCCAACCTTTCACTTTTTTTTTTGTTTTTTGGTTTTTTACAGAGAACCTGGAATGGTCAAAAGAATTATCTGGTGTGGTGCTACCCAACAGAACTCTTCTGCAATGATGGACATGTTCTGGGTCTGTGTTGTCCAATGAGGCACCCCTCGCCAAATGGCTGTTGAGCGCTCGAAATGTGGCTGACCTTTTCATTTTATTTAAATGTAGTGAATTTAAATTGAAGTCACCGCATGTGCAAGTCGTCACCAGAGTGGACAGTGCAGAACTAGCAACTGGTCACTGTGCCCGTAGGACTCCTGACAAGTGACAGCTGCTTACTGAACACTTCCGGACTGAATCGAATAATTTTCGCCCTGCTTCTCACGGTTCAGACTACACATTTGAAATATGATGTTCTGTCCCAGGTACCCCATGTTAAGAGGGTTAATGTCAATCTGGAGTACAGGACAGGCTAGGGTGAGAAAGGTCCAGAAACATCAGCCGTGGCTAACAGAACTCAGAATGTTTTGTATGAAAAATAAGAGGCTTCAAATCCTCAGATTAATTTTAGTTTTTGTTTCTTTGTTTGTTGTTTGTTTTTGTTTTTGTTTTTGCCAGTATTTGTCTTTGGTCTGGACCCAAGTTTTCTAATCTTTTTTTTTTTTTAAGATTCTTTTTAAGTTTATTTATTTTGAGAGAGATAGAGAGAGAGAGAGAGAGAGAGAGAGAGAGAATCCCAAGCAGGTTCCACACTGTCAGCACAGAGCCCAAGGTGGGCTTGAATGCACAAAGCATGAGATCATGACCTGAGCAAAACCAAGAGTGAGAAGCTCAACGGACTGACCCTCCCAGGCGTCCCTCTAATCTTTTTTACGAAAGGTTTGGATTAGGCAATGTTTTAGGTCCCTTTGAGATGGACTGATGTGATAGCTTTTCCTGCAGAAGAGGGAGTAGACTCCCAGAGCGCAGAAACTTGATGGCATTGGAGGAGACTACAGTCAGGCCCACCTGGGGAAGGACATGTGGGAACTACCAGGTTGTGTGGGAACAGAACGGGCTGCCTGGCGAGCCGGGAAGCTCCCTCCCCAGAAACACACAAGAACCTCTCAGCACTGTATTTTAGGGCAGCACAAGGACTTCCACATCTGCTGATCATTATCATTAGTTACTAGAGCAAAGGCTACACTCCGTGCTGGAGTGTGGTCAGTTCATTTTAAGTGACTTGGTTTTATTCACCTGCCAAGTGATTTGGGATATTCTTTTTTATTTAATTTCTTTTTTTTTACATTTATTGATTTTTGAGAGAGAGCACAAGCAGGGGAGGGGCAGAGAGAGAAGGAGACAGAATCCGAAGCAGGCTCCAGGCTCCGAGCCGTCGGCACAGAGCCGGATGCGGGGCTCGAACTCACAGACTACGAGATCATGACCCGAGCCGAAGTCGGACGCTTAATCGACCGAGCCACCCGGGCGCCCCGGTGATTTTGGATATTCTTACCAACTTTCTTGCCCAAAGATTAGATTGACTCTTTATATTTCAACATGGGGTGTTTCAAGTGTGGTTGAATTTTAATCGTATTGCAGGTTGATCTGCCATTTAGTTGAAAGAGATGATTGTGAGGAATATGTTTTCATAGGGAAGGCATGACTGTGTAGTCAAAATAGCATGGTTGGGGTAAAACCACATAAAACGGAGAAAGAACCTCTGCCCCAGATCTCCTTTCTAGGTACCATATCACACTTTTATATCGTTTCTGTATTCTGATTTTTTTTTTTAACATTTTTTCAATTTTGAGAGACCGGGAGAGACAGAGTGTGAGTGGGGGAGGGGTAGAGAGAGGGGGAGACACGAAATGTGACGCAGGCTCCAGGCTCGTGGGCTGTCCACACAGAGCCTGTCGCAGGGCTTGAACTCATGAACCACGAGATTGTGACCTGAGCCAACGTCAACCGCTCAACCGACTGAGCCACCCAGGTGACCCTCTGTATTCTGACATTTTAAATGTTATATCTTGCACCCTGTTCCATGTGGCTAGTAATTATTTGAAAATACAATTTGTAGGGGCCCCTGGGTGGCTCAGTCGGTTAAGCGTCCGACTTCAGCTCAGATCATGGTCTCATGGTTCGTAAGTCTGAGCCCCACATCGGGCTCTCTGCCATCAGCGTGGAGCCCACTTCAGATCCTCTGCCTCCCTCTCTCTCTCTCTCTGTCCCTCACCTGCTTGTGCTCTCTCTCTCAAAAATAAATAAACATTAAAAATTTTTTTAAATAAAGGAAATATAACTTGAAAAGACACCAACGTATTGTATAGATATTCATGGCTATTTAATCATTGTCTTATTGGTGTGCGATTAAGTTGTTCCAGATTTACACTTTTATAAATAATACTGTAATAAACATCTTTGTATTTTTTTAAATTAGTTCCTTAGAGTAGGTTTCCCAAGGCACAATTTCTACCTGTTTTCTAAGTCTCTTGATGCGTTTTGTCAAATTGCTTCCAGGAAGTGTTCAGCGATGTATATATTCTGGGCAGTAGTAGGTGATGGCTCTAATCTCAGCAAGCATCCGTCAACACCAAGAAGACAGAAAGGAGAAAAAAATTGGCCACGTATATGGGCAAAAGAGACGTCATTATGGTGTAACTAATATTTGTTTAATTACTGAGCATTTTTTAAAACTGTAATTGGTAATCATCCATATTTCCTTTTCTGTGAATTATCTGGCGGTGCCCTTTACCCATTTTATGCTGGGTACATCTGCTTTTTTCTTGTTGAGTCATACGATTCTTGCCCCAAGAGAAATAACTCAGCCTACCTGGTTCAATGTAATCATCACCACCGTCTGAAAAGAGCTACAAATACCCCCATCACTTCCGTGTACCAAAGTCCCCATACTCCCATCACCCTCCCTCTAAACACCGGTCAAACAACTGTTAACTTCCACCCGCATCAATCCAAGGTTTCCCAAAAGATTAGGAGGGATTTCTACCCCTATCCTCTAGGACAGGTCTAGGAAAAACAAACAGTCAACCTTGCAGATCCAGACACGAAGACCAAATCATTTGATTCACTGATTCATCATCATAGCCTGACTTAGGGTGGATTTTCAATGAACCCTTAAAATACACATGTATATATACAACTGCACTATGTAGATGTATGTACACACGTAAATGCAAGTTCTATTTTCACGGACTGTTTCTTACGAAGTCAACATCGATACACGCGAAATGGCTAACTTGGAGCGGTCATGTCCTCAGTAGTTGAGAATTTATGAAGGCACGGCGAACACACGATGGGCCCAGCCGTGGGCAAGCTGACTGATGAGGTACAAAAGGCCAAGTGTGGATGACTGGGAGAGGCAAGGGTATCACAGCATGGGTGGGGGAAAGAAGGAAAGTGGGAGAAAGCAAGAAGAAAATGGACATGTGTCACAACAAACTCTCCTACTTTGGCCCCATACCACCTACTAAATCACCCTCTCCTCTGCCTCCGCAATCCAAGAGCGCTCTGGAGAGGCACCGCTTGCCCTGCCTGGACCCCTCTCTCCATCTCCTTGTTCCTGGAAACCTGGCGGTCTACCCGGAAATCACTTTTAAGCGAGCGACTTCTATCGCAATGTAGTAAGTTCTTGCCCGGAAGAGAACAGAAAGAAGGCAAATGGTACCTGTGACTTTAGCAAAGTCCTTTATGCACCCGGGGACAGCTTAGGTCTTGCCACGCACGAAATGGAGAAGCCGTCTGATCAGAGGCATTGGGAAGGTAGGACACAAGACGGCTTCCCCTTTTCAACAGGCTCGCTGCTCTGCAAGTTTTCAGAAAGTTATCAAGTTCAGTACAGTTCTTCTTTTCTGCTGCTGGAATTACATACTAAACCCTCAGTTGAGTAATCTTTGAGATGAACACTGCTGATGTTCAGCAGCCGTTTCGGGGTTCTGCATTCTCTTGGCATTGTCCTCTCTCTCTCTCTCTCTTTTTCTCTTTTTGGAGGGGGGCAGATAATTCTTTTTTTTTTTTTTTAATTTTTTTTTTCAACGTTTTTTTATTTATTTTTGGGACAGAGAGAGACAGAGCATGAACGGGGGAGGGGCAGAGAGAGAGGGAGACACAGAATCGGAAACAGGCTCCAGGCTCCGAGCCATCAGCCCAGAGCCCGACGCGGGGCTCGAACTCACGGACCGCGAGATCGTGACCTGGCTGAAGTCGGACGCTTAACCGACTGCGCCACCCAGGCGCCCCGATAATTCTTGAATAAACATTGCTTTGACCCGGGGTAGGGGGCAGGGCAAAAAGTAAAATCGAGTGGCAGACGGTAACTACGTTTATCGTGGTGAGCATGAAATAAGGTAGGGAATGTAGTTGGAATCACTAGGCTGTGCACCTGCAACGGATGTAACGTTGTACGTCAATTATACTTCAATACCAAAGGGAGTTTTTAAATTAAATCAGAACTTTCCCGCGAAGGCAAGATGAGGACCGCGGGATAACCTAGTTATTTCCCAGGGCTCTAGAGGATACCTTGATGAGTCGAGGTGGAGCGCAGGGTTAGACGTCCCCAGAAGACCCGAGAAGTGCCTTTCCATGTGACCGAATAGCTCCATAACCTTCATCAGCAGATCGTGCTGGACCTCAGCCTTCTCACCTGTAAATCATCAGGTTGCCATGGAATCGACTAAGATAAATACGGAAGAAAGACTCTGTAGGATACACAGGGCTGAGCAAACATGAGCTGTGGCTAGGCTACCACCGTGACACGTGTGCGGGCTCTAGGTGCTGATGGGTCCGGGGCGCCTGTCGTGACGCTGGGCACCGCGCAGGCATCACCCAACATTTGTGGGAAGAGCTCTGACCTTAGAGGCGTGACCTTTGACAAACTGGCCACGTGGACGACGTCAAAGCAGTTCGCCAAGCGTCTATCAAACATCTCTTATGTAGGCGGGACTGTGACACCCACTGCCAATGGCAAAGAAAAGATGGGGGGAGGAAGGAAGGAGTCTGTCGGGAGGGCTCATGGACATCCCGGAGGCTCGAGTTTGAGCCAGCTTGGTAGCCAGGCTTCGGTGTCAGGGGGGTCAGCAGAAGCCTTGCCAGAGAAGAGTTAGAGAAACCGGAAACGTCTGGTAGGAAAAAAGAGATAGGAAGTTGTGCTATATTATGATAGAGTCGGCCTTTCCCTTGGGCTCTGTGGGGCATCCCCGGGTGGGGAGAGGCTGCCACGAGGCAGATATCTGACCCACAGAGCAAGAAGTCTCTGCAACGTGTCCCACAAGGGGGACCATCCTGGGAGCCCCCTGATGGAGCTGGGGACGCATGGCCTGAGTGGCCTTCGTATTCAGCCCTGCGAGGGCAGCTCCCGGGGGCCAGGGACCACAGCCACAGGGACCAGAGAATGAGGAAAACGCTCTCCACAGGTGAGAGGCTGGGTTAGAAAATGCCAGAGGCCTTGCCTAACTCCAAGGCTTCCTGCTGCATTTCTGGGGACCCTCTTTCCGCCCCAAGTCTCCCATTCAAGCCTCACGGGGGACTCACTGGTCCAGACATGCCTCGGGCAGTCTCACCCTCTCCCCTCTCTGCTGGTCTGCACCCCGTCCGCAGTGAAGGCCCAGCTTCCCCGTGAGGACATCCTTTTCTGCTTAGAAAGACTGGACTCCTGGGTCCAGGCAGCTGGAACGGTGCTTGGCTTCCTCATCTGCAAACGGAGGTGAGAACAACACCTCCATCTACGGGAGGGTCAGGTGAGGTGGCCCATGAAACCCGCCTGCTTGTGGGAAAGGCCCAACCAGGGCCCCACCACGATGACGGTGTCTTAACGTAGCAGGTGCTTGGAACTGCCCGCCCCTCCTCTAAACTTCCATGGCATTTCTGGCCGACCTCAGTTTTCTGGTGCTCAGCATCATCGGAAGAGAAAAAAGCACCCCTGCGCTCCTCACCTGTCCCCTTATCCTCTCTGGTTCTGAGGATGTTAAGAAATTAAGGGGCCACACATGACCCCGTTCACTAAACCGCAGAACTGGATGCTTTATCTACGGAGGCAAAGGCAACCCCAAGGGCCGCGGGCAGCTCCCTTTCCTGGCGAAGAGGACAGGGCTGAGCGAAGCCTTCCCCGCTATCCTTTCCAAACTCCCCAAGTTCAAAAGTCACCGCACCTCCAGCAGCGGGGAAGGTGGAAGCCTGGTGTGGACACTGAGTGTCCTTCATGAGAAGGAGGGTGGCCGGCAGGGACGGGGCTGGGACTTCTGTCTGGTAAGTGGCCACCCGCCCCTGAGCTCAGTCTCCACCCCCTCGCTGGGGACTTAGAATTCTCCCGGAGTGATTTCAGCAACCGAAGAACTTCTTTACCTTGTGGAACACGCCAGCCGTTGGCGATGGCGATAGAGGGAAGTCAACACGGAGAGGCCTAAAAAGGTGACGGTTCCGGAATCACCTCGGGGTACGTCGACGGGGAATATGGAATTCAGGAGAGGCTTGGATCTTCCCGGGAGGGACCCCAGAGCGTTCTCCACGTGCAAGCAATGAACCATGGGAGCCCTTCCTGGGTGCTCTGGTCAGGGCAACGTCTTCCTACCAATTGAGAGATTAAGCTTTAGAGAAGCTTACGATGGGGGCTGATTTATGTGAGGGTAAACACAGCCACCTATGATTCTTCTTCCTTTTTTTTTAGTTTTTTTTAATGTTTATTTATTTTTGAGAGAGAGAGACAGACAGAGCATAAGCCGGGGAGGGGCAGAGAGAGAGAGAGGAAGACAGAATCTGCAGCGGGCTCCAGGCTCTGAGCTGTCTGCCCAGAGCCCTACGTGGAGCTCGAAGTCACGAACTATGAGTTCATGACCTGAGCCAAAGTCAAACGCTTAACCGACTGAACCACCCGGGCGCCCCTCCCAATCCTATTTTTAATGTAGAAAAAAGAAATGTGTTCTTTCAAATAGCACCTGTTAACATTCTTTAAGACCAGGATTCCTTAGAACTCTGGGAGATGCCGGTCTGATGACTGCAGTTGCAAACTGCTTTCTGGCCCATTCTATCATCTATCTATCGCGCAGCCCGCGAGGTCAGCAGGGATGCTCACATCGCAGACGACAAAATGGAGAGTCCGCGAGGGACTTGGCAAAAGCCACAGAGAGGGTGAAGGGCAGGGCTGCTCTCCACCCCCGAGTGTAGACTATCCACTGAGTTCCTCTTTTCTCCCGCACTATCCCACCAGCTGGGGGACCCGTGCCTGCCGAGCTTCAGCTGATGATGAGGACGCCCTTGGGGCCAAATGTACAGGCAGAGCCCAAAAAGGTTTCCCCGAGGTCCCGAGTGGCTTGTTCAGCCTTGGGAGGGCCAGGAGATTTGGGGTGCTTCTTCCCTGCTCCTCGAGGCACTAAGCTCACAGGAAAACCTGGCCCCAAACACCAATACCTTGTGATCTTCCAGATTCTCAAGGTCACATACACGAATGCAGAAACATTTCAGAGGAACAGCCACAAATCAAACCGAACAGAAGGCAGCTTGGGAATATAGGGGCATCAGCAGGAGAAACAAACACAGAACCTTCAGAAGCTCCGGGGCGGGGAGGTGGGGGGGGGGGGTGGCCAGAAGGTTCTTGCAGGAGAGCTCAGGTCAACCTCAGCCTTGCATGTGTGAAAGGAAGTGATTGCAGAGCAGTAGAGCGTCCGAGCTTCCTTGAGGGTCACCCATCTTCCGGTCACCAGCTCCTGGGCCCCAGGTCTCGGGGCCCAGCTGGGGCGCAGAGACTGAGCTCGGACCACACGCTTCCACTCACCCACATTTTCCCAGGGGGGTCGTGGGAGGGCTTCTGCAGCCGGCACGGCCTGCTTCTGGCTCGCTGGGGGTCCAGGGTGTTTCTGGGTTCCCTCTGTCCACTGCACACTGCCCTCCTGTGAAGCCCAAAGGCCTACAGAAACAATGGGGCGCCTGGCTGGCTCAGTCGGTTAAGCGTCGACTTCGGCGCAGGTCGTGATCTCGCTGTTTGTGGGTTCGAGCCCCGGGTCGGGCTCTGTGCTGACAGCCCGGAGCCCGGAGCCTGCTTCGGATTCTGTGTCTCCCTCTCGCTCTGCCCCTCCCCTGCTCGCACTCTGTCTCTCTCAAAAACAAATAGACATTAACAAAAATAGACAAGAGAGACAGGAAATAGAAGGGACGGCAGATAACAGATCTTTAAGCTCATTTCTCCTTCGCCCAAATAGCAGCCAGAAATGTTTCTCCCCTGAGAGAAAATTTCACTTCTGCTTTGTGCACGACTCAGGAGCATGGCGTTTGGGAGGCTTCTGCGACCCCCGGTGGCTGGAAGGACACCCAGAAGTGTGACGTTGGGGTGGACAGGCCTGAGGGTTCATTGTCACAGAGGAAGATTAATCGGGATACGTTTTGTCTATTGTTTTTAAATTATTTATTTATTTTGAGAGAGAGAGAGAGAGAGCGCGCGCGCGCAAGAGGGGCAGAGAGAGAGAGAGAGAGAGAGAGAGAATCCTGAGCAGGCTCCTCACTGCCAGCGCAGAACTTGATGGAGGGTTTGAACTCACAAACCATGACATCATGACCTGAGCCGAAATCAAGAGCGGGAGGCTTAACCCACTGAGCCGCCCAGGCGCCCCAGTCTGGATACTTTTTAAACGTGTCAAGCCTCTGCCTGTGTTGCACAGCACGAATCCTGAACGAATCACAAAATGCGCCTAAGTCTCCACTGTGGAAAAGATCAAAGAGCCGTCAGCCCCCAGTATGAGGGGACAGAAAGGACTCGGACTGTTGCAGGAGTGACAGGGGGTGGGGGCTGCCTCCGCGGTGGGGAAGTTGCAGGAGGAGACGAGGGGCAGAGAAATGACTGTTCAATAAGCAAAACAGCTTTTCCTGAGCACTTTCATCACAGCAGGGCCTCTGCTAAAGGCTTTCCGCGGTTCGTGCGGAGTAAACCTCTCTCGGCGAGTCTGCGAGGTAAGTGCACTTGTGTTTTACCATCTCTCGGAGGAGGAACTGAGGCAAGTTGGTTAAGCAATGAGTCCAAGATCGCATCACCAGAACACGGTGGGGCTGGGCCGGGATCCCCCTTCTGCCTGATTCTAGCCCCACTGTGCGGCCACCTCCCTACAGGTCTGGATGTGGCTCACGGCTGGGCTGGGGGCCCCCTTGTCCCTCTCCAGCAGCCCATACCCACACCCCAGCAGCCGACTTTTAGATCAGGACACCTGTGCTTAGATGCTACATTTCTTTTTTTTTTTTTTTAATGTTTTATTTATTTTTGAGACAGAGAGGGACAGAGCATGAACGGGGGAGCGGCAGAGAGAGAGAGGGAGACACAGAATGGGAAGCAGGCTCCAGGCTCTGAGCTGTCAGCACAGAGCCCAACGCGGGGCTCGAACTCATGGACCGCGAGATCATGACCTGAGCCGAAGTTGGACGTTCAACCGACTGAGCTCCCCTCCAGGCACCCTTGCATTTCTTAAAACACCAACCTGAAGAAAATGTGCACATGATGCCTCCTTATAACAAGGCGCAGGTCAGGGCAGAGGGGGGACTTCACCTGAGCTCACAGTCCTGGATTCCTCCCTCCCTGTCCTGCTGACTCATCCCCTTGCTTGCTGGTTTCTCCTGAGAGGGCTCAATGAATCCTCCCCCACCCCAGGGTCTGGGAACCCGATATTAGACGGGGAGTTTACCAGAGATGACAGCTGCTTTTTCGCATCAGCTTGTTAAGATACAGGTTCTGGACGATAAATTGCATCTGTTTAATGTCTACAATTTGATGGATTTCGGGACTCGTACGGATCCAGGGAAACAAGGGACGCAGTCACGGTATAAACGTTTCCATCACCCCAAAGAGATTCTTTGTGCCCCTTCGCTGGCCACCCCTCCCGCTGCCCCCAACGCCAGAAACCACGTCTTCACGGTTCTTCAGATCAGTCTCTTTGCCCACTGCCTGAACATTAAGCCGAAACTATGGTTTTTGTATGGCACCACTTCACGGTACCAACTTTTACATCAGTTAAGAAGATGCTAGCATTTTCTACCAGGGTGCCTGGGTGGCTCGGTCGATTTAGTGGCGGACTCCTGATTTTGGCTCAGGTCACCATCTCACGGTTCATGGGTCTGAGCCCCACATCGGGCTCGGCACTGACAGTGCATGAGCCTGCTTCTGATTCTCTCTCTCTCTCTCTCTCTCTGCCCCTCCCCTGCTCGCATTTCCACTCTCTCAAAATAAATAAATAAACTTAAAAAAATTTTTTTTTTAAAGAAAATGCTGTCTACCGACAAACAAATTTCAAAATGCATGATGAACTTAAACATGCATTTCTGGATCATGCATAGCTAATCGGGATCACTAATTAGTGGCCGTCTGCCTCCCATCCTTAATTTAGGGAGCAAGGCACCCTGCATATCGTTGAGTCTGATATCACTGAAGTCGGCACCATGATCAAAATAGATAAAGTCGTATCGCCCAAGAGGTGGGGCAAAGGGCATGAAAGGGTTTTGTGAGCAGGCCTAGAGATTGCTCACATCACGTTCGGCCAGTTCCATGGGCTAGAACTCACTGATCCAACCACACGTAAACGCAAGAGAGGCTCAACAGACCGCTGCCAGTGTGCCCAGGAATTACTCATGCTCTCAGGTATGCAAGCAGCTCTCTGAACGGAAGAGGAAAGCTAGGAAGAGAGAGAAGCCAGGGATACCGACATGCGATGTCATAGCAACAACATAACGACGAAACAGCACACGATGAGAATGACTATCATCTTTTGAGCCGTCTCATGCCCAGCGTTCATCATGGTGTATCAGGTGACTCTCACGATTTTGCAGGCGTCCAAGTTACAGGTAAGGATTAAAGCAGTGTGAGATTACATGACACACCACGGTTGCGCGGCCATCCGGTGGCAGAGAATAGATTTGTATCCTGATCCTTCTTGACTCCGTCGTGTCTGAGGTTAGTATCAGGAAGAGCAAATCAACAACAGCATGCTCCCTACTCCCATGAGAGAGCTATGGACTATCAGCAGCAGGTTTCAAAATAACCCAGGGCATCAAGAACACCAAGATTCTGCTGTTGTTGTCCAAGGAGTCTAGAAGGATTATAGACTCTAGAATACACTTCCCACAACTTAGATCTCAGAACAGATGCTGAAGAAGACACGTGCACCATCGATCCAAGGGTGGGGTCAGCTCAGCCCCCAGGAAGTGGAGAGAGTTATTTGCTACTTATAGTCCCCTCTGCATTCTAAGGAGGACGGATCACAAAGAAGGTTCTTAATGAGACGATGGGGGTGAGGAGGAGGGCACACATTTTTTAATTTGAGAGAGGGAAATTTTCCGTAGGTAAGAAAAGAATTGATTGTCATGGGGAGTGGGGGTGATAAGGTAAGATAAGGTAGGCACCAGGGGGACTGACAAGGTCATGAGGGGCCAAAAGGGAAGACACTCAGCAATGCGGCAGCCGATGAGAAAGAGTTTGGGAACAGACAGTGCGGTGTGGGATGGAACTGTCCTGTATCACTCAGGGTTTGGTCATGAAAAAGGCTTCTCCAAGTATCTTTCGCCAGGAAGGGAATTAATACAGGATTTCAATCCCTTCACAACTAGTAAATATTTTCGAGTTCTCATGGAACTCTCCCCAAGATAAAGCACATCCAGGGCTTCAAAAATATTTTTAAAAAATTGAAATGACACAGAATATGTTCTCAGACCAAAACGGAATCAACTAAAAATCACAGAGAGATGACAGGAATGTTTGCAAACACTTGAAAATTTAAAAACACGCTTCTAAATCATCCATGGGTCAAAGAGGAAGTCTCCAAGGAAATAGAAAATACATAGAACTAGATGAAAACAAAAACGTAATGAGTCAAGGTCGGTGGGGGTGTAACTAAGGCAGGTCTAATAGGACAACATGCAGCACTAAATGCTTAGCTAGAAAGGAACGGTCTCACATAAGTAATCTAAATTTCTTTCTCAAGAAACTAGAAAAAGGGCAAAATAAACCTAATAAGCAGAAAGACGGAAAAAAGCAAATCAACAAAATGAAAACAAAAGCAACACACAAAATCAATGAAATGAACAGCTGGTTTTTCCCAAAAATCATCAAAAGTGGTAAACCTCTAGCAAGATATGAGAGAGAGAGAGAGAGAGAGAGAGAGAGAACACCAATTAATGTCAGGATTGAAACAGGGGACATCACTACAGACCCTTCAGTAAAAAAAAGGATAGCAAAAGAATACTAGGAACATATGATCCTAAGTGCAAAATCTTACAAGAAATGGAGCCATTTGTCAAAGAGTGACAGAGAAAGCATTTGACAAAACCGTTCACCCATTCATAACAAACATTCTCAGTGAACTATGAACGTAAACTTCCTCAAAGTGATAAACAACAACTACAGAGAGCCACTGACCCCATCACACTGATGAAAGTCGGGGCTTTGCTCTACAATCAGGAACGAGGCAAGATGTCCATTATTTCTTCCTCACCACTCCTACCACAGAGCTTAACCAGTGACAAGGAAGAAAAAGAAATAAAAGGCATACAAATTGGAAGAGAGGAAGTAAAATTTAGTGCCTATTTGAGGAAGACATGGTCACCTGCAGAGAAAATCCCAAAGAATCTGCTAAAAAACTCAGAACCAATAACTGAGTTTAGCTAGGTTGCAGGGGGGAAAAAACCCAACAAACAAAAAGCAACCACATTTTTATGTATTAATGATCCCAAAACTAAAAACACAATACCATTTACAATTGCTCCAAAAAGCATTTAGATTATACTTCTGTGCCACTTTACCAACACATTTGCAGGACTTGATGCTAGGACTTGCAAAATGCTGGTGAAGGAAGTCAAAGCCCTAAATAAATGTAGAGAGACAGCCTACGTACATGGGTTGCAAGACTCAACGTAGGAAAGATATCAGTTTATCCCCCAATTGATCAACGGGTTTAAAACAATTTAGATTAAAATCCCATCAAAGGTCTTTTTGTACAAAAAGACCTAGACACGCTGATTATTCTTGCATTTATATGGAAAAGTCACAGGACTTTGAATTGCTAAAACATTTTTTTTAATGTTTATTTAATTTCGAGAGACAGACAGACAGAGAAGGAGCAGGGGAGGAGCAGAGAGAGAGAGAGAGGGAGACACGGAATCCAAAGCAGGCTCCAGGTTCTGAGCTGTCAGCACAGAGCCCGACACGGGCTTGAACTCATGGACCGTGAGATCATGACCCGAGCCAAAGTCAGCCGCTTAACTGACTGAGCCACCCAGGAGCCGCTGCTAGAACAATTTTGAAAATGAGGAATAAAGGCAGAGGAATCGCTTCATCTGATTTCACGACATCATCTACGGTAATCCAGGCAGTGTGGTTTTGGCAGAGGGATAGACAGATCAACGGGACGAAACAGACAATGTAGAACTGGATTCTCAAAGACGCCCACCTGCCTTTTGACGAAGAGGCCGTGACAGCCTTTTCGACGAACGGTGCTGAAGCAAGTAGATAGCCACAGGCGGGAAGAAACTAACGGCCGTCAGCCTCAACCTCACATCTCACGCAAAAATTAACTCAAAATCGATCACAGCCTTAATTATAAAATGTCGGGGCGCCTGGGTGGCACAGTCGGTTAAGCGTCCGACTTCAGCCGGGTCACGATCTCGCGGTCCGGGGGTTCGAGCCCCGCGTCGGGCTCTGGGCGGGTGGCTCGGAGCCTGGAGCCTGTTTCCGATTCTGTGTCTCCCTCTCTCTCTGCCCCTCCCCCGTTCATGCTCTGTCTTTCTCTGTCCCAAAAATAAATAAACGTTGAAAAAAAAAATTTTAAAAAAATGTCAAATACAAGACCCCAGAAGATGACAAAGCAGAGATCTTTGGTCTCTGCGTCAAGGCCACGTGTTCCTAGACTTGAGGCCAAAAGCGCCAATCCATTAAAAGAAAAATTGCTAAATTAACCTTCTTCGAAACAGAAACCTTTCCTCTTCGAAATCCTCTACTCAGTTGACGAAAACACAAGCTACAGACTCAGCAAATATTTGTAAGCAACATCTCCAGCAAAACATGTGTATCTAAAATGGACAGCACTCTTCAAACTCAAGAGCAAAAAATCCAGTTAGAAAACGGGCAAAGACATGGGGCATCTGGGTGGTTCAGTTTGTTAAGCGTCCAGCATTGGCTCAGGTCGTGCTCTCGCGGTCCTTGAGTTCGAGCCCCGAGTCGGGATCTGTGCTGACAGCTTGGAGCCTGGAGCCTGCCTCAGATTCTGTGTCTCCCTCTCTCTCCCTGCCCCTCCCTTGCTCATGCTCTGTCTCTCTGTCTCAAAAATAAAGATTCTTTTTTTTTAATTAAAAAAAGAAAGAAAGAAAACGGGCAAAGACATACACGGACATCTCCCCGAAGGAGACATACTAATGGCAGCCAAGCGCATGAACACATCTTCAATATCATTAGTCATTAGAAAATGTAAATAGAAACTACCACGACACCTATCAGAATACCCGAAATACAAAACACAGCGACAAAACCAAATGCTGGTGAGGATGGGGAGAAACGGGTTCCCTCGCACATTGCTGTTGTGGACAGAAAATAATACAGCTGCTCTGGAAAAGAGTACGGCTGTTTCTTCCAAAACTAAACCATGTCCTTACAGTACAACTCGGCAGTCACATATCTGGGCGATTTATCTTAAAAAAAAAAAAATTAAGATTTTTAGATTGAAATGCAGCCTGAAGTACACTCATCTTAAGTTTTTGTGTATGTATATATCCATGTAACCGCTAGTCAGGACATTCCCTGACCGGGTACTTCCCAGTCCGTACCCACGGGGTAACTGCTGTTTCGTTTCTATTTCCATGCATTAGTTTTGACTGTTCTTGACCTCAGTAGAAATGGACCAATGTACTATATAGTAGCAGCTGATTATCCTTTTATGCTGTTGTGTAGTATTTCATCCTATGGATATCCCGCAATTTACCCATGTTATTGTTGATAGGAATTTGGGATTTTCAGTCTGGGACTATTCTGAATAAAGTTACTAGCACCATTCTTGTGCACGTCTTTTGGGTCCACCCGTACTTCTCTGTCTTGAGTGTAGAGCTTGCAGTAGCATTTCCGGGTCAAAGAGAAGGCGTATGTTTCACTTTACATTTTGCTTAACGGTCTTCTAAGCGGTTGTACCAATTTATACTTTCCGGCGGTGCGTGAGAGTTCTGGTTGATCCACATTTTCGCCAACACTTGGTATTGACTATTGTTAGGAATCTTTCTTTCTTCCTTCCTTTCTTTCTTTCTTTCTTTCCTTCCTCCCTCTCTCCCTTCCTTCCTCCTTTCTTGCTTGCTTTCTTGCTGTCTTTCTTGTTTTCTTTCTTTCTTTCTTTCTTTTTTCTCTTTCCTTCCCTTTTTTCTTCCTTTCTCCCTCCCTTCCCCCCTTCCTTTCTTCCTTCCTTCCTCACTCAGCCATCCCAGTGGGTATGTGCTGCAATCTCTACCTATCTCAACCTGTGGTTTCCATTTGCATTTCTCAAATGATTAGTGATATTGAGTACTTTTTCACGTACGTGTTGGTTCATTGGATATCCTCTTTTATGAAGTCTTTTGCCTATCTAAAAGAAAATTAGGTTGTCGTTTCCATGTTGACTTCCTGGGGGGGGGGGGCGGTTTAATCTATTCTGTATATAAGCCCTTCATCCGAGAGAGGTATCTTGACCTGTTTCTGGCTACGGGCATTCCTGCCCTTTTCTACTCAGCTCCTAGAATCCCCGGTCACACCTAACACCGATTCAGTTGAAACAATGCCCAGGCTGTAGCTTCTGGACCCCACTGGAGAGACCAGCCATCCCCCAATACCACCGCCAGGATCTCGGCCTCATGCCAGCCCCTGCCCGGCCAGATGCTGGACCAGCCACGGGACACAGGTCTCTACCATTTGTCCCTTCTCCCCTCACCTCTTTCTCAGGAGCAGGAAGATTTCACACGCCCGGCACTAAGGCAGGATGGAAAGGGAAAACGAGTTTATTCAGGCAGGCGCCTGACAACGTCGCTCTGAACAAAAGATGTCACACGTCACCCTCACCTGTGGTCACACGCACACCTTAGTGCACAGGTGTGGACCCCCAGCACCTTGCATTCGTGTAGCTCTGTGCAGGGTGCTGTGGAAACCGTGCACGAGCCAGTGGGGCCCGGGTCCAGCTGCGGAGAAGCTTCCAGTCAAGTTGGAGAGAAAAGAGGTAACACAGGTTCCATGATATCCCGGAACAGCGTGTGGTGGTCAGCACATAAGTAGGGCACCTCCTTGACATAGTCTCTCCTTCCCTTTTCAGCGCGGAGGTGGGGGGTGGGGGTCCTTGGATGGCTTTTTTGTGTTTTGCACGCAGGAGGCACTCCTGCCACACCTTCGCCACGTCGATGGAGGCTTGGGCGAAAGAAATAGACTGCCACTTGGTTCCCATCGGCTGGACACCTGCCGGCTGCCAGGCACGTGGGGAATCGCATTTAATTCTTGCCACAGGCCAGAGAAAGAAAGGTTATTATCCTGGTTTTACAGGTGGGGAAACTGAAGCTCGAGGCAAGTGGCGGAGAAAATTGCCCGAGACTGCACGTCGCACGGTGGGCGTCCGAGGGAGCCCTAATTGGGACCCAAGCGTGACAGGCCGGGGGAATTATTCTTTGCTGGGAGACGCACGGACAATGAGGGGAGGACCTGGGGAGCCAGCTCTCCGAGGCAGGGCCCAGGAGAAGGGCACCCTGCAGGCTTTCCTCCCGACCTCTCTGCCGGCCTGGTGGTACCTTCGATGGGAAGCCTAAGGCCGCCTGGCTGGTGCCCTGGACAGTAAGGCAGCAGCGGCAGAGGAGCGAACGACACAAGAGAGAGTGGCACAGCCAGGCTGTCAGCCCCTCTCCCTGAAACGTCCCCAGCCTGGAAAGCGGGATCCCTCACGCACCCAACTGCTCTTGAAGCCCGTGTGTCCCCGGGGGAAGCCTCCGTGCCTCCCCCCACCTTGCCCACCCACGAATGCTCGAGGCCACACCCTGGGGCTGCGGGCAGGGGGCGGACCGCTTGTTGATGGGATCCCTAGTGGCGGCTGGTGGCCTGGCCCGTGGTCCTGCGTCCTCTGGCCGCGCTGTCCTGAAACAGGAATTCTACCGCCCAGACAGCAGGAGGACCTTCGACATCAGGCCCTGGATGACGCCTCTGCCACGGTCCAAGAGTGCCCTCTAAAGGACCGGGTCGTGGTGAGCGCGGGAGGTCACGGCCTTCAAGCCACAGCCATTGTCCTCTCTACTCTTGGGAGCAGGCCCTGGGAGGGGCGGTCCACCGGCTCTGTCTCTGTCCCCCAGTGGTAATTGGTTTAGACCCCTGTGGGCCATACTGCCAGACCTCCCTCCTTGAGCGTCAGGAGGAAGGATGGGGGGTCTTGGTCTCTTCTCCCAGGGACAGTCCCTCCCCGGTGCTCTGTGTAACTAAGGCCACTGAAAATGCAAGCCCGGGGCAGGGAGGCCCAACTGGCCTCAGGTTCGCCCGACCTGGGGAGGCCCCCCCAACAGCCATCTTTGGAAAGGCCTTGGAAGGGACTCTGGGTCCTCTTTACAGAGACGTCATGAAACAGGCATGATTAGAAGCATCAGAAAGAGGACAGGAGGCTCAGAATGGGAACTCAAGATGAGAAAGTAGCACTGTGTGGACAGCAGTGAAGCGGCGTTGGGGGGAGGTCCCGGAGCAGGGGGAGGGGGGCTCCCTGGGGGGGGGGGCCCTGGAGCAGGGGGAGGGGGGCTCCCTGGGGGGGGAGGGGAGGCCCTGGAGCAGGGGGAGGGGGAAGCGCTGGGGGCACTTTAGGGAAGGAAATGCTGGTGCAGGACAAAGGGAATTGGAAGAAATTTCTGTTCCTAGACCTTCCTCTCCAGCCCGGTCTGTAGGAGGTAAAAGAGCACAAGATTATCAGATGAAAACTTTGAACAGGATCTTCAGTGACAGGCACGCGGCCAGCTGGTGCTTGGGGGGTGGGGGCAAACACCAAAAATGAAGGCCAGTAAACAGAACTAAATACCACCCCCCCCCCCTCCTCCTCACTCCCCGGTGAAAATCCACAGAAAGAAAAGGAAGACAGCAGGGAGCCCAGAAAGTCCAGAAAAAGGGAAGGACGAAGTGGGTCCGAGACGCCTGGACCGAAGGCACGAACCCGAAGGTGCAGACCCCTGGCTAGAGCCCGTGTTTGGGTGCCCTGAACCTGAGCCCCACCCGCCCCCACCCAGGGCGGCGGGCAAGGCCTGGGCCTCGCTCGGTGGAGAGAACTGGGCTGAGCAGCCGCGGACTTGTGAGCGGGCGCCCCTCCGACGTGAGGGGATCCCCCTGAAATCAGGCAGCTGGGCCCCCGGCTAGTTGTGCAAAGGGCAGGCACTCCAATAAAAGCTAGTTTCTGCCCAGACCCGAGGTTCGTATACACTGAGAGGCAAACTTTCCCATTAGGTCCCTTTGGCCACACAGATTTAACACTGAGGCCCTGTGCACTCACGGCCTGCGGTCGCCCGGCAGCGTGAGCTGGCAAAGGATCCCTATCAGCCCTCCGGGAGGAAAGAACGAAAAAGGCATCAACGCGTGGCATTTGCTGATCCCCGGGGGTGGGGGGAAGGCTCTTCCCGTGGCCAAGTTCCGGCTACCGACTTAATGTCACTGACGGTGTAGTTGGGTCGCCTGAGTCTGCCGTAGGGGTTAGGGAGCCATAACAACACTGAGTAACACTACGTACTAAAGGTCTTAGGCGCATCCCTTCCTTAAGGCTCACAGAGGGGAAAAGTGAGGCTCAGGAAAATAGTGAGCTTGCCCTGGGTCACCAGCTACTATTCGGTGGAACCGGGTGTTTGCAAGAATGTAGCTGTATCAGTCTGCCCCGAACCAACAGTTCTCAAGATTCAGTCTCAGGAATGTGTATGTCTACGGTACCATTGCACACACCAACGAGCCTTTGTTTATGTGGATTATTAATATTTACTGTGGCAGAGTCGGTTACGCGTCCGACTTCAGCTCGGGTCATGCTCTCGCGGTCCCTGAGTTCGAGCCCCGCGTCGGGCGCTGTGCTGACAGCTCGGAGCCTGGAGCCTGCTTCGGATTCTGTGTCTCCCTCTCTCTCTGCCCTTCCCCCACTAGCGCTCACACGCGCTCTCTCTCTCTCTCTCTCTCTCAAAAATAAACATTAAAAAAATTTTAATAGAAAAGATACGTACCGTAGCAGGAACTAACACTGAGCCCCTGAACACAAATTCAGCGATTCCCTTAAAATAACAGGGATGAAACTGTTACATCATAACATAAATAACACTTTCGGGAAAATAAATTTGTTTTCCCCGGATGCAAACAATGTCAGTGCAAAGAGTGGCGGGATCCCCAAAGCTGCTTCTGTCCCACCCACCGCCCCGCACCCCCTCCCCCCCCACCCACCGCCCCGTCTGTTGTGATCGTTTTGGCTGAAGTCTGCGAAGGAAAACCAGCCGCACACGGGGACATAGCTGGAAAAGGGAAGACGTCAGGGACCCCTGGCATGGGTGTGGGAGACCCCTTGGACCCCATTTTGAAAACCGCCAGGCGACTGAGAACAAACTGAGGGTTGATGGGGGGTGGGAGGGAGGGGAGGGTGGGTGATGGGTATTGAGGAAGGCACCTTTTGGGATGAGCACTGGGTGTTGTATGGAAACCAATTTGACAATAAATTTCATATATTGAAAAAAAAAGGAAAGAAAACCACCAGGCGGATAACAGTTGTACTTGGTACAAAAGCCAAGCGGTACAAAGTAACAGACAGTGAAAACTCGGGCTTGGTGTCTCCCCCAGGGGCATCTGCTTCCCTCCCCAGGGACCAGGAATATTAGCCGTTCATCCTGCTTCCTTCCAGAGACATCGTACCTTCCCCACCAGGGCCTTCCTGCTGGCGGCATCCAGGGCACACGGCCTTTGCTCCGTCCGTCCAGCCTGGGGCGCGGCAGACATGGCCAAAGAGCCCTCCGGGGAGGGGGACCGGATTTCTACCCCCACCGGCGACGGGCAGGCGCGACTCTCCCTCAGCCTCGCTAATACAGCGTAGGGACCAGATGCGAGGTCAGGCCCCAGGGCGTCCCCGCTGAGCCTCAGCGTGGGCCCGGGAAGTGGAACCTATCTGTGCAGACCGGCGAGGGTGCTCCTTCTGTGCGACAACCAGTCACCCGAGGCTTCCTGAGCGTCTACGCCCTGGGACGCGTCCTTCGGCCACCTCCAGCCCCTGGGCCTGTGACAGATCCCTGGGGGGCCCCGATGAAAACGCAGTTTCTCTTTCAGGGGGCCCGCGGTGAGGTCCCAGGGCCTGCCGTTTTGGACGAGCGCCCGGGGCTTGGTGTCACACACTAATCGGCAAGTGTCTCGACAGGATCCTCAAACTCCAGCATAAATAAGAGTCACCAGAGGGCTTGCCCCAAACACAGCTTCTGGGTCCGACACCCGCCCCCGGGGATTCTGATTCTGCAGGTCCGGGGTGAGGCCCTGAGAACCTTTCTTCTCAACGAGCTCCCACGTGATGCGGGTGCGGCCAGCCCCCAGACCACCCCTGGAGTTCGCGCTGGTTCCGGGCCCTGCCTAGCTCCGCTGAGCCCCGTAACTGCCCGGTGCGCGACCGAGATCGGGGGCACTTCGTGGACGTGTGGTGAATGCGGTGGGAGGGAAGAGCCAGCGCGAGCCAGTGCCCGGATTCGGCTCTCGGGCTAGAAGGAGGAGGGGAGAGGTCCGCACGCCTGAGATCCGTCCACGGCTCGGATCTGAGGTCTGAAGGGTTGTTATCGCCTCTTCGTTCCTCCCCGCCTTCCCACGGTGGGTTACAACTCAGTTCTCGCAGGACGCCTGCGGGGTTCCCTCCAGCCGCATTCAACTTCGTGGGTGCGGGCGTGGGGCTGGCTGTGCCCTAGGCCGGATTTTGCTGGGTGGACACCACGAGGTCAGAAAAGAGCCTGAGAGCTGAGGGTGGAGGTAAGGGGGTGGGGGACGGAGATCAGAGCAGTGGCCCGTGGGGTCAGGCTGGTGGGCAGTATAAGGAGGCTGACGGTCTGTAGAAAATTGACATACCCACAGCCCCACTGGGGTCAGGGACCTGTTGGTGCCGAATGGCAGGAGAGGTGGGAGTGGGGTCAGAGGCTGGGGTGCCGGGAGCCAAGGTATGAGAGGCCGTGGTTGCTCTGACGGTGAGATCCGGGAGTTAGGGTCACGGGTGTGAGTGGCCGAGGAGCACGGAAGACATGGCCATGGGGGAGAGGGTTCAAGGAAGCCCTTGGCCAGAGACTGGAGGAGACCTGTACTTCGGTGGAGGGTAAAATACAGTTTCAAGGCCCCCACCCCCACCCCATCCTGGGGCACACGGTCTTCCACAGCGTGACTGCACCACTCCAACTAAACCAACGTGTCCTATCTCCCGACTCCTTGGCTGTGGCTGGGCTCGGTGACGTGCTTCGACCCTCACAACGCAGCAGAGGTGACACGAGGTGACTTCTGAGGCCAGGCCTTAAGACGCTCGGCAGCTTTTGCTCACGCCCGAGCCCCACCCCTGCAAAACACAAAACAAAGCAAAACAAAACAAAAAAAAAAACCCATAAGCCCCTCAGAGCCCCCGCACCTGCCTCTCCCGGATGATTTCTGGCTGCAGAGAATGGAGTGGGAAGGGCTGCATGGAGGAGGTGGCCTCTTGGGTGATCCAGGCAGGGTGGCTTCTCGTCTGTCCTGGGTCATGGTCGTGCCCAACATCCTCATTCACGACGGGACACGACCCAGCACAAGAGGGCAGCTGGGCAGAATGCAGGGGACAGATTACTGGACCTACTTCCTCTGGTTTGCCAGGCCGGGTTGGCAGCACGTTGTGGGGCAAGACAGCCTGGGAGCTACCAGGCGTGAGAGCAGAGGTGGAGATTAAGGAGGAGAAAAGACTGCCTGGGGAAGAAGGGGTGGTGGAGAGAGAGGCTAGGGAAGGAGATTAGACGAGGCAGGGATAAAAGGCAGTGGTGTGGAGGGGGCAAGGGTAGGCTACTGCCTAGGGGCCACCAGTGTCCCCCAAAGGCCCTCGTGTCCGTCTGTGAGACGCCCGTCAACCTGTCTTTGGTGTCCCCAGAGGGGCCCGGGGTCGGAAGCAATCTCTTTTGCCAAGTAGGCAGACAGCGTGGCCCGGGACTGGGTGGCAGAGAGAGCACTGCCAGCCCCTCCCCTCCCCCGGAAATTCACCTACAGTTGTAGCACTTGAACCTGAAAGGCGTACCTCAATGACGCGCAGGCTCCACGCAGGCAAGGAGCCTGGCCTTACGGCGTCCCGGTCAAACAGAACATAAGATTTCGGGATGTTGAGGTTGAGACAGGAAAGGAGAAGTGGGAACGGCTGCGTCAGTCAGCATCAGATGTCGCGGATGAGACCCAGAAAGGCAGCATGGGACATGAAGGAGGAGGGTCAGCAGGCCAGACCGGGGGTTGACGCTGCAGGGGGCGCCCCATTAAGGAAACAGAGGCCGAGGCAAAGTCAAGGTTAGAAGACCGTGGTGTGCGCCTTCCTGACACTCCTGTCTGTTCCCACTACATCTAGGGCCACGGCCACTGCCTAAATGCCCAGCCCTGTGCGCTGGTGGAGAAGAATCTCCTGGGGATGATATCCAGCCACAAAAGCCAGAGAGAAGCGGCCCTCAGCCAGTGGCGGGCAGGCAGAGATGTGATGGATACGTGCCCGGTTTCCTCAACCCTCTGGCCCCACAGTTGGGGTGACTCTGAGGGGCTCCCTGGGTTCCCCAGGGGGCCTGGGTGCCACTCACCTTCTGCAGGAGTGGCTCTATAATGCTCCCTTTCCTGGCCCCCTTTCCCCTCCCCCGCAGTGTCTCCTGGGATCCGCTGCAAATACATTACTTGCATCTGCGTTCCGTTGCAGGGTTTGCACCTAAAAGGGAAACCCAAATTAAGGCAGGCGTTGGTAATGCTTGCCAAGCTCAGCACCAAATCATTCATTCATATGCATGTATTCATTTAACCTTCTATAAAGTGGGAATTATTAGCCTCGTTTTATAGAAGAGGAAAGAGACAATCGAATGCATAAAAAATACATCCAAAGTCACCTCTTTGTCAGCTTAGTTGCCTTTTGCCTCCCTCTTCCCCCATCTGTCTGTGGACGGGCTGCCAGAGAGGGGAGGCCCGACCCCAGAAGACTCCTGGAGTGTTCCTTTGAAGGGCACACGGGGCACCTTGTCTAAAGTCTTCGTTCTACGGATGCAGAAACAGAGCCTTGAAGGGACAAGTGACATTTGCAAATCACATTCGCATTCATTTCTGAAATGGTGCTTTGCAGCAATCCTGTGAAGGCCACTAGAGTCTCATTTTACAGGAAAGGAGTAGAGCCCAGAGTGGCGGGCAGGGGGCAAGCCAGCACAGTGGCAGAGCAGGTGCTGGCGGCTGTGGGGAGAGTCGTGGGAAGCATCCTTCGTCACTCCTCCTTAGGCCAGGTGCTCTGTGACACTTGTCACCTCCAAGCTGACCTTGTGCATCCTGCAGCAAGCAAGAGTGCTTGGCGATCTCATGCGATGGAGCGGGAGCCAAGACTTGTCAAGGCGTGGTTACCCGCCCTTGTGTCAGGGGAGAGCTGGGATTTGGCCGCAGCCTCGGTTGGACCATCGCATTAAACAGGAACCTGCGATCAGAAAGAAATGGCTGAAACTCAGCCTACAGACCTGTACTCACTTCGGGCTGGAGGTTCCTCGAGATGAAACTGTTCAGTGGGGTCTGCAGGGGTGGAGACCGGGAGCAGAAAGGGACAGCAAACAGAGGTGGAGGACACAGGGGGCGCCAAAGAGGACCTGTCACGTCTGTCGCGCTATCAGCCGGTTCATTTGGAGAACCAGGATCCAGCGTTGGGGTTTAAATCCTTCCATTTGCAAACTCTAAAAAAAAAAAAAAGGCTAGTCACTGACCACAAACCCTCTATGCCCTGCCCTCCCTCACCGCCCCTCAACACACACACACACACACACACACACACCACACACACACACACACTATCTCAGCCTTTGATTGCTTCACAAATTCTGGGAACAGCTCACACTACCTCTCCCCACTCAACTCCACCCAACCCTACCCTACCCAATCCCCTTAAGGCAGAGCTCCCTAGAGAGAAGCACAGCCGAGTGAGCAGAGAAAATCCTTAGAGTGAGCCCAGCCTTGAGGAACCGGCCACGAGCGCGTGTCGCGGCCACTCATGGACACCCGACCATACAAAGGGAAGAACTCTGTCCCCTTCTCGTCATTCTGAAAGACTGTGAACCCTGGAGTCCTAAATCATCACACAGGAAGCTGAGGACTTCCTGTTCAATCAGGACGTTGAGCCTTGAGTTCATCAAAATTCGAAAAGCTCCAGAAACAAAGACTTCGTGGACAAAACCCCTGAGACCAGAGTAAGTGGTACTTGTTTTTCCTCCTGTCTTGTCAGTTACCACTGAGGGCAATCTTGTTAGAAGACATATACGCAGCCAGGACTGTCGTCCTCGCACCGTAGGACATTCCTGAAAGGTGAGGAATTCTTCGAGGGCCAAGCGAATGTCTAATTAGCCCCTAGATGCGTCTACAAGGCAATTAATTATACAGCAATACTGACAAGGGGTGAATTTATGAGACTGTGGGCTCAGATGTAAAACAGGGGTGTTCTTGCTAAAAAAGGAAAGCCTTTCTTGAATGACTGGTTGTTGGTAACCGATTGAGAAAATCAGCCTTTCTAAAGTCTGTTAAGAAACAAGAGGCTCTCTGCGGAAAAACTATTCAGGGGGAAATCACTTGCCAAATTTCCCTATGTAAACAAAACCCAAACATGGTATACGAAGAAGTTGTAGCAAAAAGGAAATATTAATTACAAAAAACACTGCAGGTGCTAGTGACCAATTTCTTGAGAAGACTAGAACCAAGGAGCCTCACAGTCAGGACTGCTGATTTGTCTCTGGAGGAGGTAGGATTTTACCCTCCCGGAGACAGGGAGATGTCCTCTTGGGATGCATCCATTCCGTTCTACTAACAAAGAGGCAGGTCAGACTGTGTTCCGAAGGTGGAGGGGCACGGGAGGGGTGGGGTGGGGGCTACTCGGAGGTATCTATTTCAACTGTTCCTTCATGGAAGAATCTGGAGTGCCCCGATTTTCCGAGTCAGAAGCTCTCAGAAGTTTGCATAGCTTGTCAGCCAGGCGGTCTGCTACTCACTGACGCTGGAGTCCCCGCTCCGACTGGGGGGACAGCTCTAGACTATTCAGCCTGTGGGCAGTGAAGGGCCGGTAAAGGTTTAGCCACTGGCCCTCATGGGAAAAAAAGAGCCCTGATTTCTAGTGTTGGTGGATTTCTGTGGCATCGATATCCCCACTGTGGTTGATTTCAAAGCTACCAAACCCCTGAATGCCGAGCTGGGGAGAGGTGGGCACGATCGGTTTTTACGAACCAGCGTAAGCCAGCCCCAGCATGCTACCAGGCTTGGGCGTCTTAGCCCCACAGACTGCCTTTTCCCTACTCAAAGCCCTCACCAGCTCCCAGGCTAGAGGATCCTGCTGATCACCTCGGGGCTGAGGTCTTGCCGGCCTCAGTTGCACCACGGGCCTTCTGTCTCCCTGCAAGGCCCCTTCCTCCCCACCCCCACCCCATCCCTCTCCCGGACTTGCTTGCGGATTGTTGCCTGGCGCCTGGCAAGTTGGGAAAATAGCCAACGAAGTTGGAGGGGGTGGTGGTGAAGGCGGGTCTCTGTTCAAATGGCCCCGGGGGCAATGCTGACTCGGTTTGCCCTCATCTTCGCCCCAATTCCCCAGGACCCCCGGGCTCATGGGCTCAGGCTTGCAGCAGCGGCTCCTTGCGCTGCCAAGCTTCTGGTCGCTTCCGCCGTAAATCTGCCGGCCTACCCAAAAGTGCTGTCTGCCAAGCCCACCTGCCCGTACTGGCAGTGGCAGCAGAAGTCAGAAATTGCCCACACAGCCTGGTTAGTGACTGCCAGCCTGGGTCCTTCCAGAAGGAGAGCCGGCCGGGTATAGGCAAGTCCAGAGCCGGACGAGTGAGCCACAGGGACGGATTTGACGGGAAATGACAGCTCCCCAGCCAGGATGCCGGACAGCCCCCTGCCCTGTCCCGTGTGCCTTATTTTCCAACGGCCGCTGCAGAAATGTGAATTTTGTAAGCTGGAAACATCCGCTAAGCAATTTAGAAGACTAGAGACTCCAGATTCAGGATGGGAGTGGTGATGTGGGCACCGGCTACTTGACTGAGGCCAGCCTGGGACTGGCCTCAGACAGGGGCCGGTGCAGGGAAGGAGGAACCCCAATATTTACCGAGGGCCCGAAAAATACCGAGGTGTCGCTTTTCTCATACGTGCATTACCTTACAGCAGCCCTGCAAGGTAGGTGCTACTTTCCCACGGTACAGAGGAGAACCTAAGGCTCAGAGAGGTAGATTAACTTATCCCAAGTCACACAGCCGGTAGGTTACGCCAAAGCCCGTCCATGCTCCCTTTGGGGAAGTGTCTTCAGGAAGTGATGGGAACAGACTGAAAGAGCCTGCTGACCATCAGGAACTGGGGGAAGTGCCACAAAGGCAAGCGATCCAGTGGCTGTTCTGTGTTTTTGTTTGTTTCAAGACAACCCTGGGTGCAAATATCTAAGAGCCAGACGGTACTTTCCTCTGAATCTTCCTCACGGCTCTCACAGGTGGTCTACCGAGTTGCCTGTAGACCCACCTGTGCCACATCTGGGCTGTATGACATGAGCCAGGCTGACCCACTCTGCGTCCTCAGCGTCCTCATCCACTAAGGGATGGAGCTGGCCTTCTAGAATTTCACTATGGCAGCGCTGTGGGTAGGATAATTTTTGCGTGGCAGGACATCCTTGGCCCTGCCTAACGAATGGCCAGACAGCAGCATCCCTCGTCTCCGGGGCACCACCCCCCCCCCCGGAAAAAAAAAAAAAAGGCCACACATTTTCATGTGCCCCCGGGGCGCTATGTCACCCCTGACTAAGAACCTTTTAGGCCCCCGGAGCCATGAAAATCCCTCTGTAAGTTTTGGACTCTCAGCATCCTTCTGGGGACCCCAAGGCGCAAAATCATTGCTCTGAGATTGGAGGCAGGAGCCCCAGTGATTTCAGGAATGGGCGTGAGAGCCACTCACGCCCGAGTTTGAACTCCACCGTTCGTTCTCATAAATACGTGTCCTTCCCACTTTGAACGTCCGCATCATCACCTCCAGGCAGGGGGACAATAGCGGCACCTGCTTGGGGGCGAGGGGTTGCCTAGCACTGAGTCCAATGCCAAGACCGCGGGAAGCACCGGTTAGGAGCAGTGGGGCGAGACCTCCCTCCGTCTGCGCTCTGTCTCCAGCCACCAGACTTTTCCTGCACGACACTCACCGTCAAAGCGATGGAATGAACCACTCGTGTGCTCATTTATTTATTGCCTACCCCCCCACCCCCCGCCCCGCCCCCGTTAGGCTCCAGGTTCCACCAGGGCAGAGTCGACCCGGGTCCCCCTTACTCCGTGCTGTGTCCCGGGGTCTGGTACACAGTAGGCACTCAGTAAAACAGCTGTCAGGTGGTTGAAGGCTTCTAACCATCCCTGCCTCGTCTTTGTTGTCCAGGGCCCGGCGCCCTCTGACGGCAAAGAAAACAGAGACTCGCTCCAGGATGACAGAGGCCAGCGCGGAAATCACAGTCCCTACAGAGAACTTTGACGTGACGACAGAATATGACTATGAGGGCATAACGCCGTGCCAGAAGGGGGAGGAGAGGGCCTTCGGGGCCCAGCTGCTGCCCGCCTTGTACTCGCTGGTGTTCGTCGTCGGCCTGGTGGGCAACATCCTGGTGCTCTTGGTCCTGATGCAGTACAAGAGGCTCAAGAGTATGACCAGCATCTACCTCCTCAACCTGGCCATCTCTGACCTGCTTTTCCTCTTCACGCTGCCCTTCTGGATTGACTACAAGCTGAAGGATGATTGGATTTTCAGCGACGGCACCTGCAAGCTGCTCTCGGGGCTTTATTACATAGGCTTGTACAGCGAGATCTTTTTCATCATCCTGCTGACGGTGGACAGGTACCTGGCCATCGTCCACGCCGTGTTCGCCCTGCAGGTTCGCACCGTCCTCTTCGGCGTCCTCAGCAGCGTCGCGGCCTGGAGCCTGGCCGTCTCGGCCTCCGTCCCGGGCTTCTACTTTTCCAAGACCCAGCGGGAGTTCTCCCGTATCACCTGCAGCCTCCACTTCCCTCACGAAAACCTAAAAGCCTGGAAACGGTTCCAGGCTCTGAAGCTGAACACGTTGGGGCTGGTGTTGCCTCTGCTGGTCATGATCGTCTGCTACACCGAGATCGTAAGGATTCTGCTCAGGCGACCCAACGAGAAGAAGGCCAAAGCCGTCCGCCTGATTTTCGTCATCATGATCGTCTTCTTTCTCTTCTGGACCCCTTACAACCTGGCCATGCTGGTCTCTGCCTTCCAAGACACCCTTTTCACCGACGAGTGTCGGCAGAGCAAACAGCTGGACGTGGCCATGCAGGTGACGGAGGTGATCGCCTACACGCACTGCTGCGTCAACCCCGTCATCTACGCCTTCGTGGGAGAGAGGTTCCGCAGGTACCTGCGCCAGCTGTTCCACGGCGTCCTGGCCACGCGCCTGGCCAAATGGCTCCCCTTCCTCTCCGCGGAGAGGCTGGAGAGGACCAGCTCGATGTCGCCCTCCACGGCGGAGCAAGAACTCTCTGCGGGGTTCTGACTCGGGCCCCTGGGGGCCGATGCGGGACCCAGCCGGGGTGACCTGCCAGGCGCGCCGACCCAAGCCCAGGCAGGTTGGGGCTCGTGGCCAGATCCGGACACGTGACCACCACGGAATGTGCAGCCACGTGGGGGTGAGCGACTTTAAAGGCGGTGCGGGCTGAGTTCCCTCCGGGCCTTGAACCTTCTCCAAGAACTTCCCCCTGGTGGGAAGGAGACGAATGAGCCAAATGGGACATTCCAGAAGACCGGACCGAGTTTACCTATGAAGGCCTTGGGCCCAGACAGGATTTCAGGTTCGTGAGCATTAGCGTTTGTAAACAGAGCCCCTTGACCCCAGGCAGCCCCTGCCCCTGCTCCCACCACCAGTGAACTTGGAAGCAGTGATTTCCGCTGCTGACTCCGCTCCGAAGGGAGAGCCAATCAGCAGCCAGCAGCCCCTCCCCACCTTCCCCTCCCCTCTCCTCCCCTCCTGACCGCTGCAGGGCTTAGGTGCTTGGAAACCCTGAGGAACAGAGAACTCAGGGTGGGACAGGCAGAGCCCTGGCGGGAAATAGGATTGGGGAACTGCTGTTGGCAGTAGAACTGAGATCTCTGCCCCTCCCCTGCTCAGGCTCTGTCTCTCAAAAATACTAAATAAAAAAAAAAAAAATTTAAACAGCTTAAAAACACAAAGGGAAAAAGGAAATACCAAAATCACCCATAATCTCACCACCCAAAGACAACTACTGTGCATTCTTCGATGTATTTTCTCTTAGTTTGCTTTTTTCCCCCCCGTATGTATTTACGATGGTGACAAAGGTGGACTTCAGCTATTTTCCTGTTGTTGTTTCCCAGGTGAATAGATCAATTTAAAGCATTGTTTCTGATGGCTGCACTGAACCCCACAGCAGGGATGCACCCAATTTACTACTCCACGCGTTTCCCCAGATTTGCTTGCGGGAATCAATTCAATCCGGCAGTGGTGACTGAGGACGTGCTTTTTTCAAAGCGAGTTCTCTGAGCTCTGGGAGGCACACAGGCACAGGGGTGCCCTGGGGCCCGTGGTGCTTGGGCAGCAAAGGGGAGGAAGGCATCCACCAGTCAGAAAACATCCTAAGGTTGGGGGGGGGGGGGGACGGCAGTGGGGAGCGCCTGGGTGGCTCAGTCAGCTAAGCAGCCGACGTCAGCTCAGGTCATGATCTCACAGTTCGTGGGTTCAAGCTCCATATCGGGCTTTGCGCTGACAGCCCAGAGCCTGCTTGGATTCTCCGTCTCCCTCTCCCTCTGCCCCTCCCTTGCTTGCGCGCTCTCTCAAAAATAAACATTAGAAAATAAAAATAAAAGACAGTACCCTGAGTAAATGGGTGTCCCACCTGGCGACACAGTGACGCCATCGAGCCAGCCACTCTTTTTTTGGACCCTAGTGTTGTCCGTTCAATCAGGGACCTACTCTGTGCACACGCTTCCTTTATGCAAAGCGACTGGTATCATGGAGGTTTGGAAAATGTTTGCCTGGGGAGGAGGAGGTCCCCCTGCCCTGGGCTTACGTTTCCACACAGAAAATATGGCGAATTCCAGGCTTTGAGAGTCAAGGGAGGAGTCAGCTTTCCACTTGTACACCTGCCGGTTCCTCTCTGCAGTGTGGAGAGAAGGAGGCGGAACGGAATTAAGAAACATTTGTCTGCCACCTTGGTAAAATGAGACTGCATCGAAAACCGTACTTGATCGCAAAAATATCACAGTGAGAAATGTTGTCATTCCAACATCCTCCAGTTCCATCTTTGAAATAAGACTTGTTTTGGGGCGCCTGGGTGGCTCAGTCGGTTAAGCGTCCGACTTCAGCCAGGTCACGATCTCGCCGTCCGTGAGTTCGAGCCCCGCGTCGGGCTCTGGGCTGATGGCTCAGAGCCTGGAGCCTGTTTCCGATTCTGTGTCTCCCTCTCTCTCTGCCCCTCCCCCGTTCATGCTGTGTCTCTCTCTGTCTCAAAAATAAAGAAACGTTAAAAAAAATTAAAAAAAAAAAAAAAAGAAATAAGACTTGTTTTTTTGACGTGTCACCGAGGCAGTGATGTGCACTGCAGAAAACTGGAAACATCTAGAAAGGCCAAAGAAGAAAACGGAAGCACTTGGACCCACTGCCTACAGACAGCCTCTCTTAGCACATTAATGTTGAAGTGCATCTCCTTCCTGGATTGTTTCCTAAATGTACACACACACGCGCAATCACGCTTAACATTGTTTCGTGTAGCCGCGGTAAAATTGGACCATAGCAAGCGCTCAGTAAATGCTGGTTGAATGGATGAATCTCTGAAACCCCCATTTCTGTATAAAGTGAGGATAAACCTAGTGTCTACCCCCACGGGGCTGTTTGGAGGATTAAATGAAACAAAGCAAGGAAAGCAGGTTGATCTCTTTTTTTCCTTTAAGTTTTTATTTTAGGGGCGCCTGGGTGGCTCAGTTGGTTAAGCGTCCGACTTCGGCTCGTGATCTCGCCGTTTATGGGTTTGAGCCCCGCATCGGGCACTGGGCTGACAGCTCAGAACCTGGAGCCTGCTTCGGATTCTGTGTCTCCCTCTCTCTCTGCCCCTCCCCTGCTCGCGCTCTCTCTCTCTCTCTGTCTCTCAAAACTGAACATTAAAAAAATTTTTTTTTAAGTTTTTACATTAATTCCAGTTAGTTGACATACAGTGTAATATTAGATTCTGGAGTACGATGGTGTCATTCGGCACTGCCATACACCACGTGTTACTCATCACGACAAGTGCCCTCCTTCATCCCCATCACCTATTTCACCCATCCCTCCCCCCACCGCCACCTGCCCTCCGGTCACCATCAGTGTGTTCTCTCTGGTTAGGAGTCCGTTTCTTGGGTGATCTTTCTCCAAGTCTCAGATAAGAAATCTAACACCCCCTGATGGTGCCCCTCCTCAGTTACTCACGGCACCTCTAGCCCTTCCTGTCCCTTCTCTTCCTGCCCCCCCCCCCCCCCCCCCCCGCTCCTGTGCGCGCCAGTCAAGCCCCGCCTCCACGTTATTGCTGTTTCTATCATTTCATCCTTCGGAAAGGTGGCCAGAATAGCACAAAGAACTCCCACATTCCTCATCCAGATTCCCCAGCTGTCGGCATTTTGCCACGTTTGTTTTAATTCGTCATTCTCTCTCTCCCTCCCTCCCTCTCTCTCTCTCTCTCTCTCGCTCTCAACAGATAGAGCGGCGGATCGATGTATATAAACATACTATTTTTCAGGACCATTTGAGGGCAGGTCGCAAATATGATGCCTTGTCAGCTTTTCATCCCTCAGGATGATTTTACCAGTGACAAGGATGCTCTCCCACATCACCAAAACAGGAAGCTCACCTGACTCACACAATATCATCATGGCAGCTGTAACCCTCTTCCCGATTTTGCCCGCTTTGCAAATATTGTCCTTCAGAGTCCCAGGGTCTAGAATCACTGTTTACTTAGCGGTGATGGCTTTCTACCCGTTCGTCAGACCTTTCTTGTCTTTACTGACCACGGCATTTTGAACGCTACAGTCACCCGGCAGATGGTTCCTTGTTGTGGGTTTCCTGATGTTTCCTGATGATTCCATTTGGGTTATGCCACTGGAGCAGGAATCTCCCAGAAGTGAGACGTGAGATAACGTGAGCTCGGGGCATCATATCGGAAGTCACGTGGGGCCACCCTGCCCCCTCACCGAGGATGTTGAACTTCACCACTTGATTTAGAAAGCTTCCACCAGGTTTCTCCACTGTGAAGTATATGGTACTTATTTATCAATAAATGTCTATTATTAGTTGGCATTTCACTATATAGAAAAGGCACCTTTTCTCCTCCACTTACGTATTTATTCATTTCTTTATTTATATCATCATGACCTCACGGATTCCTTTTTTGTTCAGTGGGATACAATCTGATACTACCTTTCTTGTTTTGCTATACAAATCGTCCCAGATCTATCCAGTGGGAGCCCGTCCAGCTCGATCCGATGTCTTTTGCTTCTCTTCCCATCAGTCTTTGAGCCCTTTCTTACTTTTTTGGCCCATAAGGTGTCAGATTCTGCACAGTCCAAGCAACCATGGACAAAGGAAAAAGGCAATCTATGGGATAGGAGGAAATATTTGTAAGCCACCTATCCATAAAGGGTTCACATCCAACACATACGAGGAACTCGTACAGCTCAACAGCCAAAATAACAAACAATCCAGTTTAAAAGGAAGCAAAAGACCTGCATAGACATTTTTCCAAAGAAGATACACAAATAGCCAACAGACACGTGACAAGGTGCTCAACATCACTCCTCATCGGGGAAATGGCAACTGACACCACAGTGAAATATCACCTCACACCTGTTAGAATGTCTATTATCAAAAAGACAAGAGAACAAATTCTGGCGATAACATGGGGGATAGGGAACCCTGTACTCCGGTAGTGGGAATGTCAGCTCAGTGGGTTGAGCGTCCGACTTCGGCTCAGGTCACGATCTGGCAGTTGGTGAGTTCGAGCCCCACGTCGGGCTCTGTGCTGACGGCTCGGAGCCTGGAGCCTGCTTCGGATCCCATGTCTCCCTCTCTCTCTGCCCCTCCCCCGCTTGTGTGTGCGTGCACGCGCACTCTCTCTCTCTCAGAAATAATAAATGAATCTTTTATTTAAAAAAAAAAAGGAGGTTCCTCAAGAAACTAAAGATAGAGCTTCCATTTGATCCAGCAATCCCACTTCGGGGTACATATCCAAAGGAAATAAAATCATTATCTCAAAGAGATGTCTGTATTCCCATGGTCACTGCAGCACTTTCCCCAATAGCCGAGGCATAGAAACATCACAAGTCTCCATCAACAGATGAGTGAAAACAAAATGGAATGGCCAAAAGAGGCGCCTGGGTGGCTCAGTCGGCTAAGCATCTGACTCTTGATCTCAGCTCGGGTCATGATCTCACGGTCTGTGGGCTTGAGCCCTGCATCGGGGCTCTGTGCTGACAGTGTGGAGCCTGCCTGGGATTCTTGCCCTCCCCCTCTCTCAGCCCCTCCCCTCCTCTCTAAATAAATAAATAAACATTAAAAAAATGGAGTGGCCAAAAGCAGAAGTCCTATTCTAAGGATTTCCCCCGGTCAACATATAATCACTCTACATGTGTAAGGCACACAGCATGCTGCTTTGATTTACGTATATTGGGAGATGATTACCACCATAGGTTCAGCTAACATCTGCCTCCTCATTTACAATTAAAAAAAAGAAGAAGAAAAGAGGAAAAATTTTTTCTCCTCGTGATGAGAAATCCTCTCTTAACACCTTTCCTGTATATCACACGGCAGCGTTGTCTGTGGTCATCAGGTCACACATCACGTCCCTAGGACTTACGAATCCTTTGCAAGTTTGTACCTTCTGACCCCTTTCCTCCAATTCTCTCTCCTCCACCCTCTGCCTCTGGTGACTACAGATCTTGTCTCATTTTCTGCGAGTTTGTTGTTGCTGTTGTGTTTTTAGATCCCACATACAGATGAGATCACAGAGTATTTGTCTTTCTCTGACTTATTTCACTTGGCATAATGCCTTCAAGGTCCATCCAGGTTGGCACACATGGTAGGATTTCCTTGTTTTTAATGGCTGAGTAATATCCCATCGTGTATATATATATTCCTTATCCATTCATCCACCGATGGACACTTAACGTGGTTTCCATGCTGTGGCTATTATAAATAACGCTGCTCTGAACATGGAGGTGCAGATATCTTTTCAAGTGAGTGCTCTCATTTCCTTTGGACATATTCTGAGGAGCGGAATTGCTGGATCAGGGGATAGTTCTATTTTTAGCTCTTTGAGGAAACCCCATACTGTTTTCTATAATGGCTCTTCCCATTTACAATCTCAACAGTGCACAAGTGTTCTCTTTGTCCACATCCACACCGGCATTTGTTACCTCTTTGTCTTTTCGAGGATGATCTTTAAAACAGGTGTGAGGTGATACCTCATTATGACTTGAATTTGCATCTCCCTGATGACAAGTGATGAGCATCTTTTCATATACCTGTTGGCCTTGCGTCCATCTTCTTTGGAGAAATACCTATTCAGGTACTTTGCCCATTTTTTATTTGTGTTACTTGTTGTTTGTTGTTTTTGTTTGTTTGTTTCAGCTTTTTTGTTTTGTTTTGTTTTGTTTTGTTTTGTTTTGCTTGTGATTGAGTTCCACGAGTTATTTACCTATTGGGGATATTAACCCCTTATCGGACATATGGTTGGCAAATATTTTTTTCCATTCCAAAGCTTGTCCTTTCACTTTGTTGATAGTTTCTTCTGCTGTGCATAATCTTTTTAGTTTGATGTGGACGCACTTGATTATTTTTTATTTTGTTGCCTATGCTTAAGGTATCACACTCAAAAAAAAAATCGTTATCAAGACCCATGTCAAGGAGCTCTATTCCAGTGTTTTCCTCTAGGGGTTTCATGTTTCAGGTCTAATATGGAAGTCTTTAATCCATTTTGAGTTAATTTTTGTGAGCCGTATAAGATACGGGTTCAGTTTCATCCTTTTATGTGTATTATCCAATAAGTTCTGGTATGTTGTTTTCATTTTTGTTTGTCCCGGGGAACTTTTGTATCTCCCCCTTTCATTTCTTCTTTGGTTCATCAAATGTTCAGAAGGGTGTTGTTTAATTTCCCTACGTTTGGGATTTTTGTAGCTTTCTTCTTGTTGCTGACTTCTGGTTTCATGCCATTGTGGTCTGAGAAGATACTTGGTATGATTTCAGTCTTGTCTCATTTGCTAAGACTTGTTTTTGTTTATTCTTTTTTTAAAATTTTTTTTTAACATTTATTTATTTTTGAGACAGAGAGAGACAGAGCATGAACGGGGGAGGGTCAGAGAGAGGGAGACACAGAATCTGAAACAGGCTCCAGGCTCCGAGCCGTCAGCCCAGAGCCCGACGCGGGGCTCGAACTCACGGACCGCGAGATCGTGACCTGGCTGAAGTCGGACGCTCAACCGACTGCGCCACCCAGGCACCCCAGTTTCATGTATCCTTAAGAGGATTATGTATTCCGCTGTTGTCAGATGGGATTATTATTAAAAAGGTGATTCTAATAACTGAAGCTTGAGAAACGCCGACCAGACGGAATGGATTTTGATTTTTCCACCTGTAGTGGACTCTGTATCGGCAGGCGTGAATAGACACCCTGATATTGGCTGCCTTCTACGTCTCCTTCCCTGTCCCACTCATTCCTCCTCTCAGTCAGGCACTCTGAACTCAGTGCCATCACGAGCACCTTCTACTTGACATTTGCTGGGTAAAATTTTGAAGAAAGAAAAGTGATTTTGAAGTCCGTGGCTGTCACTCTGTTCAGACGGAGTTCGGGGCAATCGAATCTCTGTGTTGTGCAAGAATTTGGACGCCGTAGGGTTTTCCTGCTCTGAAGTTGTCCGATATTTATTCTGGTCCTTCATTTCCCATTCCTTCTTTCCGTGGCAGGAGTTCAAGAACGGTGTAAAGACTGATACCTGGATGGCAGGAAAAGAACAAGGGTCATGTCTAAGGAGAGCTGGTAGGGCTCTCATTCTGTCTCCACCCCTGGGCACTGTGCCTCCTGGAAGCAGGAGAGGGTTATTCAGGTTAGCTCCATCCCCCTGCCGTGCCCCATGGTAGGGAGCACTTGCTTAACTAGAGTTTCCCTCCAGCTTTAGCCTCACACCTGTTACCCTGCCCCCACCCCCCTGGAGCATCTCCATCGTCCCGCTGCCATGGGTGGGTGGGCTTGCTTGCCTTGGGCCAAGGCTTTGGGATCACTTAAAACACAGGGACCCTGGAAGCCTGGAGCTATGAGATGTTCTGAAGCCATCAACGTAAGTTTCAGACACAACTAAATTATAGAAACGCTGTAAGTCTCTTTTGCTACCTGGCCTTGTGGGAAAGCAAGGGGAAACAGTCCTTGGGACAGGGCACTGAAGGGGAAAAGTAGGGTTGCTAGTAAATTTCATTTATCCGTTTATGTGTTTATTCATCCCAAGTGTCACTACCCACTCACCCATTCATCCATCCCTTCATTCAGGACAAGCTCCTTGAGCCAGAGACCTGGGGTATGTAGACCACTGGGAGAAACACTTGCCACGCCCACGGGCACTGGAGCCTTCCATGTGCCAGGATGGGGCAGGAGCCACATAAGGTGGTCAGTTCAATGGGGGGAAATACGCCCAATGAGTTGATTTTGAGCACAGACTTGGAAGGCCAGCACCAAATTACTTTGCAGCTTGTGTTCAACCTCCAGAGCATTTTGTCTCGGCCCTTAATTCAACAAATCTAAAACTCACTTGGAGAAACCAGGTGAGACATTCTAAGCAAATTTCAAAAAAGAAAAGTATTCTACTAAGGGGAAATGTGCCTGCGTTGTATATCAACACCCATTACAAAGTGGGCAATACAAAGATGTCATGCCAAACAACTACAACACAAACCCACTAAAACTACAAATTAAGACAAAGTGGCCAAAAGTCAACGCGTGTAATACGTAAGGCAATCTTAGAAATCAATAGGAAAACCATCGGGATTTTCCTATCCCTCAGCTGTTCCGCGCGCCCAACTGTTTTATCAAATGAACGGAAGTGTAGACAGGTACAGAAGAGACACAATAGCCATTAACGTACTAATCACAATAGTAATAAGAGAAACGCTCATGGAACCGAGATACTTCTTTGGCCTGATGAGAGGGTGGAGAGACTTGAATTCCATTAATGAAAATGCCCACTGCAGCCAAGCACTTGGCAAACAATGTTTAACAACTATGGAAGGCGTCCCCTCCCAGGGCGAACCCCTCATTTTATTAGACCTTCTTTCAAGTTTGCCTCGGAAGAAAGCGTTGCTGCATTTTGTCTGAAACGGTGTTACACTCCAGCGATTTCCTCCCACTACTCTGACGCCCAGATACCTTCAGGAAGCTGACACATTGTAACGTTCACACTTGACCTCACCCCGGGGGCTTGTCCACACAGCTATTTTGCCCTGCGGCATTTGTTTAACTCAATATTTGGTTCCCAAGAGGAAGACTAAAAAGGAGAAGTCACCCCCGTAATTTGAATTTTGAATGCGTGTCTTTGTAGAACTGCAGAGTTCAAGCGGCTATGTACTTCTCCTGTTTTGTCAAAACTCGATTTGCTGCATCGTCTCCAGGAAGCAAGGCTGCGCTGTCCCGAAAGTAAGTAACGATGGGCATCACTAAATGTGACCACGGAAAGGCTGCGAGGATGTTGTCCACAGCCCTGCTCATGAGGAGGGAGAACTAGAAAGGCCCTGGAGGGCCAGCATTCATTTAAAGCAGTGGATAAAATAGCTTCTTCCTGCTTTGAGGAAACACCTTTTGTACACTGAGGACAAACAGAGGGGCAAACAAACAACAACAATAACAACAACAAAATGACCAGTAAGACGCTACAGCCAGCTTGTAACAGTCTCCAAAAACCAACTGTGTGATCCAATTCCGTGATGACTTATGTAACATCGGTACCTGGAAATTGGAGGTGGTCCGGAATATTTGCACCGGGGAAATTGGCGAACGCTACAAATCGGGGCTTGTTCTGAAGGACAGTTGTAAACACTTACCCAGGATCCCAGTGTTGATAGTACGTTTGTGAAATGGAATATTAAGCTGACATCAACATTAATGTAGGAAAAAATGTTTCATCATAAAACAGTATGTGCCTGCAAAAAAAAAAAAAAAATGAACTTAGACCCTCATCTCACACCAAGAAAAGATTAATTCAAATGAATCACAGGCTTAAAAAAAATAGTTACAAACAGACAGGGAGGGAGGCAAACCATAAGAGACTCTTAAATACAGAGAACAAACTGAGGGTTGATGGGGCTGGGGGTGGGGGAGAGGGGACAGTGGGTGATGGGCATCGAGGAGGGCACCTGTTGGGATGAGCACTGGGTGTTGTATGGAAGCCAATTTGACGATAAATTATATTAAAAAATAATAAAGTGGGACTTAAAAAAAATGAAACATAGACTTAGATGTACGAGCTAAAACAATAAACTTGTAGAAGAAAACACAGAAGGAAGTCTTCAGACTTTGGGCTAGGTCAAGAAAACAATCCCATTTATACAATGGCATCAAAAAAGAATGAAATACCTCGGAATAAATTTAACCAAGGAGGTGAAAGATCTGTACTTTGAAAATAACAAGAAATTGAAGACACAAATAAATGGAAAGGGACCCTGTGTTCGCGGATCAGAAGACTTTAGCATTGTCAAAAACGTCCATTCCACCCAAAGTCATCTGCAGATTGGTCACACCAACCCGTATCCAAATCCCAATGGCACTGTTCACAGAAACAGAAAAACAAAAGTTTCTTTGTAATTTGCGTGGAACCGTAAAAATCCCTGAATAGCCAATGCCATCCCGAGAAAGCAGCATAAAGCTGGAAGCGTCACAATTCCCGATTTCAAACTTCATTACGGAGCCAGTGATCAGAACGGCACAGGAACGGCACAAAAACAGACGCACAGACCAACAGAACAGGACCCAGAAATAAGCCCCCACACACGCCATCAACTCATATTTGACAAAGTTGCTGAGAGTAGCCTGTACTCAGCACTTCAGTAAGCAGAGCTGGGGACACCGGATATTCACACGCAAAAGAGGGAAACCGACCCCTGCCTGACACCACTCACAAAAGCCAACTTGAAATGGAGTATAGACTTAAACATGAGACCTGACACTGTGAAACTGCTAGAAGAAAACAGAGGGAACAGCGCCCTGTGGTTGGTGTTGGCAACGATGTTTCGGAGGAGGTGTGAGCACGAGCAAGGAGGTAAAAATCAGCAAGGAAGGAACTACATCAAACTCAGCGAGTTCCGCACAGCAAAGGAAACAGTCAGCAGAATGAAAAGGCATCCTGCTGAATGGGAGAAAATATTCGCAAGTCATGTAACCACTGAGGGGGTTAATATCCAAAATATACAAGGAACCCGCGGCAACCAGAATATTCAGATGTTGGTGGTGTTGGCTCAGCACTGCTATCGACAGCAGCCTTCAGCCAAAAAGCGTAGAGTCCTTTGTTTCTCCCTCTATCCTGCTGTCTTTCTTTCTTTAATTATTTTTTTTTTAATTTTTCTTTTTCTTTTTTTTTTTTTTTAACGTTTATTTATTTTTGGGACAGAGAGAGACAGAGCATGAACGGGGGAGGGGCAGAGAGAGAGAGGGAGACACAGAATCGGAAACAGGCTCCAGGCTCCGAGCCATCAGCCCAGAGCCCGACGCGGGGCTCGAACTCACGGACCGCGAGATCGTGACCTGGCTGAAGTCGGACGCTTAACCGACTGCGCCACCCAGGCGCCCCACTTTAATTATTTTTTTAACATTTATTTATTATTGAGAGAGCGAGCGAGCGAGAGACAGAGCACAAGCAGGGGGCGGGCAGAGAGAGAGGGAGACACAGAATCCAAAGCAGGCTCCAGGCTCTGAGCTGTCAGCACAGAGCCCAACTCGGGGCTCAAACTCACCAACCGTGAGATCATGACCCGAGCCCAAGTCGGTCGCTCAGCAAACTGAGTCACCCAGGCGCCCCTTGCTGTCTTCCCTTCTGAGAAGAAAGCATCCTGTCTGTGCGGTCCAGGGACGGCTGGGCCAAAGGGTCTGGGCTGGCGGTCCTAGCGTCCCCTTCCTCCCTTGACTGAGTTGGATTTACCCACATCAACGTTCATGCCTCTGCCTCCCCTCCTCCCTGAGTTGATCTCTCCGCAAAAGACCTTAGAGTTGCAGAAGCTTCTCCTCGCCCTCACTCTACAGGACCTGAAAAACCACACAGACTCCTTTCCCAAGAATATCGTGTATCAGAATACGAGGACACGGCCGGTAAACTTACCATTGTGGGTGATGAGCCGATAAACAAAATGTAAATGCGGCTATGTCCGTACAAAGCCGTATTATTCAGCAATAAAAAAAAAAATGAAGCACCGAGAGTGCCTGGGTGGCTCAGTGGGGTTAAGTGCTGGACGTCGGCTCAGGTCACGGTCTCACGGTTTGTGGAGTTCGAGCCCCGAGTCGGCTCTCTGCTGTCGGCACAGAGCCCACGTTGGATCCTCTGTCTCCCTCTCGCTCTCTCTGCCCCTCCCCCACCCTCTTTCAAAAATAAACATTTTAGGGGCGCCTGGGTGGCGCAGTCGGTTAGGTGTCCGACTTCAGCCAGGTCACGATCTCGCGGTCCGTGAGTTCGAGCCCCGCGTCGGGCTCTGGGCTGATGGCTCAGAGCCTGGAGCCTCTTTCCGATTCTGTGTCTCCCTCTCTCTCTGCCCCCTCCCCCATTCATGCTCTGTCTCTCTCTGTCCCAAAAATAAATAAACGTTGAAAAAAAAAATTTTAAAAAATAAATAAATAAATAAATAAATAAACATTTTAAAAATTATAGAGAAAAAAGGG
Source organism: Prionailurus viverrinus (assembly GCF_022837055.1). Classification (NCBI taxonomy): domain Eukaryota; kingdom Metazoa; phylum Chordata; class Mammalia; order Carnivora; family Felidae; genus Prionailurus; species Prionailurus viverrinus. Next base: position 15,182,397 of record NC_062562.1, on the reverse strand, counting down.
GTTACTGGTACACGAGACCTTGAAGTGTGCTAAGTGAAAGCAGCCAGTCACAAACAAACCACCTATCCTGGGATTCCCTCCATGCTCAATGCCTGGAACAGGCCCATCTATAGGGATAGAAAATAAGACGAGGGGTTGCCTAAGGCTAGGGCAGTGGTGCAGGGTTGTTGGTGATAAAGGAGGAGTGACCACTTAGAGGTACAGGGCTGGACGGGGTCCAGCAGGGACCTGACCACCAGAAGCCTTGGAGATCAACTGAAGGTTAGGATCTTACCCAACAGCAAACGGGTCTTAAGCTTGGGAGTGCCTTGACCGGATTTGCGATTTGCGTTTGAGAAAGATCATCTTGGCCACGGCAAGGATCAGGAGAGGGTAAGACAGGAGATGGGGACTATTTATTGGGAGGCGGTTCTCAAGGGGTGACAGGATGGTGGTCCGACACAGGGCGGTGGCACGGAGGACAGAGCCAGGTGGATAGGAATTCAGGAAGAAGGATGGGCCGCACTGTGCTGATGATGTGGGGGTGAAGGGCAAGGACTCTCAGCTGTCTGCCTCTAGTGGAGGGTGTTACCATTTGCTGAGTGTGTGAACTCAGCCTGGGCGGGGGGAGGGGCGTGATGACGACTTGGGTTCTGGGTGGACACGTTTCCGGTGACCACAAGGTGCCCAGGGGGTACCTGGAGACAGGCGCTCCCGGAAGATCTTCTAAACGTCAGCGTTTAGGAACCAAGAAATCTCAAACAGAATCTGGATTTCTGGCCAGAACGTCTAGCCGCTCTGGACTTGGCATTCACTCTTTCCCAGGGGTCAGCAAACTGCAATCTGCACGTGAGATCTGACCCTTGGCTTGTGTTTGTATGACCCCTAGAGCTAAGAACTTTTTTTACATTCTTACAGGGTTCTTGAACCAAAGAAGAGTAAGTGACAGAGGTGACATGTGGCCCACAAGGCCTACAGTACTCGTGGCCGCTGTCCCTTTAGAAAAACGTTCGCAGGGGCGCCTGGGTGGCGCAGTCGGTTAAGCGTCCGACTTCAGCCAGGTCACGATCTCGCGGTCCGTGAGTTCACGATCTCGCGAGATCTCGAGTGATCTCGCGTGAGTTCGAGCCCCGCGTCAGGCTCTGGGCTGATGGCTCAGAGCCTGGAGCCTGTTTCCGATTCTGTGTCTCCCTCTCTCTCTGCCCCTCCCCCGTTCATGCTCTGTCTCTCTCTGTCCCAAAAATAAATAAACGTTGAAAAAAAAATTTTTTTTAAGAAAAAAAAGAAAAAAAAAAAAAAAAGAAAAACGTTTGCCGCCCCTGCCCTTGGCAGTCACCTGCTCCTGCTGAGTTGTCGCCGCCACCTTTCTGAAGCTCTCTCGCTCCCTGGGTGCCCCAGTCCCCACCGCTCCCTATCACCCCCACCCAGCCTGCCTCACCCGTGTGCGGTTTCTCCCTGGCCCCCAGCTGGACCCCGCCTCAGGAAGTGTGACAAATGAGAATAGGGGAGAGGCCAAAGCAAACAACCTCCCAGAAACAGGCAGGGAGAAGCCTGCAAGGAACGAAGAACACTAGGAGGGTCATTTTCTAGGTGAGAAGACGGAGCATTCCAGGAAACGGCTGCCGGACAGGGTGTCTGGCCGGCTGAGTAGCTGGGGTGGGGCGGGGGTGGGGGGGCTTGCCGAGGGAGTGTGGGGGCCGTGAGCGTCCGCGGAACAGGGAACACAGGCATCAGATTGGAGCAGGTTGGGGACAGGTGGCTTGAAGTTTGGCTGTGAAGAGGAGGGGGGCGAAACAGAGCAGTGGCTGGGGGGATCCAGGGAAAGACTTCATCAGACGGGAGAGGGAGAGGGTGGAAGCCGATGGGGCGGTGTCTGCGGAGGGGGCAGGGCGGGGCCGGACTCACCTTCACCGTGTGTCCCCGTGAGGACAAGGCTGGGAGGGGTGAAGGTGTAGGCGAAATGCAAGGGTTTCTAGCAAGAGTGAAGACTGTTTCGTCCTGATGGCTTCTGTTTTCTTGGCGAAGTTGCCTTGGTGACATTTTCTTGGGGCCACCTGCTGAGGAGGGCAGGGGGACAGCTGGGAGAATTCTAGAGTGAGGTTTGAAACACGTGTGGCGCAGAGTGGGGGGAAACTCAGAACTGTCGTCAGGTGGCCCCGAGAAGCCCACCAAGCCTGGCGGCTGTGGCTCGTGGGGACTCCTGCTGTTCCAGGCTTCACGATGTCCCCCGAGCCCAGGTTGCAGGCTGGGCATTGCTGGACCCGAGCCCGTGAGTCGCGAAGGGGGACCTGTCTCCCCCTCCCTCGCTGCCTCCAGGAACGCTGTTTAACTGTTTAAGTTAATACTTGGCAAACACAAAAACATCCGAATCCACACCCTCCAACCGGAATTTTCAGCCGAGCAGGAAAGATGCGTCTCTTTGTGTGAAATGTGCTACGTTTACAATTTAAAACCCAAAGAGGGGCGCCGGGTGGCTCAGTCGGTTAGGCCTCGGGGTCTTGGTTTCACGATCTCGCGGAACATGGGTTCAAGCCCCGCGCTGGGCTCTGCGCTGACAGCACAGAGCCTCCTTGGGATTCTCTCTCTCTCCCTCTCCCCTGCTCATGCTCTCTCTCTCTCTCTCTCTCTCAAAATAAACTTAAAAAAAATTTTTTTTTTTAACGCAGAGGAAAAGAAAAGCAGAAGGAGCCCTTCCTTAAAGATCTTGCCTCCAAAACCGATGCAACTAAACACGAGTCACCGCTTAGCATCTGCCTCGTAGCCCGGCAGACTCACCTTGGGGCTGGGAGAAAAGTCACAGACCCAAGGGTTCTGCATTTTGCTGCGACTTCTTTCCAGCCAGGAACATGTGATTCTGCCAACACCACGCTGGTTCCCTTTTTTCTTTTTTTTTTTTTTTTGTTTACTTCAACCGCATCGGGTTGTAAAAGCAATGAGCTGGTCATGATGAAGGAAACTTCCTGAAAAGGAAAGAGAACCTAATCCTCTTTTATGAACCTGTTTATTTATTTATTTATTTATTCATTTTATTTTATGTATTGATTTTTTTGCATGTGCCACTCTCGTCATGGATTTTATAGAGCTCGTCACTAGGCTTTTTTTTTCCTTTTTTTTTCTTTTGTCGTCTGTTTTCTCACATTTTCTAAATGTTAACTCCCCTCGGCACTCAGGCGAAGGGGCAGACACGACCCAGGGGGCTGGCGAGGGCCCTTCCGCTGCCCCTGTGGCCGCTGCCCCGCGGTGCCCGCCGGGGGACGTCCCTCGGGTGACCTGAGCATCGCCTCCCAGCAGCGATTATTCCGTTCGGCTACCGTGCAGTTGGATGTGCTGGCCGCCCGCCTCGCACCCGGGGCTGTGGGTTCCAGGCCCCGCGCCCACAGAGGTGCTGGGAGCGAACGAGGCAGGTGTGAGGTCCGGTGCCAGCATCGCCCAGATTTCACTCCCCGGCGCGACCTACAGACACGCCTCTCTTTGGGGGCGCCTTGGGGGGGGCTCAGTCGGTTGAGCGTCCGGCCTCAGCTCGTGGGTTCGAGCCCCGCGGCCGGCTCTGCGCTGACGGCTCAGAGCCTGGCGCCTGCTTCGGATTCTGTGTCTCCCTCTCTCTCTGCTCCCACTCATGCTCGGCCTGTCTCTCCCTCAAAAAGAAATAAACGTTAAAAAATTTAAAAAATGCCCCTCTTTCAAGAATCTCCATCTGCTCTGCCTCCCTCCTGGCCCCCTATCATTCCCACCACTTTCCACCCCCGCCCCTCTTCACCCTTTGTCTGATGGCTTTCTTCTGGATTCTTAGTAGGGTTTACATCGGACAAAAACTCTCCCTCTCTCTCTCTCTCTCTCTCTCCCTCTCCGCTTGACCCAATTTTTTGTCAGACTCTTGAACCTTCTCCTAGGCCCATCAGCCCCCTTCCCTCTAAGATCCAGTTTTAGCAAGAACTGCAAAGTCATTTTAGTAAAGATCTCCACCCTCCATATCTCATAGAGCCCCCCTGCCCCATCCCTCCCCAGGAGGCATCTGATCACCCTGAACTGCCCCAGGGAGATCCCCCCTTCACCTCCATGTTTCCTGTTTGTCGCTTCCCACCCACGCACCCCTGCCCCTCCACGCCCACTTGCCCGTGCTGTTCGGACTTGAGACATCTCTCTCCCTCGCTGCAGAATTCCATCCCGTGTATCTGGGTAGCCTCCCCTCGAATAAAGCCTGCCTCACAGTGCTTGAACAAGAGTCACCGAATGTTCTCTGTCCCCTCGAACCATGCCCACCGCTCCCAGTGAACAGCTGTGTCACCCCGGGCAAGCGACTTCTTACCCTCCACTCTTGAACTTCTTGACCTCAAGTCCTTTGCTCCCCCCGCCCCACCCCTGCCCACCCACCCCCCCCCCCCCCCCCCCACCACCACGCTCTTAGACCTTGTCACCTCTGGGATCTGCCTTACCAAGAAATCTTTAACTTACCTTCTCCTCCTCTAACCACAACGTCTTACAGTTCCTGTTCTGTCACCCCGGTACTCGTATGCTCCCACCTCGTTTCCGCCCCCCCTCTGGCCTCTGGGACCCGCCATCTTTCCTGATTCTTACCACCCCCTGGCTGCCTCGACTTAATTCTTGACCCAGGACACACGGTCCCCGCCCCAGTCCATGTCTCGCCGATACCCTCTGCACACTGCCCTTCTGACCCATCTGCCTGGAAGAGGCCCAGCCTGGATTCCATCTGCTTCCATCTTGCTTAACCCTCTGCCACCAGCGTCGGCCTTCCTAGAGGAGACAGAGTCACCAGGGCCAGGTTTGGCATTCCGTCTCGTTCCCATGTCTCCGCACCCGCTGCCCATTCTCCCTTCCCGGGGCCCACAGATCCCACCAGCCCCGACCCCCCGACCCCCCACCGGCTCCAGCAGCAGACCCCCACCCTCCTACGCCTTCAACCTCTCCTAGCACACAGACAAGGCTCAGGCTTCTCCTGACAAAAGGCAAACCCCCAAAGAGACTCTCGCGTCTATAAAGACGGAGTCAATATACTTTTTCCTACTCTCTTCTCGAAGTACAACTGACAGCCCAGGGCGTCGTGTCCCAGACAGACAGAAGACTCTGAAAGTTGAAAGACAAGAGGGCAGACTGACCCGGGGTCCCAGGACTACAGGAATGACATGGTGGTGAGTCCCTGGGGTTTCCTTTTTTTTTTTTTTTTTTAATTTAAGTTCAAGTTAGTTAACATACAGTGTAGTTTTGTCTTCAGGAGTAGAACCCGCTGATTCATTTCTTACAGATGCCACCCAGGGCTCATCCCTAATGCCCATCACCCACTTAACCCATCCCCCCACCCGCCTCCCCTCCAGCAGCCCTCAGTTTGTTCCCTGTGTTTAAGAGTCTCTTTTTCACTCATGTACCCCAAAATTGAAGCTGAAGAAGCTAGCAACCAGGAGACTCCGACAGGCAAGGAGGGAAAAAAGCCTTGGCCAAAGTCTGCTCTCCCGAACTCCCCTGCAGGGGTGGTGTCAGTGGAAGCCGAGCGGGGAGCAGGGACTCTCATCCCCACTGGACTGTAATGAGGTCCGCCCCCTCCCCCATCCCAACTCCCTTAGACGTCAGTAGTGGAGACCGGATGGGGAGCCTGGACTTCGACCCCATCGACAGGAACCAGGTGGCCCTCCCCCTCCCCACCACCCTGACAAAGGTGGGGGGGGGTTCTTCTGGAGAGTCAGGACTTTCGCCATTGTCTCGGGGTAAGGAGGCTCCTGCCCCATCCCCCATGTGGCCAGAGGAGGCCACACGGGAGGCAAGAAGGAGGCACTTCTACTCCTCTGGGCCAGGGGTATCGATGGAGACCTCGTAGGGAACTGGGACTCCCGCCTCTGCCCCGGGATGAGAAGCCTCATCCCTTCCGGGATCAACGCACGCCTCATGGGGAACCGAGCTTCTGCACTAGCTTGGTGGAACCCGGGCGATGCCCTCCCTTCCCCTGCCAAAGTCCGCTCACACAGAAGGTTTAAGTCCCAAGGTCTCGTAACACAACGCTCCAAGTTTTTAGGTTTTAGAAACTACTTAACCATTTTCATGTGTTTAGTTCGGTGGCATTAAGTACTTTCTCGTGGCTCTACAATCATCACCACCGTCCGTCCCCAGCACTTGTCCATCTTCCTGAACTAAACTCTGTACCCGCTAAACGCTAATGAGTAAGGCATTAAAAGTCTCCATCACCACCCCCTGGCAACCACCGTTCTATACTTTCTGTTTCTACGGAAATGACTATTCGAGGCACCTCACGTAAGTGGAATCATAGAGTATTCGTTTTTTGGGGTCTGACTGATGTCACTCGGCGCAATGTTTTCAAAGTTCATCTCTGCTGTAGGCTGTGTCACGATTTTCCTCCTTGTTCTTTTAGGCCGAATGATACTCCAGAGTCTGTATATACCCCAGTGTGTTGATCTATTCATCCATCCGCGGACATTTGGGTTTTTTCCATTTTTCGCCCGTTGTGAGCAAGTGTCTTTTGCTTCCTTAGTTAATCCCTGAGTATTTTATGCTCCTTGCTACTATTGTTAATGCAGTCGGGTTCTTAATTTGCTTTTCAGGTTATTCATGGTGAGGGTGGAGAAGTGCAACTAATTTGGGGGTGTCAGTTTTGTGACCTGCAACTTTGCTGAATTCAGTTATTAGTTCTTACAGTTTTTGCGTGGGGGGGGGGGAGGGGATCCCTAGCGATCATGTCATCTGTGAACAGAGATAATTTGAATTATTCTCCAGTTTGGACTTTTTTTTTTTAATTTTTTTTTTTAACGTGTATTTATTTTTGAGGCAGAGAGGGACAGAACATGAACGGAGGAGGGTCAGAGAAAGAGGGAGACACAGAATCTGAAACAGGCTCCAGGCTCCAAGATGTCAGCACAGAGCCTGACGCGGGGCTCGAACTCACAGACCGCGAGATCATGACCTGAGCCAAAGTCGGACGCCTAACCGACCGAGCCACCCAGGCGCCCCAAGGACGACTTTTCTTTCTTTCTTTGTCTTGCCCATTTGCTCCGGCCCGGCCTTCCAAGACAATGTTAAACTGAAGAGACAAAAGCAAATATCCTTGTCATATTCCTGGTCTTTAGTAAAAAAAAACAAAAAACAAAAAACTTGTATTTTTTTCACCATTGAGTCTGGTATTAGCTGTGAATTTTTCATACGTGGACTTCGTTATGTTGAGGTACTTCTATGTCTAGTCCCTTGGATATTTCTAGAACAAAAAGGTGTGGATTTTGTCAAATGCTCGCTCTGCGCCCCTTGAGATGATCGTGTGGGGTTTTTCCCTTCATTCTGTTAATGTGATGTATTATGTTGAGTTTTGCGCCCTGAACCGTCAATGCATTCCAGGAATAAATCCCACTCGGTCATGGCATACGATTTTTTTTAATACGCCGCCGAATTCAGTTTGCTAGCGTGTTGCTGAAGATTTTCACAGCATAGATGCACAGAGACATTGGTCTGTAATATTCTTGTCTATTCTCGCTTTGGTATTGGGATGATGCTGGGCTCATCGATATGAGTGGGGAACGCTTCTTTCCTCTTCAATTTGTTTTGAACAGTTCAAGAGGGATTGGTTTCACTTCTTCTTTAAATGTTTGGCAGAGGGGCGCCTGGGTGGCGCAGTCGGTTAAGCGTCCGACTTCAGCCAGGTCACGAACTCGCGGTCCGTGAGCTCGAGCCCCGCGTCGGGCTCTGGGCTGATGGCTCGGAGCCTGGAGCCTGTTTCCGATTCTGTGTCTCCCTCTCTCTCTGCCCCTCCCCCATTCGTTCTCTGTCTCTCTCTGTCCCAAAAATAAATAAACGTTGAAAAAAAATTTTTTTAAATAATAAAAAATAAAATAAAATAAAATAAAATAAAATAAAATAAAATAAATGTTTGGCAGAATTAACCAGTTTAAGCCATCTCGTCCAGGGCTTTTCTTTGTCGAGAAGGTTTTGATGGCTGGTTCACTCTCCTTCCTAGTTACAGGTCTATTCAGATTTTCTATTCGTTCACGATTAGTTTGTGTATCTTTAGGAATGTCTCCATTTCACCTTAGGTTACCCAATTTTCTGGCATGTGGTTGTTTAGCGTGCTTTCTTATAATCCTTTTATTTCTGTAAAATCAGTAATAATGTCCCTGCTTTCATTTCTGATTTTAGTTATTGGAGCTGTGTCTCTTTTTTCTTGTCAATGTGGATTTGTCAAGTTTGTGGATCTTTTTTTTTTTCTGAAGAACTAAATGCTGCTCTTGTTGATATTTTCTATTGTTTTTCTATTCTCTTTTTAAAAAATTTATCTCTACCTTAATCTTTATTATTTCCTTCCTTCTGCTAGCTTTAGGTTTAGTTTGCTCTTTTTTTTCCCCTAGTTCCGTAAGGTATAAAGTTAGATTGTTGATCTGAGAATTTCATCTATTTTCATGTAAGCATTTATGGTTATCAAAATTTCTAGGTTTTGATTTAAAAAAATCTCTCATCTTACCAAGGATCAGGAAGATCTGAAACGGAAGTTTTAAAGAGAGACTCAATAGATGCCACACCAAGAGATTTTACAATTATTCGACAAGAACTTCAAGCAGCTATCATAAAAATGCTTCAGCAAGCAACTATGAGCACCCGGAAAAGAAGAAAAACAGAAAGTCTCAGCAAAGAAGTGGAAGAGATAAGAACCATGTGGAAATTTTAGAACTGAAAAATACAATAACCAAAATTAAAAAAAACAAAAAACAAAAAACGAAAACAACACCTCAGAGGATGAATTCAGCAGGAGCTTGTAACTGTTGTCTAATATCAGGCAAAGCAGCCCCTGGATGTATCAATGAACCAGGAGGACATTGACAGATTTCTAGGAAGTTCATACAATTTATAAAATATTTATATTAATATTTTATCCATACAAATATAACCTAGTGAAGATTGAAGATTTCTTCTTATTTGATAGTGCTTCCCATGCACTCAAAGAAGCCAAATTATTTTTAATATCCCTCTTTTTACAAAAGTGAAAGAACAAATTCTTTTTGATTTTCCAGGGACCCTCTAAGAAATCTCAAGGTCGATTTGAATCAAGGTTTCATTTAGGATTTGATTTGGGGCGGTGTCTGGGTGGCTCAGTTGGTTAAGCATCTGACTCTTTTTTTTTTTAAATTTTTTTTTTTTTTCAACATTTATTTATTTTTGGGACAGAGAGAGACAGAGCATGAACGGGGGAGGGGCAGAGAGAGAGGGAGACACAGAATCGGAAGCAGGCTCCAGGCTCTGAGCGGTCAGCACAGAGCCCGACGCGGGGCTCGAACTCCCGGACCGCGAGATCGTGACCTGGCCGAAGTCGGACGCTCAACCGACTGCGCCACCCAGGCGCCCCAAGCATCTGACTCTTGATTTCAGCTCAGGTCATGGTCTCACAGGATCGAGCCCCATGTCGCCTGGGACTCTGTGCTGACAGCACGGAGCTGCTTGGGATTCTCTCTCCCTCTCTGTCTGCCTCTCCCTCACACATGTGCACTCTCTCTCAAAAATAAACAAACATTAAAAAAAAACACACCAAAAAACATGATTTGATTTGGGAAGGCAAAATTCAAAAGTTGTCAACAAGATAAAAAAGTTTGAATACTTGGAACATGGGATCATGGGTCACTCAAAAAAATGCTTGGCCACCTATTTAACCAGTGATAATAAAAAAAATTCAACATTTGATAAAGTTCAACATTCATTCATGATAAAAATTCCCAGGAAAAACAGGAAAATAGAGAAACTTCCTCAACTTGATTAAGAGCATTCACAAAAAACCTACACTTGACATTATACTTAATGATGAGAGACTGACTGCTTTTTCCCTCTAAGTTTCAGAAAAAGGCAAAAATGTCCATTCTCACCACTTTTAGCTGACGTATACAGGAAATTCTACCTGTGCACTAAGCTAAGCAAAGGAAATAAAATGCACATATGACAGAAATAAAATTATCTCTATTTGCAGATGACATGATTGTCTATGCAGAATATACCCAAGGAATCTACCAAAAGAAACAAAAAAAAAACCTCTAGAACTAATAAGTGACTTCAGCAATGTCACACAATACAAGACAAATATACATAATTAAGTTCTATTTGTGCATATTAGCAATGGGCAATGAACAGCAATATTAAATACAATTTATAAGCACTCAAAAACAATAACAACACCACCAACAACCCAGCAAATACTTAGGTGTAAATCTAACAAAGCCTGTATAGGATGAGTATACTGAACACTACAAAATATCGAGGAAAGAAATCAAAGATCTGAATAAATGGAGAGACTTACCATGTTCATGGATTGGAAGACTCCACATAGTAAAGGTGTCAATTCTCCCCAAGTTGATATATAAGTTTCACATTCAAAGTTCCTTTCAAAATCCTGGAGAGATTTCTATAGAGATAGACAAGATTGTTCTACAATTTCTATGGAAGGCAAAGGAGCCAGAAGAGCTAAAACATTTTTGAAAAAGAATAACAAAATGGGAGGAATCACTCTACCCTACTTCAGGACTTATTATACAGGTATAACACTCAAGATTGTGTGGTTCTGGCAGAAGGAGAGACACATAGGATAACATAAGAGAATAGAGAACCCAGAAAGAACCCACCCAAATATAGCAAACTGATTTTGACAAATATGTCAAAGAAATCATTAAAGGATTGTCTTTTCAACAAACTGTGGTTGAGTAATTGTACATCTACGGGCAAAAATAAATAAATAAATACCCCAACCTAACCTCGCATTTATTTAAAAAGTAACTCAAAATGGATCTTAGATTTAATGTAAAACATAAAACTATGACACTTTTAGAAAATAACACGAAAGAAAATCTTTCAAACCTATGACTTGTGAAGAGTTCCCAGACATGACACCAAAGCGTAATCCATAAAATGAAATATTGAAAGGCTGGGCTTCGTCCAAGGGGGGGAAAAAAAAACTTTGACACTGTAAAAAACTCTCTTATGAGGATGAAAAATCAAGCTACAGACTGGGAGAAAATTTGCAAACCACATATCTGATAAAACTCGTATCTCCAATATATAAAGTTCTCTCGAAACTCACCATTGAAGAAATCCAGTTAGAAAATGGGCAAAGACAGGAGGAAACAGTTCACTGAAGAAGATATACAGATAGCAAACAAGCACATGAGAAGATATCCAACCTCACTAGCCATTAGGGAAATACAAATTAAGACCACGAGGAAATATCCCCATTCCTCCTGCAAGCCAGGATTCAGAGAGGCTGGATCACTCACATACTGCCGGTGAGAACGGAAATGTTGCGGCCATCCTGGAAAAGAGTGTGCTCATTTCTTTAAAAACTAAACATGCAACTACCATATGATAAAGCAATGGAAATACTTGGCATTTATCCCAGAGATATAAGAACTTAGGTCCACACAAAAACCTGTACGCGATTGTTAACAGCGGTCTTATTGGTAGTAGCCCCAAGGTGGAAAACAACCAAAATGGCGGGCTTAATGGGTGAACCGGTTAAACTGTGGTACATCCGCCCCCTGGGGTGCTACTTACCAATTACAATTGTGTGTATCCACAACAGCTTGGATATGGATCTCAAGGGCGCTATGCTGAAGGGGAACTAAGGTCAAAACACGGTATGTTCTATGATGGTATTTGTATAACATTTTTGAAATGAAAAACTTGTAGAGACAGAAAACGAATTCGTGGTTGCCAGGGGTTAGGTTAAGGGGAAAGGGGGGAACGGAGGGGGCTCCGTGTGATTATCAAGGAGTAGCCTTTTTGTAGTTTGTGGGGATGGAACAATTCTGTATCTTGACTGTGATGGTGATCGCATGTATCCACACATACAATGAAAATGACATAAAAACGTTACATAATCCAAAAAATGACCGTGGCGTTGCCCCAGAATCGGATCCTTGTTATTTATATTATACTACGTGTATGGACGACGTAAACATTGGAGAAACTGAGTGAAGGGTCTTTGGGACTTCTCGGTACTTACTATTCACAACCTGGGAATCTATCATTATCTTGAAATAAGGCTTTTTAACCTTTGAGAAAGAATAAGAGCTTTGGAATTGGGTAGACCTCACTGTGTCTTTAATCACCTTCCTTTTCCCCCTAAGTTGTGGCCCAAACTTGGCCGCCTTCTTCACATTCGATGCGCCGGAAAGAGTTGCCCACATTCTGCCTCCACGTCCCACCCCACTCACTCTTCTCCCCTCCCCTGCCCCGCCACTCTACACTTCACTGGCAACTTCCTCGTTGCGAAATGGGACTGAAACTTCTCAGTACTTGCTGCACCCCAAAGGTGCAGGAAGAGAAAAGAAGAAGCAAGCCAGAGAGAGCCGTCTATACTGCAGATCTGACTGTTTCTCTCCAAATGAAAATCTCTTTGGTGGCTCCACACCATCTTTGACAAAAGTCATCCTTCTGTCCTCCGAAGGTCTCTGATGCACGTGCTATGCATCAGACAGCGTTCTAGGCCCAGGGGCTAGCCTATTCAGTAGCTTTTACTTGGCGAGGAAAAAGCACAGTCCGCATCCCCACGGGGCTTCTACTCGATGCTGGCGTGGGAGACAGAGAAGAAACAGAAGAAAAATGAAGCAGGGTAGGTGGCCAGAGGTTAGGACTGAAGCGCGCTTGCAGAACAGCGAAGACTCTAATGGGGCTGGAGCAGGGCGGGGCGGTGGGGTGGAGGGTGTGGAGGAGGGATGGGCTCAGAAAGGTGGTGGGGCCAGATGGTAGGACCTCGTAAAGGCTATAGGGCCAGCCCTAGGAAGCTTCTCATGACCCGCCCCTTCTGCCACACTCTCCACCCTCCTCCCTGTAGTCACCTCGAACACCTGTTCCCCTCTCAGCCTGGCCAAGCCCTACTTATTCAAAGATCCGTCTGGACGCGCACTCTTCTGGAAGGCTGTCCCTGACCCCCCAGGCTACATGGGGCACTCCTTCCCCTGCTTTCTTGGTTTCTGCAGCTGGGCCTTAGAGAGCTCTTATCTCTACGACTGGGAATTTTCTCTCTAGGCTGGTCACTCTTGGGTGCCCAGGCTCTGGTGCAGCGATGGCTAAGACCAGACACAGAGATGTTTGAATGAGTGACCGCCTGGGCCCTCTGGCCTCTCCCCGAGCAGAGAGGCAGAAGCCCCCACGTGCTCCTCTTTGGCTCTGAGCAACGGCCCAGTCGGAACCCATCCTGTGTCCCTGGCTCCTGGTTCAGGCTTCGGGGAGCAGGGTGTGGCCCAAGGCAGGAGAGGCCTCTGGGTACTGGTGCGATGATATTTTTTGTCGAATAAATTTAAGAGGAGGAACTGAAGGTACTGAGTTAATAGATTAGGTGCTTTTTCCCAGTTTTCTGTTCTCACCAGCGTGCCACCTTGTTCTGACTCGGTGAATCATCCGAGATTGGATTCTTCATTTACTTCAGCGAGAACATTCGGATGAAGCGTGGGGTTGGATGGCTCTCCTCCTGCAGAGCTGGTGGAGGGGGTGGGGACCCGCGCTCTCTCTGTAGAGAGTGTCTTTCTCGAACTGCACTTTGGATCTGAAAATTGTTTTCTTTTTTTCATTTAAACTTTTTTTTTTTTTTTTAAATTTACATCCAGATTAGTTAGCATCTAGTGCAACAATGATTTCGGGAGTAGATTCCTTAGGGCCCTTTACCCATTTAGCCCATCCCCCCTCCCACAACCCCTCCAGTAACCCTGTTTGTTCGCCATATTTAAGAGTCTCTTCTGTTTCGTCCCCCTCCCTGTTTTTATATTATTTTTGCTTCCCTTTCCCTTATGTTCATCTGTTTGGTCTCTTAAAGTCTTCAAATGAGTTATGTCATAGGATATTTGTCTTTCTCATCCCTTTTGTCCCCACAACTTCATTTCTAGACATGATCCTGAAGAGCTGGTCAGAAATATTTGCACAAGAATATTCAGCACAGAGGGCGCCCCGGGGTGGGGGGTGGGGGGGCTCGCTCGGTTGAGCATCTGGCTCTTGATTTCGGCTCAGGTCATGGTCTCAGACCGTGGGATCAAGTCCCGTCACGGGCTCTGCATTGACAGTGAGGAGCCTGCTTGGGATTCAGTCTCTCTCCCTCGCTCTCTGCCTCTCGCCCGCTTGTGCGTATGCACGTACTCTCTCTCTCTGCTCCTCCCTGACTCACACACATGCACATGTGCTCTCTCTCTCTCTCTCTCAAAATAAATAAACTTTAAAAAAAAAAAAACCTCTTAAAAAAAAAGCAAGAATATCCAGTGTTGTACTAGCATTCGTGTTGAAAAATGGGAGGTGGCCCATGCCTCACGCGCGTGCCTGGTGAAGTAAATATGGCATAGCCCTGTGACAAACTACATGCGATCCTTCGAGATTATCTTGGATAATTTGGCTACAGGGAAATAAATGCGATGCTAAGTGAGAAAAATGGAAAACTGTTTGATACAAACTGTACCCCTCCCCCTTCACAATGTCGTAAGTGGCTACAGCTGAGTTGTGAAATCTTGTTTTTATTTTTGTTGTAAATCTTTTTAAAGTCTTTTTTAAAAATTTGTTTCATGTTTATGTATTTTTGAGAGGGGGGGGGAGAGAGTGCGAGCGGGGGAGGGGCAGAGACAGAGGGAAACAGAATCCGAAGCAGGCTCCAGGCTCTGAGCTGTCGGCACAGAGCCCGATGCGGGGCTTGAACTCATAGGACGGGAGATCATGACCTGAGCCACCCAGGCACCCCTACAGTCATTTTTAAAAAGAAAATATGTATTGCTTCTCGGCCTTTTGGCTAAGATCAAGTGTGAAAGGAAATATATAGTTGCTAAAAAAGATTTACAACGGGGCGCCTGGGTGGCTCAGTCGGTAAATCGTCTGACTTCGGCTCAGGTCACGATCTCATGGTTCGAGGGTTCAAGCCCCACATCAGGCTCTGCTGACAGCTCAGACACAGGAGCCTGCTTCGGATTCTGTGTCTCCCTCTCTGCCCCTCCCCTGCTCTCGCTCTCTCTCTCTCTCCCTCTCCCTCAAAAAATAAACATTAAAAATTATTTTAAAAAATAAACAAATAAAAATGACTACAGTATTCATTATGAAATATTTCAAATATGAAAAAATACAGAAAACAATTGAATGAGCAGAAATGCCTTAGGTCTCTACCTCCCACAAAAAACACTTAATTGCAGATCGATTATGGCACATAAATACTGAAAACAAAATAGAGAAACCTTGAGAACACAGAAAGATAGATGCTTTAGGGCTTCAAGATAGCGAGGGCTCTCTAATAAGACCTGTACTATTTAAATATTGCTGCCTAACAAACCAGCCCAACATTTAGGGCTGGGATTCTCTCAAAGTAACGGCTAATTTTTCATTGTTGGTGATTCTACAGGTCAGCAGTTTAGGCTAGGCTGAGCTGGGCAGTTCTTACGGTCTTTGCTGGGCTCGCTCAGGCAACCATGGCCAGCTGCCAGGTTAGCTGAGCCGGCTGTGGGCTGGGGCCACTGGGGTGACGGGGCCACATCCTTCATCATCCAGTAGGCTAGCGTGGGTTCATTGACACGGCAGCAGGTAGAGCTCCCGAAGTCCTCTGCGCTCAGAATAGCCACAGCATCACTTCTGCCGTCTTCCCTTGGCCGAAGCAAGTACAGAGACTCCAGAAGGATAGAGATAGAACAGCACCTCCTAACAGGACGAGGTGCTACAAAGACACGTTGCAGAGGCATGAACACCTACGGCGAAGATATTGCAGCCGTTTATGCATTTAAGGAGAAAATAAAATACACACACCATAAAGGGAAAGGTTGATACAGTCGAAAACATTAACATTTAAAACTCCTGGGGCGCCTGTGTGGCTCCGTCAGTTAAGCGTTTGACTCTTGATTTTGGCTCAGGTGGTGACCTCATGGTTCATAGGACTGAGCCCTTAGTAGGCAGCTCAGAGCCTGCTTGGGATCCTCTCTCTGCCCCTGCCCTGCTCTCTCTCTCTCTCTCTCTCTCTCTCTCTCAAAATAAACAAAATAAACTTAAAAATAAAATAAAATCGGGGCACCTGGGTGGCTCAGTCATTTCAGCGGCCAACTTCAGCTCAGGTCATGATCTCACGGTTCGTGAGTTCGAGCCCCGCATCCGGCTCTGTGCTGATGCCCCAGAGCCTGGAGCCTGCTTCGGATTCTGTGTCTCCCTCTCTCTGCCCCACCCCTTGCTTGCTCTCTGTCTGTCTCTCTCTCAAAAATAAACATACATTTAAAAACTTAAAAAAATAAAATAAATTTAAAGCCCTTGAATAAAAACTGATACCTTGACTATGTATTCCTTTTATCATCTTAAAGTTAAAACAAAGATTTCAGGATGCTGTACCAGACCACTTTTTTTTTTTTTTTTTTTTTTTTAAGGCATTGAAGAAACCATCTATGTAGAAAATCTGAACTTCAAATTGAGGACATGATTGGATACACATTCTCATTACGCCTGGACGCTTTCTCCTCAAACGGCGTATTATAAGACTGAGTTGAATAGTGAAGTCCACTTTCCACATTTGAAAAAGAGTTACTTCCACGGAAGTTATCATTCTAGGGCACACCTACTATGCCGAATAAGGCATTGCCTATTTGAAATTGTGTGTCTTTACCTTAATTCTTCTCATTTCAGAACGATTATTGAACCAATCACCGGAATCCTGGGAGGAGGTTCTCTTCTGAGAGAAGCAGGACAATTGAGGGAGTTGATCTTTTGTGTCCCCGGGAGAGACAGAAGAGAAAGGAACGGAGTCCAGGAACAGACAGAGGGAGCCACGATATTTTTTCCAGAACCAGCGTTCAGAAGTCTGCCCTCGCCCTTTGGTATGACTCGGGATTCGCCCCCAGCGCCAGCCCGCTGTGGCCACTCTGAGGCCAAGTACGAACATTTTGGGGTCAGACCACGCAATGACTCATCCTCGCGGCGTGTGCCCGTCAACGGCGCAAGGAGAGGGGGAGGGGGCTTCTCAAGGACGCCAACCCACCTCTGCGGGCAGCAAGGAGCTGCTGGGTGTGTCCAAACGACTAGAAGCCAAGCTTCCAGCTAAGAAAAGCGGACCTGGTTCCTATCCCCACAGGAGAAAAAGAGAAAGGAAAAAAAAAACAACCAAAAAACAGACTAAGAGGAGCGGGCACAGAATCTTCCAGATGCCTGTTTCCTCCATCCTCCCTTCGTAATTACCCACAGCAGCAGCCGGCATCCTGGAAAGAGCCAGGTTTGGGCTCCGAGACCTATGTAAAGGGCCCTTGGGGTCGTGAGTCACCTCTGACTCTGACAGCTCGACAAAGGTGACAGCTGAGAGCAATGTGGTCTCTTTTACCCAGCCGTGCACGGCCCCTTCCCGCCAAAGTGGGGTGTGACACATATCTCCCCCCCCCACCCTGCTCCCCGTCGCTACCTGCAAGCCCAGCTCTCCTTGGGTGGGGGAAGGGGGTGGGCAGGATGGTTCCTCGTTTGCATACATCCGGGCCCTGTTTGCATGGATCCCCGGCAGCACCGGGGCTCCAGGACAGCCGGCCCAGACCCGAGGGACCTCGAAGCCCCGTGGGGAAGGCCCGGTCCCTCACCCGGACACAGAGAGCCGCTCCCAGCCCTGTCTAGGCACGGGCCACACGGTCTGGTCACTGAGGGCCGGGAAGCAGGGACCCAAGGCTGACCCGGTGGGGGGCAGGGGAGTGGGCAGAGAAGGCAGGCGGGGAGACTGGCGTGCCGGACAACCGTCCTCAGATGGGCACTGTGCGTACCAGGCCAAGGACGGCCTCCGCACCCAGTGAAGAAGCTGGTGGCCGTGGGTGTTGGGGGCAAGGAACATCCTTCCATCCCAGTTTGCTCCACAACGGTGAGAAGAGGAAGAAAACAGTTTTATTATCGAATAAGCGTGGAAGCCGATTGCAGCGCGCCCACACGCGAGGCTCCGTGGAGATGACACAGCCGGAAAGACGGTGTGCCGTTTTTTGTGCCACCGAACAGCCACAATCCATTGTGAACACGTGCCCAAGACTAAGGGTAGCCCGTCGTCCCACAGGAGGGCCTGGCCGCGCCGTCTGCGTTCTCCACGCGGTTACCCGAGTTCACCCACCGGCTCCGGGAGCCGGTTGTGCCGGTGAATTTGCCTTTGCCTCTAGGACAAGCCGGCTGTCACAGCCTGGAGCGTGGTGACAGGCACAGGCACCGTGGGACCGCAGACGTTGATGTTTGCATTTCAAAGAGATAATGAGGACCGTTAAGCTGTTACTGAACACGCCTGGGCTTTAAAGCTGGCGAGAAGCGTACAAATAATTCACACTTGGATTCCTACCTATTCCTACGCGTGTTGTATACACGAATTCCGGCGTGTCGAAGGGACAGAGGACGAATTCACAAGCACTGGGTTTCTCCTGGGAATGCTCTACAAAAGAGAAGCCTCTCTTCCCCTTTCCGGCCACTAGACAAGTTCAGCTTTAAATTTACCTTACATGGGGGAGGGCAGGGCGCTAAGACATGGGTGGGGCCTGGGCCTCCTTCCCCAAGTTCTGGGACATTCCAAAGCCGGCTTCCTTACACATTTCCAGGAGGACATGACTGGGAAGCATGTGATGGCCTACAGCCGACACGAGGGAAATTTTTCCAGGACCTGGGAGGTGGGAACTTCTTTCCTGCCGGAGAGACACATGCCTCTGGCTTGGTTAGAGGTGACGTTTTGTTCGAGGGGCTTGCCAGATACAGTCGGTGTCATCTCTGCGAACGATGCCTGAGGTCCTCTGTGGGGTCCGGAGTCGCTGAGATGCTCTCGTGGGAACTTTGTGCACCGGACGTGCTTGGCCAGGTGTGAAACCGACTCTCATCACAGGGCCAGCCTCAGAAGGACCAGTCCATGGGCCCCTGGTGGGGGGAGTCTCTTTCTGCGGGCTGAGTCCCGGGGGCGGGGGGGTGCTTTCTGACATTTAAGCCATCCCACCTCTGCGTGGAGTGCAGTCATTTCCAGGAACAGAAAATGGCAGACGTTTCTAGAGCGGCTTCTGCAAACCACAGGTGTTGTCTCCCGTAGCCCAAGCCACTACCTCGAACCACGGGTGTCACGGAGACCACTGTGACCTGAGCAGGAGGAAACATTCTCTCTCGAGGACCAGGGTAGCCCCCCCCCCCCCCCGCTCCCCTGCCAGGTAATTGTGGAAATCACTCTATTGCATCCTGGAAGCCCCTTCCCCAAGAGAAATAATGCAGATTTGGCCACACAGACACGCAAAGATTCCGGGGGGGGGAGAATATGGTGCTAGGACTCCAGAAGAAAGGGGATGTGTTCAGAAGCAGCAGAAAACCACCATGATGTCCTCGTTTTCTTCCGTGTTAATTTCAGACCATGGCAAGGCCTGATTCAAACACCCCCTCCTCCCTGCAGTCTTCCTGCTTTCCCCCCATCTCCCCATCCCCCCCAGCCCAGAGCCCGCGTTTGCCTTCACCCACAGCACCCTCCTATCCACCGAATGAATAAAAGACTCTGATAACCCTGAAGTTTTCTGACTTCAAGAGATGGTCATTGTAGAACATCTGGAAAAGCACAAAGAAAATTAAAATCACAAATAATCCCCCCCCCCATTCTGGATGGATATTTTCCCATTCTTCGTCCTGTGAATTTTATGTATCCTACAACGAAAAACAAATAAGAACCAGACTGAAGGTGTTGCTTTGTAAGCTGGTTTTGTCCTCTTAACCTTACCACGTGTTCTTTTACAGTATCATCTTGTCGCTTACGGACCACAGTTTATTTGAGCAAAGCAAGTAAAAGCGTGTGCTCTGGGGGCACCTGGGTGGCCGAGCTGGTTAAGAATCCGACTTCATAGGGGCGCGTGGGTGGCGCAGTCGGTTAAGCGTCCGACTTCAGCCAGGTCACCATCTCGCGGTCCGGGAGTTCCAGCCCCGCGTCGGGCTCTGGGCTGATGGCTCAGAGCCTGGAGCCTGTTTCCGATTCTGTGTCTCCCTCTCTCTCTCTGCCCCTCCCCCGTTCATGCTCTGTCTCTCTCTGTCCCAAAAAGAAATAAACGTTGAAAAAAAATTTTTTTTAAAAATAAAAAAATGTGCATTTTACCAGCTTATTAACCTCTACTTTCGTAACAACATGAGAGCCTTCTCTATCAAAATCCACAAGGGAAGGCTAAGAGAGAGGTATATCTCTGGAAAACCACAGGTAGGAGACAAAGTGGTTTATTGCTGAGTTATTTATAATATTGAAAAACTGGGGAAAACATCCAGCAAGAAGGACATAAGTAAATTACGGTATAGTCAGCCAATACTACATAGTTCTCCAAAATGATGTTTGTGGATAAGTTCTGATGACATGGGACAATTTTTATGATGGGACACACAGTGAAAAAAAAAAGGTTACAAAATCGTACGTCGCGCATGATTTGGGTGATGGAAAATAACACATGATAACATGTTAGTGTTATCAGTGAGGGAAGAGAGTGTAGGCGATGGCTGATTCTGCGCATTTGCTGGGAGCTTATTTTTATCCTTGCTATGCTGGCAGGAAGGGTTTCTGCTCTAGAACCTGCCCTTCCCCATCTGCTGCCTCGCAACCAGGGATTTCAGTAATCCTTTTCAGAATCTGTGCACTCAGCTTCCAGTCCGCAGCCTCCTGCTCGCCCCACCCCCCACTTCCATCCACACCATTTCTGGGGAAAGCCGCTTGATGAGGACAAGGGTTTTCCAGCTTTGCTTTTGACAGCTCCTTGCAAAGCAGCACATATCGTGGTGTGTGTGCTCCTTCATTGGCTTGAGAGCTGCAAGAGTACTTCTGCCTGTTCATAAAACGAAATTGAAAAACTTTGGGGTTTGGTAGGTTTGTAGGAGAGGGAGAATTTCAGATCGGTTTCAATTCCCCCCCCTCATATAATTAACATCGGGAAGCCCAGACAATCTCGTTTCTGTCTCTTAGTGAAAAGAAGCCCTTTTTATTTGGGCTTTATTCTGTTTGGTCCTCTTTGTGTGTGATAGCTGCTCACACACACGTGTACTAGCCGGAATGGGGTCTCGATCTGACCTAGAGGAGTGAAAAACTGGTATATGGGCAGGACACACACCAGCTTTCTCTTGATTATGACAGGACATGGTAGGGCAGCCTAGAGGGTCAAGCCTTTGCTCTGGGTTGGAAAGATGACCCAGTCCAGGGCAGGAGTAGCATCAATGGTTGATGCTGGTTGAAGTGGTCGCCTGGAGACCTGAGTTCTAGTTCCGTGTCACCTACTTATCAAGCGTGCAATGGGAGGAAGGGGGGGGGGTCATAGCCTCAGTTTCTTCATCTGTAAAATAAGTCGGTTGGCTCCGATGATCCCTTGGATCTCTTTCAGGTTCTGAAACCTCATGATTCTTTCTCAAGCAAGGAAGTAAGGGAGCAGGTATGGGGTGGGAGAGGGTGTGAAGGGAAAGCATTTGAAGGCCTTATTTTGTTTAGGATGGTCTCTTAATAATGGAAATAACAATTGCCATTGGTGAGACCCGTTGGTTTCTGGGTCAGAAACAATCCCTACTCTGGGAGTTACTGTACCAAAGGAATAGTTTTTCCTGGAAAATGGACAGGGAGCTCAAACCAGAAGCGTAGACAAGGGGATCCCAGATTACAGGACACCATTGTGATATTTTTCTATAAATATAAACTATGATTAAATATGTTAATAAGGCGTGTTCTGATTAGCTATGGCTCATGTGTAACAAACCACCCCAAATGGTGCTTTAAGCAAAACCAAACTGGAGTTGACTGGGCTAAGCAAGGTGGGTCTTGCTTTGTCTGTCATGTGGTTGCAGAAAGACAGAGGCTGGACCAAGGTCATCCTGAAGGGTTCTTCACTCAGATGTCTAGAGCCTAGGAAGACTGAAATCGCCGGGTATTCAATCTATTCATCAAGCCACGGATGGATCTATCCAGCCACCCATGGATCTATCTATCCATTTCTGGGTCTAACTATCTACCCACCCACCTACCTTCCTGCCTGAATATCTACCTATCTGTTGGTCTCTCTGTGTGGTACGTCCCCAAAAAGGCTTCAGCATAGCTAGACCTCTTATGTGGCAGCTGGAGCCCTGGAGTCAGTGTCCCAAAGAAACACTGGTAGAAGCTGCATGACCTTTTCTGATCTGGCTTCAAAGTCACACAGCACCATTTCTGCCACATTCTGTTCACTGAAGCGGCCATAAGAGCTTGCCCAGGTTCAAGAGGAGAGGTCACAGACTCTACTCCTTACTGTGAGGAGTGTCAACGAATTACAAGCATGTTTCAAAACCACCACCAGGAGCAAGGATGAATTAATCAGTATCAACTAATATGATATCGACATTATATATTTACAAAATGAAACCTACAAATTCTGACCAGCATGTAGCGATTGTGCCAAAGGTGAGGCTGGAAAAACAATTTTTTAAAAATAAACAAAAGCTGGCCTGAAGGGCTAGGGCTTACAGCATGGTGGGGGCTGGGAGGAGGCGTGGTGGGAATGGATCCTGGAGTAGGGTGGGGAGGGCCGGAGGCTGCAAGCTTCTTCCCATTCTCCAGCTTACTCTGAAGCCTGAAGGTGAATACCCCTTCCACAGCTGGAGAGCTTACAATCAACCTTTTCACTCAGAGAAGAGGAAACGCTCCCCAGTTACCCAAATTACACCACCCAGCCTGGTATACATAAATAGTAATCGGCTGCCCCAAATCACCATTCACACAGGAAAATAAAAGACCAAGACGAGTAAACAGAATAAATAAACCTAGAGGAAGAAGAACTAAGTAAAAACAAACCCCAAATTCTAATTATCCTCATGCAGAGTCGAGATGATGCACCCACAACACAAAAAGTCTATGTATTTAAAAAAAAATTTTTTTTAATGCTTATTTATTTTTGAGAGAGAGAGGGAGAGAGAGAGAGACAGCAAGCAGGGGAGGGGCAGAGACAGGGAAACACAGAATCTGAAGCAGGCTCCAGGCTCTGAACTGTCAGCACAGAACTCGAAGCGGGGCTCGAACCCACAAACTGTGAGATCATGACCCGAGCCGAAGTCAGATGCTCAACCAACTGAGCCACCCAGATGCCCCCAAAACAGTTCATTTAAAAGGAGCCCTTGGAAACAAAAAAGCCTGTTTTAAATCCCTTTTGAAATGTACTTTTAAATTATTATAATAAATAATGTTTATGTTTCGTTAAATAACTTATTATAATTTGTTTTAAGCCTTTTAAATAAATTTAAATAATTTTGATTAGATACAATAATGTATTAATTATTATAACAGATATACGACATACAATTTAAAAAAACTCAAAGAGGGGCGCCTGGGTGGCGCAGTCGGTTAAGCGTCCGACTTCAGCCAGGTCACGATCTCGCGCTCCGTGAGTTCGAGCCCCGCGTCAGGCTCTGGGCTGATGGCTCAGAGCCTGGAGCCTGTTTCCGATTCTGTGTCTCCCTCTCTCTCTGCCCCTCCCCCGTTCATGCTCTGTCTCTCTCTGTCCCAAAAATAAATAAACGTTGAAAAAAAAAATTTTTTAAAAACTCAAAGAAAGAAAGACGACACCAAAAAGTCCAGAAGACCTTGCAGATTAGACAGCAAAATGACAAAAGGCAGATAATTTGAGAAAAAGAGACAGGAAGTGTCCAATGAGGTGAGCCAAAATTTATGCAATAGGGACTTCAGAGAAGGAGAAAAGTAAAAATGGAGAGGTGGAAATTATTGAGGAAATAATTGAAGAAAATCTCCCAGAGTGGAAAGAAGGCAAAGCTGTATTGTAGCTCAGAAGACCCCAGGGACTCAGCACAGCGAACAGACCGTGATCCACAGAAACAACCTCATGGAATTTCAGAGCACTGATACTAAAGAAGATCCGGAAAACCAATGAAAGAGAAAGACCAAGGTTGGCATTATTCTCATCAGCACCACTCAATGCTGGAAGACAGTGGAGGAATTGCCTTCAAAGTCCAAAGAAATAATTTTGTACCTAGAATTTGATATCTTGCCAAACTATCCACCCAGAGTGGAGGAGAAGTAAAGGCTTATTAGACATGCAAGAATTCAGAGAATGAACTCCCATAAGTTCTTTGTGGAAATAAAATTACTTGATGATGTGCTACCTGAGAAAGAGGAAGACAAGAGAACTTAAAAAAAAAAAAAAAGGAAATTAAACCAGCCTAGAAATACAATGAAAAGAAACTCACACTTCAGTTCAGATGTGCAGTTGGCTTAGCCAAAAGTCGACATATTTTGGAGCACAGAATAAATGATATAATTAAAGAAGTGGAAGGTATTTGTGTTATTATGAAGAAGGAATATGTTTCTGTTGTCAATCAACCAAAAATCAGAAAACAGTAAGTTGTGGAAATATACATAGTATATATTTTTTATTTATAATATATAAATACACTTATACATAGTATATTATATATACATATATATTATAATAAAATATGTACACGTATATCGTGGCCCAAATACAAAAGCAACCAAATAAAAAATGATTTTGTGTAGCTGGGAGTCTAGGAAAAGAAGACCCACTTGACCTTGACATCGGTCATCCAATTGGACCTTGACCAATCCATCGTGTAGATCTCAACCTAACACCCAATTCTTAGAGAATAATAGTTACAGCATCTTGGTACCTTATATACGGTTTGTTCCCTGGCTTTCCATGATCAGAATTCAATTAGTGACAAAGCACGGAAGATAAATTCACCAGAGAGAATGCCCGTGCTATAAATTTGACAAGGGGAAAGAAGTGGTATAGTCGAGAGAAGGTGGGCAGCAGAAAAGAGAGAAGTGGAAGGAAGGAAGGGGTATTAGTTTCCTGTCTTACACGGTGGGGAACCGAGAAGTACTACCTACAGTTGGCGTGTCAGTAAACAGAGACGGAGGGATATATAAAATCATAAGGTTAACCATCAGAAGATATGAAAATACACCCCCCTCCAATGATTTGGAGGTGGGAGAAGGGAGTGATAAGTGAGTAAGTCGCTCACCTGTCACAGCTGAAAGTCTGTAGATAGTGCCTAACACTGCTAACCAAAGACCTAGACGGAGTATGTTATCTAGCAGTATCAGTCAAGGTCAATACCTGAGAAAAACCGAAACAATCGAAAGAAGGTACCAATCAGGAGGAAAGCGAGCAAAGGAGTGGGAAAGGCTTACTATTTATGGCTTTCTAGGCTGTTGGCATTTTTATTTCCAGGCACCTATATGTTAATAATTAAAAAGCAAAATAAGAAAAATACCAAAGGACTTGAAAGTAATAGATAGGCGTTGGGTCAAAAAGAGATTGTGCGGGTGATTTATTTACTTCTGTTTTCCAATTAGGTTGTAACATAGTTGTTGTTATTTCCATAATGGAAAAACTCATAAAGAAATGGCTAACACATTATTTTTTTTTTTTATCAAAAAAAAAATGGAGGAAATGGAGTTGACTAAGGGAAGAAATCCACCTGAAATATTTGCGGGGTGATTCTAAATGACCACGAAGGCCAGGCCAGCTGTGTGATCTCGCGGAAGTCACTTAACCCCTCCGGACTTCGGTTTCCACCTCCGAAACATAGAGAAGTTGGCTTTAGGAGTCCTCAGGTCCTGCTCAGCTCCCATAGCTTATGAGTCTCTGAATTCCTAGCAACTCTGAGGATAGCCACTGAAATTATGTGACCCAGACAACCTCGACTACAGAAAGGACTGGGTTCTACTTTCCGTCGCCGTTGAGGGGCTGAGCGACATTTCCACTTGAAATCTGCAGCTGTGAGGTGCTGCTAAGCTCAAGTTCCTCTAGCAGTATTGCGATCCTTCGCTCCAATAGAAAGTAAAGTCCGTGCGAATCTTAACTCTGCTGTTCAAATAGAAAAAAGCCAAAGGCTTCACACACTGAGGACCACAGATGTGCCTCCCCACCCAGGCCCTGCTCAAGCTCTTGAGGAAACCTGTAATCATCTGGGCTTTGGCCTCCAAGCGAGGGGTAAAGCAGCCTTTGTTTTGCGAGAAGAGCAGGAAGTGTGTTGAAAGGCATAACCACGGCAAAGTTGCCACATCAAACTGAGAGGTCTCTGAAACATGAGGAAATCACTCACCACAAGAAACCCGGAGGGAACCAAATCCCGCTGTCGCCTCTACCTGTCTCGCCAGGATGTAGACACTTTATCCCAGATGAAGTTCTACCTTTAGTAGGTTATGAACCCCAGAACAGAAATCTTGTGACAGGGTCATGTAACAAGTGATCGCCCTTTGCTTTTTGGAATGATGGTGTCTTTGAACATCTGAGGAGCCAAGACTAAAGAGCATCCACAAGTTGCCAGTAGAGAGTCCCCAATCCTGCCATACGTGCCTTACATGGTGGGGTTGCCAGCACCACTGGGAAGTTTAGGCCCCACACCAGACGGCCAAATCAAGCTGCCTTCTACCAAAATCTCCGGGTGGTGCATTGGGGCATTACCATTTGACAGGCACAGGTGAACAAGGTGAGCTCGCACACCTGCCCATATCAAGGACGCACACCTGCCCACGTCAAGGACTGAGGATTTAATGACGCACACGGTCAAGCACCTGAACCTGCAGAAGCCCCTCCAAAGAAGGGGCTGTTGTGTTATACTGGTTATTACTCCGTATACAGATGAGGACACCCAGGCCCAGGTTGGCAGGACTGGAGAGAAGGCTTAGGGAAATCCGAGACCTGTCCAAGGTCAGACAGTAGTAAAGGGCGCAACCGGGGCTTCCAACCAGATCTCCTTGAATCAGAGACTCGTGCTTTTAACCATTACTTCCAGCTGCCCCCACTCCAGTTGGATGTTTTCAAGTGATTCATTTGAACGGCTGCATCCAGTTGGGAGCGTGTCAAGAACCATTTTCCGGAACGTCATCCTCAGGAGCTCCCTTTCCACCCCACCCCCCCCCCCCCCCCCCCCCCCCGCCCGGGAGGGACCCTTCAGAGCTCCGTACCAGAGGGTGTGGCCCTCCTCGGCAATCAAGCCTGAGTCACAGAGGAGCTAAGTGTGACAGCAGCCCCAGAAACACAGCCTAGAAACGCCTGTGTTTAGAAACAGTAGGCCGAGGCTTCCGGGAAAGACGATCTATTTTGCGATGCCTTAAGGTTTCAGAATGACTGTGGGCCCCTTCACCTACCTCCTCTGAGCTAATGCCATCATCTGTCCTCTGAAACCCTTGGGTCTGGAGACAGAGGAGGTTGGGGTGCAGGTAATTGCAGCTGACGAGAACCTTGCTTTTCAAGAATTTGAGCCCCAGGACAATGCTGGTCAGGGCTCCCCAAACCCCTCGTGGTACGATGTGGGGAAATGGGGGTTTTCTAGAAAGTCATGCATGCTCTTCCTGGAAGCAGGGAAGGGAGATGTGGGAGAGCACACTGGTGAGCTTCCCAGAAGCCTCATTTTCTTGGTGACCCTGCACCAGAATCATCTTCTCTATCCGCAAGGACGAGATTCAGCTACAAACAACAGGATAAACGATAATAATAGTGGCTTCAACCAGTGCTTCCCAAACCACCGTGTGCACAACATGACACCTGTGGACCTCGTTAAGAGGCAGATGCGAATTCGAAAGGTCCGGGGCGGGCCCTGAGGTTCAGTGTTCCTAGCAAGCTCCTGAAGGATGCCCACGCGGCTGGTCCACAAAGCACACTGAGTAGTGAGGGCTTCCACAGGGCAGAAGTTCATTCCTCCCTTAGGTACCAAAAACCTGGAGGTTGATTCCCCAGCTATGTGGGACCCACAGCGGCATCAGAGAGTCTGACTCTGACCTCTCTGTTCCTCCCTCTTCAGGGGAGGCTTCTATCCATAAGATCGCCTTGTGATCCAAGATGGCTGCCGGCGATGAAGGATCTGTGCTCCAAGAAACAGGAGAGAGAAAAAGAGTGGTTCTTCCAGCCAAGCCAGCTTCTCCAAAATATTTTTCTTGCAGGCCATTGCTGCTTGGCCACCCCCGAGCTGCAGAGAGGCTAAAATTGGGTTTCTTTTCCTAAGAAAGGAGACAACGGGTGGCTGGTGGGCAATTAGAATGTCGGCTCCATCTCTCCAGCCACTCATCACCATTGTGAAACCCTAATGCAGAGAAGCATGACCTTGATAGCCTCTTTTTTCCAGCGGTTATTCTGAGGAGGAAGAGGTCGGGCTCCACTGTGCATCGTCTGGGTGGCTGGTGAGCCATGGCGAGAATACATTTTAAAAAGTTCTGACGGCAGGGAAAGAAGGAGGAAGACTCGGGCAGAGTCGATGGGATTCTTATACAGTGCTGGAATCTGGAATCTGGTCTATGGTCTGGAATCTGACTACAGTCATGCGTCTGAGGCATGAGATCTATCTTGTTCCCCAAAAAGTGGGCCTCCTCCCGGGGCCCTGACAGCCTCCTCAGGTGCCCGGAACAGATTTCCTCGCCGCGATGTTTTAGCTACAATATTTCATCCTCTCTCGCTGCTCACCGCAGTGCATGCTCCAGCCCCAGCTTCACCCCTGGCTCACGCCCCTGGCACCTGGCCTCACCCGTTCCTGGGTCCCTTCTCTTGCTCTGAAGAGAACCTGCCCGGTGCCTTAATCTGCCAGAATCACCAGATGTGGCCGCTGACAATTCCTTGATGCTTTGGGTATTTTTCTTCACGCCCGATGTCCCCTCTAACTGAAATTACGTGGCCTATAGCCCCACCCACCCACCTAGGGAAAGCAGTTCTGGGGTGATGCTTACTTAGACAGGGGTGCCCACCGAGGGGACCGGGAGTGGACACCCCACCATAAACTGCTTAGTGGCTCATGACGCGACCTGACGCAAGGGGAACCGACCACACCAAGGTGAGAGCATTTGCTATGCCAATCAGAGTCTCTCACCAGGGGATCCGACGTGGAGTCACGGGACAGAAAGAGGCGCACCCGTGGCCTCTTATTAACGACGCCACCGACTCCTGTTGCCGACGTCCCCAGCTGCCAGCGCCACGGGGCCGGCGTTTTGGGATGTCCAACCTGATGGTGTCCCATCCCGCTGGCCATCTGGGAACTCCGGCTTGAAGGCGATACCACTTTTCTAAATGTAACCGTGGCTCAGCTGCCGAAACCAAATCCCAACGACACGGCTGAAATAAATGCAGGTCTAAGCTGGCGTGGCGGCTCCAGTCCGCAAAGGTGTCCGGGGCCCAGGCTCTTTCTATCTTGTCGCTCTGCCCACTGTGGCCCCGTCCCCACCTGCACTGCGCTGGGGGGCTCACAGCGTTTCCACCTTCTGCCAGGCGGGAAAAGGGCAAAGGACCCGGATGACGCACCCCTTCCTTTTAGAAGCACAGCCTGGAAGCCACACGGAGAACTTGCACTTGTATGAATCACTGGCCCGAACGCGGTCACGTGGCCACCTGCAGGTGCAAGGAAGGCTGGGACATGTTGACCCTAGTCTAGGCAGGGAGGTGTCGGGCGAAAAACCCAGGACTGTGTCCCACGAGAGATAATGAAGAGTAGGGGACATCTCCAGGTTCTGCCGGTCAGACCAGCTCCCTCTGGAACACGGGGCTGGAGGGACCACAGATAATTTTCTTCCCGGGAATGAGAGGAGAGGGAGGGTGACATGTGGAAAGATCGCAGCCGTGAGGCCACGAGAGAAGTCGAGAGCCCACGTGGGCCCCAAAGTGCCTGTCACGCCAGACATCACTGTCCTCTGAGGAAACCCCCTTCTGTCAAGGGCCCTGAGGCTCTCAGGAGTCTCTCCTCTGCACGTCCAGGGTACTCAGTCCCGGTGGAGGTGAGGTGCAAAGCAATGTTTGACTAGTGGCTCCGGTCTACAGATGAGCAAACTAAAGTCTACACCCTTCACCCGCTGTCCTGGGACCCCTGGCCCTGATCGATCAAAGGGAAGATACAGCAGAATCTCTTGCTTTTAGGCTCTCGATCAGCGAGATGGAAACAAACCACCAACACGTGATGCTATCTGGCTTCCTCCGCGTGGAAAGTGCAGCCAGAGATCGAGAGGGCCCTGCCCGCCAAGCCCACAGCTCGGGGTGAGTCACCCGTGACGTGAGGCCGGGGTGTTCGCATGGGCACGGGGCACCGGACACATGGGCCTCGCTGAGCGTCCACAGTATGAGGCCTCCCTTGGAGATCCCAGTTGACTGAGCCACGGTGCACACGCTGGGGCCTGGGGACACATAGGAAAGGAGAGTAGGCCGGCGCTGAGGGGACAGGATGAGCCTCAGGTCCTGGAGGAGGACATCGTTCCCAGGAGGCAGAAATGGTGCCTGAAGAGGATGACAGTGTGATACTTTGCCTGGCCGCATAACTTTCGAAAACACGAAAGCAAAATCCCTAATCGGGACTTCCCGGATCTACCGTGTGCGTGAATTAGCCGCGGGCAAGCCCAGAGGCGAGCACCCCTTGCCAACCCCAAGAACGGACGTCTACCAGACGTGCCGGCCACGAGCCAACCGCGCTGCAGTGCTGGGGTCTCTGTTTGGGCCCAGGTGGCCCTCAGGTTAGGATGGGGACATGCGGAGCCGCCTCGGGAGGACAGGGTGGGGGACTGGTCCGTAGCGACAAGCGCCGGAAGGCCAGCAGCACGGGGCTCCCGGGAGGAGTGAAAGCAGCTGCCAAGCAGCTACTGGCTGCTGATGGAGGAAAAATTCATTAGAAACTTCAGCTCAAACCAGCGTGAGCGAAAAAGGGAATCTGTGGGCTGCACAGCCAAACCGCACGCGCACAGAGGTACAGCTGGACCCAGGGAGGACTGGATTTAGAGATTCAACGGTCGTGAGGACTTCCTCTCTCCATGCACAAAACCCCACAGACGGGGCGGTCTGGACAGCGGGCATTCGTGCCCTGCAGGTGGGCAAGCCCAAGGCCAAGGCACCTGCACACTCACTCTCCAGGAGGGTCTGCCTCCGGGCTCACAGGCGGCCTCCTCCTCGCCCGCCCTCCCATGGGCTCTGCTCTGCCTGAGCGCTCGTGGGCGCAGAGAAGGGCAGGCCCCCGAAGGGCACTCATCCCGTCCTGGGGGGCCCCACCCTCAGGACGTCATCCAAACCTCCTTACCTCCTAATACCGTCCCCTTGGGGATCAGGACTTCAACATGTGAATTTGGTGGGGAGGACACGTTCAGGCCGTCGTGACCCAGGCCTCTGATTCGCCCCGACCGTCGGATTCATGCTCACAATGGAGCTGTCCCTGCAAGGCCGAGGTCACCGGAGCAAGGAGAAGTGCGCCAGAATCCCAGCCTCCCCTCCCAGCTCTGGGCTGAGAGAACCAGGAGGCCTCCTGCTTGGCTTTGCCAGGCCACGTGCACTTTCCTGGCCAGCCGCTTTGGCCGAAAGGACGAGGCCACTACGATTGGCCCGGGCAGATCACAAGCTCATGCGGTCACATGGCCGCCAGGAAGCTGGCGTGGGGAGGAAGCCTCCTGAGCGCCATCGTAGGCACCTCGCGCGACGCATGCCTGCTGCAAAGCGACCCGGAAGCGGAAGCGGATGCCGTGGGGCTGTGCGGAGCCCTCGCTGGCGGGAGACTCCTTGGTGGCGGGGCTGGAGATAGTTCAGGGCACTTACTTTGCAAGGGGTTGAAAGCTGTGCGATGGCATTTTGTCAACCAGAAATGCTGTTTGTTACTATTAGGACAGAGGCGGGATGCCCCGGTGCTGTGGTTTCGCTGCCATTTACTTTAAAATGCTTCAGCGCCAAAAGAGCGATCTGAATGTGAGTCTGTAGCCTCAGGGAGGGCAGGTGCCCCCAGGAGGGCAACTCCAGGGGGTGGTAATTAGAGTTTAATCAGAAGGCCATAGTCCAGAGGGGCTCCCACAGTGCTTCCGCTGTCTCTCTGATGGATACCAGAGGTGGCGTTAGCTGGCGTCATGAATGGAGGGATGGGTCCTCGTTGGTGAAGCACCGAGAAACCCCACGGACACGTGGGCGGGGTGTTAGAATCTACTGAGTCTTTCCTCCCTCCCACTTAGAAGTGTTGACCACCCACCGCCTGCCTATCCAGCTGCTGATTCCGGAGGATGGGGGCCAACCCGAGTCTCACCAGCTGGGTCTCCAATCCCGCTGCGAGAGGACTGTCACATTGGCTTCAGGTGAGACCTTCTAGGGTGCGCCATGTTGGTGGAGCGCCCTGAGGAACGGAGAGTTTAGACTTCATCAAGCCCGCAGGAGACGGTGGGACTGATAGGTGCCCACTCGATAGGCAGTGTATGGGGGAGGAATTCGGTCAGAGACATGTAGCGGGAGTCACCCAACATGTAGCTGGGTGAGAACGGGAGTTACTCTTGTGACGAATGGCAGCTGCTCATATTAACCAAAGGAACGCCGTGGTTGTACGTGACCAAACTGGGAGGCGGGGGTGCGCCTGGGTGGTTCAGTTGGCCTAAGGTCCGGCTCTTGATTTTGGCTCAGGTTATGATCTCACGGTTCGTGAGTTTGAGCCCTGCGTGGGGCTCCATGCCGACAGCGGGGAGCCTGCTTGGGATCTCCTCCCTCCCTCTCTCTGTCTCTGTCTCTGTCTCTCTCTTTCAAAAAAAATAAAATAAACAACAAAACAACGGGAGGTGGGAGGTGCCCTTGCGAGCTCAGGGGCCCTTCAGTTTTCATCAGAAATATCTGGCATCCATCAAGTCTCAGGGTCCCAGCTGGGCTGGAGGCTGGGACAGGAATCCAACCCCCAAAGACACGGGAAAGGGTGTTGGGTGAAAGGCAGGGCCCATTCACACTGAGACTGGGGGATGAATAAGCTTCATGAGGGAGAGAGAAGTCCCAAGGGATGAGGCAAAGACCCTGCAGCCAGAACTGGAGCCCAGCTGGAACCAGAGCTCATAAGAGGCTCCACGGATTCAAGCCTCAGAGTCTGGACTGCAGCCTCCTGAGAGACCTGGCAGAAGGGGACACGGGGGTGATGCCACCTGTGTCACCTGCAGAAAGGAGGCGGCCTCAGAGCCTGGAAACCAAGCCTGCCAGCCTTCCATCCATAGCTGACACCCCGGAACCACTACCAGGAAATTCGGAGAGATTAGAACTCATGACGCCTTCGTCTTTATCAAGAACATTGACTCATCACCCTCTGTTTTCACCGATCAGCACTCTCAAGGTCATCGCAAAGACTACGAAGCTGGCGTGAAAGTTGCCTCGAGAAGTTCACTACTCAAAGTGGCAGCTCAATTTTTCTGCAGAGGGAAGGAGTTTTTCCAGAACGTGAAAGAGGAAGAAGGCGGAGTGGGGCTGGGTGCTGTGGGCAAAAGGGCAGGGAAGAGGAGGGGACATGCCACGGTAGCCCAGAGGAAGATTTCCAGGGACTTGCTGGACACATACATGTGAGGTGGTGTCCCCGGTCCCTCCTCCACCTGGCAGAAATCCTCAGCAAGTTCCCCACTGCTCATAAATGCATGTGTATCTCCTACTTCCAGTGTTAGAACTGACCTAGGCCAGTTAAGTCGCGGGTAACCATGCGGTTCCTTTGGTTAATACCAACAGCGGTCATTATTTAAAGGAGTTGAAAGTCCCCTACTCCCCTGTAACCTTGCTCCGAGGTTACCATAAAAGCAAGTCTCAGAATGAGTTCTGCCCTGAAAATCGACTTCTTTTTAGCAAGCAGGCAATACTTTCAAGTGCAAGGGGATCATCTGGGGCCACAAAGGATGTAAACAGAGACCTCAAACAAAACATATCTTAGCGAGAACTGATATAAATGGATTTTCTTGTTTTGCTTTCCAAATTCCCCCATGTGACCTGACTCCCCAAGCGGAAGGGAAAAAGACAGTATGATAAAACATGAGCCTCGTGCACTGTGAAAGATCTGCAGGCGCAAATACGAGATGTTGTACGGCCCCAAAGAAGCATTTCCCCGTCAGAAGCGTCTACCGGGAAGATCTACGAGGAGACTGCCTCATGAAGGCACAAAGGGAATTGTGGGAGGGACAGGCTTTATCTGCTGCAGGTGCAGGGAGGAAGTCCAGTCCAGGAGGGTAGGACTGGGTGTCTAGAATCTGCACGGGGCAACAGTCCTAAACCGGGTGAGCATCCGATACTGGGGTCCAGTCAGTCATGTACCATTGGGGGCAGAACTCAGCATTCAGCACAGAGGTCCCAACAGTGGTGATCCTCCAAAATCCAGGCAGATGGGTGGCAGGTAGGAAGGCAACTGGGGGTTATAGCACCGTAGCCAGTGGGGTGACATTTTGGAAGACCAGAGGACTCCAGCCCTGAGCAGGAACTGAAAATGACAGAGGCTCAAGAGTGGGTTCTGGAGGGACTGAGTCACTTCCAGGTAGAGACTGGGTTCAGAGAGTGAGAGAAAAATCCCAGTTATCGGAGACCGTCTGAACCAAGTTCAGGGCCACATACGCTGGCCATAACTGAAGCTTAAGCCCAGAGTGTTGAGCTACATCTCCTTACCTGCCCCTTCTAAGGTCGGGACTAATCCCCCCAGCAGAAGGGTTTTACCTCGGATGCGTTCAGCTGCAAGTAACCAGGAACCGAACTGTAAGTGGCTTTAACAATAAGGAGATTGTTGACTCACAAAATGGAAAGATGAATACAGCAGGCTTGCGGCTGACCTCATCCAGCAACAGCAGCAGCAGTTCCACTTTCCAGGGACTTTCTAGACTCTGCTTCTAGACTCTGCCTTTCTCGGGATGGTGGCTTCATTGGCGGGCTGGTAGGCAAATGGCTGCCTTGGGTGTGAACGGCACAACACCACAAGGGTGAGCTCCCTTTGAGGCTCATAAGCCTTGTGGGCAGGATAGATTCCCTGAGCAAAACCCTCCTCCCCTTAGGAAGAAGGACGAGGAACGATACCAGCCACAACCAGAGTTTGCCAAGGGCAGGATGGGGCGCAGGGGGATAGGAGACTGGGATTCCCAGTGCTGTTGTCCCTCTGCTCAGCTGCTGGATGCGGGGCGAGCCACTTCAGCTCTTCGGTCCCCAATGTTTTTCATCTGAAGATAAAGTGATTAAACTAGAGAATCTTTAAGACTCTCCTCAGCTCTAAATAGTCTTTGACTCCATGAAATGGGCTGTTCGTGGATTACTCTCTACAAAGCCTCCGAGTATGGGAAACGATTGTCATCCTTTGTGGAAGGTTACACTTTCTAAAGATGGCCACGGCGACTCGTCCCGTCCCACAGGCCCATGGCCACTCTGCCATCGGGAAGTGGAGTCTGATTCTCATCCCCTTAAGTCTGTGCTGACCTGATAACTCGCTTGCTATCCCAGGGGACCATGGGAGCGTGTAACTACCGAACCGTGGGAGAAATTACCCTGGCGGCCTTCCCAAAAGGCTATGCAGATTCCAGGTCTCTCAGAACACTAGCTGCCGAAGAATCTAGCACCGTAGAAGAAACCCCACTAGGCTGAGCCCGCCATGCTGGAGGGGCTCTGTATAGGCATTCATGCGGACCACCCGGCTGAACTTCCAGCCCGCGGCCAGCCTCACCTGCCGGCTCTGTGCATGTGCCATCTCGGCCATCCAGCCCCAGCAGACCTTCAGATGACTGAGGCCTCAGGTGACATCATACCGTGAGCCGCATGAGAGATCCCACAGGTGAAGAGTCCAGCTGAGCCTTTCGGAATTCCTAACCCCCCCCCCCACAAACCATGAGCAAAATAAAATGGTTGCTGTTCTATACCCCTGTGTTTTGAAGCAATTTATCAGACAGCAGGAGTAACCAGAATATCCACGCGGAAAAGTGGGCGTCAATGAGCCGGGAAAGATGTAGGGTCAACTTTGAGCAGTGGTTCCCGATCGTTGCAAAACCCTGAAGGCATCTAATTTCTCGTTTGTGGCTGTTTAAGAAACTGGGTAGAGAGATTCTTTGAGGAACGATCTGGCAGGGTCTCGCCCGGAGGGAATGACAACGGACCTTCACATTCATGCGGCCCGCTGTAGTTGGTGAAAAGCGTACTAACTCAGCTGAATGTCACAGCTAAGGGCTAAGGCACAAATCAGCCTCCCTCCTGGACTTCCTGAGACTGTGACCCACCTGTTTTCCGTGGAGAGAACACCAATGGATGAGCCAAGCCTCCCTGTGGTGAGCGCCCATATGCGTTGGGTACATTGCCACTCAGTCCCGATTGTCTCCACGTTGCGCCCTCATACGGGACAACAAGGGGGGCTGGAGTCCTCTGAGCTACCCAGTTTCCCAGCCGGGTCCCCCTCCTGCTCCTCGTGGAGCTTCCTCTGATGGCCTCGGTCCCGCCCCCTTTTACAGCTGTTTTTAGCAGCCGCTGCCTTGACTCTTAGCAGATACATCCTCTGGTTATTGGTTTTCCTCGCAGCGGGTGTGCAAACAAAACCTCACGACGACGGCCCCGCGAGATGGGCAGGGCAGATACAACCACCGCTATTGTAGCAGCCGGCCTTCAAGGTGACCCCCGGGGGGGTCCGCACCTTCTGACGTTCACATCCTCGAACAGGGTTGCCTTGGGTAAAAAATAGGATAGTGCAGAGGTGACAGGGCTTGACTTCGGAGGCCAGAACATCCAAGATAGTGTGGCTTCTGTCCTTCTGTCTCCGATTTGCTCACTCTGGGCGGAGCCAGCTCTCCCACTCAAAACTCAAGTGGCAAGAAACCAAGGGCTCCTGCCAGCAGCCGCGTGAAAGAGCCGTCTGGAAAGCAGGTCCCCCAGGCCCAGTCAAGCCTTCAGATGACGAGAGCCCCAGTGGACATCTGGCCCACCTGCCATGAAAGGTCGGGAGCCCAGACTCCCCAGCCGAGTTGCTCCCAAATTCCTGAGCCTCAGAAACAACGTGAGATGATCAGTGCTTAAGACACTACGTTTTGAAGGAGGTTTTTTTTTTTTTTTTTAAGTGATAGATAATGAATAGAAACATCCGCTGAAACACAGAGCCTCAGAGATGGACAGTGACTAGCCCAGAGATGCACAGCTAGAGCTGTGGCGGAACAGGGAAGAGAGCCTTCACCGTGTGACCTACTGATCTGTGACCGGCCTCATGATTCAGCTATTCCCCACTTTGGCCCCAGAGAAGGGAGAGATGAGGTTGTAGGCATGACACAGCAAGCTGACTGAGCGGGCCTGGCCGGGCTCGGAGCCTAGACCCGCAAGGCAACTCGACTGGGAATCCAGGCGAGGGAGACTGGCTGGGACCCACTGTTCCCCCTCACGCAGGGCCCCCGTGATGAGAAACAAGCCAGCGACGGGGACATCTTCTCACCCGGGCGGACACACACACACACACACACACACACACACGCGCGCACACACACACACACTTCACACATGCGTTCTGGATGCCAGCCCCTACCACAAATGAGACTACCATGACCTGCGACGCTGTGATTCTGCTGGGCTGTGGTGAAGAAGGTTTGCGGTGCTGGGGCTGAGCGCGGAAGGTCCCGGACTACGACTCAGGGTCAGCCTTGCCTCCCAGTGTCCCTGCTGCTGATTCATGTGTCCACTTTAGAGAAGTCACCCCAGCAAGGGGTGCTTTCGCTTCCCACGTGAATCACTGGCCGTGTGATCGCTGGTCACCCGTCCACAGGCTGGGCTGTGGGCTCCATGAGCCTCCCGTAGTGACCAGCGTGGTGGTCATGGGTCAGCAGGTAGCCAACCTACGTGGCTGTTTTCTCATCCTTCCAGCTGGATCGGACTTATTCCAGCAAGAGCTACGGTGGCCCCTGGGTAGGAGTAGGATCGGGCAAGTCAAGAGGGTAGGCAAGATAAAAAGATGGGGAGGGCTAAGCAGTCCTGGCTCGTGTTCCTGGTCCCCAGTCAGGCTGTCAACAGTGTGGAGGGAGCTGCCGGGTAGAGCCACAGAGCACGGACTGCGGTTCCCAGCGGGAAGCAGAAAAATGCCTGAGCCGCAGAGGGCAGCCCCTTGGCATCCGGCAGAAGGGAGCTAGGGAGAGAACCTGAGGTGGTGACATATCACGATAAAGGACCTCAGCGACCCGGCAGAGGGCCCTGTGCCTGACTCCCCATGCGGCATTCGAGGACATCCACACCGGAGAGGAAAAAATCATAGAGTCAGGATGCCTGGGTTCGACTCTAAACCCCAGATCCCATCACTTGGAGAATCTTGGAAAAGTTGTTAGTCAATCTGGGCCTCAGTTTCCTCAAGAGTAAAGTCAAGCGAATGGTTTTCAAACTGGGCTCCTTAGAGCCCTAGGGTTTTGCAGACCCACCTAGGGTCTGCCATCGGGAGGGAGCCTCTAAGCCAAGACTGTCCAGTCAAAGTGTAAAGTGGGTCACATATGCCATTTAAAATGTTTTAGCAGCCACGTTTTTAAAAATCTAAAACTCAATGGGTGGTGTTAATTTTCACTCAATATATCTAAGAGATTATTTCATGTGGTCAGTTTATTACATTTGCTAATAGGATATTTTACGTTCTCTTTCTTGTACTAGATCGTCAGCGTCTAGCGTGCAATGCGCACTTAAGCACATCTCAGTTCACTCATATCCACATACCCAGCGCTCAATAGCCACGGTTGTGTACTTGGCTGGTGACGAGGGAGGCAGGGGGGCCTGTAAAGGGAGAAGGCTGCCTCCTGGTGGACAAAACAGGGGAGTGGTGTGGGGAAAACCCCCGAGAAGCCATGTGTGTTTGGGGCTTCATCCAGCCAAGGGCGTGAAGGTAGGGGATCGTGACAGCAGAGGTCGTGAATTCATCCGGCCTTTCCCGCACCACGAGATGTTCGTGACAGCTAGCCAAGGTCTCAGTTGCTCTGAAAATGCCTTTGCATTGTGAACTGTCACGCGCATTACCTCGGTTTGAGGCTGGCCTTGTATAGGATTATGATCCAAGGGAATGGGTGGCCATTTGGGGAGAGCACACGCAAATTAGAGAAGCAGGGCGATGCGGGACTCCTGAGGAATTTGGGCGTGAGAACGAATGGCAACCCCAACACTGGGGAGAGTGGATGTGGGCTCTTCCCTCAAGGAATTTTGCTGTGAAGGAGCGGGGCATAGCAGGGGGTGGAGCACAGACCCGAGGGTGTTTTGAGTGGGGGGAAAAAATACTGGGACAACAATACAGCTGCCGAACGATTGTCATGAGAAGATCAAAGGAATCAGAGTCATTCATTCGAGAGGCAGGAGAGCAGAGCTGGTTAGGAATAGACCCCGGAACCAGCTTTGCTGGCTCCCGGAGGGGGTGTGACTTTCAGCAGGTTACCCCGTCTCTCTGTGCCTCAGTTCCCCCGTCTATACAACGTAGATGATAACAGTCCCTGCCTCTGCGTGTGCAGCGTGATGAGTTGTGTTTGACGTGAGGATTAACATATGCCGAATGCTTAGAACAGACGTAAGGAGGGGTCATGTATTAGCTGCTATGATTATAGGAATTCCTTTAAGGGGCAGTATTTTCTGTGAGTGCTCACACAGGGGTCAGCCCCTTCCTCAGTGAGTTGAAGTTCAAGGGGAATTATGTGGCAAGTCTGAGTATCCTCTATTCAGAAGTGACAGTGTTATTTCAATAGAGGGCAGTGGCCCACAGTAAGTTCTCTAACATCTTCAACTTGTGACTGCCAAGAAAGCCAGCTTCCTGACCCAGTTGGGGACACTTGGCACCGGGGAGGTCCAGCCCCCTGTTTTACCAATATAGAAGCTTCCCTCAGGGCGCCTGGATGGCTCAGTTAGTCAAGCGTCCGACTCTTCCTCTCGGCTCAGGTCGCGATCTCGCGGTTGGTGAGTTCAAGTCCCGCATGCATCGGGCTCTGCGCTCACGGCGTGGAGCCTGCTTGAGATTCTGTCTCTCCTTCTCTCTGCTCCTCCCCTGCTTGCTCGGCTTCTTTCGCTCTCTCTCTCTCTCTCTCTCTCTCTCAATAAATAAATAAACATTAAAAAAAAATTTTTTTTTTTTTGTAAGAAGCTTCCCTCCTTCCCAGGGAAGTAGCTGAACTTACCAGGATTCACAATTCTACCTTTCAACTTTGATGTTGATGATTTCAATAATCTAATTTTTTTTTTTTTTTTTCAAAATAATGCCTACCGTTTGTTGGGCCACTGAATGGCCACCAATGACCAACATCACGTCTAGCCCATCAATTCTGCAAGGGGAGTATCTTTTCCGCGTTATAGCTGTGCCTCCCAGTCTTGCCTAAATTACAGGACTCTCCTGAACAGTCGTTTTGCTTACCAAATCTAAGCTCCTGGGCCACCTCGATCTTGGCCACACTTGGGAGGGAGGGGGGGACGCGACTTAAAAAAAAAAAAAAAAAAGAAAAATCCTGGTGGTCCAGATCCGCGCTCCAGGCCAATTAACCGGAAATCTCTGGCTGGGAGACCGTCAGCATCTTCAGACTCCCCTGCGGATTCAGTGTAGCCCAGATCAAAACCCATGGGCTCTGAAGATGCGATGTTGGTTCTGGACCCGAGCCGTCCTCAAAATCGTGCCTGGAGCCTTTTTGCAGTCTGCTTGGGCGCACAGAACCCCAGTGTGCATGCGTGTAGTTGACGTGAATGACACTGTGCCACAAACACGGTCCGGAATACTTCTTTCTACTCGACATCATGTTTTTGGGCTGCAGCCGCGGAGACCCATTTCTGGCTGCTGCTTTGTGTCACTATGTGTGCACGTGTCAACACTGTATATGTGCGTCCCCTAGTGACAGACTATTTTATTTTATTTCATTTTATTTCTTTGCCATCAAACACGACGCTGCAGTGAGGGTCTCCCCAACTCCCTGCTGAGGCCTGTGCAGAGTGTCTCTGGATGAGGACCCTCCCCCCACCCCCCGGAGTGAAGCTGGGGGGTCCGAGGATATCTGCAGGCTCAACTCCACCCAGATGGTCCTCCGAGCGCTACACCCGTTCACACCCCCACCAGCCCTGCCCTGAGGGTCCTCGCCTTCTCCCTTTTCATCAGCCTTTGATACTATGAGTTTCTGATTTTCACTCGGGTAAAAAAAAAAAAAAAAAAACGATGTCCGTAGCTTACATCTGCGTATACGTGATTGCTGTGCAAGTCCCATATTCCCAGAGCCGTTCGGGACCTGAATTCAAAGGGCTGCACAGAGGGAAGTCTCCATCCAAGAGCCAGTAGAAATTCCTGAGCGATGACCAGGGCTCGGCCAGGTCTGTACCACGAAGTAGACACGGCCCAGGAGGAAACGGGGACTCAGAGGTCATCATGACCGACCCGTGGGTCATCTAGGCAGTTCCTGTGAGAACCGGCATCAGGATCCAGGGGTTCTGACCCCTCGCCAAGGCTCTTCCTACTAGATTGGGTGGTACCTGGAGCCCATCAACAAGAGAAGTTTCCCTGCCAAGCCCGGGGTTCAGACTTTTGTGGGACAGCTGGGGGTTCTCTTTGTTTTTCTGTTTTGTTTCTTTTATTTAAAAATTGTTTTATTTGGTTTTATTTTGTTTTACTTTATTTTATTTTAATTTAATTTTATATGTTGAGAGACAGAGAGAGCATACATGTAAGCAGGGGAGAGGGGTAGAGGGAGAGAGAGGGAATCTTAAGCAGGCTCCACGCTCGGCGGGGAGCCAGACACGGGGCTCGACCCCCTGGCCCCGGGATCATGACCTGAGCCGAAATCGAGAGTCGGAAGCTCAATCTGACTCTTTGTTTCTTTAATCAGCTTCACGGAGATGGGTAATTCACATTCGATGAAAAGTACCCCCGTGAAACGGGCATTCCCACAAGTCTACACCAGTGTGACCACCACCAGTCAAGATAGAAAACATTCCTGACACCCCCAAAAGTGCCCTTGCAATCACCCACCTTCCTAGACAAATCACCCACCCCAGGCAGCCAGCAATTTGCTGTCAGTGTGGTTTAGATTCGTCTCTCCCAGAGTTTCTAATCTGCAGATTAGATTTATCCTTCCCCGAGTTTCCCAAGTTCCATTCAGTGCTGAATGAACTCGTGGGTGTTACTCAGCATGCCGTGTGTGAGAGCCTTCCGTGTTGTTGCACGTAATGGTAGCCCGTTCCTTTCCATCGCTGACTTCTCTCCCGTCGGATGACTATACCACAGTCTGGCGGTCCGTTCACTTGTTGATGGACCTTCGGTGGTTTCCAGTTTGGGGCTATAGCGAATAAAGCTGCTGCAAACCGTTTTTGTCCAAGGCCTTGTGGGGAGAGCAGGGCCGGGACCGGGCAGAGGCGTCCAAGGTGCAAAACTGAAGGACAGTCCCCCCCAGCTCCAGGAAGGAGCCGGCTCAGCACCCGCCTGGACCTGAGAGTGAGCACCTCCTTAAACACCACGCCCCTGGCGTCTTGCTTGCCTCACCCTGGTCCTGGGACGGGCGAGCAGAGGTTTTCGTTGTGCGGCAGGATATTCACGGTCAACTTAGAGCCCAGGAACAGAGCCAGAGTCTGAGTTTCTCAGCGTGTGAGCTGAAAGACCCCTCGCGCGGCCTGGTTACCTGCTGAGCTCATTGGACTTGGGGATCCCTGCCCCCTCCCCGCCACCTTCCCGCATCAGGATTTCTGGGCCAAGCGCCTGGAGATCGTGTTTGGTACAACATAAGGGACACACCAGTACTCTGCAGTCGTAAACCCACGGCCGTGGGCAGTCAACAGCCGTTGAAGCTTTTAAAGCCGAGCAGTAGGAGGACCAAAGCTTGTTTGTTCGTTTAGGTTGGAAGTCACTGACGATTCACAGGAAGCGGTGAAAATGGCATAGAGAGAGAGCGCCTGCCCATCACTCCTTTCCTGCCGAGGGTCCCGTCCTTGGCTGCGGCGCGATATCGCCGGGAACTGGACATTGATACAATGTGTGGTTCTGTTCCATCTTATCGAGTGTGCAGATCCCGGTAACCACCACTCCCGCCGAGACTCTTCCCTGACCGCGCCAACCCCCTATCTCCTGGCAACGACCCATCCGCTTTCCGTCTCCAGGATTTTGTCATTTCAAGAATGCTATGTGAAGAGAATGGCGCGGCCTGTGACCTTTTGAGATCGCAGGGCTTTTGTTTTTGTTTTTGTTTTTGTTTTTGTTTTTTTGTTCTACTCATCATAACCCCCCCCCCACCGAGATGTATCCGAGGGGTTGCACACCCCAAAAGCGTGCTCCTTTTTATTTAATCAGGGGGTAGCAGCAGCCCACGACATGCCATCGAGCCATTCACCCATTGAGAGACTTTTTGGTTGTCTCTAGTTCGGGGCTCTCGAGCATTAACCTTCTGCAAATATTCACGTGTAGGTTTTTGTGAGAAGGTGAATTCTCGTTTCTCTGGGATCAACGCCCAAGAGTCTTTGCCAGTGTGTGTTCAGGGTGGCCAGACGCTGCCGAGCTCTTTGCCAGGGGGGCTGTGTCTTTTTGCTTTTCCGGCAGCGACGCAGGGGGACATCTAGTTTCTCCACATCCTCGCCGGGATCTGGTGTTGTTACTGTGTTTGATTTTCTCTCGTATAGGTATGTGGCGGTATTTCATCACCATTCATACTTCCCTCATGGCTGGCGACGTGAAATGTCTTTTGGTGCACTTGTCCGCTGTTTGTCTATCCTCTTCGGTGAAATGTCCCTTCAAGTCCTTTGCCAACTTTTAACTGAATTGTTTCTTTGTTTGTTTGTTTTACTACTGAAGGTCAAGGATCCTCTGTAATCCCGAATGCGTATTTGCAGAATCCTTTGTCTCCTATGTGGTTCGCAAGTATTCTCCCCCAGTCCGTGGCTGGTCTCACAGGGTCACTTGCAGAGCAAACGTGTTTCATTTTGCTGGAGTCGGATCTATCTGTCTTAGGCTTGTGACACTTTGGTGTTATGTCTGAGAGCCCTTCACCAAGCGGTAGGTCCCCCAAATCATCTCTTATGTTTTTCTAATTTTACATATGTGAGTATGTCCATGATGCATTTTGAGTTAAGTTGTGTGAAAAGTCCAACATTCAGATCGAGGTTCTCCCTCCTTCCTTCTTTTCTTCCTATTCCTTGCCTTGCCTTCCTGTGTTAGCCATTTTCTTCCTTTACTTTCCACATTGCTTTTAGAATAAGCCTGTGCATGCCTACAAAAAAAAATCTTAAGAGATTTTGACAGAATTGCATTGTAACTACGTATCGTTTCGGAGAGAAATGACACTTTCACTGTGATGAATCTTCCACCCCGTGAACATGGGATGTCGTTCCATTTACTTAGATCTCCTTTCGATTTCGTCAACATTTTGTAATTTTCAGCATCCATGTTCTAGACACCTTTTGGTGATGCATGCACAAATATTTTCCGAGAGATTGTAAATGGTACTGTACTTTAATTTTGCTTTCCATGTGTTTATGGTTAGCATAAAGAAATACAATTGCTTTTTATATGTTGATCTTTTTTTTAATTTTATTTTTTATTTTTTAAAATTTACATCCAAGTTAGTTAGCATCTAGTGCAACAATGATTTCGGGA
Source organism: Prionailurus viverrinus (assembly GCF_022837055.1). Classification (NCBI taxonomy): domain Eukaryota; kingdom Metazoa; phylum Chordata; class Mammalia; order Carnivora; family Felidae; genus Prionailurus; species Prionailurus viverrinus. The sequence goes on along the minus strand of NC_062562.1, from coordinate 15,138,207 downwards.
GTAGATTCCTTAGTGCCCCTTACCCATTTAGCCCATCCCCCCTCCCACAACCCCTCCTGTAACCCTCAGTTTGTTCTCCATATTTATGAGTCTCTTCTGTTTTGTCCTCCTCCCTGTTTTTATATTATTTTTGTTTCCCTTCTCTTATGTTCATCTGTTTTGTCTCTTAAACTCCTCATATGAGTGAAGTCGTATGATTTTTGTCTCTCTCTGACGAATTTCACTTAGCATAATACCCTCCAGTTCCATCCACGTAGTTGCAAATGGCAAGATTTCATTCTTTTTGATTGCCAAGTAATACTCCATTGTGTGTGTGTGTGTGTGTGTGTGTATACACCATATCTTCTTTATTCATTCATCCATCGATGGACATTTGGGCTCTTTCCATACTTTGGCTATTGTCGATGGTGCTGCTGTAAACATGGGGGTGCATGTGTCCCTTCGAAACTGCACACCTGTATCCCGTGGATAAATGCCTAGTCGTGCCATTGCTGGGTCGTAGGGTAGTTCTATTTTTAGTCTTTTGAGGAACCTCCATACTGTTTTCCAGAGTGGCTGCACCAGCTTGCATTCCCATATGTGTTGATCTTATATTCAACTTTGCTAAACTCTTTCACTGGCTTAGGAATTGTTACAGTCTTGTTTTGTTTTGGGATATTCTTGGTATTTTCTATGCAGATTATTATGCCACCTGCAAACAGGTACAGTTTTATTTCTTGCTTCCCATTTTGCGTGCCTTTTATTTCCTTTTCTTGCCTTACTATACTGAATAAGAGTGTTAAAAGCATGTGTCTTTGTCTTGTTCCCAGTCTTACCAGGAAACATTCAGTCTTTCACCTACTCGTGTAGCTTAGCTGCTGGTCATCGTTACACATGTTCTTTATCAAGTTAAGAAAGCTCCCCCATCCCCGGTTCTTGAGTGTTTGATCATGAATGGGTGTTGAATTTTGTCAAATGCTTTTACTGTATTAGTTGCTCTATGTATCTTTTGTACTATTTTTTTTGTCTCGTTTGGGTATAGGGTAATACTGACCTCACAACGTGAGTTGAGAAATGTTCTCCTCTATTTTCCTGAAGGGATTATGTAAAATTAGCACTTACTTTTCTTTGCACGTTTGGAAGAATTCCCCATCCAAATTATTTGGACCTGGAGATTTTTTTTTTCAGGAGTTTTTGTAAATTGTTTTTAACGTTTTATTTATTTTTGAGAGAGCGCAAGTTGGGGAGGGGCAGAGGATCCGAAGTGGGCTCTGTGCTGACAGCAGAGAGCCCAATGCGGGGCTCGAACCCACGAACCACGAGATCATGACCTGAGCCGAAGTCGGACGCTCAACCGGCGGAGCCACCCAGGCTCCCCTCTCAGGAGTTTTAAAATTATGACTTCAGGGGCACCTGGGTGGCTCCGTCGGTTGAGCGTCCGACTTCGGCTCAGGTCATTCACGCGGTTCCTGAGTTCGAGCCCCACCTCAGGCTCTGTGCTGACAGTTCAGAGCCCGGGCCTGCTTCTGATTCTGTGTCTTTCTCTCTCCGTCCCTCCCCTACTGGTGCGCTCTCTCTCTCTCTCTCTCTCTCTCTCAAAAATAAACATGAAAACATTTTTAGATTAAATTATGACTTCAATTTCCTTAAAAGTCACAAGGCCATTGAGGTTAATTTATTTCATTTGGGGGGAGCTGTGGTAGCCTGTGTAATCGGTTTGCTTCATCCAAGTTGTAGAGTTGTCTGTAGGATTTGACTACTCTCCTGTGATGTCTGCAAGGTCTGTAGCGACACGTCTGTTTCATTCCTGATATTAGCAATTTGTGCCTTTCTCTCTCTCTCGTTTTTTCTGTCAGTCTTTCTAGAGATGTATCACCTTTATCCCATCTTCTCAAAGAACAAACTCTTGTTTCGTTTTTGTGTTGTCTTTGTTTTCAATTGTATTTTTCTTCCTTCTACTTACTTTGAGTTTATTTTTGCTTTTCTTGTTCCGGGCTCTTAAGATTGGGGCTTAGATTATTTCTGTGAGCGAGTTTCTCTTTTCTGATGCAAGCAATTGGCAATGAATTTCCCTCTCAGTGCTCCCTTTCTGACTCATTTTTATTCCATTCTGTGTGCTTTTTTTATTATTATTATTCCCCTCGAGACTTCTCTGATCTTTGGGTTATTTTAAAGTCTGCTGTTTCTTTTGCAATAACTTCCTCGGTGAAGATTTTCAGGAGCAGGAAGTTGCTTTACTATTTTTACATATTGTATTTTATTATATTCTTCGCAGCTGTTGATTTCACAGTAAGGATGTGCTGGAAGCCAAGTCCGTCTTTGTTATGCAAGGAGCCCAGAGCGTTGTCCGCTAACTTGCCTTGACACGGAAATAGAGGTGAACCCTCCCCAGCCCCCGACCCCCGCACACATGGATACACACACATGCCCGTGATCCACTGACACCCACACCGAATCAGCGGGGCTCATTTTCGAAAACAAGGCTAAGGGGCAGACGCCACGGTAAACAAGAAACAGGAAAAGGAAGGTGTTTAGGAAAAAGGTATCAAGTCAGAACTAGGTCAAACCAGAAACCCCCAGCGGAAGTATCAGAAACATTTCAGGGTCTGGGTTGACGGTAGACAAGGTGCATTTCTGGTACGTTGGTAACACCTGCCTTCAAAATCCTCCCCCCTCCTCCACTCCCCACCATCACTGCCCCTATGGTGGCGGCTCAGTCATTCCGCTTTGAAAAGGAAACAAAGACGCTACATTTGATACAACTCTGGAACAGAAATTCCAGGCACTAACAATGTATCAGAGTGAAAGAAAGCTGTGTCCTGCAAAGCAATTCATCACCGGGGACAGATAATAATGGCCTTCTCCAACGCTATGTGCTGAGGCTCATAGATACACTGTGTTTATGATGATATGCAACACATATATAAACATATAAGTAAGTCTTTACCCATCCGTCTGATAACTATTTCTGTTTCCTGTTTTTTCTGCTGTTACTTCTTACATTTCAATCTATCTGGAACCCCCTATGGTTGTAGCTTGATAACACATTGACAGATCTGGCAGTGTCTAGGGTTCCTCAGCAACCGAGCCACGAAAGAAGATCTTTGGGCTCTACACTTCAAACGCACAGGGAGGGGAGGCAACTTCACCTCCCCTTATAAGCCGAAGGCACCCAGCCAGCTTAGACCAGGGTGTCTCAACCTTGGTGCTGTTGCCACTTGGATAATTTTCTTTCCTGGGAGTCTATTCTGTTGGCCAGCGTCCCTGGCCTCTGTCTGCTAGATATCAACGGCTTCCTCCCAGTTGTGATAACCCCAAATGCCCTCCCGGACATTGCAAAATTTCTCCAAATGAGAGTGACTTGTTCACACGTATGCCTCCTTATCCCCTGCTCCGGACTCTGTACCAAGCCATGATGCCTGGTGCCACAGCAGCCATTTTGCGATCATGAGGAATGGTTCTACAGAGGTGCTCAGGCTGGTACGTGAGACAGAAAGAACCCTAGTTCTTGACGACATTGCTGAGTTACTGCAGCCACCCTAGCATCATCTTCCCCTGGGAAACTAACAGCCTGCCGTTACTTAAGCCACTTAAGTGTCACTCGCAGCCAAGAGCATCCTCTCTGCTTAAAACCTTTCACTTCTCCATTCAGGATGAATTTCCTTAGCTTCGCCTCCCTTTCCTGCCTCATCTCCCATGGCTTCTGCCAGGACACACTTTCTCCTCTTGGGCTATAATTAGAGTCCTTTGAACCAGTCCCAGGGCTTCCTGTCTCCTGATTTCTACATTTGTGGTCCCCAGATGCCACATTCTCCCTCCTCTTCTCTCTCTGCTCACTCCTACTCACCTTTCCAGACTTAGCCTGTGTCATTACCTCCTGGACATCCTCCCTGAGTCTCCATGTGGTGGTTTTGAAATGAGGACCCCAAATTATTTAACACTCCTCCATTTGAAGGGGGCCACACATTTCCTCAAGGCAGGGATTTGGACCTTTGTGACTTTTCATTCTCTGAGCACCAAAACAGTGTGCTGGTTGACTCACCCAGGTGGAGTGTTATTCGATGACACACAAGGTGACTTTTTTAAAAAAGTTTTTGGGGCGCCTGGGTGGCTCAGTCGGTTGAGCGTCCGACTTCGGCTCAGGTCACCATCTCACGGTCCGTGAGTTCGAGCCCCGCGTCGGGCTCTGGGCTGACGGCTCAGAGCCTGGAGCCTGCTTCCGATTCTGTGTCTCCCTCTCTCTCTGCCCCTCCCCCGTTCGTGCTCTGTCTCTCTCTGTCTCAAAAATAAATTAAAAAAACGTTAAAAAAATTAAAAAAAAAGTTTTTGGGGCGCCTGGGTGGCTCAGTGGGTTGAGCATCCGACTTCGGCTCAGGTCACGATCTCGCGGTCCGTGAGTTCGAGCCCCGTGTCGGGCTCTGTGCTGACAGCTCAGAGCCCGGAGGCTGCTTCCGATTCTGCGTCTCCCTCTCTCTCTGCCCCTCCCCCGCTCATGCTCTGTCTCTCTCTGTCAAAAATAAATAAACATTAAACAAAATTAAAAATAAAAAATTTTTTATTTAGGTTCCAGGTAGTTAACATAACAGGGTAATACTAGTTTCAGGTGCACAGTATAGTGATTGGACACTTCCATACACGGCCCGGGGCTCATCACAAGTGCCCTCCTTAATCCCCATCCCCTGCATTCATCTCCCTTCTGGTAACCCTCAGTTTGTTTGAGCAAAGGCGAGAAAGAAAGACAGAGAGGAGAGAGACAAGGTGACTTTTGTGGTCAGGATGCACAGTGTGTGAGATGAGCTAGCCAGAACTGAAGGCGCTGAGCGAGCCAACTCAACCCGACCAGCAGAACCTGCTCGTCTTTCAAGCCACAAACCCCAACAGCACCTCCTCTTATGCACAACCTCCCCCCACCCCCCTCCGAATCACGGGATGGTCCGGAATATGCACTACGGCATAAGCGTCCCTACACCCGGCATCCAGCCCCCTTTTCCCTGGACAACCTCCCCTCATCCCCCAGATCTCCCTTGGACATCACCTCCTCTAGGAAGCCTTCCTCGCCTCTCCAAGGCTGCTGTGTCTAGAGTCTCTCCCTCACATCACACTGAGCACACCGCCTCCGAAGGTCCTTTTCCGCGTCGGTGAGCCCGCGGGCCTCTCGAGGGCAGGGAACGGTTTGTTCCTTTTTGAACACCCAGCACCTGGAGTAATGCCAGCCGGGGCTGGCTGCGCAAATGAAGGCTCACGGTGCAATTCTGCCCGTGGTGCGGCTGAGTGTTTTTTGCTCTTGTCCTCCATTCAAACGTGTACCCAGATCTGACCGTGTTCTGAAGGTACAGCGTCCTGCCTTGCGTTTCACTTCCCCCATCCAGGTACCCGGAGTTGGCAGCTACGGGGCACTCGCCTGGCATTGTTCTGAGGGCCTCACTCATTTCCTTGATTTTTTAAAAAAAATTTTTTTTTCAATGTTTATTTATTTTTGGGACAGAGAGAGACAGAGCATGAACGGGGGAGGGGCAGAGAGAGAGGGAGACACAGAATCGGAAACAGGCTCCAGGCTCTGAGCCGTCAGCCCAGAGCCCGACGCGGGGCTCGAACTCACGGACCGCGAGATCGTGACCTGGCTGAAGTCGGACGCTTAACCGACTGCGCCACCCAGGCGCCCCTCATTTCCTTGATTTAATCCCCGTGACAAGTCAGTGAGGCCGATGCTGTGATTACCTGTGGTGTGCATAGGGAAACCGAGGCACCGAAATTACGCGGCCCCTGTGTCCTGCGGTCTGAGTTTGAGCCCTCCAGGCGGACCCCAGAGCCCATGATATGCATCCCCACACCTGCCTTCTTCGGGCCCACCTAGCCACCTGCTACAAATGCAGAGGCCAGACTCCCCCCGAAGAGCTTGTTTCTGTAGGACCGAGGAGGGCCTCGGGGGTTGCATTCATCGTGAGCCCTACGTAGTGCAGGTTCCACACGGATCTCCCGCTCAGAAAGGATGGCCGAGCCCTGGGACCATCAGGGAGCGGCCAAGACGCTGCGGGGTCTGGAACCTGCCGTGCCCTTCTCACTGCATCACAAACGCTGCCTGGGCTCCCCCTTCTCCAAACTCTTGTGACCTCTGCCAGGCATGCTGTCACCCCCACCCACCCGCCCACCCACGTGTGTTTGAAGAGCCATGAGGGGGTGAGAAGAGGGTAGACGTCCTGTTCAGAATGAGCTGGCAAATGCCGCGAGCACCACCAGGGACGCCCCCACGCGGCCCCTTCCAGAGGCCCTGGAGAGGCCAAGGGCGCTCCAGCTTCTTGAATGTCTGTTGAGTCCTCGGTACTTCCAGAAAGCTGCAGAGGCTCCATCCAGAACTATTCATGCTGTCACAGCACACCCACCAGGCTCCAGTCCCCTCGCGGCAGCCTGTGGCCGCCCCCCCCAAGCGCCGCCCGGACAAATCCCCGGGGACTCCAGCAAGGCTTCGCTCTGCCTGGGACAGGTGTGACCGGGGAGCGAGGCCACAGCAGAACCAGGGGCGGCCCCAGCCCGCTACTTGTGTTTCCCCGACTCTCAGTGTGAAACTGTCTAACCAGGTTCATGTGTGGTCGGATGGGCACAGCAGGCTTCAGAGGAAAAGGGCCTCTACCCGGGAGCCGGTGACTTCACCGTCCCCCAAGCTTGGAGGGGGCTGCATGAGGATGCGGCAGGTGGCCCGGGACAACGCGGCCGTTGGAGCTTTGCCAGAGAGCAGGCGGGGCTGCATTTGGGGGATTTCCAGGCAGTGTTGCCAATGGAAGCTAACTAGAAAAGGTACCTCTCAGCGAGCCACATCAAAGGCAAGTTTCTGGAGAGTTTGCAGGACTCCTGGTGGTGACAGTCTTCGAGGGGAACCCAAGAGTGTGGGATGGGAGAAGTGACATGGAAAATCAGGCTGGAGACTTCCCCCTAACCGATACCGTGTCCTCTGACCGTTGCTGTGTGATAAAGCCCCCCATAGAGAGAGGCCCCAAGTAAGAGCCCTTTATTTATTTATTTTTTTTATTAAAAAAAAAATTTTTTTTTCAACATTTATTTATTTTTGGGACAGAGAGAGACAAAGCATGAACGGGGGAGGGGCAGAGAGAGAGGGAGACACAGAATCGGAAACAGGCTCCAGGCTCTGAGCCATCAGCCCAGAGCCCGACGCGGGGCTCGAACTCATGGACCGCGAGATGGTGACCTGGCTGAAGTCGGACGCTTAACCGACTGCGCCACCCAGGCGCCCCGTAAGAGCCCTTTAATTATAGCTCATAATTTTGTGGCTCAAGAGCCTGAGCAGGGTTTCTTTTCTTTTTCGAATTACATTTTTTTTTTGATGTTTATTTATTTATTTCGAAAGGGGCTGGGGAGAGAGAGAATCCCCAGCAGGCTCCACGCTGTCGGCACAGAGCCCGATGCGGGGCTCAAACTCACGAACCGTGAGATCACGACCTGGGCCAAAATCCAGAGTCGGACGCTTCGCCGACTGAGACGCGGGCGCCCCGTGAGCAGGGTTTCTTTTTCACGTGGCCTCAACAGAGACCCCTTCGGTGCTGTTGGGCTGGTAGATGGGCCACTCTGAGGCAGCTTCGCTCCCATGTCTGGTCCTCAGCAGAAAAGGCTTGATCGTTGAGCTCAGTTGGAACCACCAGACGTTACACATGTAGCCTCACCAGCCTGGCGGCCGCGTGCAGTTGAGCTTTGTAAGTAACGGTTCAGGGTTCGCAACGAGCGTGTTCCAAGGGACCCAGCTGGAGGCAGCAAGGCTTCTTACAACCTAAAACCCCCAGAATGTCACTTCCGGCACATTCTGTCGGTCAAGCAAGTCACCGAGACCGGCCCACGTTCAAGGAGGTGCATTAGACTTCACCTCCCGATGGAAAGAGCAGTAAAACATTTTCAGCCACATTTAATCTCCCGTCTTGCAAAAGCGTTAGGAAACACTTGCCGGGCTCACAGCGGGGATTTTTACTCCACACGTGTGTGTCGAGCTCCTCGTATGTTCCAGGCACTGTCCTAGGCCTGAGAGATGGAGACACGAACGATAGAGAGCATGGTCCCCGCCCTCATGGAGGCTAGAGCCTAGAATAAAGTCTAACATAGTTACACGGTGCCTGGCATGTGGTTAAGTGCTCAGGAATGTTGGCTCCTAGTATTATGACTAGCAAACAAGTCACCGTTGGATAAAAATGTTGCCATACGTGGGGAAATGCCTTGGGACCAGAGAAAACAATCAACAAAGAGCCTGGCATGTTCAAAAGGGTGACGTCTGAGCCAAGGAGGGGTGGTAATGAACCGGGGGGGGGGGGGGGGGGGGGGAGCAAGAGAGCCTTCGTGCAAATGGAAACAGTGTGTGTGGCGAGAGCAAACCTCCCCCAAGGAGGCTGGACTGGGATGGATTGCCCGAGGCTCGGAACGGGGACTCTCACGCTCGTCCCTCCAGGTCTGCCTTCTGCCGTCCACCTGCCTGGGCTTCGTCAACAGCCCCTCTTGCCTCCTTGTTGGCACCAGCGGAAGGCTCCAGCAGGAGTTTGGTGGTGTGGGATGGGAGGAGAAAGAGGCCGGTGTATTTATTCCTCCGGTTCCCTCCCTGCTGGGCAAGGGGTGGAAATGACTACTTCCGCAGCCGCAGGCCACATCCGGTGTCAAGCAGCCAGCCCTCTCCTAGGGCTCCGGGTCTCTCCAGGGCCTTCAGTGACACTTCCTCCTGTGCCTTCCCTCCTGCGATCTATCTGCGGCAGCTGCCCCCTATTGCTAGATCAGGAATACTTCACCCCTGCTGTTTGACTTCCTTACACCCTGCCCACACCTTTGGGGAAAGTCCTTTCCTTGAGTTGTCCTCACTCACCCCGTCGAGAGGGCCATCTGTCTCTTACCGGCATCCTGAACGCTCGCCCTATACCAGCTAGGATAGCAACCGGGGGGACTCTCTCTCGGGAGCAGTCCCAAGACAGGGATAACCTTCCATGCAGCGGTGCGCTGGCAAATTTGAACAACCTGCCCTCCAGAGGAAAGAGCCCTGATTTGTAGCGTTTGTCAAATTCTGAGGCATAAATACATGGCCCGTGAGCTCCTGTTCTCTTGGAATTTCAAAAGCAGACACCAAGTAAGGATTAGACGTCCAAGAGGTTTATTGGGGGGGGGGGGGGGAACTCCTGAAAGGCTAAAGGGGGAGGGAGCAGGGGTGGGAGAGCCCTGAGGCCATGCTGCACACACTTCCACCAGAGGACACAACAGCGATCCCACTGGCCCGGAAGTTGAGGCGACCACCTGGCCGCTTTGGGATCCTCTTGCCTCTGACTCAACAGGCAAAGAAGGGAGTCACTGTGCTGGCTGGGTGATTGGTCCTGGCCACCAAGAGGAAACCGATCGGCTACTACACATGAGAAGAAGGAACGACTGTGTCTGGAGTACAGGAGATCCCTTAGGCTGTCTCTTTCCACATATTACCACGTCCTATGATTCAAGTCAGCGGGAAACCACAACAACCCAATTCAAGCAGGAACGCTAATGGTCCAGGTTCCAGGTATGAAGGTGTGGGTCACCCCCCAGGCAAAGACCCGCGACCCCGTGAGGTGCTCACTGAGGGCAAAGGGAATACGAAACAGGGAGTGGAAGAAGGTAGTTGTAAATAACCAGCTATGACCAGGTGACAAGATACAGAAGTGAGAACTATCATTATTATGAGTATTTCTTCCCTATTTTGTTATGAATATGTTTGTATACACACGTATTGAGCACGTATTTGTGTTTTCTTCCTTTTCTTATTCTCTTTCAACCCAAGATGTATTAATGATAATTCACCGTACATCACATTTTCAAGTGTATCAAGGAAAAGAGTGAATATCACCCAAAGACTTTGCAACCTGCGTGGGGAAAGGGTTAGCATAGACGGTTGTATCATGTCAGTGGCAATATGACTCTATTATTATAAGTGCATGCACGTCTGCTATTATAAACACATATGTTAGTAAATGTACAATATATCTTACACATACCTCGATATTAAAAGTTGGATCAAAGGAAAAAAAAAACCTTGGGCGGGGAGGGGGGGTTGGCGTTGGCCATGGGTATTCAGGCCTCAGCCAAGGGGAAGTGAAAAATGGCCAAGGACCCTTTCTTCTTTTTGGTAGAAATAGGAAATGTAACCTGTAAATTCATGTTCCATAGAAGTGACAGTGAGAATCCTTACTTCTCTTCCCTGAATCCGGAAGTCAGGGAAGGAAGATTTTCTTTCTGAAATCAACTAGCAAATTTGCCGTGTACAGGATGCGGTCCATGGCCCTGAAATCAGGGGCTATCTATACATAGCAGGACTGGGTGTCTGGGTACCCATTTCTCCTTCCAAGCAAAATGAACAGCCAGGTGCAATGCTCAAAATGCTGCTCACCGAGAGGATTTCGCTTCATCCCTGTCACTCAGGAATGCCCCAGAGAAGGATGCCACCATTTGTAGGTGGTACCTGCATGTCAAAGAACAACCAAAGAAGACTCGGGAGAACTTAGGGTTCTATACCTTCAGCTTCCTTGAGATCTTCCTGTATATCCCTATTCCAGTTTTCGGAATCCCATTCCTTCCCAACCAATGCCCTCCTTTAAGAGAAGACACCTTGTGATACTGTGGACTTGATTTACATTGTAATTCAGCCACTGGCAGGTGGAGAATTGGTTTAGTGTTCAGAAATCTTAGCCCTGTGGCTATAAGAAATAGGGTTTCTTTAAGGGCAGATAATAGAAGTTTTCAGGTTATTTACACAGAACTTGAGCCGGCAACTGGAAACCCCGAGTTCCTCCTTTTCTTTGTCCCCTTTCTCATTATACACCTTAGTTTGGCTAAAATGTCCTAAGATATCAAATACATGAACACCCAGAACTTTACCTGTATAAGTATTTGATTAAGAGTTAGTGGGGCGCCTGGGTGGCTCAGTCGGTAGGGCGTCCGACTTCAGCTCAGGTCGTGATCTCTCTGCTTGCGAGTTCGAGCCCCGCGTCGGGCTCCGTGCTGACAGCTCGGAGCCTGGAGCCTCCTTCAGATTCTGTGTCTCCCTCTCTCTGCCCTTCCCCTGCTCACGTTCTGTCTCTTTCTCTCAAAAATAAATAAACGTTAGGGGCGCCTGGGTGGCGCAGTCGGTTAAGCGTCCGACTTCAGCCAGGTCACGATCTCGCGGTCCCGGAGTTTGAGCCCCGCGTCGGGCTCTGGGCTGATGGCTCGGAGCCTGGAGCCTGTTTCCGATTCTGTGTCTCCCTCTCTCTCTGCCCCTCCCCCGTTCATGCTCTGTCTCTCTCTGTCCCAAAAATAAATAAACGTTGAAAAATAAATAAATAAATAAATAAACGTTAAAAAGTAAAAAAAAATTTCGTAGGAAAAGAAAAATTGGTGTGGAAAACTCACAATGCTGGTCTGCACATGTAACAAGGGCTGTGCCTGCGGCAGCGTTTCTGACAGTGGCTGGAGGGTGAGTAGACGGGACCGTCCACCCCAGCCCGCGGAACCAGGTATTGCATCACGGCCCCAAGCCCGACCTTGGACGGCGGTGTGGCCCACCTTAAACCAAGCCATCCCCCCCCCGCCCCCTGCCACCGCCCTGCAACCTGAGACCTTGGAGCCACACAAGCTGGGATAGAGCCCACTCAGCTACTGTTTTCTTGCTCTTTGGCTGTGGGTGAGTGACCTAACATCTGGGCGCCTCTGCTGTGCCCTCCTCGGGGCACCGATATTGTGTCCTCCTCAGGATATCGTGTCTGGGGGCACGTGACGTCCAGCCGCCCCTTATTGGGGATGTTAAACGTGATCATTTGGTCAAGGCTGTCTGATTTCTCTGCTGTGTAATTGTTATCGTTTCCTTTATAACTAATAAGTAGTCTGTGTGGAGACACTTTAGAACTATGCAAATGAGGGTGCCTGGGTGGCTCAGTCGGTTGAGCATCTGACCCTTGATTTCGGCTCAGGTCGTGATCTCGCGGTTCATGAGTTCAAGCCCCATATCTGGTTCTGCACTCTCTCTCTCTCTCTCTCTCTCTCAAAATTAAATAAATAAACATTAAAAAAATAACATTATTTTTAAAAAAAGAACCATGCAAATATACTGCCCCTCATCAAAAATCCCCACCCCGAGAGTTAGCACCCATTGGACGTTCTTGTCTGAACCAGCCTTCTCTGTGATGGTTGCACAGCGATTTTCCAACCCCAGATCCGCCTCCACATTTACCTACTGGCTTTTCCCCTCAAGCAGAGCCCTACCCGCTCACCGATTTACTTATTATTGATACGGAATTGTGAATTCCTGTTTTCTTCTTTCAATGTGTACCTTTGATTTTGATCTATGATCTGCCTGGACTCCTGTGACTCCGTTACCCATTCAATAATAATAATATAATAAAAATAATATTTGAGGACCTATTGTACAGTGACTCCCTGTGACCCCCATGGAGTCATGCTTTCCTGTAACCGTTGAAGCTAAGATGATTTAATTTCCTCCTGTAGATCTAACTCTGCCCTAGACTCTGGCACAACTAGAGAGACCCCAAGCTCTCCAGCCTAAGTTTCAATAAAAGCATGTTAACCTCGAAGTCCCGATTATGATGGCCCTAGCACACGCTCCCCGCTGACAGAACCTTGGCACTTGTCCATCCCGTCCCCAAAGCCTACGTCAGTTAATGATGAGGTGCCTGCATGGGGCGCCTGGGTGGCGCAGTCGGTTGATCGTCCGACTTCAGCCAGGTCACGATCTCGCGGTCCGTGAGTTCGAGCCCCGCGTCAGGCTCTGGGCTGATGGCTCAGAGCCTGGAGCCTGTTTCCGATTCTGTGTCTCCCTCTCTCTCTGCCCCTCCCCCGTTCATGCTCTGTCTCTCTCTGCCCCAAAAATGATGAGGTGCCTGCAGCGGTGTCTTGTGTGGTCATCCACAGACTGTGGTGTTCTTCCCTCGTAACCCCTCCATGAGATCCTTTGTCTCTGGGACTCCTCACTTCCATGACTGAAGATGTCCCCTGGGAATGGGCCACCCAGTGAGGCCAATGTGTATCTCTCCAAGGACTCCCGAAGCTGCAAGACCCTTGATATACACCTGCTCGTGGCTGGTCTCATGTGGATGGGCTCAGACAGAGCCATACGGTCCAATGAGGCTGTGAGACCCAGGAGATCTAGAATCAGCAGTGCCTATTACAGCAATTAATTCCTGTCCCACTCGATGTTGATGCCTCTGGTGCTAGCTAGTCTCTGCCCTGAATCCCACTTCCCCACATATGGGTCCGGACCCGAACTGTGGTTACCAGGCCCCCATCTGCACGGTGCTGTACTTAAGACTGGACGTCCCCTTCTGCATGTCGAATCTGCATGAGGCTGGAACTCAGTTCCACCTTTGTCCAGCCCGACCAGTGTTTCAGGACTTTGTGTTTAAGGCATGACCACGGATTCTTTTTCACACCGAAATCAAACATGAGGAAATGCGAAAACCTGAGTTTCAAATTGTGTCTTCATATTTAAGGAATAAACACTTGTTGAACACTTCCGAGCCCTCTCAATCGGTACCTACCTTGGCAAAGAACAATCACACATACACACACACGCGCACACACACACACACACACACACACATTGATGTTCCCTGTATCATTGTGGTCATTTGAAAATTTGGAAGCAAATTGGGTGTCCATTTGGACACCTCTCCTGTTTCTTTGGACAGGGAAATACGTAAAGTATGACACCACAAGGCAGCAGCTAAAAGGAGTAAAATAGGCTTGGAAAGATGTTCATGGCATTTTGTTTAAAGGAAAAAGGATAAATGTGATCCCATTTTTGGAGAGAAACTCAACAAAACTAAAGCTGTTTCTTTAAACATTTGATAAAATCAATAAGCTTCTAATCAGACTAAGAAAAAGATAGAGGATTCAAATTACTAATACCAGAAATGAAAGATGAGACATCACTACAAACCCCATCAACATGAAAAGAAAACTAGGGGAATATTCGGAACAATACTAGGCCCACAAATTTGATAACCTACGGACCAATTCCTTCAAACACACAATCTGTCAAACCTCACACAAGAAGAAACAGACAACGTGAGCAGGTTTATATCTAATAAGAAACTGAATCGATAATTAATAACTTTCCAAAACAGAAATCCCCAGGCCCAGATGGGTCCATGGGTGAATTCTATCAAACCTTTAGAGAAGAAATTGTATCAATTCTCTACAATCTCATTCAGAAGGTAGAAGCAGAAGGGATATTCTTAACTCATTCTGTGAAGCCAGTATTAACCTAATATAATTGATCACGAGAATAAAAAATGTATACGTAAATTTGGTTTCATCAAAATTAAAAACTTTCGTGTGTCAAAGGACACTATCAACACATTTAAAAAGTATTCACAAAATGGGAAAAGTTATTTGCAAATCATATATCTGATAAGACTCTGGTATCCAGAATATTTAAATAATGCTTGCAACTTAATAATTAAAAGCCAAATAACCCAAATTTTAAAACCATTCTCATATTTCTGGGATAAACGCCACTTGGTCATGATGTATTATCCTTTTAAAATACAAAGGTTCAAGGGCACCTGGGGGGCTCAGTTGGTTAAGCGTCCGACTCTTGGTTTCGGCTCAGGTCATGATCTCACGGTTCATGAGATCGAGCCCGGAGTCAGGCTCTGTGCTGCCAGCATGGAGCCTGCTTAGGATTCTCTCTCTCCCTCTCTCTCTCTCTCTCTCTCTCTCTCTCTGCCCTTCCCCACTCACGCATGTCCACGCTTTCTCTCTCAAAATAAATAAATATTTTTTTAAGGCAAAGGTCCTGTTTTTTAATGTTTATTTATTTATTTTTGAGAGAGATAGAGAGAGAAAGAAAGAGAATGCACACACAAGCAGGGGAGGGGCAGAGAGAGACGCAGACAGAGAATCCGCAGCAGGCTGCGGGCTCCGAGCTGTCAGCACACAGCCAGACACAGGGCTTAAAGCCACGAACTGCGAGATCATGACCTGAGCCGAAGTCGAATGCTCGACTGACTGAGCCACCCAGGCGCCCCCAAAAAGGCAAAAGTTCTGAATGGGTACTTCTCGACGAGACACCCACCTGACCAATAAGCTCATGAAAAGATACTTAACCTTGTTATCCATTTCGGAAACATAAATCAAAACCATAGTGAGCTGCCACGTCATACCCTATAATTAAAAAATAGAAAACTCGCCAGTGTCGGTGAAGATATGGAGAAACTGTTACCCTCACGCATTACTGGTGGGACAGTAAAGTGGTGCAGCTCTGTGGAAAACAGGCCGGCAGGTCCTCAAAAAGTTAAACATAGGAGCCAGCCTACAACCCAGCAATTCCACTCTTGGGTAGAAACCCGAGAGAGCTGAAAATATATGTCCACGCAAAAAACCTGTGCGTGACTGTTCAGAGCAACATTGTTCATCGTAGCCAAAAAGTGGAAACAACCCAAATGTCCTCCAGCTGATGGATGGGCCAAGGAAATGTGGTTTATCCACACAAGGGGATAGTATTCAACCATAAAATTGAATGAAGTAGTGATACATGCCACGATGTGGATGAACCTTCAAAACATTATACTAAGTGGAAGAGGTCAGTCACCAAAGGTCACATATTGTATGATTCCACTTAGACAAAACGTCCAGAAGAGGCAAAACCATAAAGACAGAAAGTAGATCAGTGGTTTGCCGGGGGATGGAGGGACATGGGGAACCGGACAGACCGCTAACAAGTGTGAGGTTTCTTTTGAGGGCACTGAAAATGTCCCCGAATCGGAGAGCAATGATGGCTCATAAATATTGTGAAAATGGCAAATTTTATGTTACATGAATTTCACCTCGACTTAAAATCATCATCGTCGCCATCATACGTAACTGGTACATTAATAAAATGTAATTTCGGCTAACATACAAATGCAGCTTTTGAAAAACGTACCCTTTAGGATCCCTTCCCACTCCAAAATTGCCTGACTCTATTCTCAGTGGGATCCGGGGGCTCAGGTGACTCCTGCATTGTCGACCCCACCTGCCTTTGGAGACACGCTGGGTGACCAGTGATGGGGCCAGGTTGTGACGTGAGGTCTTGGGTGGGGATAGGGAGGTTGGGGGTGGGTCAAGCGGGAAGCCAGGAGGTGGGAGAGGAGGGATTAGTCAAGGCTCCCTGTCTCCCTCTGACACAGCGTACTACGGTTTTCTCCGACCTTCCTCTAGCTTCTGGCTGTTTCAGTTTCTTGGAGCACAACGTGCAAGAGGGAAGCATCATTTCTGCCTCAAGACACACAGGAGGTGTAGATATAGGTGAGTTCCTTTATGTGCGTAACTTGTGTTTGCCTCTAATGTTAATAGCTTGTACCATGGGTTCTTGAGCTCCCTGTGGGCATCGGAACCAACTGGAGAGCTGGTAAATATGGAGAGTGCCAAGCCCTCAGGGGGATTCCCCCAAATCTGCATCGCTAAGGTCAGGCATTGTTATTCTTAGTGGTTGGATAATTTAAATCTGGGTTTCTCAATCCAAGTTATATGGCCGACAGGAAAAGCTACATTTGCTCTCTTGGAGCTGAGGTGGGCAAGCAGAGACAGGGAGGGAGAGCAGTGACAGGCAAAAGGGAACCGGGCTCCTAGAAAGGAACTCGGAGAGTTACTTGGTGCCATTCTCCCTTGTGTCCCCAAGACCTCCCAAGCCCAGCCCAGAGGCTTTTGAGTAAATGAATGAATAACCAACAGAAGAGTGGAATCGCTTTTACAGACGTCCAATACCCCTTTAATTTCTGATTTGGTGAGAGTTGGCATCATGAGTGGGTATTGAGCTTTGTCAAATACTTTTCTGTGTTGATCAAACAGTGTCATGCGGCCTTTGTCTTTATTCTGTTAATGCAAAAAGGATTTAAATTGCTTGATTCTTCAGACATTAAGCCATTCTCATATTTCTGGGGTAAACACCGCTTGATCACGACGTATCCTCCTTTTAAATTATGTTGCCGATTTGATGTGCTAATACTTGGAATCAGGATTTTTGTGTCTGCATTCATGGGGGATATGGGTCTGTGGTTTTCTTTATTGTGCTGGTTTTGTCTGGTTTTGGTATCAGGGTGACGGTGGCCTCATGAAACGATCTGAGCAATATTCCATCCCGTATCTCAGATCGTTTGTCTAAGATTGGCGTTACCTCTTCCTTAAATGTTTGACAGAACGTATGAGAAAAAAATCATGTAGTTCTGGAGTTTTCTTTGTGGGAAGGTTTTTTTTTTTTTTTAATAGTTAATTAAATTTGTCTCACAAAGGTAGGACTTTTCGGATTTGCCATGTCACTTCATGCCAGCTTTGGTAGGTTGAATTTTTAAAGAAATGTGTCCATTTTATGTAAGTTGTTGAATCTGGCATAAAATTGATCGTAATGGTTCTTTGTCGTTTATTCTTTTTGGGTTTTTTTTTCTTTGTTAGTCATTTAAAGTTGGTAAGATCTATCTGTACAGCAATAATCTGCAGCCATAACCATTCTTTCAAATCTGCTATTCAGAATTTGTGTCCCCTTTCTTTCTGCTCTCAATGTGGCTAGAATTTTATTATAGTTCAAAAAAAAATTTTTCAAGCAACCACTTTTGGTTTTGCACATGTTCTCTCTTCTGATTCTCTATTTCTTCTTTTATCTTTATTTCTTTTCTTCTACTTTCTTTGGGTTTTAATTTGCCCTTTTTTTTCCGCCCAGCTTCTGAATCATTGATTTCGGAGCCTTAATTTTAGACCTCTTTCCTTTCTTTTTTTTTTTTTTTTTTTTTTTTTAATTTTTTTTTTTTCAACGTTTATTTATTTTTGGGACAGAGAGAGACAGAGCATGAACGGGGGAGGGGCAGAGAGAGAGGGAGACACAGAATTGGAAACAGGCTCCAGGCTCCGAGCCATCAGCCCAGAGCCCGACGCGGGGCTCGAACTCACGGACCGCGAGATCGTGACCTGGCTGAAGTCGGACGCTTAACCGACTGCGCCACCCAGGCGCCCCATACCCGAAGCATTGAAAGGTATAAATTTGTCTCTAAGTATGCTTCAGTTGTGTGCCATGAGTTTTAACATGTGCCATTTATTCTTAGTATTCAGTTCCAAATATTTCACAGTTTGCCGGGGAATTCTTCTTTGACTCAGACTCTTTAGAAGCATATTCCTTTAGGGGGCACCTGGGTGGCTCCGTCCTTTAAGCGTCTGACTTCAGCTCAGGTCATGATCTCACGGTTCATGAGTTTGAGCCGCACGTCCGTCAGCCTCTGTGCTGACAGCTCAAAGCCTGGAGCCTGCTTCGGATCCTGTGTCTCCCTCTCTCTCTCTCTTCCCTCCCCCTGCCCCGTCTCCTTATCTCAAAAATAAATAAAAACATTAGAACAGTTAAAAAAAAAAAAAAAGAAGTATGTTGTTTTCCTTCCAAATTATTCTGGCTCTTCCAGATATCTTATGGTTATTGGTTTCTACTTCCTTTTGGTTCTTTCATAGATTTTTTTTTTTTCTCCTTCTCTGCTGGGATTTACCTGTCCGTTCATTAGGGATATATTTCCCTGTAGTCTGGGGCACAGTGAAAAAAGTTGCATTCCCATGCATATCTGTAGATTCTAATATCTGGGGCATCTCAGGGTCAGTTTCTTATCTTTTTTTTATACATTTATTTTCTTTTGGGGAGAGCACAAGCAGGGGAGGGACACAGAGAGGGGGACAGAGGATCCGAAGCGGGCTCTACACTGACAGCAGCGAGCCTGATGTGGGGCTTGAACCCACGAACCGCGAGATCATGACCTGAGCTGAAGTCAGATGCTTAACCGACTGAGCCACCGAGGCGCCACGTTTTTGAGGAGGGGCCACGTTCTGCTTTTTCTCCCTGTGCTGCACAGGTGGTATTGTAGCCTCATCATCGTGGACGTTATGCTGTGCAGACCGGACTCTGTTTCCTTCTTCTGAAAAGGTTTGATTGTTTTATATGTTGTTGGTTTCCGCACATAATCAACGTGGCCGGCTCACATTCTAAACTCGGCCTCCCCTGACGTGGGCAGTGAGTCCACTTCAGTTCGGCGCCTCCGGTTTTCCCAGGGGACAGTCCTGGTTCAGAGGTCAGCTAGAGAGTGAGGACAGCCTCTCTGTGATGTCCCCTCGCCTCCTCTCCAGTGGCTGTGGTTGTCCTAAACTCAGCCCTCTGGTTTTTCAAGACCAAAAAATGGTGACTTTGCTACTGGAATTTCAGCTGCCCCATGACCGGGTCCTGCCCCGAGGCCAAAGCCCTAAAAGTGGGACTCCCACCATTCAGCCGTTCTCCTTTTTCAGATGCCCAGTCCCTTCCAATGTTTGCCATGTTTTGGTAGCTCAGCAGTGCCCACAGGAAGGTTTCTGGGTTCGGTTTTCATTTTTGTTCCAGGGTTTGTAGATAGTTCACTGGAGCTTAGTCAGCCTTTACTGAGAAGTGAAACCCACTTAGTGTTCTCTTCACCATAGTAAATAATTCAGTACTTGGTAACCTGGCAGAACAGGAACTGGAAAGTTCTCTTACCAGCCCACTCAAGCTGCACTACTCAGGACCACAGATCAGGAAAAGACTAGGTGAGGCGGGAGATACCGACGTTGAGCACTTTGGTCACTGGCTTCTTGTCATCCCAGACCAGCCCGAGGACTTCTTTTATTCTGGACAGTTGAGCAGAAAATGTGAACTCCACTACAAGGAGAGACGTGTGACTATTCTGCTTCGGTGATTCCACACAAATCATCAGCGCAGGAAGCCACCCCATCTCTCCGGTGCTTTCTTCGGTGGTCACAAGAGATGTGACAACACCGAGAGTGTGTAAAGCCACTTGGTTTTTTATTTTTTTTTAATATATTTTTTTCAACGTTTATTTATTTTTGGGACAGAGAGAGGCGAGCATGAATGGGGGAGGGGCAGAGAGAGAGGGAGACACAGAATCGGAAACAGGATCCAGGCTCCGAGCCATCAGCCCAGAGCCCGACGCGGGGCTCGAACTCACGGACCGTGAGATCGTGACCTGGCTGAAGTCGGACGCTTAACCGACTGCGCCACCCAGGCGCCCCTAAAGCCACTTGTTTTTACTAAATTAAAAGAGGGACAAGGTACCTACCTCCTTTGTCAGGAGAAGCCATTTCATTTGGAGAAATTTCCAACCATGCAGCTGGGGTGCTGATGTTAGGAAGATGGGTCGGCCTCCACTGGGTCTGGGTCAGGGGAAGACAAGAGCCAACCAGCAGACTTGGGGATCACCTATACGACGTAAGGGGTGCGTACAAGGCTCCTGTCCCAAACTACCTGCACGTCCAACTAGTCACACAACAGGAGGTCCCAGACTTTTGTACGATTTCTGATGTCATTCCGAACTACAAGCCTCTTGCAGACAGAGACTATTTATTAGTCGTGTTTCCACCCAAGAATCCAGCATCTGTCACAGGGCCTGCCCCACGTCACAGGTCATCAGGTACTGTTGTATTCAATCAGATGTAAGCTCCTACTTTCTAAATGTCAAAAAAATGAAAAGACCCGGACAGAATGAAAAGCTAAAAAGCACAGTGGGTTGGGGCGCCTGGGTGGCTCTGTGGGTTACGCTTCCAACTCTCGATTTCGGTCCAGGTCATGATCTCACCATTTGTGAGAGTGAGCCCCGCATCGGGCTCTGCACTGACAGGGTGAAGCCTGCTTGGGATTCTCTCTCTCTCTCCCTCTCTCTTTCTCTCTCTCTCTCTCTCTCTCTCTCTCTCTCTCAAAATAAATAACCTTTATTTTTCTACTTTAGTGTTTATTTATTTGTCAGAGAGCGCAAGCTGGGAAGGGGCAGAGAGAAGGGGGGACACAGGATCCGAAGCGGGCTCTGAGCTGTCAGCACGGAGACTGACGTGGGGCTCAAACTCACAACCCACGAGATCGTGACCTGAGCTGATGTCAGACAATCAACCCACTGAGTCACCCAGGCCCCCCTAAATAAATAAACTTTAAAGCAAAGGCGAGAAAGAAAAGGCCCAACGGGTTGACAAGACTAAGGAGTGCTCTTAAAATCCGTAAGAAAACAGTATTAAAAATAGGACACGTTGGAGACCCCCTTTGTTATTCCTCCCGCCCCTAACTAGGTAAGTGAGACACTCGGGCTACCTTTCCAATTCTCCTTCTCCAAATACAAGGCAGGAGAGCCTAGGTCTGGCTCCCGGCTCGGCCCTCCTCCCTGCTCCCTGGCTCTATTAACACTGGGAAGGCCATTTCACCAGTCGGAGCCTCAGTGTCCTCTGACGGCCTTGCAGACAGTCACGGCAGGGAGGGAGCAGACGAGTAGCCTGTGCCAGCGTGGTGCCTGGCACCTAGTAGGTGATGAGGGGGCCCCTACGTGGTGCAGGCAGCCGCTTCGCCCAGTCTCCCGTCTTCCTCCCCAAAGCTTCACTCACCTCTTTCAACGAGAGTTCTGGCTCTTCCGTCACGTTCCCTTTCCTCTCCTCGGCCTTCTAGTCTCCCCGTTTCCAAAACCTCACTAGCGCCGAGGATTGAATCAATGTGACTCCGTGCGGGTTTCTTAGCGACTTCCCTCCTACCGGATACTTAGGTTGCTTCGGCTTGCTTGCCTCTGTAGGAAGTTCTGTAAACCAGACTCCCGCGTGAGGCGGCTTTCTACTCTGAGAGTTAATCCTCCGCGTCAACCAGCCTGACGCCATCTTGGACAAATCCACCATGGTGACCACTCTGTGACCTGGAGCCTTCTTGAGCACAGTCCCCCCCAAGCCCCCCCCCCACACCACCACCACCACCATTCTTTCTTTTTTGTCCAGCCACGGGCATGATAAAGAACCCCGTAAGTATACACTTGGGGCATAGCGGCCTTGACCTGCTCTGGAGACAAGACTATGACACACAGCTATTCTCAAACATTTCCTCCTGAGAGTCTCCCAGGATGTACTCCCCAGCCTCTAGGGCTATAAGATCGGGTCTTACGGGAGGCGGGGTGCAGAGATCTACTCAACTCACAGCCATCCAAGACAGACTTCTGTCCATAAGATCCTTTACTAAACCATTTCTTGGCAAACTGGACCAGTCAGCTTTTTTTTTTTTTTTTTTTTGCCTCATGGCTCCTTTGGTCCTCAGAGGTCACTCTGCATATACTTTCTTCCACAGAACATCTGTGTTAGTGACGATTTGGTCTCCCAGAGTCTCGGTGTTCATCGGAGTCTTGAGATTATTTCCTACCTGAGTTCCCATGGGAGATGTTTGCTCCTTTCTTTTTGGACCTGTTCCAAGAGACAGCAAGCTTCCTGAAACAATCCTGCCGTCAGGATTTATGGAAGGAAGGAGAGGAGGGGGAAGAAAGAAAGAAAGAAGAAAGAAAGAAAGAAAGAAAGAAGAAAGAAAGAAAGAAAAGAAGAAAGAAAGAAAGAAAGAAAGAAAGAAAGAGGGAGAGAGGGAGGGAGGGAGGAAGGGATAGGGGGAGAGACAGAGTGAGGAACGCAGGCAGGCAGAGTCAATGCTCACTTAGACACTTGGTAAATAGACGAAGGAACAATGTGGGGATCCTTAGCCCTGTTTTATAGATGAGGACCTTAGGGTCAGGAAGGTTAGATAGCTGGCCCAGAAATACAGTAATGGGGCCCAAATTTGACCTCAGTTCTTTGAATCTGGTTCCGCTGCTCTTTCTCATACACCTACTGGGAGACCGGTCTAGCTTAGTGCTACTCCAATGCCAGGCTTCAAGAGAAAGTGGGTTTGTGACAGAGTAAATGAACATGAATGAATGCACCACTTCCCCCATCAAGAGAGCCTGGCTAAAAAAAAAATGCCCACCAAACTATACAGTTTGCTTAGTGGCTTCATGTTTCGGCAAAAGTTCTTAGTCTCATTACAAATAGTTCATGATGGGCGGCTGGACCATGGACCACACTTTTTCTTTTTTATGTTTTATTTATTTTTGAGAGAGAGAGAGAGAGAGAGAGAGAGACAGAGCATGAGGGGGGGAGGAGCAGAGAGAGAGGGAGATGCAGAATCCGAAGCAGGCTCCAGGCTCTGAGCTGTCAGCACAGAGCCCGACGCGGGGCTCGAACTCATGGACCGTGAGATCATGACCTGAGCTGAAGTCAGATGCTCAACTGACTGAGCCACCCAGGTGCCCCTGGACCACACTTTTTTATAACGTGGGTCCTATCGATCCTCGCCTAACCATGTGGCTTGAAACTCCTCATCTCTTTCATTTCAGATGCTCTCCATGTCTAGATGGAGCCCTCAGGCATCCCAGAGTCCACCACTCCTTTTGACTATGACGATCAGAGCTTTCTGTGTGAGAGCAAGAACTTCGCCTTTGCCACCCTCAGCACCACCATCCTGTACTTCCTGGTGTTTCTCCTCAGCCTGGTGGGCAACAGCCTGGTGTTGTGGGTCCTGGTGAAGTTCGAGAGCCTGGAGTCCCTCACCAACGTCTTTATCCTCAACCTGTGCCTCTCAGACGTGGCCTTCTCCTTCTTGTTGCCGGTGTGGATCCTGGGGTACCACTGGGGCTGGGTGCTGGGGGACTTCCTCTGCAAGCTCCTCAACATGATCTTCTCCATCAGCCTCTACAGCAGCATCTTCTTCTTGACCATCATGACCGTCCACCGCTACGTGTCGGTGGTGAGGCCCCTCTCGTCCATGCGCGTCCACACCCTCCAGTGCCGCGTGCTGGTGACCGCGGCCGTGTGGGCGACCAGCATCCTGTCTTCAATCATCGATGCCATCTTCCACAAGGTGTTTCCTTCGGGCTGCAACTATTCGGAAGTCAGATGGTTCATAGCCTCGGTCTACCAGCACAACATCATCTTCCTGCTCTCCGTCGGGATCATCCTGTTCTGCTACGTGGAGATTCTCAGGACCCTGTTCCGCTCGCGGTCCAAACGGCACCACCGGACGGTCCGGCTCATCTTCACCATCGTGGTGGTGTACTTCCTCAGCTGGGCTCCCTACAACCTGATCCTGTTTCTACAGACACTGCTGAAACTCGGGGTCATCCAGAGCTGCGAGTTCATCCAGCAGCTGGATTACGCCTTGCTCATCTGCCGCAACGTCGCCTTCTCCCACTGCTGCTTCAACCCGGTGCTCTACGTCTTTGTCGGGGTCAAGTTCCGCAGGCATCTCAAAAGTCTGCTCCGGCACTTCTGGCTCTGCCGGCAGCAGGCGTCCAGCATCCCCCCTCACACCCTGGGCCCCTTCAACTATGAGGGCGCCTCCTTCTTTTGAAAGGGAGTTCGGTGGTGCAGGAAGGAGCACCGTGGAGGGCACCGTGGGGAATGCCAAGGCCATGGGGCTGGGGGCCAAAGCAGTACCTTTCCACCAGCAGGTCCCACTTGTCGCCCCTTCTGCAGAAAGTGGCTCCCAGCTGGAAACGTTATACTGCCGTCCACAAAAACAAGCCTTGAATTCTGACTTCATCACTCTTGCCTTTATTAATTCATTCGCTTAGACATCGCTTCGTTCAGAAGGCTCTGAGACTTGAAGGAGTCCCAGAAAGGAGGATCTTCCAAGACTTCATGAGGGTCCGAGACTCAGTCCTTTCCAGCAGGTGCTACTGGCCTAATTCTTAAAACTGGACCTTCAGTCTTCCCCAGCCAAGTAAAACGCCCCCAAGCCTGGCCACCCAAGTGCAAATACGTCATGGAACCTGTAGCCGGAGGTGAAGAGGAGAAGGCTTCACATGCTCTCTAAGCTCCAGCCGAGGGCGGTTATTGGTAGCTACTTTATTCAACAAGCATATATTCCGTGCTTCCCATGTGCAAAGTCCCACTCTGGGGACTGTGGAAGACTCTGGAATTCAAGGAGTTACAGCCGAATGTACCTAACTGGGGTGCACGTCAGAATCACCTGGGCAGCTTTTCCAAAGGCCCCGCTCTGGAACTAAATCAGGTTTACAGACCGGGACCAGGTTTGTTGTATGGAAAGGTTAGAAGGTGGCCTTCATGTACGTCCTTGGGATGTGAAGCTATGGGACAGCGTAGGAGGCAGGCATGTGTGCTGCTAACCAAAAAGCAAGGTCAAGTGACAGCCATTGCCACAGAGACGAATAAGCGTGGTGCTCAGAGAGTGTAGACTAGGGAAGAAAGGTTAATATCGGTAAACTAGCCTCCTGGGGCAAGAGGCACGTGCCCCCCAGGCGTGGCCCCCCAAAATACATACGTTGGAAGAATAGTGACACCTGTCATTCTTTGCTCCCACTCATACACAGTGATGGAACACCAGGGCCCATGCCTAGCAGGTCGGAAGAGCAGGTTCCTGCCCGCAGGAAGTTTGGGAAAGTTCCTTGGTGCCAACTTGCAGGGGCCCGGAAAGACTTCCTGAGGTGTTGGGGCTCTATCTGCAAGAGATGAGGAGCCGCTGAGGGTCCTGAAGCACCCCGGTGTCCATTCAGAGCACACTGGGTGGGGAAAGAGATGCTGAGGAAGCGAGGTCATCTGGGGGTGGAACCACGGACACGCAGCCACCGTGGGCAAGAACAACTCTGAGGGAATGGGGGAAAGGCAGAGTCAGCAGGACTGGGCCGTGGGGGTGGAGGAAGGGGAAGCGCAAGACTCAAAGATGACTCAGGTTTGGAATGGGCGTGGCCAGGGAAGGCGGGTGCCACCCACCAGGCAGGTGGAGAACATTCCTGGTGACAGTGATGAATCTGAAGGGTCAGCTCAATATGCACCCTGAGAGCAGGAGGTGTTGCAGGAACCTTCACCCTGGGTGCCATGGGCAAGGTGGGTGTTTACTTATCTGGACCTTTGGAGCTGGGCTCTTGGCATTCGGAGGGAGGCAGTGGTATCTCGTCATCTTTATATCCTCCAAGTAAATGCTTCATGCAGAAGGTGGCACTTACTCCATTCGTTCCTTCCCCCAAAGAATCACGGGCCAAATATGCAGGGGCCGGCTCATGTGAAAGAAGCTGGGGCTATGATATGCAACACGTCTCCCATCCAGTTGCGGGTTTTCAGCAGCCAGATTGCACTCTGACTATGCTTACTTTAGGATGTGCTCACCTTGGCCCTGCAGACGGTCTCACCCGGCAGTCACCGAGGACTGAGCAGAGCCAACCCCTCCAAAACCAGCCGGCACAGCCGTCCGGTCAGGCAGGGGCCAGACCGTCTCACCAGCAGCCCGCCTCTGCACAGTTGTCAAACGCATTGAGTCTGGGACCCTCATGAAGGGATAAAGCTCTCATGGACTTGCCAGCCAATAGGTGGGGACATCACTCACCACGGACAGAAGAAACAGCAAAAGGAAAGAGGCAATGAGGTAGTCGTGGCTCAGAGTTAAGCCTTCAGGCTTCTGATCGGGGTAGTCGTCCAGCACCCCCTTCAAACTAGTATTATTAAAGTTTTGTTTGACTTTTTTTTTTTTTAATTTTTTTTTAACATTTATTTATTTTTGAGACAGAGAGAGACAGAGCATGAACGGGGGAGGGGCAGAGAGAGAGGGAGACACAGAATCGGAAACAGGCTCCAGGCTCCGAGCCATCAGCCCAGAGCCCGACGCGGGGCTCGAACTCACGGACCGCGAGATCGTGACCTGAGCTGAAGTCGGACGCTTAACCGACTGCGCCACCCAGGCGCCCCGGTTTGACTTTTATTCAGAGGGCAGGCTGAGCCCTGGGAGGAGAGGGGGAGACGATTCCAGCTCGCAACCCCCCAAACCAACGCAGTGCGGTCTTAACGCCACTCTTCCTGGAAGGAGGTTGGGAGGGGGGTCGTCACTACAGAGGCTCGCCTCGTTTGCTCCTCACCCATCCCATCCCTTCACCTCCAAAGATGTTCATCTAAGCATTTCTTCCGACACATTCAGCCGTACCCCTGAGAGCACTTCACTAAACGCAGTCGTGTCCATGTCCTTACATTTCTCGTGATGTTTCGTCATCTCCAAGGGTAGAGAGTAGAGCATCTTCTCTTAATTTAGTTCCTTGGGAAACTGAGGCAAGAGGCGCAGAGAAACAGAGACGTGATGGGAAGACGCCCTATCAGAAAAGGAGCCTATGGGCAACACTGCTGAAAAAAATCAGCCAGAGCACTGCACACTAGTGGCCACCTTGACCACACACTCTGTTGGCCACAACCTCCTTCTGTCCCCTCCCTCCGCCCACTGAACCACAGCTGCACTCTTGTGGGCCTGTCCCACGAGAGTCAATAAAAATTGCCCTGGACACAGGGCTGCGGACCTTCTGCTGCTCCGGGAACACAAAAAATCCACGGTAGTTCCCAGGGAAGATGTCTTCACAGCGTTCCCACCACCCCGCTCTCTTGGACAAAACCCGGAAGGGAGGAGCCTTGCTGGTCTCTGAATAGGAACTCCAAGCCCAGGGCAGCCCCAGACCTCAGATGACCCCAGCCAGAATGGAAGTTCCTCAAGGGCAGAAGCCACGTGTGGCCGATCTAGAACCTCCCTCAACGCCCGGCAATGTTTGTGGTTGGTTGAGTAAGTGAATAGGAGAGCATCTTTCTGGCTTTTTCCTACTTCTGTTTTTTCTTTCCACACTTGCTTACATTATGCCTTCTGGTCAACACCAGGCACTGCCCAATGGCGTCCCATGACTCTTCCCTATGGCCCATCAGCCCACACATCGCCTGGTTTGCTGAACTCCTGACAGCTTTCATTTGTAAAGCCTCCCTGTGACGGGACAAAGAGGCCCATGAGTCTGGAAAAACCAGGAGAACAGATCCCAAAGTAGATTGTCTGAGAAGGCCCTTGGGATGTGAGCCTTGGACCCAAACCCCAAATCTAAGGTCCTTTACTGAATCACTGTGACCACGGGCCTCCCAGACTCTCCGCGTCCTCATCTGTAAAGCTGTATAAATGCCAAAAGCACAAAGACAGACTCTATTCACACAATGAAGATACACATGAGATCATGTGTGTAAAAGTACTTGCTCTGCCAGTGATTCAGCCCCAAATAGGATTTACGACTGTAATCATCTCAGAAAGACAGGAAGCGTCATTGAATCATATGCACAAATAAAAGAGTAGTGTGTATGGACTCATCCCTGGCTGTGTTCCCCTCATCTCGACCTCGGTCTTTATATAAGATTCCTAAAAGTCCTCTGCTTGTGGGGGATCTGGGTTAGGATTCAGGGTGAAGGGAGGGATACAGGAAGAGGATGGGGCATAGAGCGTGGAACAAGCCTTGTGTGGGTCAGGATGGTGGGAAATTTGCTCCATTTAGGCCTTAGGCAAAATTATCCAGGAGGCCAATGTGTCTCGAGTGCTCTGTGGCTCTCGAGTTTTCTGTCCCTGTCTCTCCCCTGGGCTGTCTTCAAGTCCAAGGTTTTTCTCCCCCCCCCCCCCCCCCCTTGCTATTTCATGACCCACTGTGTTGGAACAAGGACTTTTCAGAGATCAGCCCTCCAATCAGAAGGAATGCTATGCTTCCTCCCGGGAGTTTGGGGCATCCTGAAAACTTGGTGGGAGATACTTTGCAGGTTTGGGGGAAGTTTGGGAAGGGGAAGAAGGATTATCCTGAACTATGCTCTCCACTTTGGGGCCGGCCTGGATTTTAGGTGTGGGTGGTTGTAACCGCCCCCGCACCCCACCCCGCCCCCGCCCTGCTACACACACACTCCCAGCTCCTCCACAAGAGAAAGTGTGGCCTGCAGGATGTTCCTGGCCACGTGTGTACAGGCCTGCTCTGTGTGAAGGCAGAGGGAAGCCCATGTTAGGGGGCGTAAGATTGCAAAGAAGGATTAGCACCACTCTCAAGTTGGTCAGCCTCTGGCCATTCTTATTTGGAGAAAGATTTCTGTAGGATTACTCTAGTCCCAAGGAATTGGTGGTCCTTTCTCTTTTTTTTTTTTTTTTCCAATGTTTATTTATTTTTGGGGGGACAGAGAGAGACAGAGCATGAACGGGGGAGGGGCAGAGAGAGAGGGAGACACAGAATCGAAAACAGGCTCCAGGCTCCGAGCCATCAGCCCAGAGCCCGACGCGGGGCTCGAACTCACGGACCGCGAGATCGTGACCTGGCTGAAGTCGGACGCTTAACTGACTACGCCACCCAGGCGCCCCAGTGGTCCTTTTTCCAGATGACTTAACCTTGACTCAGAGAAAAGTATATGACTCGATTGTCCACACAACTGGGAATGCACGCCTTAAACACGTCACCTTAAACGTGTCATTAAAACTATTATTCCAAGGCACCTTGCAATGAACTATGGGAGTTTGGGGAAGGAAGTACCCACTTGTATCCGTCCCCCCACTTTGGTTACAATTGGTTCAACAATCTGCCTCTGGTTTTTTTTCCAAAAATAAGGATAATGTGAGTTAAAACAACAACAACAACAACACTGAACGTTACTAATTTTTCAAAGCATCTTGTTTATTTAATTTTTTTCAATGTTTATTTATTTTTGAGACATAGACACAGTGTGAGCAGGGGAGGGGCAGAGAGGAGAGGGAGACACAGAATCCGAAGCAGGCTCCAGGCTCTGAGCTGTCAGCACAGAGCCCGACGTGGGGCTCGAACCCGCAAGTCATGAGATCATGACCTGAGCCGAAGTCGGACGCTTAACCAACTGAGCCACCCAGGGGCCCCTCAAAGCATCTTGTGTGTTTAAAAGTTAGAGGAAACCCACAAATATTGGCCTCAATAGGAAATCACATCCCCCGTTCTGACTGGATCCTTAGCAAGCCACTTCCTCTCCTTATCTATTCAACTCAACTGGAGAGGCTTAAACTCTAAGATCCCTCCCTGTGATTAAAAAATGAAGTCTATGAGTCTATAATTTCATGAGTTGCATTTCCATGACGTTCTTTAGGGGATACAAATCTGTAGCTTCGTGCACGTTATCGGTTGAACTGTGTCCTCCTCCTACTCCCCAAGAAACTCTTGTGTTCGTGTCCTAATTCCCGGTACCTCTGAATGTGACCTTGTCTGGAAAGAGGGTCACTGCATATGTAATTAATTAAAATGAGGTCACAGGGGTGAGGGCAGGCCTGTAATCCAATATGACCGGTGTCCCTCTAAAAACGGGAAATTTGGACAGAGACCCAGACCCAGGGAGAATGCCAGGTGAAGGCTGGACTTACGCTATCACAAGTCAAGAACACCAGAGATTGCCAGCAACCACCAGAAGTTAAGAGAAAGGCATGGGATGGGTGTTCCCTCACAGCCACAGAAGGAGCCAACACTGCAGACAGCCTGATCGTAGACTTCTAGCCTGGAGACCTGTTTAAGCCACCTAGCTGGTGGGACTTTGTTATGGCAGCATAAGCAGACCAACACGGGGCGCCATTTCAGTGGGTGTGAAGGGAATCCTAGTGCATCTCAGAGCCCCTCATGGGCTTTTAGTGTCTACCTTGACCACACAGAACACGACTCCTGACTGAAGACACCCACAGGAGACTGGAAACTGACTTTTACTGAGATCTGCTCTGTGCCAGGCCCATATATGTGCACATCTCACAGCCACCCTGTGACATTTCTGTTTCCCACTTAGACCAAGGAGGGCATCAGAGCTCAGAGAGGTCCACTCTAACATTCATAGCCCCGAACACGTGGGATCGCTGCCTGAGGCAAGAGGTCATAGCTCCAAGGAGCGCAGTGGGCCACAGCTCAGAGGACACAGGGTGATGCACCTGAGCACAAGGTGGCACAGCCCTGAGGACGTGAGCTCACAGTCCTGATCAAGTAGGGGCATGGCTGCAAGCCTGTAAGGTCATGACCCCAGGGACATGGGGGCAAGGCTTCTAGCACATGGGGTCATGACCCATTCACTGGGGCCATAGCTCTCAACATGCGGGGTCACAGCCCCAGTCACGTGGGGTCACAGTCCTGAGGACGTGAGCTCACAGTCCTGAGAAAGTGGCACTAAAATCCGACATTAAAATCTCTCCCACCCTCAGTATGTCACAAAACCATTCAGACTGTGGTTGGCACAACGATTTTCCCTTTGCCATCGTCCCCCTGTTCCCTCTTCCTTTCATAGTTTTTAACAGGAAGAATGGAAATCACTTCCCCACACCCCCCACGGATTGACTGTTCCATCCATCTCATCACTGATTTGTCTGTCCCTCATTAATCTATAAAAGATGGCTGATGACATGCCATACCCCAACCTTAAGTAGGAAATCTATTTCCTTTCCCGTATTATCCCACCCAGCCAATGGCTGGGGCCGTGGCGCTTGGCTGGACACCAGTAGCTAAGTCCTGCGAGGTAAAACGGTGTTTCTCGACGAAATGGTGGGAGCTAGGGCAGAGGAACGGATGCTGCAGCCAGAACTAAGGAATGGCAGAGCCCAGGCTTCCGTCACAGGCTACGTACCCCGGGTGCGGTTGCTCTCCTGCTTTGGATCCATAGTAGACATCATGAATGAATGCACTCTCTTGAGTCCGGCCTCAGAATGCCTTGCAACTTAGAAACAGAGAACAGAACTTACAAATCGGGCCGAGAGTGGGGCAGAAGTCAGGAGTGGCAGTTCATTCATTAACACGTAGTTTTTGAGCACTGAGTTCAA
This sequence comes from Prionailurus viverrinus, assembly GCF_022837055.1. NCBI lineage: Eukaryota > Metazoa > Chordata > Mammalia > Carnivora > Felidae > Prionailurus > Prionailurus viverrinus. Next base: position 15,106,793 of record NC_062562.1, on the reverse strand, counting down.
ATAGGTCCCTGGGTTTAGAAGTGAGGGGGATCCGGGAAGCCCAGCGACACATGCTTTTTCATTTAGCCCGCCCAACCTACCAAAAGTATTATCTTTTCAACATGCAATCAGTATAAAAGTAGTAAGGAGCTACTTCACGGTATTGTTTTCATACGAAGTCTCTGGAAGTCAGGTGTATTTTGCACTTACAGCCCATGTACTGTTCAGCTCAAACTAGCCACACTGCAAGTTCTCAAAAGCCACACGGTGACGGCGCTGCTTTCAAGGTGCCACACCGATGACTCGGGGACGTACCGAGCCTGCGGGGACTGAGAGGCTTAGCCCAGGGCGGGTGGCACCGCGGCGCCAGGAGACGCAGACCTCAGCGCGCGCCGCGAGCCGGGAGTCCTAGTCCACGCCCCTCTGCCGTGGGGTCCGACGGGACTTGTAGGCGTTGGCCTGCGGAGCGTGCCGGGAGTTGTAGTCCGCGCCCGCCTGCGGCGGCTCTGCGTATCATGGCGGGCTGCGCCGCGCTACCGCACTCTTCCGCTGGGCCCCAGAAAGTTTCGCTTCTGCCAAACAGTGGACCCACGAGCGCGTAAGTGCCGCGGGGGGCCGGCCGGACCTCGGGGGCGCCTGGGCCGCTGTCGGCCTCGGAGCGGAGAACTTCCCTCCCGACGCGGCTCGTCACCTGTTGCCCTCACCGTCCCCGCCCATCCCGGGTCTCCCCCAGACCCGGTCCGAGCCCTTGCCCTTGGCCAGAGGGCCGGGGAGGCACCTCTCGGTCCGCTGCTGAAACTGACCCTGGAACCCTGGCTGCCTCTGGTGGTCAGTTGGAAAGACAGATCCCCAAACACCGGTTCCAGGACCCCCGAAAAGGAGCCCACCATATAGGAGTCTCAGAACAGCCCTTGGATCATTTAGGCACGGGAGGACAGGTCGTGGAGTTTCTGCCAGGATTGTCCGAGAGGCCACTGACTATAAGAAGCGAAGTTCCGGGCTCAGCCCGGCGGGGATAGCCCAGACCTTGTTTCTCCCTCCCTCCCGTAAGGGGACAGTTTGTTCATCCCGGGCCGTCTTCGGGCCACGGCCCGTTCTCTTTACCTTATGTTCAGGTGCAGGGGCTCAAAATAGTCCCCCACCCCGTGATCTTTCCTGAAACACCTGTGGATTTGGGATTGTCTGTGGTGTGGCTGCTTGGGACTTGCGCTAAAGAGTCCATGCTATTCGGAACCTCGGCTGGGGGATGTTCTAGGGGGAGGCCTGGATTTTATTTTTGTGTAAGGAAAGCGTGTGTGTGTGTGTGTGTGTGTGTGTGTGTGTGTGTGGTTGACACATTAACCACACGTCTCCCTGTTCTGTGCACATGTATCTTCTGATGCCCCTTGTCACTCTTCACAACTCCCACTGGCTGCCCCCTCCAGAAAAAAAAAAGAGCATTTACTGAAGCTGCTTGTGTTGGCCACAGCCTCTACTCCTCTGCTTGTCTTTACCACGGCAGTTTCCTTTCCCACAGAGAAATGGGTCAGGGGCTCTTTGAGGGCAGAGGATCAGGCTGTAATCAGCTCACTGCCCTCCTGCCCCTGCAAGCCTTGTGGTCTCTGTAGCAAGCTTTACTCCCCTGCCATCTGCCTAATGCGGCTTCCCCTGCGTGTTGGTGCTAATAAAGAGCGGTCTCGCTGAGGTTTTCTGCTTTTAGTGGCTCCCACCTTCCAAAGTGTGCCCATATCAAGTGGGCTCCCCTGGACTTTCCCTTCTGTGACAGCTGCTGTTCATAAATTACTGAATTCCCTGTGCCAGTTGTGGGCCATTGTTCTCATCACCCTGGAAGCCAAAGTTAATGGTCTCAGTGATGGGACTCGGCCTTCTTTGATTAAAGGGATCTGAGAAGCCTCTTTGCTTTAGGAAACAGGTTTTCTGCTTCTCTTACAAGTGTTCATCTCTGGGTTGTGCTTCCTTTCGTTTTTAAGTTGTTTTTGGTATTTTATTAGGAAAATAGTGAAGCATAATCATTGAAAGGATTGTATAGTGAACATTGGCTCGCCTGTTAGAATCTACAACTAATAGTTTACTTCAGTTAGTTTTGTAGTTGTTTTAATGTCAGTCCTCTGGCTGTTCCTTGGATGGTCTTTGCTTCGTGTGGCTGGTTTTGGGGCAAAAGCAGGAGATCAAGAGCCACCCTTTAAACCACACTAGTCCTTTGGGGGCAGGAAGACACTTCCCGGCCCCCCCAGATGTTTGCGATGAGAGAAACTACCCAAAAGAGACAAGATCAGAACATCTGGTGACTTTGACCTGTGCTGGTCACCGAGGCTGTGGGCTGCTGCCTCCAGAACGCATAGTAGGCACTCAAGAAATGGCAGTCCCTCCCTTCCCTGGAGGGGAGAGGTTTGGCTGATGGGTAACCTGTGTTTTCTGGTGATTCCAAGGACAACTTGGGTGACTCCAGACTGGAATGTCCTTAAACACGAGGCAGAGGAAACGTGTTGTCTAGCCGTGGTCTCATGGTGAAAATCACTGATAGGAGCTCAGTGTCTGGGGCCACATTCCCTGGAGCAGCCTCAGGACACACAGCAGGTGAGGGTCAAAAACTGGTGCCTTGTGACCAGCCAGAGGCCTCCCGTGAGCAGAGATGAGGGGGGTCCAGCTGGTCAGCATCTGCTCACCTGGGCCTCAAAGTCATTGTGTTGCTCCAGAGATAAGCCAGACTCTCTATTTGTGATCTCATTGTCAGTTTGGGGATCTTTGCTTGTTTTTGTTTTTAAAGCTCTTGATTGGTAGAAGGGCCTCTGAGCAACTAAATGGATCAGTAGTGTGGGTACTGAAATGTTTCCTTGGGTCTATATTATCCTCTTGCTGCTTGTAGACATATTGTTTGGCACCGTAATGTCCCTGTAATAAGAGCTTCAGCCTCAGAGCACGTGGGCTCATGGCTTTTATGAGATGAGGGTGGTTGAGCAGAACTCCGTGGGGCAGGGGGGGCATTTCCCCCTTTTCCACATGTTGCAGCCGGTCAGCCTGATGGTTTTCGTGACCACCAATGGTCTTCCACATTCACAAAGGCCTTTGTGGCATTTGAAAGACACTGAGCGCCTGTTTCTAGTTTGGCCAGATCCTGTTTCCAGGGATGAGGACATGTACATCAGTGTGGTTCTGAGGGGATCTGTGGTCTGGTTATAGTACCTCACCCTGCGGCTGTTCTGGGCCCCACGGGCAGGTCTGGCTAACCACCTCAGGAGCCTGGGGTACTGCATCCTTGACCTGGGGCAGAAAACCGAGCCTGTGGGATCCAGAAGAAAAACCTGAGCTGAAAAAGCAACCCAATCAAGCTGTTGGTCTGCAGGGGGATAGGCCAGGAAGAGAATCCCCGTAGGAGGACCGGGGTGGGCTGGACAGCTGAACCAGACGTGGTGGTTTCACAAGGAGCCAGAAGGAATTTCCTCAAGCTGAACCTGCAGCCCCTTGGGCTTCTTCCAGGGCCGTCTGCAGCCTTGGTCAAGAGCAGGGAGGGGGCACTTGGAAGCCTCAACCAAAGTTAGCCACTGGGAACGTCTGCTCTTCTCCTCCCCTACCTCCTCCTTGAGGAAGGTAAAGGGTAACCTCCCCACACTGCACACGGGGGAAAAAAGCCCAAACAAACAAACAAACAAAACAGGAAAAAGTAAAAAACCACAAACGCCACACACAAGGTAGGAAAAGGTCAAATAACTTCCCCAGGACAGACAGATTTGCTAAAATTGCCTGAAAAGAGTTTGGTGAGCTAAACATAGCACAGTATCACCAACTGGGGAATGATCTTTATCGCATAATCCGTTGCACGTTAGGGAATGGAAATCTCACATTGACTAGTCCGATTCCAGAATCTGAATAGGGTCCAAATTGGCAAGCCTCCATTACAATTGGTAAAAGAGAAGCCGGTTTTCTTGCCCAGCGCCAAGCCCCAGCCTCAGAGCCATCCTGGGTCTTGCTTGCCCTTCCTGTCTGCCAGCATAGCCCCACCCCCGAGCCCGTGTGCACCCCGGATGTTCCCCTTGTCATCCAAACACGGCTGTGCTCAGACCCATCCATACTAGAGAACACTCTACCCTGGGAGTGTTCTGGTTGACGGTTCCAGATCAAAGTCCCAGGGATGCAGAGAGGAGAGGGCCTTGTGTGGGCTGGGTGAGTCGGGGAGGTGGCTGTAACGGCCGTGGCAATCCTTGACCAGATAGAGTGAAGGAGGCTTCTGGATAAGGCTGCCTCAGGCCGGAGCTGTGGGGCACGCTTTATCCAGCCAGTCCCTAAATTGTATTATTCCCTTTCTTCTTGGGATAGTAATGCTGTAATATTTCCACAGTAATGACGGTATAATGTCTATAATTACAAATTACACAAGTAATTTATGTCCAGTAAAGGAGACTTGAGAAATCAGAGAAATGGAATGTTTTGAAAATTTGCCCACGTTTTCCCGCCATGGAAGGATAATTCTCATCATTTACATGTTGGTGCCTAAAGTTTAGTTAGATCTGCGGAGTAAGAGACCACGGGTCCGGTTTTGTCTAACTGGTTCATTCATTCCCCAAGTAAGGTATTGAGGGCTCTCTAGGGGTCAGGACTGCACTCTGTGCTGGGGAGATGGTGAGTAGCAGTGGAGCTTACAGACTCATGGAGAAAACAGGTTAAACGAGAAATGACCGTACAGGCGAATGGCCACAAACGTGGAAGAAAGGTAGTGGTGGCTTAGGATCCCGAGCAGCATTGAACCTGGGGTCTCACGTGTTCTGTTCATCGAAGAACTTCTCAGGCCTCCAGTGACCTCTTTTTGGTCTATAAGCTTAGGAGGAGCTTTGCCCCTCTGGACAGGGGTTCCTGGAAGGCCAGTGCCCACTGGCCTTGTTCACGGCTGCGGCCCCCGCTCCTGGGTCAGGCCCACCTCTTACCAGTGGTGCCCAACAAACCGCCCGGCAGGCGGTTTGTTAACACGTACGGGTTACAGTTGGCTTCTTCAAGGCTGTGTTTATTGGCTACAGCATATTCTGGCAGAGATTCCGTTCATGATTCGTCATTGGGTGTGCTCGCCCCCTTGATACTCTGGTCAGGATTGTCCCCGCCCTGAGCATAGGATCTTGGAGCTCTGTGACGTTCTCCATGTGCCCGGGGTTAGTGCTGTTCGGGGCAGGAATACATAGATGCCCCAGATGGTGTCTCATGTTCGTGCAGCTGTTCCAGAGGCTGCCCAGAGCTTCCCACGTGCCGTCACCACCTCCCGGGCATTTCCTCTGGGCTCTCCGGTGACAAGGCCTCTGCCCTGCCGCCCCAGGTATGGGGGTGTGGCTCCTGCCAGAGCGGCCTGCCTTCCACCTTCCTGAAAGAGATGGTTCGGTTTCCCCAGGCCCAGAGGCAACACCTCACACCCACGGGTCTCTCCGCCCTGCCTTCCTGGGCCAGTGGACGGGAACGGGGTGGGGGGGGGGGAGGGAGGGCAGTTTTGTGTGTGTCCCGGAGGCATGACCAAGAAACCCAGGATGGTTGTCGTTGGTGGGAGCGCGAGGGCCAAGAGAAAGTTCAAACAGTGATGGGCAACTCTCAAGTCCCCCTTCCCTTTAAGAAAGGAGAGTGCAAGCGAGAAGGAGTGTTTGGGGAAGGTGACCCAGGCCTGCAGTTGGTCAACATTTTAATTAGGTCTGAGGGGTTGGGCCGCCTCGTGAGGCTTTGTTCACGAGTGCTGTGACGGCACCCTCTCGAAGCTCTGCTGAGGGCAGCCTGCTCCCCGACCCTTTTGTGTGGAGCCAGCAGGACCGCCGGGCCTTCGAAGCCCCAGGTACCAGCCAAGTGCCCTCCTTTCCAGGGGTGGCAACTACATAGATGCTAGTGGCTGTGCTCAACCAGACCGAGGCGATGGACTTTTCCAGAAAGGCTTTGTGCTTTCAGCCCATCTGAACCGTCCTTGCCAACGTGCTTTCCTGGTCAGGGTGGAATTCACAACTGGCATGCTCCACCTCCTCTGGGAGTGGGGGCCCCTATCTGGGTCCCTTCTCAGCTAGCGGGTGAGGAGCAAGCACAGAACGTTCTGAAGACCAGGCAGGGTTGTCTTCCACGCCCCAAGCCTGCTCCCCCTCGGATCCTTCTTTCCTAATGTGACTAGTCAGTTTGCTGTAATTGCTCCTGCCAGAGCCAGTTTCTGGGCAACGTTAAGAGTATTAGTCATTTGCACCATAGTGTAAATAAGTTTACGTGAGCCGTTTGGTGTCTTTCTTTCTTAATCTGGGACTAGACTTCTGTCTCTATTGTTACGGCATCTGGGCAGACATAGGAGGAGTTTGGAGGCCGGGGAAGAGTTTTACCTCTAATATAATACCTAAGCCATGACTAGGAACTCAGGCAATAGTCCCGGGTGCATTTAGTCCCTTTTCCACTTTACCAGAATATTGGATGCTTGCAGACATGCTGGATAAGCGTAAACATAATTTTGAGCTGTTGGCACGAGATTTCAATGTTCCCCCAAATTTTATAAAATGAATTTCTCTGGCATTTGAAAGAGCTTGCCAGAGACAAGTGAGGGAGGATTTTACAAGCCATGCAGCAAGGGCTCTGGGTTCATGGAGGCATGGGATACGCTCTTTGGGGCCCTCGTGAGGTGTGGGAGTCCTGGAGTCGTTCCCCTGGTGCTGAAGCGGCCGAGGCCAAGGCCGAGGCAGTGCAGACCGAAGCTCTCCATGTCTCCTGAGTTAGGAGAGCAGCTGGCTGATGGCCTGTCAGGATCCTGCTGCTTCAGGCCATCTCTGTGATACCACAAGAAACAGTCAGTGGTTGTCCCAGGTTCCAGGCACACAGCTTCTGGAACCCTAGGAATTTCCTGAGTGATGGGAGTGTCTTTTGTTTTGTGCGCCTCTTTTCAGCCACGCCTGAGTTTATGCTAATAGGGTGACCCTCCTCAGCCCCTGGGATGGCTTCAGGGTGGGGGCTGGTTGCCTGAAGAGGCAACCATGTGATTAGAGGGTTGGAACTTTCAGCCCCACCCCAGACCTCAGGGGAGTGGGCTGAAGGAGTTAATCACCCAAGTCTGCGGAATGAGGCCTCCATTAAACCCCGAAGTGAGGGGGTCCTGCGAGGTGCTGCTGGGTGGGGAGCCCTGAGTGCATAGAAGCTTTGCAAACCTCAAACCAGCACCCCCCCCAACTCTGCACCTCTCGTCTCTTCCGCCTGGCTGTTCCCAGATTGTATCTTTGAAGATAAACCAGTCATCTCAATGTTTTTCCAAATCTTGAGAGCTGTTCTAGCAAATTATGGAACCTAAGGAGGGGATCGTGGGAATCCCCAATTCAGAGCCGGTTGGTCAGAAGTACGGGTAGCAGCCTGGGACTTGGGACCAGCGTCTGACAGCCAGGGCCGTCTTGTGGACAGAGCCTTTGACCTGTGGGGTCTGCACTGACTCTAGGTCATCAGTGTCAGAACTGAACCGAACTGGAGAACCCCCAGTCAGTGTCAGAACTGGTTATTGGTGTGGAAAAAAAGCCACATGACCGTGGTGTGGAGAGAGTGCCGCATTCTGTGTCTTCCGGTGGTTAATAATGACCTCAGACCAGGGAAGAGGGAGGGCAGACTGCTAAGAGCCGTCACCCCAAAGTTCAGGAAAAGAGCATTCCTATAGGAACCATGATCTTCCAAGGAAGCTCTGATTAACTGCCTGAAACCCTGTGAGGTGGGGGCACCTGGGGGGCTCAGTCGGTTGAACGTCTGACTTCAGCTCAGGTGGTGATCGCATGGTCCGTGGGTTCGAGCCCCGCGTCGGGCTCTGTGCTGACAGCTCAGAGCCTGGAGTCTGCTTCGGATTCTGTGTGTCCCTCTCTCTCTGCCCCTGCCCCACTGATACGGTGTCTCTCTCTGTCTCAAAAATAAATAAATGTTAAGAAAAACAAAAGAAACCCCTGTGAGGCGGGACCCCCATCCGCGGTGGGGAAGCCCACCGCGACCTGCAGGTCCAGCAGCCGGTTCTCTTGGGGCACATTACCTGGGTGGTGACTCAGGCTTTCCGGAAAAGCAGCTTGTGTAATCAGCAGCTGGGCACAGCTCACCCCGTGACCCGGGAACTTGGCATCAGCTGAGCGCGCTCCGAGGGTCAGGCGGAGGCGGCCTCGCCCGGCCGTGCGGACACAGGGCCGTCTCCCCAGAGTCCCCGCACGTCTCGAAGGAGCACGTTTCTGGCTGTCGAGGCTCGTGACGGCAGGCCTCAGAGACAGCTGGTCCCCAGTGTCCGGGTGTCCACCCGGCCGGAGCCTGTCCTGCGAGGTGCTGCTGGGTGGGGAGCCCTGAGGGCGTAGAAGCTTCGCAAACCTCAAACCAGCCCACCAACCCCGCCCCCCAACTCTGCGCCTCTCGTCTCTTCCGCCTGGTTGTTCCCAGATTGTTTCTTTGAAGATAAACCAGTCATCTTAATGTTTTTCCAAATCTTGACAGCTGTTCTAGCAAATTATGGAGCCTAACTCAGAATCTGCCCTCTTCCACGAGTCGGGTCTCGGCCTGGTCTGAAGCGTGACACAGGCCCAGGGCCTTTGAGGACTTGGGTGTCTGTCATTTTCCTCTGAGCGTCTTTCTCCCAGGAACGACAAGGCTGTCCGTTGACAACAGCCAAATGAGAGGAATTTCGGGAGAGAAGCAGCCTCCATGCTCGCTGTCCCCCTTCCCCCCCCATCCCGGTGCCCTTTCCTCCTTGGGTCTCTTCAAAAGACCTCAACCTTATTTTTCAGGCCTGGCACGCCTCGGTTGCCCCCGCCTCTCACCCTCTCCCTCCCCCAAGTGGAATTAATTTTCCCTTCCTGAGGCCCCACGGCATCTTCCTAAATTCGTCACAGTGCGGCCTTTTTTGTTGAGATACAATCTGCAGTCTGTGAGTTTTGACAAATGTATGTTTGTCAGATACTTACGGTCATGTAACCACCACCACGGGCAAGACACGGAACAGAACTGCCGCCCCCCCCCCCCCAATTTCTGCCGACTCTTGTAGTCATGCCCCCCCTTCACCGCCACCCCCTCCCGCCCAGGCCCTGGAAGCCACCGCTGTGACCTCTCCCCCACGTTTTGCCTTTGCGAGAATATCATGCAAATGGAATCATAAAGGACGTAGCCTTTTCCGTCTGGCTGTTTTCGCTCAGCAGGAAGCATCTGTTGTACGTGTCCATGGCCCAACCCTTTCATCGCTGAGTACCCGTCGCTTTTTATTCCTATCTCTGCATGGAGCTCTTCTGCCGTGTCCAGATAGCGGGATATTTTTCTGTCTGTCTGCTTGGTGCACAGGCGAGCGCCTCCAGGGCTAGACCGTGCCTCGCGTGCGTCCGTGTCCCCAGCCTGCGCATGGAAGGAACTTGACACAGCATGGTGTCGGGGCAGCTGTGCATTGACAGTGCGGACCCTGGACTCTCTCTACCTCTCCGGGAGGGGCAGCGTGCCCACCGAGGCATCGGACCCCCTGCAGAAGCCCGGCTGAGCCTGGGTTCTGGCTCTCCGCAGGGCCCTGGCTGGCCCCTGCTCAGGCTCTGTGCTCAGCAGGTGCCCCGGAGAGCCGCCTAGGGATGGGCAGGCTGCCTTCTCGAAACCCACTCCCACCCTTGGTTTAGTGTCTGTGGCAGGCAGGGGTATCTAATACCTCTTAAGGGGCTTTGGAGGGCTCTCTGTGGGCCCCCTGCCTCTCTTGGGCTCCGTGTCAGGAATCGCTGGGAGTGTGGTTTTGGTGTGTGCCTGTCTCATTCCTCCGAGGCCAGAGAAGCCCTCTTTGGGCCTTGTTTGCACTGAGTCCCAGCTGTGCCAGCTTGTTAGTTAAAAATAGGCCAAGGCATATCCGCCCTGTGACAGGCCCTTCTTGCTTCAGGCTCATGCTGGAATGCTTATGTAAATATTTGGAGGAACTTGAAACCTGGGACTGTTTCTATTCCAGAGTCATATTGCCTGGACTCTTGGAGTGGGAAGGGGAATAGGGCTGTGGGAAAGGGAGGGCCAGCACGTGTGAGAAACACTCAGGGTGGCGGCTCATTATTTGGGAGACGCTGGAGTTCAGGGTGGTTCCTAGAAGCCAGTGGAAGGGGTTGGCCATTTGTAGTAGGGACGATGCTGAGCTATAGATCCACAGGGTTTGAATCAGACTGACCAGGGCCCAGACCACGATTCGCTCCTTATTGGCCCACGGCCTTAGGCGAGTTTTATGTGGCTTCTCCAACTGGTGTTCTCTACCCCACTAAGGCGGTTGTGGGGTGAAAATGATCACGCGTGTAAAGCCCCTATCAGGACCCAGCGCATAGCACACAGTAGGCCCTCACTCAGTGGTGGCTGCTCGGGCGTCCTCTAGTCTCACCACCTGCTTTTGCCAACAAGCATGACACAACCTGGTGGTGGATGTCTACGAATTGGAGATGCTCAATTCTTTTTTTTTTAATTGTTTTTTAATGTTTATTTATTTTTGAGAGAGAGAGAGAGAGAGAGAGAGAGAGAGGCCGCGTGCATGTGTGAGCAAGCTGGGGAGGAGCAGAGAGAGAGGGAGACACGGAATCTGAAGCAGGCTCCAGGCTCTGAGCCGTCAGCACAGAACCCAACGCGGGACTCAAACTCACAAACCTCGAGATCATGACCTGAGCCGAAGTCTATGCTTAACTGACTGAGCCACTCAGGCGCCCCTAGAGACGTCCATTTCTGACGTTCCTGCTGTAGAAGGGACACTGGAACGTCCCCGTGCATACCCACACTTGTCTCCAGTGGCACTCGTGTGTTCTCACCTCTGCTGGTCTTCAGCCACTACCGTGTCCTTAAATCACTTTAGCAGCTGCCCGAGCAGGGCTGGTAACTCAGGACTCACCAGCTGCAAGAGGACTATAACCAAGCTTAAAATAGAGCCGTGTCCCTTGACTGGACCGAGGGTTGCCCGGGCCCCCGATGCAGGCCAGGCGGCATCTACACAGCCAGGCCGAGCTGGGTTCTGGGCAGCTGGAGCTGCTGAGCCTCCACGAGCGAGAGCGAGCTGCTTCCCCCACAAGGCAAGCCTGGCTTTCTTTGGTCCCGAAGCCCCAGGGGTCCTCAGCCTCTCGCCTCCACCGCCACCGGCCGGATGTTACTAACTGTTGGTCAGAGGAAGCCAGCCTGGGGAGGACAGGGGGCCGGGCGTGGGGGAGACAGGGGTCTGGTGGTGGCCGGCACCATCAGCTTAGCAGGCCGTCTGAATGTGGGTTGCGCTGGGTCTGGCCTCCCCAGAGTGACGGGAGCCCCTGGGAGGCATTTCTCAAGGTCGAAGGAGGGTGAGGCAGTCGCGCCTAAGAGGGGAGAAGAGGAGAGACGCTCAGTGAATCATGCTGTTTGGTTGAACCTATCGCCTTTTAAGCCCCAACCCAGGTCATTGTGTCTGAATAGAAGTGTGTCAGAAGCCAGCCAGGGAATGCCCACCGGGCAAGGCCCACACAGAAAGGTCAAGCCCTTTCCGCTGAGGGAAGACACCCAGATGGGGCGACTTTGGGCCCCGGGGCATGCCCCTCTCGTCCTGTCTTCATGTTGTGTCTGTCACTGAGCCCTCCACGGCCTCCCTCTCCCTCTCCAGGTGTCACCATGGAGTCTGACCTCTGCTGAGCCGACCCAGGCGGGAGGCGCACAGCCGAGAGAGGCGGCCCGCAGCCAGTGGCCATGGCCTCCCCCATGGCAGAGAGCCAGCTGCAGAGAATCATCCGCGATTTGCAAGGTACCGTTGGGGAGGGGACACGCCAGGCTTGGCGGTGGGGGAGCTGGGCTGTGCTCCTGCCGCCCTCTCATCCTCGTCACACGGGGAGTAACTGGAGCCCTCGGGACACGTCGCGTGGAGGTGTTTGGGGCTTGGGTGTCCGCCCTGTGTCAGGCGGGGGGCGGCTGGCCCGGGCCTCCTCTCAGGGCCCTGGGAAGCCAGTTTGTCAACAAAATCCAATACCGTTTTCTTTCTTCTTCTTTTTTTTAAAAAAAAAAATTTTTTTTTTTAATGTTTGTTTATTTCTGAGACAGAGACAGAGCATGAGCGGGGGAGGGGCGGAGAGAAAAGGAGACACAGAATCGGAAGCCGGCTCCAGGCTCCGAGCTGTCAGCACAGAGCCCGACGCGGGGCTCGAACCCACAGACCGTGAGATCGTGACCTGAGCCGAAGTCGGTCGCTCAACCGACCGAGCCACCCAGGCGCCCCAAGCCAATACCCTTTCCTGGGCCTGGGGTCTGCTTTCAGTTCGTGTGGGCGTGAGTGCTACAAGCCCCCTGTTTGGTCTGGCGGAATCTCGGGCCTCCGGGCCGCGATGGAATTGGCCCATTTGGGGAGGCCGCGTTCTCCCTGCCTCAGCAGGATGGCCAGACACCCGTCTCTCTTGTTTTGTCGTCCTACCCAGTCCTGGCAGGCGGACAGCCTGTCTCCTGTGACGCACTGCAGTTCTGGGCCCGCCGCCTCCCGGACGCCCCTGAGCTCAGCGCAGGGACGAGACTCACGGCTCCCGTGTCCCTGGAGAAGGGCCGGGGACGGTGCACGCGGAGTGAGGCAGGCTCGGGGGAGGAGCCGACCGCTTTCTCTCCCGGCTGCAGAGTCTAGGGACCGAGCTCACCCTTTTAGGTGACGTGCCGAGGGTCAGGAGTTGGGCAAACTTCCCGCCCGCCTGAGCTCACCGGGGCTGGTCCGTACGGGTCTTCGGAGCTCCCGCGCGGTTGCTACAGACGGTCTGAAGCTGAGCGCTTCTAACATGTCACAGAGGTTACGGCGACGCCGTCCTGAGTCAGGTTCCTACCTGCGAGCACAGTGATGAGCAGCCGCGGTCTGTCACACCCAGGGCCGCTGGGCTAGTGGCGGCCGCAGCACGCTTCTCACCCTGCCGGTCAAAGGTCAGTGAGAGAAAAGTCGGTCAGGCTTGCCTCCCATTGGTGTAGCACTTCGGGCCTCGAATAAGCCGAGAATCACATGGCGTTCCACACGTGCCAGGCCTTATGTTAGTAGCCCGTTATGTCCTCACATTTGGTCTGCGAGGTAGGAACCATTATCCCCATTCTACAGATGCAGAGAGGGGCACAGAGAGGTTAAGTGACTTGCCTAAGGTCACACATCCAGTTGGGCAGAGCCTGGGTTTGCGTACACACCAGGTGTCAGAGTCTACACTCTTAACCACACCAGCCTACTTCCAGCTAAAACGGTAGATGGTTTTTCTCCTTCAGCCTGAACACACACACATACACACACACACACGCAGAGAAAGCGAAATGGCAGGCCCTGCAAATCTGAGTTCTCCACTGGCCTTGAGAAGTTTCTCCACAAAGGAGGCCACCTTTTCTGCGTGTCAGTCTCTGGTTCTCCAGCATGACTTTGGGACCCAGGGGTCTTTATTGGGAGGGAAGAGAGGACCCCCGCTAGAGCCTCTGGTCCGGGGAGGGGGCCAGACATTGGCACTTGTTCACGTACCCTTTCCCACCCTTGTCCCGACTGTCCCGGTCATCTCTGGCATCCCAAGGCCATCTGACCCGCCCGCTGAGCACTTGGAAACACCACTTTCTCAAGACCCTTCCCTTGCATCTGTTGGTAACTGTCTTCATCGGCACACGACAGATCTTCAGCATCTAGCCTGGGAGTGGAACGTCCCCAGGCGAGGGGTCCTTGGGCAGTGCGCAGCCTTCGTGCCTGCACAGGGCAGCCCACTCGTCCTCCTGGGGACAGCACTGACGAGGGCTTTGGGGTCAGCTCCTGGCTCTGCCTTTTAACCCTGGAAGATGTGGGATGAGTCCCGTCACCTTTCCGAGGTCCCGTTGCTTTCTTCGTGCGCGAGGTCAGCTCGACGGTAACACCCACTTCTCAAGATTGTTGGCAGACACAGATGTATAATTCACATAAAACTAAGATTATCCCTAAGTAATGCATTTGGATTATCAGAGATTAGAGCGGCAAACTTTGTATTTCATACCCAAGCCTCCTTCTTTCAAAATTTCAGGAGTTCCCAGATCAGGTTGTGAGAGTTAACCCAGGCTGAGTGGTGGAGGGGGGAAAGGCTTGTGCCTTCCCTGGTCCCCGGCCCTCCCCCGGCTCTCAAAGCCAGCCGCGGCCAACACTTCTAGAGGGTGCCACTGGACGGCAGTCACTTGTGAGAATTAGTCCCAAGAGCCTGTCTTTGCCCTTTGCTGACCTCTGCCTGAGGGGTCGGTAGCGATTGCATTTTCGCGGCTCAGGCTCAGCTTCAGTGCCGGGCCGGCCTGCTTTCCAGCCGTGCTGCCTGGGAGCTCCTATTCCTTACGAAGAAGGAAGGTCGCAGGGGAAGGTCGTTTTGTCCAGCGGGCCCCAGCCATCTAGCTGGGGGCGCTTTGCCCAGTGTCTACACCAAACACAGCTTCTCACAGTCTCTCTGTCCCACAGCAGAGGCCGTAAATGAGAGTCAAGGTGGTTTTCCTTTCTTTGTGCACAGGGAGGTCAGTTCTCTCAGAAGTGGAGAGGCGAGCCCCGGAGTCAGAAAGCCCTTGAGAAGACCAGGGTTCTCATTCCAGTTCTGCTGTTCACCGCCCTTGGTCTTTGGCGAGTGCTCTGACTTCCCCAGGGGCTCCTTATCCGCCAACAGGGATGATGATATCAGCCTTCATCGGTCTTTTTTTTTTTTTTTATATTAAAAAAAAATGTTTGTGTATTTTGAGAGAGAGAGAGAGAAAGGGAAAGAACAGGAGTGGGGAGGGACAGAGAGTGAGAGAGAAAGGGAATCCCAAGCAGGCTCCATGCTGTCAGCACAGAGCCCGACGTGAGGCTCAATCTCACGGACCGTGAGATCATGACCGGAGCCGAAATCAAGAGTCAGACGCTTCACCGGTGGAACCACCCAGGCGCCCCATCAGCCTTCATCATTCTTAAGTTTTTTTGTTTTTGTTTTTGTTTTTGCACATTTTAACAGTTTGGAAATTGGGATCATTTTAAGACCAGTCGCGTGTTGGATTTGTCAAAACAAAACAACCCTGCCCCTCAGTGCCGTATTCAGTGAGAAGGCCGTGCAAAGACCTGGCCCCTGAGGGGCCCTCAGCTCCCAGAAGCAGGTGTCGTTGTCGTTCTTGGGATTACTCTCTTATTTGCACATTCTGGGGCTTCTTGAAGCCGGGACTTACCCTGTACTGAGCAGCAGGGTTATGGGGAAGAATGACAAGGAACGTGGCCGGAATGAAGGGCAAAGCTTTCTGGAAGTCACCGGCAGGGGTCTGCTGAGTGACCCGTGCACATAGCAAACGTGTGTTGCATGCATATTATGGGCCTACATGGTAGAGGCCTACAGGGATGGCCGAGAAATGTGCCCCATCAGGGAGCTGTTCTAGAATACCTACCTGGGGGCTCTCGGGCCACCTGGACGCCTTTAGGCTCGGCATTACATCCATCCAGCGTTTCATATCGCTTTTTGTTTCCAAGGGGCTCTGCCATCATCGACCACTTGCTTCTCGCGCGTCCTGGGGTTATTCTGTTTCTCCCTCTGAGGTCAGTTATGCGTTCCTGTCTGTTGTCTTAAAGATGCCGTGACAGAGCTAAGCAAAGAATTTAAGGAAGCAGGGGAGCCCATCACGGATGACAGCACCAGCTTACACAAGTTTTCTTATAAACTCGAGTATCTCCTTCAAGTAAGTGACTCCTGTACCATGTTGATTTCTGCTCTGTTCTGTTTCTCTCTTGCGTGACTCATCAGCCTTCAGGATGTGGGTCAGACAGCTCTGTGGAGCCATCAAGCCCTGCTGGTTAGACTGAAAGTTCGTGCAGTCCCCGGCGAGAGCTTGAGCCTCCCAAGTGCAAGCCTCTGAAAAGTCAGAATGTTGCCCCTTAGGATGATTGTAGGAATCAAGAACATTCTTTAGAGATTTAGGTCATCTTAAGGCAGGTCATGAGGTCACTGGATAGCAGGGATCTTCACTTTGGGGCAGTCACAGACCCCTTTGAGAGTCTAGTTAAAAGCTGTGGAATCTGTCCCCAGGCAGACGTGCATTGCATGCACGCCCAGTCACACGTTCTCCACACTGAAGATGATCCAGAAGCCCCCGTTTTAGATCCTTGTTGCTCAAAGTGTGGCCCACAGACCAGCAGCAGCAGCATCACCTGGGGGCAGGTTAGAAATGTATTCTCAGTTCCCTCCCTGACCTGCTGAATCGGGATCTCTGAGGTCAACCCGGGAAGTTTTGTTTGAACTTGCTCACAGTGTGATGCTTCTGTCCGCTTGGTTCAAGAAACGCAGATCTACAGGGGCGCATGGGTGGCTCAGTTGGTTAAGCGTCCAACTTTGGCCCAGGTTAAGATGTCAGAATTTGTGAGTTCAAGCCCTGCGTCGGGCTCTGTGCTGACAGCTTGGAGCCTGGAGGCTGCTTCAGATACTGTGTCTCCCCCTCTCTCTGCCCCTCCCCCCCCATGCGCTGTCTCTCTCTCAAAAATAAACAAAACATTAAAAGAGAAAAAAAACACACAACCACACAGATCTAGAGAACTCTGCAGATGTGGAAAGCCACAGGCAATCACAGGAGGCAGGAAGGAAGTGGACCAAAATGTTAACGGAAGTTCTCCGAGGGACAGGGCATTGGGCATTATAGTTTTTTTCTTTTTTTTAGTTTTATCCAGATTTTCTAACGATTTATCTGTCTTACTTCCATAACCAGAAAAACTACTACAAAATGCTATGTTATAGAAAGACGCACCTTTGTCATTCCGAACACCCTAAGTTTGCAACGTCACATCCCACCAGAGCCTGTGTAAGGGATGAGAGCCTGCTGGGGCCTGGGGAGAGAGGCCCCATCGTGCTAGAAGATTTTAGCTTTCGCCTGCCTTTTCAACTGGTTCTGGTTCACGTTGGGAAATGATTTACGGACCTTCTTTGTTTTCAGTTAGGTTTTAGTTTGGGATTTGAAATGACTCAGAGCCAGCATTAATTTGAACTTAACTGCACGCATATTAAAACAGTGTTGGAACTTGAGTAGCTGGGATGAGATGTCACCAACCCATTTCCCTGCGTTGAGACCAAGTTGACCCTCATGTGTTGTGGCCCTGAAGACTTTCCACTTGTATTTCTTCATCCTGTGTTACTAAGCCCCCTTCGGTGGTCTTCCTCCCCACAAGGTGCACAGAGGGGTTACCTTTTTTTTGGGGGGGGGGGGGTTGTTATTCCTAAATCTCACCAGTTGTGTGAACTTGAGCCGGCCACCTAACCTCTCCTAGCCTCTGTTTCCTCATCCGTAAATTGGGGATTAAAACACCCTCCTTTGCCAATGAAGGGCCTTGCCCAGCCCCGGGTAACTAAGAAGGTTTTGCTGTTCTTTATCGTTCAAATGGTGGGATGAACAGCAGCGGGCGTGGCCCTCCTCTCTCTGTCCCTTCCTCTACGCAGTTCGATCAGAAGGAGAAGGCCACCCTTCTGGGCAACAGGAAGGACTACTGGGATTACTTCTGTGCCTGCCTGGCCAAGGTGAAAGGAGCCAATGACGGGATCCGATTCGTCAAGTCGATTCCGGAGGTAAGCGCGTGGCTGAGGGTCCCACATCTCTCTCTCCCCCCGCCTGAAGCATCTCTCACCCGGACCCCCGCAGCAGACGGCCCCGTGAGGACGTGGGGGTGGGGGGCGGACGGCTGGTAAAGAAGTAAGGAAATTGGTGCCCGGTGCGGGCTCCGGGAAGCCACCCAAGCGAGCGCTTACCAAGCCCGGGGGTGGCTCGGTCCTGACCCTGTTCCCTAGACCGCAAGTGGTCTGCCTGCTTGGAGGCCGTTCGCGGGACCATGAGGGGAGGGAGGAGGGGTTGCACGCAGCACGGGACGCCTCCGCCTTTTAAAAAACATTAGTTCCTTAGATAAAATTCTTAGAGTTTACTAGGTGCTTTCCCTATCATTTGCCCAGGAAACTTGTTTTTGTAATGAAGAGAGTGATGTGAGACCTCGGGAGACGTTTCTTAAAATGCTGGTTATGCTAAGTAGCTTCCTGCGTTCTGTTCTGAACCCCTGGAGAGCAGAAAGCCAGGGCTTTGCTGTGTTAGAGAACTCTGGAACAGCACATTCTCCCTCTCCCTCTCCCCCCTCCCTCCCTCCCTCTCCCCCCTCCCTCCCTCCCTCTCCCCCCTCCCTCCCTCCCTCTCCCCCCTCCCTCCCTCCCTCTCCCCCCTCTCTCCCTCCCTCCCTCTCCCCCCTCTCTCCCTCCCCCTCTCTGTCTTCTCTCTCTGCCTCCATCCCTCTCTCTTCTCTCTCTCCCCCTCTTCTCTCTCTCCCCCTCTTCTCTCTTTCCCCCTCCCTCCCCTTCCTCCCTCCCTGCCCCTCTCTCTTTCTCTCCCCTCTCTCTCTTTCCCCCTCTCTCCCCCCCCTCCCTCTCTCCTCCCTTTCTCTATTCCTCACTCTCTCTTCCCCCCTCTCTCTCTCCGTCCCCCTCTCTCCCCTGTCTCTCCCTCTCTCTCTGTCTTCAGCCTAGTCCCCCTGGGAGTGAAGAACTTTGCAGATTCAGGAGCAACTAAACCCCTAGATGTGGGGCGGGAGGCCTAAAGGGTTTCTACCTTTCAGCTTCCTTTTCAGTGCCTCCTTAGTACAGTTCAAGGCCCGGTAAAGCCGGCAGCTGTGCCCCCTGGTGGCCCTCCCGGGGGCTCTGAGGTAGCCCTCAGAGGGTGCTCTGAGATCCCTTCCCGCCGCCTGCCAGCTGGAGCCCGAGGGGTTTCTTCTTACAGAGAATGACAGCGTTAGATACGTTAGATACGTTGACACTGAGGGTCGAGCGTTTTCCACCCTCTGACATCTGAGAAAAGGAGGAAAGACCTTGGGTGTCAGGCGTCTGTTCCTTGGATTGCCATAACGTCCATGCAGCACCACGGTCTTGGGCATTTTAATGCGTCACCCACCCAGAGAGGGTCTCATTGCCTTCTCTCCGAAAGTCTGGAAGAAGTTCTCGGTGTCGCTGTCCGGTCTTCCACTCCTCAGAGCACCGGAGGCCTTTGACTTTACGGCTTCAGACAGCTGAAGTCTGCAAATAAGTTTAGCTTCGTCCTCACGGCCCAGGGTTACAAAATGCTGAAATCTGCCTCTTGCATAGCACACAGACCTTTAGATGATCCAAGGCCAGGGAAGCTGACTTCTCAAGCAAAAAAGCGTTCCCTGCTTGCACGGACATTGTCGGTTTCCTGGAGGCTGTGTAGACCGGGCTCCCCGCAGGCACCCTTGGTGGGGATTCCCGGGAATGGCACCAGGCCACAGGGCTGCCGGGTGCTCGGGGTAACCGTACCGATGGAGTGTTGCCCAAGGCCGACAAGCCAGAAGGTAAAAGTTAATGGGTAAGGAGCATAGCTGGGCCCACCTCAGGCCCCCTCGGGGTGGGAATCAGCCCTTTAGGCTAAACTCGTCCAAGGCTGTAATCAGCCACTTCCAGGGGTTCCGAATAAGCTCAACCTGGCCTACGCGTCTTTCCCCGAGATGGACAGGCTCCCTTTTGGGGTGCAGCGCGCCGTTGGGCTGTCAGCAGAGTGGCCTGGCGGGAAACCGAATCTGTTCTGGAGTCCCTTGCGGACTTCCTGCCCTCTCCAGCTGTGGTAGAGCTTCTCGAAACAGTGCAGCGAAGTTTAGACTAGGTGCTAAGCATTTAAGGCGTTAGGTAAGGAAAATGAACCCATGACCTCAGAACACTAAAAAATAAAAAAAGCTGTGCACTGTTTTCACTTGCAGTACAAAGGATGTTGCAAGATACGTCTTAAAATAAATCACTCCACATATATGTAACATATATAATCAATTTGGGGGGCGCCTGGGTGGCTCAGTTGGTGAAGCATCCGACTTCGGCTCAGGTCATGATCTCACGGTTCGTGGGTTCGAGGCCCCCATCGGGCTCTGTGCTGACAGCTCGGAGCCTGGAGCCTGCTTCGGATTCTGTGTCTTCCCTCTCTCTCTGCTCCTCCCCCACTAACGCGCGCTCTCTCTCTCTCTCTCTCTCTCTCTCTCTCTCTTAAAATAAGAGGCTCACAGCCTCTCCTGTTCTTGACGCTTCACACCTTTTTATTTTTTTAAGGCTACTTCATATTGTGGTATCGTTTTCTTGAGTCAGCAATCCAAAAACCCCCAGCTCTGAGCTGCAGGGGTGCCGCATACTGGAATGTTTACCTCATCGATTCGAAAAGGCCGTACTTGAGGCTGGACCACAGATTTCCTGTCTCAAGCCCGTGCCACGATTGGCGTCCTGATGGCATGGGGTGTCAGGACCGTCTTTTGGTTGGAGCGGGGCTGCCCCTGTCCCCCGCCACCAGGCTAAACATTTCTCACCTCTGACGGGGTGAGGAGCGTATGGGGTCTCTACTTACCCCGCTCAGACCCCCGAGCCTGACAGGGCAGGGTACACATGGCAGCTTGAGGGGGGCCCTGAATTCCTTCCGCTCACGTGGAGCTGCTGGGGGCGAAACATCGGGAATGAGTCCCGTTACGCAAACCGGCCGCCTGTGCCCACAACTGGCAGAGCCCTGCTTTGGCCGCCTCACAGCAGAGTCTCTGGCCGGCACACCCACCTCCCTCCCAATAAGCTTCCGGAAACCTCTCGAGAAGCCACGTTCGGGCACCGTGGGGTGAGGTTTCCAAGGCGGGCCCGTAGCTAGACCCTTCCGTGCTGTCCATTTCAGACTCCCTGAAACGGAGCCACACGCGATGCTTTTCTTTGTTACCCCAGTGTGACCGGGCTGCCTCAAGAGAGCCCAGCTGTCTCTTACCCCCTGGGTACCTTCTGACCAAGTGCAGAGCTGGCCCATCTTAAATCCGACCGGGATGGCGTCGACATGTCCCGATTTTACTGATGGTTTCATGAGAACACCGAGTGGGCCATCACACATCCATCCGAACTTCTTATGAGTCCCCCCTACGCACCCCTGCCTTTCTCCTCCTCCCTCTTCCCCTCCCACGGGGGCTCCAGCCGGCCTCCTGGCCTCTTCCCCTGCACCTCAAAACTAAGCCGGACATGAGGCAAACCGAGATGGCCCCTTCCTCGAGCTCGCTTCATATTGGTGTGAGGGGCCCCTCTTCTACCTGCCACATTTTCTCCCAAGTGTCCCCAGTGAGCTCCCACGGTGTCCCATCTGCCGCCAAACCCAGAGCTCCGGGTGGAGCCGGGGCGGGAGAATGACACGTGCGTCCTGAAAGCGATGTCCCAGAGCCTCCCGGGAACGCGTCTTCCTTGCCGTGTTCCCCGGAGTCTGCGGGTCCTTCTCCCCTGAAGGACGTCACGGGGCCTGGCTGCTTCAGGCCTCGCCCTCCGGGCGACTGGAGGTCAGGCTCCCGGCTCCTCATGGCCATGTGCTCTCCTCGTTTCCAGCTCCGGACATCTCTGGGAAGAGGAAGGGCGTTCGTTCGCTACTCCCTGGTACACCAGCGGTTGGCAGATACCTTACAGCAGTGCTTCATGAACACCAAAGTGACCAGGTAAACGCACGGCCGCGCTGGGCTTCACGCCGCGAGCTGAGGTCCCCTCGTTCCGGACAGTGAGCCCACGGCAGACGCGCCTGCCGGGGTGGCCCCCCGGCCCTCCCACCCACGCGGTCCTCTCCCACCTGCCCGACAGCAGTACCGCCTGGTCCCAGGTGAGGACCTGAAGCCCCGAGAGGCCGAGGGCCTTTCTCCGGGCCGCACTGACGCGGAGTCCTGATGCAAGAGCCCGGATGCGGATCTCTGAGCTCGTAAGGCCGGTGCGTTTGCCCCCACGGCTGGCGTGTCCTTGGGGCTGACCCTGATGAATGCACGGGCCCCGCTGGCCACCCTGAACCACCGGGCCGCAGCCTTGGCCTCTCGGCAGAATCAGCTGTGGGATTTTTAACCCCACCGAGCCCGGGGCCTCGCCCGAGACCCCGAGTCGACACCTGCTGGCTGTGTCTAGGCTCTCTGGACGTTGAAGTAGGTGGCCAGGTCGAGAGCCCGGGGTTGTCCAGGGGGTCGGTCTTTGTGGCGCTGGTGCTGAAGCCTGGGCCGCGGGGGAGGGAGGGAGGGGACTGAGCGTGTCACCGGCGTGTGGAAAGAGGAGCTACAGGTCCGGCACCTATCAGCAGAACCTGCCGATTTCCCAGCAGCCTTTTCCAGCCCCCCCTCCCTAGGGAGGGTTCTTCCACTCAATCAAAGAAATCACTTGTGGATTAAAAAAAAAAAAGATTGAGGAAAATACTGTGTTTCATTTGTCGTCTTTAAGATTGATTTGCATAAAGATGTATGTCTCATGCATGTGACGGGCTTTGTGAATTCAGGTGCATTAAGAATCTTCTCACGTTTGGTTTGAAGATTATTTTGTTCCAGGTGTTTGGTGAGAACTGTCGCAAGCAGCTTGGCTTCCAATGTGTCCCATTTCACAGGCGTCTTTGCACTGATCAGCGTGGCCTTTTTATTTATTTACTTTAAACTTTTTAGTGTGTGTTTATTTTTGAGAGGGATAGATTGAGAGCACAAGCAGGGAAGAGGCAGAGAGAAGGAAAGACAGAATCCCAAGCAGGCTCCGCACCGTCAGCGCACAGCCCGACGCGGGGTTCGAACTCACAGACCGCAAGATCATGACCCGAGCCAAGATCAAGACTCGACCGCTTAGCCCGCTAAGCCACCCAGGCGGCCCTCAGTGTGGCCTTTTTAAATTAAAAAAAAAAAAAAAAAAAAAATTTTTTTTTTTAATGTTTACCTATTATTGAGAGAGAGAGAGACAGACAGACAGACAAAGTGTGAGCAGGGGAGGGGCAGAGGGAGAGGGAGACACAGAATCCGAAGCAGGCTCCAGGCTCCGAGCTGTCAGCACAGAGCCCAAGGTGGGGCTCGAACTCACAAGCTGTGAGATCATGACCCGAGCCGAAGTCAGATGCTTAACCGACTGAGCCACCCAGGAGCCCCACAGTGTGGCCTTTTTTAAATTCTTCTTGCTCCACGTGAAGCGAAACAACCAGCACCTCCAAGTGAGGATATTTTGTTTCTTGGCTTTAACATTGGCGTCTGGACAGAAATTAGCCGTGAGCTCACCGTTCTGTTGTTGATTTCTCTAGAAGGAATAGAAGATGAGGTTACATTTCAAAAAAGAAGAGTTCTTTCCCCAACAGCTGTCCCTTTCCGGGCAAATAATTGAGATTTAAGTTTTCTCATATCCTTTTTGGGAAAATAGATAGGATGTAAACAGTAAGTGAATATGCATCTAGTTCATTCCAGCAATTTCCTTGAAGAGCAAGCTCATTCGAAAGAAAATCAAATTGGTGTGTGTGCGTGTCTGTCTGTCTGTCTGTCTGAGTTTAACTCATTAGTCACCGGAGTTAGAATTTGTTAAGGCAGAGCCGTATCAGGTTCAGTCTTTCCTTATCCTTTATTGCTCTTGTGATCAGTCCCTATCTGTGCTTCCCTGCAGTGACTGGTATTATGCACGGAGCCCCTTTCTGAAACCGAAGCTGAGCTCCGACATCGTGGGCCAGCTCTACGAGCTGACTGAGGTTCAGTTTGACCTGGCATCCAGGGGCTACGATTTGGACGCCGCCTGGCCGACGTTTGCCAGGTACTTGGACGAATCGCTTGGTTGAAAAGACAGGGAAAAGAGATGCTTGAAGTTCTCAAGATTGCCCCCAGCGTCCTGCCAGCAGTTGGGTCGCTCGGTAAATTACATAAATAAAGGTTTGGCAGCTCTCTCGGGCCCTCCTGATCGTACAGACGTTGTCGTGTCTGTGATCGACGATGATAACATCGGAAGGCTCCAACCTGAAACTCTCCCCATCAGCCAGGTGGCAAATGAGTCAGTGGAGACACATATGCAAAACCTGAGGTTTCTTCAGTGTGTTAAGGAACTCGGGGGCGGCCTGCGGGGAGCCGGTAGGTTTTTTCCTGGTTGTGTCCTTGCAGAGTTGAAGGCCGCAGGAGAGGGAGGTACAGCCCACCCATGCACGGGTTGCTGGGAAAGCTGCAGGATTTTCACTTCTTACCAGTGTGGCCCTCCTGTGCCACTCCAGGAGGGAGATGGGAGGGGACAGCCTCAGATGACAGGGGGGCCTGCCCAAGGTCACCCGGCAGGGCTGAGGTGCCAGACCCGAGCTCACCTCCACTCCAGCGTTCTTTGTTTTGCTTTCTGTTGATACAGATTTTCTTTTAATGTAAATTTTTATATTTTACATTAGGAGTATTTTCTGTGGAGAGGAAAGTACTGGACATGACGATGCCCGTGGGCCAGGCTCCGAGATCAAATAGCTAACCGTTTGCCCGTATTTGCTGCACGTGTCCTTTTTAAAACTTTGTAATTTTGCAATCAGTTCATAATTACCAGCAGAGTTGCCCCCGAAACGCCACAGAGCGTTCATCTGGTCGATTTCCCTAATTACCAGTGTTTTACTACAACCGTTTCTGTCATTCTTTCTCTTTATCGGTACATGTTGGTGTATTTCCTAGGCCATTTGAGAGTAAGTTACAGAGTCGATTCCCCTCTCTCTATTCCTAGGTACCTCATGGTGTATTTCCTAAAGTCAAGGGCACCCTCTTATGTATAACCTCAGGGTAGTTATTAAGATTGGGAAATGAATATTGATACAATGCTACTGATTTATAGGCCAGATTTTAGGAATTATCCCAATAATGTCTTCTATAAACCAAAAGCCAGCCCAGAAACACATGCTGCAATTAATGCCAGGTCTCTCTGATCTCTTTGAACTTGGAACAGTTTCCCTGTCTTTGTCTTTGATAGTGTAGACATTTTGGAAAAGCGCAAGCCAATTATTTTGTAAAATGTTCCTTCGTTTGTGTTTGCCTAGGCTATTCCTCATTGTGAGGTTCGGGGTAAGTATTTCCAGAGGGAGTACCCCAGATGTTGTGTCCTCCTCAGCATATCGTCTGGAGACACACGATGTTGATTTGTTTCATTACCAGGGTGGTCAACCGTGACTATTAAGTCATCTGGTGTTTCCAAGATCTCCCTAAAGTTACTGTATCTCCCTTTGTAATCAGTGTGTTTCTTTTTATTTTCTTTTTAATGTTTATTTATTTTTGAGAGAGACAGAGCGTGAGCGGGGGAAGGGGCGGAGAGAGAGAGGGAGACACGGAATCCCAAGCAGGCTCCAGGCTCTGAGCTGTCAGGACAGAGCCTGACAGGGGGCTCAGAATCTCGAACTGTGAGATCGTGACCTGGGCCGAAGTCGGACGCTTAACCAGACTGAGCCACCCAGGCGCCCCAAGTAATCGGTGTGTTTCTTAGGGGAAGATATTTTACAATGAGGTTGTTACCCCATTTTTTGTGTCTAAATCTGCCACCTGTTAGTTTCAGCATCCGTTGGTAATTCTTGCCTGAGTCCGTCACGATTGCCAAAGTGATTTTTCTGACTCATTCCTCCTTCCACGTTAGTAGCTAGCAACCCTATTGTAAGAAAGATCTTTTCCTTCTTCCTCATTCATGTATCGATTGATTGATAGCAGTGTTGACTCGTGGGTTATTTTATTCAGTGGGTTATAGTCTGTCACTGTAATCTTTCATTTTGAAACTTAAATTATTCCGTATTTGCCCAGTGGGAGCCCCATGAAGCTGGGATTTGGGGGGTTTGGGGTTGTTTTTGTTTTTGGGGGGGTATTTTATTTTTTTTTTTTTTTGGTTGTTGTCATGTCTGATACCATCTTTGTAGGAAATAAAATCTTCCGGCTCCAAATAAAGGCCCAGCCACCGTCATGCTTTTCTCTTCAATTGCTGCCTAGAAGTAATCACAGCCCTGTAGTTGATGCAGGTCATTCCCAAGTGTTCTTGTGTTTCACTGTGGGTGTATCCATAGGTATCGTATATATGTATGGTTTTGTTTTGTATTTATTTTTAAATTTGGCACACACTGAACCGTGAGACAGCCATCCTTTTGCAACCTGCTTTTTTTTTCATTTCGCATGGTTTTAGACACATGGAGTTCTGTAGCTGTAGAGTGGGGTCGACAGGCCACAGCCCACACGGCTTCCCGCACTCATTTCTGTGTTGTCCACGGCTGCTCTCCTGCAACAGTGGCAGAGTCGAGTTGTTGTGACGGAGACCATAAGGCTTGCAAGTGTGAAATGCGTTCTAGCTGGTCCTTCACTAAAAAAGAGATCTCTTGAGCCATGGTATAGAGTATTCTCTTGTGCAACTAAACCAGTCTGTTTATTTATTTTTTTTTTAAGTTTATTCTGAGAGGGAGAGCGCGTGCACGAGCGGGGAAGGGGCAGAGAGAGAGGAGGGGGAGAATCCCAAGCAGGCTCTGCACTGTCAGCACAGAGCCCGACGCGGGGATTAAACCCACCAGCCGTGAGATCATGACCTGAGCCGAGATCGAGAGTTGGACGCTTAACCGACTGCACCACCTGGGCGCCCCGCAACTAAACCAGTTTATCTGCTTCCCTAGGGATACAGACTTAGGCTAGTTGTACTTTTATGACCACTGCAAGGCTGCCTCCAAGCACCATGTCACCTTTATTTCTCAGATTGATTGCCACTTTTCCCTCGCGAGCAGACTATGACAGGAACAAAGATGTAAGGAAAATTTAAAGCAAAAATTGGGAAGTAATATGTTCATTTCGTTCTTTCTGGGCCGCGGGTGGAGAGGCCTTACATTGAAACTCAGCAGTGGAGTGCATCCGCTGTAGCCCCACGTAAATCTGCCCTTTGGCAGAAGCTGATGGGTTTTGCCTTGTTACGCTCTATCTGGGAGGGCACTGCCCCCTCCCACCACTGGGTGCCTTGGGATAACCAAGGCCCCCGGGTGCACGTATGCGCGTGTGTATTTCCTGCTCTGACCCAGGTCTGTCTGCTCTGTGGCCCCACAGGAGGACGCTGGCCGCTGGCTCCTCTGCCTACCTGTGGAGACCCCCCAGCCGAAGCTCCAGCATGAGCAGCTTGGTGAGCAACTACCTGCAGGTAATGCCAGAAAGGCTGGGGACTTCCTCCCTACCGTGTCAGCCAGCGTATGTCCTTGCTGCTTACAATGGGGGAGGGGGGCTGTTCTCAGACACCTTTTGTTCCAGCCAGAGCAACGTAAACCCTCAGTTATACCCTCTGCTTCCTACAGTCCAGGTTTTTATAACCCAAGAGAATTTAGGCCTTTTAGAGGTTAGATTTTGTTAGAAGCTTTTAAGGTATCTTCTTTTTTTTTTTTTTTTAATATTTATTTATTTTTGAAAGAGCATGAGCTGGGGAGGGCAGAGAGAGAGGGAGACAGAATCCGAAGCAGGCTCCAGGCTCCAGGCTCCGAGCTGTCAGCACAGATCCCGACGTAGGGCTTGAACCCACGAACCGTGACATGATAACCTGAGCCGAAGTCGGACGCTTAACCGACTGAGCCACCCAAGGTGCCCCGAAGCAGTTTGGCACTTGGGTTAAAAGCAGCTGACTGTCCCCCATGAGTTGTGTGACCCTGGGCAGACCACTCACCCTCTTGAAACCTCAGCTGTCTCATCTAGAAAATGGGGGCATGAAAGTCATCGTAGCTCACGAGGTGATGTCACAGACTGAGTGACGGAGTGCACGCACAGTGCTTCCGGGCTTGACATAGACCAGTGAGTGCTCAGTCGGTGTTCGTGGGCAGGGTTAATTTTGTTAACTGTGTTAGAAAGTGAATGTATCATAGCTGCATGTAGTTCTATAGGAAAGAGCAGTACAGTTAAAAACAAGATGTGAAAATAGGAAAAGCATTAAGACTGGCGAATAAATGGAGCTTTAACTTCGTTTTGTGGTTGAATCACAAAAGGAGTTGTAGGTCTGGAGCAGTGGTGGACAATAGTTTGAATGTAACTTAACGAATCTAAGCACCAGTGTCCATTACGCTCCCAAAGCTACAGGAGGCTGGATGGGACACGCGGGTTCCGAGGCCCCGGGCGGAGCTCACGTGTGTGGGTTGTGCCTTTAGGATGCGCCCTGACCTCCTGCAGCTCGTGCTTCCAGCCCTTTGGCTAGCTCGATAGAACAGCCTTACGCCCCGTGATTGCTGTATTTTGGTTTTTGTTCTCATTAAACTCGAGCGCTTTTCCCGGGAGCCGCGTAGCTTCCGTGCCGAAGCCACTTGTGTCCTCTTTCTCCTCCCCAGACTCAGGAGACGGCCTCCAGCTTTGACCTGAGCAGCCCCTTACACAACGAGGCGCTGGAGGGCTTCGACGAGATGCGCCTGGAGCTGGACCAGCTGGAGGTGCGGGAGAAGCAGCTGCAGGAGCAGGTGCACCAGCTGGACACAGAGAACCAGGAGCTGAGGGCGACCGTCAGCCTGCAGGGGGAGCAGCTGCAGACGGAGAGGGAGAGGGGCCGCGCCGCGGCTGAGGACAACGCCCGCCTCACTCGCCTGGTGGCCGAGCTCCAGAAGCAGTGGGAGGTCACCCAGGCCGCACAGAGCGCCGTGAAGGAGCTTCAGGAGTGCCTGCGGGCCCTGGAGCGGGGGGCGGCGGAGGAGGAGGATTCCCACTCGGCCCTGCGGCGGCTGGAGTCCGTGCTGCAGCCCCTGGCCCGGGAGCTCGAGGCCGCGTGGGGCTCGCCGGACAGGAAGAGCCCGCGGTCGGCAGAGCAGGAGGCAGATTCGGTGCCTGCTCCGGTGCCGGACACGCCGGGGCGGCGGAAGCCCCTCCCCGGGGACCCGGCGCCGGAGACCCAGGAGCTGGGGGAGAAGCTTCGGGCCCTGGAGAGAGAGCACGCCAAGGTCCAGGAGCTCAGCAGGCAGCAGAGCGCCCAGCTGGGGCAGCTGGCCGAGGAGCTACGGCTGAAGGAGGAGGCCCGGGCCGGCCTGGAGCACCGGCTGGAGGAGCTGGCCGGGAAGGGGCAGGAGGCCACCCGGCTGCGGCGACAGCTACACGAGGCCCTCGCCCACCTGAGCTCCCTGGAGGAGGAGCTGGCAGAGGTGAGGCAGGAGGAGCGGCAGCGGCGACAGGAGAAGGAGCTGCTGGAGCAGGAGGCCGGGGCGCTGGCGCGGCAGCTGCGGGTCCTGGAGGCCCAGCTGGCGCAGCTGAGCCAGCACGTGGGTGACCTGGAGGAGCAGAGGCAGCAGCTCGCCCGGGACAGAGACCACCTGAGCCAGAAGGTGGGGGCGCTGGAGCGGCTGGCCGAGCAGCCGGGGCCCCCGGGCGCCACCCCGCGGCAGGCCTCCAGGGGGCCGGAGGAGGGGCAGCACAGCCCACAGGAGGGCCAGACAGGTGGCCCCGAGACGCCAGGGAGCG
Source organism: Prionailurus viverrinus (assembly GCF_022837055.1). Classification (NCBI taxonomy): domain Eukaryota; kingdom Metazoa; phylum Chordata; class Mammalia; order Carnivora; family Felidae; genus Prionailurus; species Prionailurus viverrinus. The sequence continues at coordinate 15,077,731 of NC_062562.1, read as the reverse complement.
GACGGGAGGAGAGGCTCCAGCAGGCCGACGGGGAGCTGAAGAAGGAGCTGCAGAAAGCACTGGAACGCAACCAGCTCCTCGAGGGCAAGCTGCAGGCCCTGCAGGCCGACTACCAGGCGCTGCAGCAGCGGGAGGCGGCCATCCGGAGCTCCCTGGCCTCCCTGGAGTCTGAGCAGGCCAGCATCCGGCACATGGGAGACCAGATGGAGGCGAGCCTCCTGGCCGTGAGGAAGGCCAAGGAGACCATGAGGGCCCACGCGGCGGAGAAGGAGGCCGCCCTGCGGAGCAAGGAGGCCGAGTGCCAGCAGCTGCAGGAGGCGGTGGGGCAGTGCCGGCAGCGGGCAGAGGCCCAGGAAAGGGAGCTCAAGGCCCTTGAGAGCCAGTGCCAGCGGCAGACCCAGCTGATCGAGACCCTCCGCGCAGAGAAAGGCCAGCAGGGGCTCGGCCCCCCCGAAGGCACCGCCCCCCGGGAGCCGGGGGCCCAGCTGGCCCCGAGGCAGGCAGAGCCAGAGGCCCGGCAGGGGGAGGCGGGGGTGCCAGACCTTCAGGCCGAGCTCCAGGCAGCCCTGGGTGACCGGGAGAAGGCCCAGAGCCAGCTGAGCGTGGCCGAGGCCGCTCTGAGGGAGCACAGGGCCCTCGTGCAGCAGCTGCAGGAACAGAACGAGGCCCTCAAGAAGGCCCGCGGTCGGGAGCCGCCGCAGGGCTCGGGGCACGAAGGGGCGCTGCGGGAGGACAGGGCCGAGGAGGAGCAGTCCCAGGCAGGACACGGCTCCCGGGAAGCCCCGCTGGGACAGGCCGAGCCGCGGGAGCAGCTGCCCGGGGCCAGCGCAGACACAGCCGAGCCCCACGGCCACCGCTGCACTCAGCTCGTGGAGAAACAGCAGGCGGAGGAGGCCCTGGCCCGCGCCGTCCAGGAGCTCCGTGACGCCAGAGAGGCGGCCTCGAGGGAGCGGGAGGGCCTGGAGCACCGAGTGGCTGGGCTGCAGCGAGAGAAGGACGCCTTGCAGGAGAGGCTGAAGGTGGCCGAGGAGGCGGCCCGCTCCTTGCCCGGCCTGCAAGCCCAGCTGGCCCAGGCCGAGCAGCGGGCGCAGAGCCTCCAGGAGGCCGCACACGAGGAGCTCAGCGCTCTCAAGTTCCAGCTGAGCACCGAGATCATGGACCACCAGAGCAGACTGAAGGTAGTCCCGGCCTCGACCCCCCCTGCGGCGGGGCCCGACGGGCCCACGAGAGGATAGGACGCGTCTGCAGCCATGTGGCACGCGACGGCCTAAGAATGTACCGGGCAGCCGGCAGACATGGCTGGGTCGCAGCACCCTTCCCACCCCTCACGGATGCTTTAGGGCATGTGTCCCGAGCAACGCCCTAGCCCAGAAGTCTAAACCCAAGGTGGTTGCAGACGGGTTTGGCTCATACGGAGTGGCTTTTTAAAATTAGTAGCTGGAATTTAAAGAGCAAGGTGTTTACAAATTCAGGCTGGGGGCTTCCTTTGAAATCTCAGAAGATCTCAGAGACTGTGCCCTCCTTGCCACCTGGCAGCAGTCACCAGGAGCTGGGTGGTGGCTGCCCCCTTTCAAGGACACACGCACCCTTTGGTGTTTTCCTTACACTCGTTTAGGTACTTGCCCAGCCCCTCTGGGCCTGTGAGTTTGAGACCCTTGCCCTAGCCTCTAGAACCTACTGCAGGCACCAGCACTTCCCGCCTGCGAGCCCTGTCCCTGGGTTTTCTGGCCCTTCACGTGCCATCCTGATGACAGGCGCCGTGGTAAGAAACTGGCTCAGTTAGTTTGTCACAAAGCCCTTGGGATAGACAGCGGGCTCCCATGTGCCTTCGGGACTGCACAGAGAAAAAGGGTTAAGAGTGGCTACGACCCAGGACACGAGCAGGATGGCCGTGGGGTTTGGGCTTCCAAACTTGCTCGTTTACACCGAGGTCTGTGCTCACTCCCAGACACAGATGTGCCTCCCGCGCTGTGTCACCCATCCTGTGCTGCTCCGTGTGGCTCATGGGGCACTTTTCTCCTTGCAGAAATTAAACTCTAAGTTTGAGGACCAAACTCAGTTTCTTAGTAAGCTTGAAAGGATGTTGTCACCAGTGAAGCCCAAAGCTTACTGAGTTTGGTGCAGAAGAGAGGGGTAGCTTTTTACCCATTCGGGGGAATGGGGCTGAGGGGGGTCTCCGTATGTCAGCACCCCACTTTGACGACCCCTCTCTCATCATCTCCAGGCTGCCAGTGAAGACTGCGGGAGCCTCAGGGCCCAGCTTGAGGAGCAAGGCCGGCAGCTGCAGGCCGCCGAGGAGGCTGCGGAGAGGCTGAAGGTAGGCCCCGGGGAGTGTGCTGACCAGCGGCCCGGGAGCCTGGGGTGCCCACCTCTGCCCGGTCGTTCCCACCCCAGTGTGTGCGCCTGTCAGGGAGCAGGGCCCGGCATGCTTTCCACTGGACCCGTTAGGAGGGCCGCCCGCAAGGCTCCCAGTTCCCGAGCCGGAGCTCCCGTCCGTTCGGCCCTGTAGGCATCCTGGGTGTGCACCGCAGCCTTCTACCTCCTGGACCCCTGGCTGGGGCCGCCAGCTGTGGTTTCCAGCCAGCCCTATGGAAAGGAAACAGACTGTGCTCCTCAGCCGTCTCTGCAGGCGTCTCTTGAGCCGGTGGTTCTGAACCCAGGGGGAACCCTGCCCCCAGCCACCCCTCCGAGATTCGGATTCCTGCGGCCCCCCCCCAAGCACCCCAACGCCTTGCAATTAATACTCGGGGGCTAGAATTACAAACAGGAGTGTGTCACGCCCCGCCAGCGCAGATCAAAGGTTCTTGGCCTCTTGAACGTAAAACCCCCTCCAGTTAAAAGAGACCCAACCAGATGGGGCGGAGAGCCAGGTCCCTTCCCGGCCTGCCGCGAGAGCTCTTGTTAAGACACTCTTGCTAAGCGTCTTCTCCCCGATGTCCTGTGCCAGGCCACCCGGGCAGAGCTGGGAGAGAAGCTGAACTGCACCGGCAAGCGTCTCGCAGAGTGCCAGGCCGCCCTGCGGAAGAAGGACGAGGAGGGGGCCGTCCTGCGCGAGAGCTTGGACAGGTTAGTTACACGGTCCGCCCGCACAGCCAGCGGTGGGGACTTCGGGGAAGGAGGGCTTTGGTGCAGTCACATAGAAGCGCGGCCGCTCGCATCGGGTGAAAGAAGACCTTTTCCAAGAAAAGCCACAGGCTCGGAAGGGGCTTTGCCAGAAGCGTACCCCGGAGGGCCGGCGGCTGGCCTCGCACAGCCTACAGGCGGTGGCAGAGCCTTTCTCCTCGTGCCTTTTTCTGAGCTCCGGCAGGTGCTTTGGAAGAACTGACACGAAGTAAAAGTTGGGATATGATAACATAACGCTGACGGCAAACACTTAAATAACGCCCCAAACGGGGCAGGCACCGCTTAAACACTTTGCATCTCTTTGTCCCCCATATCCTCCCAACAGTCCTTTGAGGACGGAGTGATGTCTTATCCCATTTTATAGACGAGGAAAGTGAGGCTCAGAGGAGTTCAGTCACTTTCCCAGCGTCCGACAGCACGTAGGTGATGGCGACAGGAGCGCAGGCCAGACCATTTGGCTCGAGTCTGTTTCCCTGACAACTGCCCACCAAAGTACTCGGACAGATAGCTCTGCGTCTGGTCTCGTGTTAGGGTACTGGCGTGTGTGTGTGTGTGTGTGTGTGTGTGTGTGTGCGCGCGTGTGTGTGTGTGCGTGCTTCCCCACTATGAGCTGTGACTCGAGCTCTTCCTCGTTTCTTTTGTGAAATGAGAGTCTGTGGGTTGGGGGTTGGGGAAGCCTTCCAGGCACCTGCCGAGGGTGAGTGAGTGTGCCCGGCACCAGGCCGGCTTGTCTTCCTGCAGACTCTTGCCGCTGCGTCTGTGTCTGTCCATGGTGCTGCCACCCTCCATCATGACTGTTCTAACCTTGGAGGGTGGCCCTACTGGTGCAGCCCCGAGGCTGCTGCGAGCCTCCTCACTTTCAGGCGATGGGGCGGTGGGGAGGGAGCTGGGGTTGGGCATCATTTGGTGATGAGGCCAAGGCAGTCCTGCCGGGGATGCTGGGTCCCAGTTACCTGGCTGCCCCCAGCGAAGACTGGCACCCCGCATTGTCCCGAGGCTTTCCATTCTCTGCCCGTCCCTCATCGCCTCCCACCGCCCGGCTTCTGAGGTGGGCCCAGGCCCAGCGTGAGATCTAGAGCATGCTGGGTGTTCAGTAACCCGGATGTACATCTCTTCCCATCTGACTCCTCCAGAGTTCAGACCCCGTAGGGCTCCTGCTGCCCAGTCGTGTTCACGCGGCGATAAAAGTAGCAAGGACCTCCTAAGTTGATGGCATTTAAAAAAAAAATGCTGTAACAATGCTTGTTTGTAAGATCTCAGAGTAGTTTTAGCTGCTCGATGTCGCATAATCCGCCTGCCCAGGATTGGATTTTACTTTACTCATCGGGTGGGTGGGTGTCTGTGTGTGTGTGTGTGCGCACGTGTGTATGTGCACACATGTGCACACCCACGGGGTCATTTTGGTGGACAGTGTCTAGTAAACCACTTCCCGACAGCTTTATACTGGGCGTGGGAAGACTGGATTAGATAGAGATTAATTAGTCTCCGAAGAGCCCTCTGTCTCGTGGAGCTTCTGTGAACGCCTTGCCGGGCCTGGGGGTTTGTAGCACATCCCTGGGAAACCACTGCCCTCGGGGCCAGGTGAGCCGCAGGTGGGGCGGGCAGGGCCAGGAGGACCGTGATTTGGCACCGCGGAGACGAGGGGACAGAGCTCCTGAGGCCTCCGGGCCGTCGGGTCAGCACCTGGCATTGCCCGTCGAGTGCCCACTGTGTGCCCAGCACCCGCCCCGTGCACAGAGCCCCAAAGACACCTGGGAGACGGGTCCTCGTCCGCGTGGTCACCTCCAGGGAGCTACTCCTGTGTTCTTTCTGTCCCGACTCTGTTTTCCTCTTGCAAACCCCCCCAGCCCCAGCCCATGAACCATACCCATGGGGCTTCTCTCATAACCTCAGCGCGGCCTGAAAACCAATTGGGTGGAGTTAACTCAGCTGAGGTGTTCCCAGCAGCCTGAGGTCACCTGCCCTCCCCGAATGTCCATTGTATTGGCTGCGGGGGCTCGTGTGCGTGAAGAGTCTGGATACGCGAGGGGGGGTTTTGAAGGTCAGGGGGGTACGTAACCTGCGAGCGGGTGGTACCAAGGGGCGCCCCCACCGTGAGGGGGAAAGGCTTGGAGGATGGCGGGAGCCCTCGTTAGAGGGCTGGGTTAGCCCAGAGGCCTGGGGGAAGCCGGAAGTAGGGGCCACTCGGTAAACTCCCCACCCCTCCACCAGGACCCAGAAGGAACTCGAAAAGGCCACGACAAAAATCCAGGAGTATTACAACAGACTCTGCCAGGAGGTGACAAACCGGGAGAAGAATGACCAGAAGATGCTCGCGGACCTGGATGACCTGAATAGAACCAAGCAGTACCTGGAGGAGAGGCTGATCGAGCTGCTCAGGTGAGAGCGTGGGGCGAGCAGCTGTCTGCCCCTCCCTCCCCCGCCCCGAGCTGGGTTTCTCTGTAAAGAACGGTGGCTGTTCTTGAAAGGTCTGTTCGCGGGAAGGGGGCCCGTGTCCGTCTGTGCTGTGTTGTTAAGGCCTCCCACACGGACAGGGGCCGCGTGGGCCCTCGGCAGCCTCGTACGAGCAGATTTCACCGTTCCCACCAGGGCTCGGCTGAGTCTGTGTTGTCACCCTGCCGGGGAATCATTTTTCAAATCTCTGTGTGATTTGAGTGACGAGAGTGACGGCAAGTGCCGTCTCGTATCCTGAGGAATCTGTCCATCCCCTTGCCCCTCTTTCACGAGCCCTTTTCCCCCTCTCCTCCGTCCCACCTTTCCCCAGTGCCGGGCCTCCCAAACTCCTACACCTGCAGGTGGCATCGCAAGTGTGGGCCCCGGAGGACACACAGTGCTCTGCTCCTGCCGCTTGGTGCCGCACAGGCATCGGGCCCGGCTTGCCACATCGCCTCCCCTCTGAAGAGAAGGTGCAAGCCCGGACTTTCACGTGAAACCGGCCTGACTTTTCAAGTTGGCGAGAGTGGTTCAAAACCGTTTTTTTTCTTGTTTATGTTTTTCTGTTTTTTTTTAAGTTTATTTACTTATGTTGAGAGACAGAAAGGGAGAGACCGCACGAGCTGGGGAGGGGCAGAGAGAGGGAGAGAGGGTCTCAAGCAGGCTCCACGCTATGAGCGCAGAGCCCGACGTGGGGCCTGATCCCACGAACCACGAGATCATGACCTGAGCCGAAACCAAGAGTCAGAAGACGCTCAACCAACTGGGACACCCAGGCGCCCCTAAACTCTTAACTTTCTCATATGGAAATTTGCAGATGTACAACAACAGACCAGCACAGTGCACCCCAAGTACCTGCCCCCCGCTTCAGCGTCCTTCACCTCATGGCCAGTCTTGTTTCATCCAGAGACCCGCCGTGTCCCTCACCTCCCCAGATTATTTTGATGCAGATTCCAGATATATTATTTCATCTCCAAATGTTTCAGTACGTGCTTCTCTTAAGACAAGGACTCTCCATTTTGTGCCACCACGGTGTCATCGCCGTGCTTAAAAATTAACCGTGGTTCCCAATATCATTAAGCATCTAGTCAGTTTCGTGTTTTTCCTATTTTTTTTTCCTTATTTTTTTTCTAATGAGGATCTGGATCCATACGTTGCATGGCGAGATGTTAGATCTCGCTTACTTAGTCTGTGATTTGGCCACTGTGTCTCTAACTTTTTTTTTTCTTCGCAATTTACTTTTGAGGAAGCTAGGTCTTTCGTCCGTTAGAGTTTCCCACAGCCTGGATTTTGCCAGTTGTGTCTCCATGGCACCACGTGACATGTTCTCCCAATCTTTGTTATTTCTTGTGAATTGTTAGCCGAAACCAGAGCCGTGATTGTCCACCCTACGTGCACATTACAGTCACTAGGGGAGCTGTTAAAGTGATACCCACGTCCAGACCCTACCCAGTCCAACCAAACTGGAATTTCTGGGAGCGGGGCCCAGGGATCAGTGAGCCAGAGTGGAGAACCACTGCTCTACTAGAGGCTGGCTCAGACCCAGATTCAAAATGTTCTCAAGAACGCCTCATAGAATTGGTTTATAGTTTGGGTCTTTCCTTCAGGAGCCCACGTAAGATCTGATTAGCTCATTCTTTGCGATGTTCGCAGCCTAAAAGCACTGCCTAAATCTGCCAATGCATTTGGGGTTGCAAAATGGTGACACTAAATTCCACCTGATCTGGAAGTGTAAAACCTCTGCCCACGTATCATCGATTTGCAGATTTGGGACTCAGGGCACTCAAGACCTGTGAGCTCAGTCATGTTCTTGAGGCGTGTGATGGAGAAGCCCGAGTCCTGACTGCGTTCCCGCATTTCAGGGAGTGGGTCCCTGGCCTCCTGGGGACAGAAGGGATGGGATGTGGACCCGCGGGGAGGGTGATGCCGGTCCAGGGCATGAGTCTTCCTGCTTCCTGACTACATCAGGCACCTGAAGAACCTGTCAGTTGCATTCGCTGGCTTTTGTATTTAAGGGGAGAGTCTGTGGCCTTGGAGTCCATGTTTGGTGGTGGCATCAGTTTGTCACCGGACCTCGGTGGCTCTAGTGTTACTCTTTGGGACTGAGGTGCTGTCGGGGCTGCCTTGACCTTGGGATGGTGGCCGGGGTTCCATCTAGGAAAGAACGAAACCTTCCCAGGTCAGAAGCTGTAATAGCAGCAACACGGAAACCTCTGTGCGCGTCTGCCCTGTGTGTCAGGCATGTTCTGACACCTGCCAGACCTTTCTGGAAAGCCTCCCTGTGCTTCCGGTCTTGCTTCCCGGAGCACATAGCGTCTCCCTGAGGAGTAAGGGAAAGTAACATCCCATCAGGCTTTCCGGCGAGGACGCCTTTCATCTTCTCCAGCGATTACTTGTTACTTGAGGAGACCATAAACACATAAGGGTTTCTGAATACATGTATGATTCGTGTGGGCAGTACATTCGAGGTCCTTGGGCTCGGAGCACGCCGTGTGTCCTATAATTATGACAGCCTGTTACACCTTAAACTCCAGGTGACCGTGTACAGCGTCGTTTAGATCCCTGAGCAGTGTGTGACCCGTGCGGGTGCTGGCAGCTCTTTGCGGCCACCGGCACCCTGTATGTGGTGCATCACAGTCCCCTCTGCCCGCACACACGTGCCTTCAGCTGAGTCTGGGACCGATGCAGGGGACAGACCAGTGTTTCCAAGTGGAGTGAATCTTCCTTCCACATCTTGGGAAATTTGCAGTCGGTCTTCGGACGTGATTCCGGGATCACCCTGCTGTTGTCATGGATTCCTCTCTGATTCTGATGTGGCTCTGTCCCAGGGACAAGGATGCTCTCTGGCAAAAGTCAGACGCCCTGGAGTTCCAGCAGAAGCTCAGCGCTGAAGAGAGGTGGCTCGGGGACGCGGAGGCCAGCCACTGTCACGACTGCAAGCGGGAGTTCAGCTGGATGGTGCGGAGGCACCACTGCAGGTCAGCGGGGCGGGGCGCAGGCGCCGCTGTGTGTCTGGGAGGCGCACGTGGCCATCCGGTCTTCGGGGAGCCGGGCACGGGTCCTGGCGGGCCGCGCAGGGATCCCTGAAGGGGGCGGAGGTCGGGTGCAGGGGTGCGGGCAGAGTCAAGGGGACCCACCCGGCTGTGGAGCAGCCAGAGAGCAGCAGCCGTCGGCCTCCCTCAGGCTGCGGGGACCGGAGGGAAAGCGGCGTTCCTGGAGCCCAGGGAGAGTGGGGGCTGAGTCTTTGCTGGGAGAACACAGATGGCAAAGACCCTCCTAGGGCCCGAGGAAGGGTAAGCAGATTTATTCCTATAAATCTCAGTGGGGGCCAAGGCAGATAGAAATAAAGTCATCAGCACGGCCCCGGGTGGGTCTGTGGCCCCTCAGAGCCTCTGAACCCCCACGTCAGTGTGTCCCAGAAGGTGGGCTCAGCCACGTACCCTGTCCCCTGCCTCCCGGCACCTGGGGAAATAAAACATCGCCGCCCAGTGGGCTTGTCAGGACGGCTTCAGCCGGCATCTCACCAAACTGACCGCGAGGCCGCGTTCCTGAGTGGGGGCGGAGCCCCGCCCGAGGAGCCGCGCGGCCTCCGGAGCCCGGTTCCGGTGCCGGGCAGACCGCGAGGCCCGTGCTTGTTTCACCCCAGGATCTGTGGCCGCATCTTCTGTTACTACTGCTGCAACAACTACGTCCTGACCAAGCACGGCGGCAAGAAGGAGCGCTGCTGCAGGGCCTGCTTCCGCAAGTTCAGTGACGGCCCCGGCTCCCCCGACAGCGCCAGCTCGGGCACCAGCCAGGGAGAGCCCAGCCCTGCGCTGTCGCCGGCCCCAGGCCGCGCCGGGCCCCAGGCCGCCGCCGGAGGCCAAGGTCAGGCTCCCGCCCCTGCCCTCCCCGCCCCCGGGTGCTTAGGTGCCCCCCCCCCGCCCCCCCCATGGCTGGTCAGCTTGATTCAGTGTTTTCCGGACCCGGGCGTTAAAGGGGCGCCAAAAATGTATTGCGCCAATTTGAGACTTTCCGTTTTTATGTAGTTAGGATAGAAAGAGAATTGAAAGGTGAATAACTTTCTCCTGATACGATTCAACGTTATTTAACGCGAGGTCCGTGTACTTCGTTAACTCGGTGCGCTACCAGTGGGACGTCCCCCACACCGTGGAAAATACTGCCTCCGGAGCCTCAGCCCCAAGAACCCCGCCCTCCCAGCGGAGCAGCCACGGGCCCGGAGCTGCGTGGAAACGACCACATCCTTCACCTTCTCCCTGTGGCTCGCGCCACGGCAGGCCGAGGAGGACGCGTTCTCCCGCGCCCTCTCGCTGCGCTCGGGGAGAGGAAGTGGGATCCGGTTCCCGCTGGCCCTGCTCCCAGCACAGCCCCGCCGGGCGGGCCAGGCTGCCCTCTCGGCACTGCCCTGGGGATACAGACTAGCAGCGAGGCAGGCCTGACGCGGCAGGGGCAGGAGCGAGGCTGGGCCCGGCTCAGGCAGCACCGTCTCCCGCGGCTGGTCCCTCTGGGCTCCTCCTTGGCCTCTGCCTGGGCGCAGGTCAGCCAGCCTTCCGAGATCCCGTGAGTTCCCCTCTTGTTTAACTGGACCATCAAGGAGGTTGGCAGGCCCCGTTCTGTATATTGGGTACGAAGAACCGCGTCGAGTTGGCAGGATGCACTGTGAACACAGCCTTCCTCAAACAGTATCTTCCTCAAACGCGTTTTTCATTCTTTTTTATCAAGTTTTGGGAGTCCTGGATAGATTCTGGGTAGAACTTATTTAATAGATCTGTTTCACAGATACCTTTTCCCAACTAGAAACCCGTCTTTTCACCTTCTTTGAAAGAGCGGAAACGTTTTCCAAACACGGAAGGTTGGAATTCTCATGAAGTCCAATCCATCAATTTTTTTTTGCCTTACGGATCAATTTTTTTCTTATCTTTTGGGATCATATCTATCTTTGCTTACCCTAAGGACACAAAGATCTCCTGGTTTGTTTGTTTTTCCTAGAAATTTCACGGTTTTAGGTCTGTGATCCATTCTGAATTGATTTTGGTGTATGCTACAAGCCACATGTAGAGATTCATTTTTTTGCATATGGCTGTCCAGTGTTCCCACCGCCATTGGTTAACAAGTCCGTTCTCATAGAACTGCCTTTGCCCCATTTTCTAAAATCAGTTGCTCTTATGTATGTGGGTCTGTATCCGGACTTTCTGACCCATCCCACGTATCCATGTGCCTTCTCTCTCACCAATACCGCACTGTGGAGATCACCATGGTGTTCTAATGAGTCTTCAAATCAGGTAGAGCGGGTCGCCTCTAGTTTTGTTCTTTATCAGAGTGTTGGCTATTCTAGGTGTTTTGCATATCCATGTAAATTTTATTTTATTTCTTTTTAACTTAAACTCCAGTTAGCTGACTAGACGTATAGGTTAGCATTGGTTTCAGGAGTAGAATTTAGTGATTCATCAGTTACATATAGTGCTCATCCCAACAGGTGCCCTCCTTAATGCCCACCACATCCCGCCCCCCCACCTCCCCTCCAGCAACCCTCAGTCTTTCTCTGTATATAAGAGTCTCTTATGGTCTGCCTCCCTCTGTGTTTTTATTTTTCCTAAGTTCATCTGTTTTGTTTCTTAATTCCACGGATGAGTGAAATCGTATGATACTTGTCTTTCACTGACTGACTGACTTTGCTTAGCATAACGCACTCGAGTTCCTCCGTGTTGTTGCAGATGGCAAGATTTCATTCTTTTCGATCGCCGAGTAATACACCGTCGTATGTGTGTATACACACACGTACACACACACGCATCTTCCCTATCCATTCATCAGTCGATGGACACTTGGGCTCTTCCCGTAATGTGGCCATTGTTGGTGGCACCGCTATAAACACTGGGGTAGATGTGCTCCTTCAAGTCGGCACTCCTATAACCTTTGGATAAATGCCCAGTAGTGTAATTGCCGAGTCATAGGGTAGTTCTGTTTTCAGTTTCTTGAGGAACCTCCATCCTGTTCTGCAGAGCGGCTGCACCAGCTTGCGTTCCCACCAACAGTGCAAGAGGCTTCCCCTTTCTCCGCATCCTCACCAACAGCTGTCGTTTCCTGAGTTAATTTTAGCCATTCTGACAGGTGTGAGGTGGCATCTGTCTCATTGTGATTCTGATTTGTATTTTCCTGATGGTGAGTGACGTTGAGCATGTTTCCATGTGTCTGTTAAGCTATCTGGATGTCTTCTCTGGCAAAGTGTTTCTTCGTGCCTTCTGGCCGTTTCTTCACTGGATTATTTGCTTTTTGGGTGTTGAGTTTGACAAGTTCTTTATAGGTTTTGGAGACTCCCCCTTTAGGAGATATGTCGCTTGCAGATATCTTCTCCCATTCATTCCATCGGTTGCCTCGTTTTGTTGATTGTTTCCCTCACTGGAGAGAAGCTTTTTATCTTGGTGAGGTCTCAATAGTTCATTTTTTGCTTTTGTTTTCCTTGCCCCTGGAGACCCGTCTAGTAAGAAGTTGCTGAGGCCGAGGTCAAAGAGGTTGCTGTCTGTTTTGTCCTGTGGGATTTTGATGGTTTCCTGTACCCGTGTAAATTTTAGAATTTAGTTTGTCAGCTTCTACGAGAAATCCTGCTGAAATTTTGACTGAGGTGTGCTTTCTAGATCACGTCGAAGAGAATCGACATGTTAACAAAATTGAGTCTTCCAATAAGTGAACATGTATAGCTCTCCACTTGTTTAAGTCTCCTTTGATTTCTCTCCGTTGAATCTCCCTCGTTTGGGGCACCTGGTGCTCATTGTCCCTTCCTTTCTCATCCTCCTTCCTTCCCTCTATCAGCCTCAGAAGGCAGATTCAGAAGTGTGACTGGGTCTATGGAAGGAAACCAGGCTCTGGTCTCCTTCTTCAGCCTGTGTCTCAAGCCCCACGTCCTGCTCTTCCTAGAGCACGGCCTGTCCCACTAGCCCTGTGGTGGAGCCGGCTGGAAACTTGGAGCTCTCGTGAACTGTTCTTGCTAAACAGTCCAGGAATCTCCCCTGCCCTGACTCACAGGCAGGTGTTCCAGTGATGACAGAGGGTGGCACTGTGCCAGAGTCCCGAGGTCACTTGTTTTGATTTCTGACATTTCCTGTCTCCTTGTCTATCTGCATTTCTTTCTGTCTTTCCTTTTTTTCTATCTTCCCTTCTGTCTGCCTTTCTTTCGCCTCAGGCCTGCCGTCACATTTTCCATGCTGCATGCAGGAGCGTGCGTGTGGGTAGGTGGCCGGCACAGGAATGTCCATACGGCGTCCCTCCTACTGAGTGGCCTGCAAAGTCAGACACAAGTCCCCCAGTCAGAAGCACAGCGGTCACTGCCACCTCGGGCAGAGGGAGGGTCTTTCCCATCCCCCAGTGGATGGAGATGGAAACACAGGATCCAGATAGAATCTTGGTTTCAAAGGAGGCATAAATAAGTCGTGTCTGTGTCTTCGGGAGCAAGGACTCAGCAGCAGAGAAGTGTGTTTACTTTTCTGTTAGGTTCTTTCCTGATGAGGTTTTGACAGGTTTTTTGTTTGTTTGTTTCTGGATAAGAGGCCTCAGAGAATATGTAAGGGCTTGAATCTCTTTAAGACCCGACTGAGGAGCTTCAGAGAAATCTCTTAATTCATGTGTTCAGCTTCCCTGTAGGCCCCACCGCTTTCTGGAATGTCTCAGCAGCCATTTCTCTCCCATCCAGACAGAGTAGCTGTGGGTTGAGTGGGCACTTAGAGCGTGTCCCGGTGGCGCATCCCACACAGTTACAGCCCCTCACCTCCCGGCGTCCCCCCCCCCCGTCCTGTGCGTAACTGCGTGTGTCTCTTCTCTCCCCACCTGCCTCTGTGGCCCAGGTGTAGACGCGGACTGCAGGCCGCCGGACGATGCCGCGTTTGACATCATCACCGATGAGGAGCTGTGTCAGATTCAGGAGTCGGGCTCCTCGCCTGAGACACCCACCGAAACTGACTCCCTCGACCCTAACATGCCCGAACAGTGAGTAGACCTCACCTTTACTTCCTGTGTGCTCACTGGGTGTCGGGCCCTTGTGCCCCCTGATTAAAGGACCAGGAAAGTGAGACTTCGGAAGCAGGATTGGCTGTCTTCGCTTAAGGGAAGGCGCCTCAGAACAGTGCTCGGGACAGTTCTGGAGCCTGGAAGTTCCAGGTCAGGGTCCTGGGCTTGCGGACGGCCACCCACCCGCTGCCTCTTCACCCGGTTGCCCCGCCGTGCACGTGTGCCCCTCGTGTCTCTCTGTGTCCTGCTGGTCCGTTGGTACTTACTCTCCACCAGTCTTCTCGCTTTTCCAGGCCAGCTCTTTTCCAACCAGGTTTGCGAGGAGAGTTTTGCAAAGGCCAATTTTTAAATAATATGAGGTAACCTCACGAAGTGCCACCGTGTTTCAGTGTCGAGAGTTTATGCCAAGGGGACCCACAGGAAAAGGTCAGGCCCCCCACCCCCCACGGCAGCCCTGCTCGGCGTCTCTCAGCCCCTGGTATCGGGCTTAAATGCGGTTTCTGCAGCAAAGCACAGACTGCTCCAAAGCCAAGAAAGAATTTACATGGCCCCCCCTGGGTCCAGGCATTTCTCGGCCCACTTTCCCTCCAGTTAGGGAGTTTCGTGATGCACCTGGCCAATACCCACATTCACATCTCTGCCCCTGTCTTCCTGCCCAGGACTCAGAGGAGGGCTAGGATTAATCAGCCAGGATTTCTGCCATGCAGATGTATTGAATCCTCACGGAGCACTCAGTGCCAGAAATTTTAGGCTTACGTGTATCCCTCCGCACTCCCCTGTTCTCTGACTGGAGGGTGACCAAACGCTCGTGTTGTAGCCTCGTGGAGAGAGCCCACAGGATCACCCAGCCCATCAGCCCCTGTGCAGTGCTGCTTCCGCGGCTTTGGGCCTTGCCTTTCCCTTCCTGGAACCCCCGCCTCCTGAAGTGCCCCTGACCCCACAGCCTGCAGTGTTCTCCCAAGGGCACTGAGCCACGGAGCCGCCATCACCTGGCAACTGTACTCCCCGCCAGGTGGGTAGGTGGTGAGGTGAGCAGGACTGGGGCCTCCAGACGTGGGAGGACGGCCTTTGGCTGTCGCCTGCAGGAGAGAGTGACCCCCTGCAGCTCCCTCTTTCCCTCGCCCCTCACCTTCCCCTTTGCCAGTAAGAACAGAAACAGAAGGCGCTCTGACCGCTGACAAATACCTGTGTTTCGGTCCCGGGAAATCAGGAAGTGTCCCAGGGAAAGGAAACCACCAGTGCGCTGGCCCGCGGCCCCTAGGGTGGATCTGGGCCTGGCAGTCGGGAGCCTGCGGTCCCTGCGGCCTCCGCTACTCAGCTAAGGGCCTGCACCCTCACACGCCATCTCTGTGCATCAGAGAAGACCCAAGTGTCTCTGGTAGCTTTGTCGTACGTTCTTTTTCTTCCTAAGACCGATCAGAAACGCCAGGACCCTGAAAAAGTGCGGGCAGTAAGCCTGGATTTGCGTAAGCCTCCCTGATGGGAAACTTCGAGAAAGAAATCAGCAAGTCCAAAGTAAGAAGTGATCCGGAAGGGATTGAACACCAGGTGTGTCCAAATCCACAGAGGAAGGAAGGCTGCTTGGAAGCCATGTTGTCGAAAGCCACTCTGCCGGGCACCTTCCTGTGCCGGCCGCCTCTGTGAGTGGCCTCGCTCGGTCCCCGCCCAGCCCTTCGAGGCTTAGGGATTACGGTCATCATTTTACAGGTAAAGCTGCTGAAGCCTCGGGAGGCCAGATAAGCCACTCCAGGGCACGGGGTTGTAAGTGTCAGCACTAGGCTTTGAGCCCAGAACCCCTCCCTCCGTCCACAGGCTTGAGGTTCATTCCGAAGAGTTCATTTCTCTTCTCAGGGCCCCACTTCCCCATGTACACATCAGAAGCCTGTGCTCTGCCTCTCGCCCTGCAACGTATACACATTCTGCGGGCAATGAAGTTGTCTGCCTCGCCCTTCCTGGCAGTGAGGGGACAGGCAGAGGTCCCCACACCCCTGAGCAGCCTCCCACTGGCCCCCACCGATGAGAAACAGAAGCACAACCCCTTCCCTGGGGAGAAAAGATGGCGTTCTTCAGAGCCCTCCAGACGGGCCTATCCGCACCCGCTCCCCACACTCAGCCGAGCTCCCGCTCGGCCTTCTCCAGGGACCAGGTGTTCTTCTGTGCTCGGCACCGAGGGGGCAGGCGGAGATGGAGAGAAAGCTCTCATCAGCCCGTCGCAGGGCTGGGCCTTGGGTCTCTCGGCCTCCGCTCTGCTTCCACCCCGGCCTGGAATCCCCTTCTGGTCACGAGACGAACGGGCCATACGGCCGTGAAGAGCTTGATCTCCAGAATCCGACACCTGGTCGGAGCGTAAGCTGCCACCTCCAGGTTCCGTGGACTGGGGTACCGCAGCCTCCCGAACTCAGTGCCCTCTCCTAGGAGAGGTGGGGACCGTCCCCGTCTGGGACCGGCAGGAAGATTCGATGAGAAGGGTGTGTGTAAAGGGCCGAGCCTGGTGCCTGGCGCCTGGGAGGCCTCCCGTGGAGGCGCCTCATTTCTGTGATGTCCCGCGTGCGTTGTGATGCCAGGCGCTGAGCCGGGCCCGTCTCCTGCTTGCGCCTGGTACCCCAGTATTTCTCCAAGGAAAACCTCTCCCAGTGCCCAGTGACACTGAGCTAAAGTCGTCGAGACGGTCCCTGACCCTCGGGGCACCTTTGCCAGTAATCGCTTTGTAACTAACTGGTACTTCCCGGTCAGAGTGCTTTGCTGGGGGGCTGGGGTCGGTGGATCACTGGCCGGGAGATGGGACGCCTGCATCTCAGACACAAAACGAGAACAGGGTACGGTAGTGACCGTGAAGGCAAAAAGCCACCTTGTGCTCGGGTTAGCCCAGCGTTCTCCCCCCCTTTGTGAGGAGGACGGAGCTGGCGGGTACCTTGAGCGCATCCGCTGCGGGAAACCTCTGTTGGCCAACACTTGGGGGCAGAGAAAGAGGCTGTTCACCGGAGTCCTAGCCCTGGCTGTGCCGGGTGAGCTTTGGCGGGTCTTAATCTCTCTGAACTAGTTTCCTCACCTGAAGCATGGGGACGAGCGCGCCAGGCCTCGCGCGGCTTGGTGTTGGGAGTCCCCACGGACCGTGGAGGACCGGGCGCATGAAAGAGGCACCGCCTGGGGGGCCTCTTGGGGGAGGAGGTCAGAGCGACCACTCCCTCCACTCCTGGACCCCGCCAGCAGGGGAGGCTTCAGCCGTTCTCTCCCGCAGCACCAATCCCTCCGTCTGGAATGCTCACTGAGATCACCTGGGCTTCTGGCTCCCGGGCGGCCCCTGGAATCGGGGTCACCCCATGTTCACCACCCGTGCGGCCACGCGGGACCGCTAACGGCCCTGAAGTGTCGGGGACATGGCGAGGGAGTAGCTTGCCCGCGGACCCCAAGGCCACGCTCGAGGCAGCCTGGCTCACCCTTTTACAGCCCCCACTCCCACCTGCGCCCCAACGCGTGCTGCTGCGTGTGTGAGCACAGTCAGGGGAGGAGCAGAGCAGGACCGAGGCCGGGAACTTGCACCCCGTGGGGCTGTTGTGTGGACAGAACGAAGTCACGTCGTCAAACGCCTCCGCTCCCGACGCGGGCTGTGCCGGCCTCTGTTGCCAGCACTGCCCTGTACCCAGGGGAGGGCTGGGAAGAGTCCCGACTCTCAGGCGTAGCAGATGAGAGTCCAGAGGGGTATAGGGCCAGTGAGTGAGAACACACAAAAGGTAAAGGAAGATTCTGCTGCTGTGCCATTCCTGGGTTTTCCTAAGCCTTAGAAGGTCGCACGCAGCCTTTTTGCGAGGAGCCTGGAGAGAGGGCGTATAACCCAGGCCTGGGGCGGGGCGGGGTGCGGCCTGACCGGTGCCTGGTCTGGTTTGCCTCAGCCCGGCAGGCGCCTGGTTGGGGAGAGCCCAGCGGCCCCGTTGCCTCGGCCAGGCAGCCCCCAGCTTGGCCCCCACGGTGCGCCATCCGGGCCTCACGGGCACTCCTGGACGGAGGGCCGCCCTCAGCCGGTGGTGCGGATGGTGAACTGGGCCCTAGGAGGCCGAGCACCTCATCCCGGGACGCACAGGGCCGGAGCCCTGCTCTGCCCGTCACGCCACACGGCTGCGGGGCCCCTGGTTACGGCTTCTTCACGTCCTCCTTTCCAGGCAGGGCCTCCGTCTCTCGTTCTGGGGAAGTGAGGGGCCGGGGGCCCCTCCATCAGAAGTGCTAACCCTTGAGATGAACGCACAAAGGAGGGGGGGGGCATGTGAAACTCCCACTTTGAAGCCAGTTTGTACTTTTTATTTTTTTTCCTGTTGCTTTTTTTTTTTTGTATTTGAAGCCAATTTAAAGAAGATAAAAGTCAGGCTTGTCACCATAGGAAGGGCAGAGTTTGCCGTGCAAGGAAGCCTTCGCTCAGTCCCCAGGGCCTGTGTTCCATGAGGCTGCCGCCCTCCAGGGTGCATTTAGGCACGAGTGTGAGACGGTACGGGGGTCACGTGGGCCTGCGAGGCCCGGCCTGTGCGCAGCTGGACCAGGGTGCGTGTGACACGCCAGGCGCCCTTCCCGCGCCCTGCCAACCTGCACGGGACAGGCCTGTGGCCTCCGTGTGTCACTAGGTCTTGAGCTGTCACTGCCGTCTTTGGGGCCCTCCCACCCCCGAGTGCCCCCTGTGCTAACGGTTCTTTATGCACTGTCCCAAGTCCCCCCCCCACACCTCCCAGCCCCCAGAGGTGGGGGCTGTTATGGCCCGTGTCTCACCAAAACAAAAGAGGTTAAGAGATTGCCAGCTGGTCATGCTCACCAGTGAGCACCGGAGCTAGGGCTCCACACCAGCCCCGTAGCCCCACCGCTCAGCCGGGTCGGACCCACCGCCCTGCCTGTGTGCTCGCTCGCTCTCTCACCGTAGGTGATTGGTCCTCTCCAGTTTGGTGAGTGGTTTTGCGAAGCATGAGCCAGAAAGGCAACTTTAAGCCGATAGAGCCGACGGCTACAAGGATCTAATCTAAAAACCACACACAAGCGTCTGCCGTTTAGAACTGCTTCATCGTGTGACCATGTTACAGAGGTGACACAAGCGTACCTCACATTTTGGGCAGGAGGTTGAAAGCCACGGTGAAAGCATTATCACTGGTGTGTTCCATTTCCTTGATCGGGCCGCGCCCTCAAAGTTCACAATTTTAACTGCTTTCCCAATGCTCTGAGCCCACAAGTAATCACCTCCGGTATGTGCCAAGCATACGGCAAAGTAAAGTGTGCCTGGGGATAAACATAGCTTGGAGACTTTAAAAGGGTTTTATTTCGTAGCCACGAAAGACATATGCCATTTGATATGCGTGTGTTTGTATCCTACATACACTGATACATGATTTATCTGCGTGCGAGCATGTCGGGCGTTGGACAGCTTAGTTTTTAAATGAGCAAACCCACCCCAGAATCCGATTCAGAACTGCTGCTTAGATCCATGATGGTCGTAAACTCTGCTTTGCATGTTCTCCTAGCATCCTGTGGACCGCTGGGACCCTCAGCTGAGTAATTCGTTTGGGCCGTTCATGTCCCCTGGTGTTCCTCCTTCCGAGATGAAGAGAACATAATCATCTCTCTATATAAAGGCGAAACCCGAAGGTGAGGCAGAACCTGATCTCATTTCTGTCAGGTACCTGGCGATTGAGGTCTGAGCCAGATGGACGAGCCCTCGTTCTCATGGCTGCTCTCGTCTCCCCGCTTCCCAGTGGCCAGAAGAACCTTCTGTACCGGAGAGCCTGGAGTGTCACCTGCCCTCAGCACTTTTGTGGCCATGCTCCCCCTTCAGCATCCGGTCCCAGCCCCCACGGAGGAGGGCCTAAGGTCTCAAGGGTCGCACTTCATTCCCTCGGAGCCAGCATTCTTGGGGATAGAGGAAGGAAAGCCCTTCCGGGTTTTAGAGCCCTTCCCCCAACCCTGAGCTTTAGGCCTGAGGGTTTGAGAAGAGAGCAGATTGCGTTCATGCCCGAGAAGCAGGCTCCCACACCGGCTGCCACCTGCCTTCTCCGTGAGAATGCGTAAGTCCTAAACAAAGCCTTCCTCGCGGCGTCCAGAGCGCACAGCCATGCTCCTATAAGCTCCTGGGCGGCTCTCCAAGCCCGGCCGAGGCCTACAGCTGGAACATGCTGGTGGCCTCCACGTGATGAGAGGCAGAACAGGTCTTGGAGGCATCGTCGGAAGACTTCCATTGACCTGAGACCCCCAGGTAAGGGAGGCAGCCAAGGTCTTTCACGAGTTTCCAGAAGTTCCTCCGAAACTTCAAGCCAACAAAGGCATAGAGCACGGGGTTAAGGCAGGCCCGCAGGTAGGCGATGGCCTCCGTCACGATGATGGCATAGTGGAAGCTGGTCATGGTGTAGTGCTCCCAGTTCGTGCTGCGGATTAGCTTCACGAGGTTGAAGGGCGTCTGGGTCAGCAGGAACGCAGCCACCACCAGGAAGATGACCTTCAGAGACTTGTGCTTCTTGAAGCCTCGGGCGCGAAGCAGAGTCTTGATTATGACCGAGTAGCAGACAATCATGGCGACCAGGGGCAGGAAGAACCCCAGTGTCATCTGGGTGGCGAGAACCACAGTGGAAATCTCCTCGTCGTGATAACCACAGACGAGCTTGTCGAGATAGAGGACGTGGCCGTAGATTATCTGCGGCAGCGAAAGCAGCAGGGAGGCCCCCCAGATGAACAGACAGATGGCCTTGCCCCAGGCCATCCGCCTCGCCTGCTGGTTGTAGGCCTTGGTGGCCCGAGCCACCGCGACGAAGCGGTCAATGGTGACGCAGGCGAGGATGAGCATGGATGTGTAGAAGTTCAAGGTGTAGATGCCCAGCAGGGTCTTGCACAGGACGTCGCCGAAGACCCACTCGTGGATGCTCGCGTAGGCCCAGAAGGGCAGGGTGCAGACGAACACCAGGTCGGCCAAGGGCAGGTTCACCAGGAACACGTCCGTCAGGCTCTTCAGCTTCTGGTAGAAGACGTAGATGACCAGCACCAGCGCGTTCCCCGCCAGGCCACAGATGAACACCCCCAGGTACATGCAGGGCAGAAAGACCTTGCGGAACTCCAGGAAGCGTTCGTGCCCCCAGCTGCCGTCGCTGGAGGTGTTGAAGAAGCCGGGGTCCACGTAGTCGTACTCAGCCATGGCGTGCGTTCTGATGAACACCTGGGAGGCAGACACAGGAACTCCAGTCAGGGCCGAGGGGGACACCTCCTGTCCTCCCACAGTCCTGTTGCCCCACTTTTAGGGGGCGCGTAGTCATCTCCTGAACCCACCTGAGTTCTGGTCAGTGGCAGCACATTCCAGTACCCTGGAGACAGCCAGAGCTGAGGGGCGATTGCCTGGGCGGGATGAGGGACCCTGAATGGGCCCTAAGATTCTAAGGCTGTCACCCGCCTCACAGACAACACATACCTGACCCCCATGCACAGTCCATAAAATCCTGTGCCAGCTGGCCTTGAAGGCAAAGGTCACCATGTGGTGGAGTGTGGGCATTGCCCTCCTGGAAGTGCAGAACTTTCTTTTTTTTTTAACCTATTTTCATTTAATATTTATTTTTGAGAGAGAGCGCACGTGCACCAGCTGGGGAGGGGCAGAGAGAGAGAGGGAGACACAGAATCTGAAGCAGGCTGCGGGCTCCGAGCTGTCAGCACAGAGCCCGACGCGGGGCTTGAACTCACAAACCGAGAGATCGTGACCTGAGCCGAAGTCGGAAGCTTAACCGACTGAGCCACCCAGGTGCCCCAAGAACTGCTCTCTCATGGTCAGGCCTGCCTTCGTCCGCCCATCCTGGGCCTCATTTTCTGTTGAATGAGAGCCCTGAGCTGCTAACTGCAGAAGCTAAGCCAAGTATCCCCCCTCCCCGGGGGCTCCACCATTGAGGAGACTTCTGCAGACCAGCAGGGGCTCGCGGGCTGACCCTCTCCCACCAGGGTAGACGGTCCGTTCTGTCTTTTCTTGCCCTTAGCTGCCTAGATTTAGGAGGTGGGGAGACAGGCCTGGGAAGCCCCGGCTGCCCAGCACTGTGGCTGAGCTGGTCACGGCCGGGGAAGCGGGCAGCTGCCCTCCCAGCCCAGCCCCAGCCCAGCCGGCCCCTCACCGCCCGTCACACGACCCTCCTCCACCGGAGCCTGGTTTCCTGAAGACTTCTTGATCCCCAGGACCCTCTTAAACGGAGCATCTCCCCAGAAGGGAACATCACTTTAGCTTTCGAGACTAGCAGTTTATGCCCAAGGGGTCTCCTTGAACAAATGGAAGGCCCGCCAGCGGGGGGCCAGCCTTGCAGTGAGGCAGGCAGCGGCCACCACAGCCGCCTTTCTTGCCCGGGGCTCCCGGCCTTTCAGGGCCGTCACTTCCCTCTGCCCTGTGACCCTGCTGAGGAGCAGGGACAGGACGCAAGGGTGATGTCCTCGGGCATGAGAGCAGAGGCGGCTACGGCAGCACCGGCCCTGGGGAGCCAGGTCACTGACCTGCAGAGAGCCGGCACGCAGCGGCTCATTTCCGGTGACCCAGGGCCATACCTCGCTAGCACCTCAAGAAGGCGTTTCGAGAAGAACAGGCATTTGGTGTAGCAAAGGCAGAATGTCAGCCAGCCGGACAAGGGCGTGTACAAGGAGAGATCACGTCTTCCTTTCTGATTGACTTGAGGACTCCTTGTCCTGACTGGAGACGGTATCAGCCCCGCCGGTCCTCCTGGGAACAGAGTGCCCTTTCTCTGCAAGGAGGAAGCTAGCCTTGGGGTAAGACGCCTCCGTGAAAAGCCCCTGCCACTCAACCACAAGATGTGAGATCAGTAAGGGTGGCGGGCCAGCCGTAATAACGCTACCCTGCCAGCCGTTCGGACTCCTGGGTTAAGTAGGTCAGATGATGTGTGTGTGTTCCTGCTTCACGCGGGGACAGAAACATCTTTTTCAGCTCTTAGCATGTGCACAGGCGGCTCTGCTCTCCTTAAGAGTAACATCACATCTCCATTATTGCCTGCCTCCCTCTTGCCTTTTTGCAAGAAAATCCTCCTGGCGCTGGCGTTACACGTTTCCTCAATGGGCCCGTGCAAACTCGCTTGTGATAATTGGCAAACTTGGGTGCTGTGCCGACGGACTGGAACCGCCCAGCTCTGTGCAGATTGAGTAACTGAGAATGAGTTTCCCTTCCAGAAAGGTTAAGATCATTCATTTCTTTGCCTTGAGTAGCCAAAGCCCTGTGTTGATCTATGCAACTTTTTTTTTGAAGTAATACAGTATTCAGCTTTGGAAGCAGTGTAAATGTCTGATACTGAACAAATCAGCAAGTTACAACTCAGACAATAGAATATAGCTCAAACTATGTTTAGGTTTAGGAAGTGCTTTTAGTGAGTCGGGAGAAAGCAGTACGCTTAAATGTCTCACAACAGAGCAAGTCTGCACAATTAGCATTGGCTGTTAAGTATTCCAATGAATGGATGTCCAAAAGGATGTAAAATTGGTCATGATTCTGAACTTTATTTGATCATAAACCCCTTTGAGAATCTCCTAAAAGCCACAGACCTTTTCCTCAAATGTGCATATATCTTGAGTAGGCTCCACATCCAACGTGGGGCTTGAACTAACAACCCCGAGATGGAGAGTCGCACGCTCCACGACTGAACCAGCCAGACACCCCAGTTTTGACTATATGTTCTAAAACATTTAAAAAAAAAAAAAAAAGCCCAGAATCGATCAGCAGCTTGCGTCTGGCTGTGGAGTCGGGGCTGACTTCTTTCCCTTCCCCCTAAGTCTCTCCTTTTTTGAAGTCTCTGCAGTGGTATCTTGACTTACCTTGAGAAAAGAAACTAGACAGCCGCCCGAGAGAGCAGCCAGTGTTGTAAATTATAATGAAGAAGAAACAAAAATGGAGACGGAGAGATTATTCCGTGAACAGATGTGGACAGTGGCCAGCCTGTCCTGGTCTCCCGGGGAGGGTACCCCCAGTGCCGTCAGCTTACGAGCACGGACTGTGTGCCCCGAACCCCGCTAAGTCATTTCCACAATTCTCTAGTCGTGGGGCAAAGGCAGAATTCAGACCGAGAGCGGTCGGGCTCTAAAGTCCGGGCATTTACACGGTACTGCACCGCGGGCAGGGATCAGAGGACCCCAGCAAACCGGGGTTAGCACCTGCCTTTTAACTCTAAAGAAGACGGATGACTCACCAGTGGAGAGGCGCTGTCGATGTGTTGCAGAGATGAACGTTCACAGCACAAGGTCTGCCTCTACCTGTCTGTGATGTGGTCCGTGTTTCCGTTGAATATCTTCTGAGAGCCCTTGGTTGGTGATCATAAGAGACCCGGCCCTACCCCTGCCTCGTACATCAGAATCCACATGACCTGCCTGCACGCGCGTAATTTGGGAGATCAGAGATAGGGAGCAGCGGCTCCGATGCGCTACCCTCCCTGCCGCCTGGCTGTGGACGCAGTCATCTGTCAGGACCTGAGAGGGTTTCTGTTTATAAACCGAAGGGGAGCAGTAAGTAGGTCTGGCCCAGGCAGCCCAGTGACGATGGTGGCATTTGTACCGTAAGATTACTTCACTCGCTAGTCCTGTCCCTTTGGAACCGTTTGGGTCTGGACCACTGCAAAGTGCGTGCCGTGGCCTGGGTTCTGGATATGCTTGATAGCCACTGACCCCCACTCAAAAAAACGGCAGCCCTGCAAAGTCAGTGCTGACCCCATTTTATAGATGGAAACACTGAGGACCCCAGCCAAAATAACAGCCTGGCGTGTACACAGCTACAAACTGGCGCTTCCAGGATACAAACCCAGGTCTCTGGAGGTGTGGACTCCATTTCTGCTTTCCCAGCAGCAGACTTGCGCTGAGCCACCAGGCCTCCCTCCCCTGACCCTGCACCGCGTTCAGCCCGGTCCCCACCGTGGCCGGTGCACGTCTGCTGGTCACACGGGCTCCTGTGGCTCTTCCTAAGGGCAGGGTGTCAGGCACTGGGAGCAGGGGCCAGGCACGGCCTAGGACCTAGGGACTAGCACTCACCTCCATTAGGAGCCAGGCTCCGCGCTGGGTGCGTCTCACCTAGCCGTCCAGCCCTCATCCTTCACAGATGAGTAAGCAGAAGGGTCGAGAGAGGAGCTCGCTTGCCCATGACACTCCTGTCCCCCGGAGCCGCCAGGTCACGAGGGTCCGTGTGAGCGTGGAGCTATCTGGGGGGGTCCCAGCAGAAGCTTGGGAGACCGCCAGTGGGTGTTGAAGGCCTTTTGAACGAACTAGTTCAAACGCTCCCGCCGCACTGGTACACACGAACGAGATGTTCCCCTGAGGGCAGGAGCCGGGAGGCTATGCGGGGTGTCTGCCTCTGGGCGGACGGTGGGGGGAACACAGGCCAGTGGACGGTGAACGAGCTGAACCAAACACCGCAGGCGAGCGGGGCCAAAGCACCCCTCCTCTGAAAGAGGATTTTTACGACAGACATCCCTTCAGAGTGAGCCAGCCTTTCATCTTGGAACCTTCGGAGCTCGGAGAGAGGAGCTTTTTTCCCCGGGGACAGGCCAGCTGTGTCGTTTGGGACCAGTCCACAGAACAGAGAACAGCCTGAGCCTTGTCAAGCACCCTCAACGCGGCCATGCCCTGCTGTCTCGGACGTGCAAGCATCTGCACCCCGTGGGAAGAGACGGGGCTCACCCCGGTGCCCCCCACCGCCGTGCGCACGCTTGCTGGGGGGGGGCAGGTATTTGAGGGGGCACGTCGTCACCCTTCACTAGGGGAAAGCTCTCCAGCGAAAGACGTGCAACTGAGCTGGAGGAGGGAGCCGCTCACAGCGTCGGAGTCGGGGCGGGGTGGGGGGGCGGCACAGAACCTTATTTCAACCACTTTACAAAGCGCCCGCTTGCAACTTCTTGTCTGCCGATTTGGAGTGCTCTTTGTTTTGAAGGCCTTCCTTTTCTCTGAAACCAAGCTCTAAGCATTCTTACGGGCAGACACCCAGGCATAGGTCCTAGACTTCCCCCTGGAATACTGAAACGTTTTCTAAGCAGAACTGGGGGAAGGACAGACGGAAAGCAGCGGCCGCGCCTGCTGCGGATCTGTCCTGGAAGTCAGCGCCGACCTGCTCGCTTTTCCCGGGCACCTGACGTTCCCAACCCAGAGCCCGGGGGGAGTGTCCATCCCAGGACCCCGGAGTGAGGCGGTCACTGCTGCTGGCAGAAGTCTAGCTCCAAAGCACTGGTGGATGACGGGGGCCGTGGAGGATGAATTCGGACCGAAAGCCTCAGAGAAATAGCCCGAGCAGTGAGCTGGGAGCGGCGTGCCCGGTGATGCCTGGCTCTTGGTTCTGAGGTTAGGCATGCGGCTTTGGGTGTCGCGGTCGGACCACGGTTACTAAGTAATTAGAAACCAAAATACCAAGTGTTCTTCATCGCTTGGTACTTGGGTAAAAAAGGAAGCCACTGACTAAAAGGAAAACTACCGGGAATTTACTTTGAATAGTAAAATGTGGAAATGCCCCCGGGTCCCACACTGCGGTTCCCCGCGCAGCTCAGCCCTGTGCTGCAAGCCGGTGCTGTTCACGAGCATTGTCTGCGAGGACGGACGTGTCCTGCGTCCGCGCTGCCCCCACACAGTGGCCGTGGGGCACCTGAAGTGTGGCCACTGCAACCAAGGAGCCAAATTGTTGGCGTTTTAAAATTTTTGATGAGTTTGAGTTCAAATGGCCCCTTGAGGCTGGTGGCGGCTGAACTGGGCAGCACGTCGTAAGCAGAGAGCCGTCTCCTGACCACAGATAGAAGCTGGCCTGGGGACTGTGGACCCTGGGTAATCGGGCACAGTGAAAAGGGCTGCTTAGCGAAGCTAGGAAGGATGTCAGCAAGAGACTTAGGCCACGGGGGGCTTTTCAGGCACCCTTGCCTTCCTCAGCCAGTCCCAACAGCCAGAGGACCTGCTTCCCCAGGCAGCTTGCAGGATTCAAATTATACAGTAATTAAATGAAAAGGTAGGCATTTTGATTTGTGAGCGGAAACTATTGTAGAGAACCAAGCCGGGGGACCTCACCTGTGACCCCTCACCCAAGCAGGCATGGACCCCTGGACTGCATTGCCAGGGATTTCCTCACCGTCCGCTGGTCCCCTTTATTCTTAACTTGGTTCTAAAGTAGAACCTTGGTCATGTCCTCTGTTGGGGACATTTGGGACAGAAACCAGCTTACCCAGGGCACGCAATCTAGATATTTATTGAGCATAGACTGGCGGAGCAGGACCCCCAAGGGACGCCAAGGTGACCAGCCCCAGAGGGTGGAGCAAGTTGACAAACAGGTGTGCGTGCCTCGAGCCAAGTTCGGCTCTCCCGACCACAGGCTCTGGATGGAAACTCAGCGGGAGAGGGTGACACGTCGTCAGCGGTCACCATAGCTAGCAGTGGGCTCCTGTGGCCAGAGCAAGGAGAGGAGGAAGGGCCTGTGGGCAGTGAACTTGTCTCCTGAGAAAAACACCGCAGTGGCAACAGAAGGAAATTGTTCTGGGAGGAGTTAGGGTGCCCCCTAGTGGCCTTGCTTTTGTTCCCCGGCATTCTCAAGCTTGTTTGTAATCCTCCGATTTAATTTTAAATTTTGTTTTAATCCTGATCTAGAAAAGTCGCTTTTCTACCGCATCCCACAGTAAGAGACACGTTTTACAGGACCACCCAAGGGGTTGCATGCATGCACAGAAAGGCAAAGCAAGAGCCTCGTGAAACAGTACTAACCCTTACGACGTGCGGTATACTGTTGCATTGGTACTTTTTAAAAAAATTTTTTTAATGTTTATTTTTGAGGAAGACAGAGACAGAGAGCACGAGTGGGGGAGGGGCAGAGAGAGAGGGAGACACAGAATCCGAAGCAGGGTCCAGACTCCAAGCTGTCAGCACAGAGCCCGAGGCGGGGCTCGAACCCACGAACCGTGAGATCACGACCTGAGCTGAAGTCAGACGCTCAACCGACTGAGCCACCCAGGCGCCCCATATTGGTACTTTCCGTTCACGTTCTTCCAACGTTGGTCATAACTTACTAAATTGATTCATGACCCACTAAACGGGTCTCGAGCCACAGTTTGAAAAGCCCTTGAGAAGAAACCTCTATGCCCCTAATCGTTACTCTCGAGAGGGCATCACCCGCCCATGCCTGCCTTGCTCAGCTCCCTCACGCAGGGTCTCAGCCCGGGCCGGCAGGGGCTGGGGACCTACCCTGGGAAGCATGTACCCACGGGTCATCAGGGCTTGTCGTGGTCAGAGATGGGGAGCTGGAGGAAGAGGAATGACAGGTTAGGACATCTTTTATCCTCGATGCTGGAAAACCAAGAGAACCAACTACAACGTCGGAGTTTATTCCATCCCTGCTTACTTGTTTCTCTGGCGCGGTGTCTGCACTTTGGACGAGGATGAAAGCAAATGGCCTGAGCGGCCTCGGGCCCTTTCTGCTCCTCAGGAGCCCCGTGTCCGTGGGCGTCAAGTGGGGGTTGTATAGTCAGTCCCTTGAACACCCTCTTGCACTGACTGACCTTCTGTGATTCTGGATCTGGAAGCCAGTGGCTGCCAGAGCAACAGAAGGAGGCGGGCAGGGAGGAGGTCAGACTGGGACAGCGAGGGACCAGGCTTGCCCTCAGTAGCAGCAGGCGTGTTCTCGCCGTGCCTTCCCTGGCAAGAGTGGAGAAGGCCGTGGAGGGTCCTTTGAAACACCTTGCCTCCTCAAGCCAATGCCGCCTGGAGCCCATCTGGTTCTGCCCCCTTCGCCCGCGTGGAGAAGGGACAACAGACCTCGGAGGAGGGAAGGGCACCAGAGTCACAGCCATAAAGCCAAGGCTGGAACCACCTCGGAGTGACGACCCCACCCGGAGCCACACGGCCTCTCCTGCCTCTGGAGTGCCCACTTGCTCAGGGCTCGCCACACTCCACCCCTGCAGGGCAGGGTGTCTGAAGACGGGCTGTGCCGCTCACGGCGGCCGACCGACGGGGACTGTGTGCGGACAGCCCCGGCCGGGCAGCTGGGTGCTAGTGGGTGCCTGGTTATCTAGGCAGCTCCCTGTGCTGGCCCCGCCACCACCCACTCGCGGTGCCCACAGGCAGTGCCTGACAGCCGTCTCACCCTCCGGCAGCCCACAGAGCTAAATGCCAGAGGGGCTGCTGAGCCCGGTGGCAAGTGGGCGTGACGTCTTGAAGCTCCGTCTCGTGCCGGAGGCTTCCCGGGAGGCCAGAGGCCTCTCCCTGGGCAGCACCGGCTCTCCCCCCGGACAGAGGGGCCTTGTAAGTCAGCAGTGGGCGCCCTGCGAACCCAGCATCTGCCACACCATGCGTGACCCGGTCTCCAGCCCTCCGGGACCTGTCCTCGGTTCTTCCCTTTGTCAGCATTTCTCCGCCCTCTCTGAACTTCCATGCGAGCAGTTTGCACCCCTACGTCTGTCGCTTAGCAGGCGGCGAGCGCACCGTGTGGTTCCCATAGACGGCAGCGGCCGCCCCGTGTGCACCAGGCCTACTTCCAAAGGGCCCTCAACCTAGGGAGAGAGAGGACCCAGAGAAGAGAAGGAAGGCCCGGGGTGACCAGGGCCGTGGTAGACGGGGTGCAGGGAGGAGTGGGAAGGAGGGCTCGCGGGTGGGAGCAGGCTGCACCTGCCTGTGTATCTGCCCCCGGGGAAGCTGCCTGTTGCATCCCCCACACTGTGCACACCGCGCCGTCCGTGCAGGTGCACCACCGCATGTGCCGACGCCGTGGCCCCATAGGCGAGTGACAGCCCGGACAGGCTTCGCGGAGACCCGCTAGGTGTCGTCTGCTCTAAACCACCCCTTTCTGCCCCCACGCAGAGAGCCCCTGGCTGCTCAGGGGGACCTTCAGGTAGACCGTCTGCAGCCGCTCACCACGGGCACATCTTGCATCCCGACCTGTCCGTGTCGGTGCCTCTCCCTGTGGAAGGATGAATGTCCCGCCCCCGTGGTTGTGGTCGTGGGCTTGGCCGTGGGACTCGCCTGGCAGTGAAATGTCAGCAGCGGCGGGCGGAGAATCCCCTGGAGGCAGAGGTGATGCCTGCCGCCTCCAGGCAGAAGCTCTGGGCCTCAGCCGCTATGCTCTCTTGAATTCCTGGTGTCCCAGGGACGGTATCAGGTCAGGTCCTGAGCTCAGCTGAGCGCGAGGATCCCCAGGCATGGCTGAGGGCCGCCCGCCGTGCCGCCCAGACTGCGCCGTCGGCCGGGCACACCGGTTTTCCAGCACAAATCACGGCTGCGCTCCGGGTGGAGCCACGAACTTGGTGCCCAGGTGGGTGTGAAGGTGGTGGACGGAGGGCTGTCTGAGCACGTGGTCCGGACGCTTGCTGCCAGCCACTGACCTTGCACGTGCCACTGTGTATGCTGAGACACCCCCCCCTTCTTCCAGCAGGATGCTTCCAGCTGTGTGTGTGTGTGTGTGTGTGTGTGTGTGCGCGCGTGCATGAGTCTGCCTCAGACGGAGAGCGTTTGCGGGACGCGGCCCGTGCCCGAGTCAGTATCCTGTGCGGTGCCCACCCCACCACGGACCGGGGCTGACCTCTCCAGGCACTTCAGCAGTAGGCGGGGTGGGGTGGGGTGGGATGGGGCAGGACTCAGTTCACTCAAGTTCCTTCAGGGCCTCAGAGGTCGAGTGAGTGTCCCCCGGGGCCAGGCTGGTGAGAACCCAAGGGTACCTGTTGGCGGTGGGAGGGGGGCGGTTTGGGGCGCACTGACCTCACCCCAGAGACCTCTGGGGAGAGCTCTCCGGGCAGTTGAGAAGGGGGTTATTGTGACATTTGGGGAAGAAGCTGTGCCAGGTGGGAGATCTTCCTTATTGACACCTGCCCATGGGGCAAATGGCTCTTCTTTTCTGGACCTAAGTTCTCTCTAAGCAGAACCGCGCACTCAAGCTGGTTGGGTCTGACGCCCCACTCGGCCATTGGCTGAGCGGACACTGGGGCCTGGCAGGGTGAGCAGGGAGCTAGAGTCGGGGCGTGGGGCTCGGGCCCGCGTCTCGGGAGCTGCCTGTGCCTCTGTGGCCCCGTCAGTGAGGAGGAGGCCTGCAGTCTGCACTCCCAGAGCAGGGGGTTCAGGCAGGGCTTAAAATGTCCCACCATCAGGGCGCCTGGGTAGCTCAGTCGGTTAAACATCTGACTCTTGGTTTCGGCTCAGGTCATATCTCACAGTTCCTTAGTTCGAGCCCCGAGTCAGGCTCTGTGCTGGCAGGGCAGAGCCTGCATGGGTTTCTCGCTCTCTGCCCCTCCCCCGCGCTTGCTCACTCTCTCGCAAAATAAATACACATAAAAAACTTAAAAAAAAAAAATCAAATGTCCCACGATCAAATAAATGCAGGAACGCTAGCTTTAAATCCAGGAGATGACTTTGCTGCAGGGTTCCTAGAACCTCGAACTTACTGTGTAAATATGCGGGGATTCTCTGCCCCTCCGCCCCTGGCCCCGGCGTCCCACAGGGCACTGTGCGGAAAGCACAGTGTGTCTTCATTGGCAGCTGGCACCCACCGCCCCACCGCCGGCTCTCAGTGCAGCCGATAGTGGGCTGTGAGGGAAAGAGGCGATGTGGACGTGGCTTAGGTCCACTCTCTGCCCATGGCCGTGCCCCTCGGCTCCCTCCTGGCCCGCACCGTTCCCCGGGTGTCTATCCTTGTTACCCCCGAGATGGGCCAGAGCAGGCTTGGCTGTCATGGGTCCCCAGGCGGGACCCACGGTGCTGCCCACTGCTCCGCTGGCTGGCGCGGGGTCGGACCGTGGTCCTTTGTGTTGCGGGCGGCCCCTCCCTATGCCCACCAGAACCCCAGCAGGGAAACCACTGAGGCCTCGTGGTCTTCTCCCCATCCTGCCCGCGTGGCCCCAGCCCCTCACCCCTACCTGGAGAGCCTGCCGCAGCCCCTGTCGTGGCCTCTGTGACTGAAGGATCCCAGGCATTCTGAGCTTGGCCACGTGACTCCAAGGCTGTGGGACCCCCAGGTGCCGATGGCTAAAATGGCTGTGTTCTCGTGTGTGACGTTTCAGGGACGCCGTGTCAAACTCGCTAACCCCTGAGGACACCGAAGACATGCTGTTGGGGCAGGATGCTGAGGTCTGCTTGCTGAAGTCTGGAGAATTGATGTGAGTGACTGAGCCCCGAGCAGGGGCTTTCCAGGGGGCCTGGGGGACAGGAGCACCACAGGGGGAGCCCCGGCCTCCAGTGCCAGAGCCGGGGGCACCCCACAGGCTGACTCGGCACCCATGATGGCTTTCAGTCTGTGCTTTTATTTATTTATGTTTTTAACTTTTTGTAATGTTTGTTTTTGAGAGAGTGAGCAGGGGAGGGACAGAGGGAGAGGGAGACACAGAATCCGAAGCAGGCTCCAGGCTCCAGGCTCCGAGCTGTCCGCGCAGAGCCCGACGTGGGGCTTGAACTCAGGAACTGTGAGATCACGACCTGAGCCAAAGTCGGAAGCTTAACCAACTGAGCCACCCAGGCGCTCCAGTCTGTGCTTTTTTCTTAAGGTACAATTTATGGACAGTAAACTTCCCCCTTTATGTGGACAGTGCCGACTTTGACAAATAATACACTATAGTCAATCATCCCGCCAGGCTCCATGCCGGGCGCGGCCGGTGGCTTCTGTGATCTCGGGGACCTCCGATCCCACCCGGCTCCGTGACCCGGTTCTGCCGAAGAGGGAACGTAGGTCCAGAAAGGAACAGTGATTCAGCCCCGTGTGACCACAGTGAAGACGGAGAGCGGTTCTCTCCCCGTCGGAAGTTCCCCCCGTGTCCCCTTAGCGTCATCCCGTTCTCACACCCATGGCCCTGTGTTCTTTTTTGAAAATAACTTTTTTGTTTTCTCACTGCGAGAGCAATACGTTTTCATTGTAGAAAAACAGGAAAATAGAGACAAGGAAACCACTTCGGGGGATAGCCTTCCGGTTTTTTTAAATACATAGGTACCTCATTTTTCGACACAAACGGATATTCTACATCTCATTTTATAGTCTTGTAAAACCCCACACTGCGTGAGTATTTTCATGTATCCTATTCTTCTGTGTCGCGTCCAACGGCTGCATAAGTCGCTGCATTGAGTCCCGTACTCATGGACTCACTCACACGTATTTATTCAGCACCTACTAGGTGCCGGGTATGTTCTAGGTCCTTGGAGTACATCACTGAGCAAAACAGAGCCCCCCTGTTGAGCTTATATTCCAGCAGGGGTTGACAGACATTAAACAGGAATACACAAGTAAATTACATAGTGTGTCACAGGGTGGCGCTGGCCGTGGAACAGAAACAAAGTAGGGTGTTTATTTATTTTTGAGAGAGACAGTGCAAGTGGAGGAAGGGCAGAGAGAAAGGGAGACAGGATCCCAAGCAGGCCCCACGCGGTCAGCACAGTGCCTGTCATGGGCTCGAACTCACGGAACCACGAGACCATGACCTGAGGCTCAGCCAAGAGTCAGGCGCTTAACCGACTAAGCCACCCAGGTGCCCCACATTCTGGGTTTTTTAATCCTTGATTCCTCTTCTCATTAGCATAGCTTGGGGGGGGGGTGGTATTTCCATCCGTCTCCACACCTCTGAAGGCAGATAGAACTCTCAGCCCCGTGACTTACTTGCTGTGCAGTCTTGGGCGAGTTACCTAACCTCTCTGAGCTTCAGTTTCCACCGCCGCATCTCAAAGGCGACAGTAACATATTTTCGCCACGGAAGGCAGTTTGGTGGAGTGGACAGGTAATGGCTTCCTATCAGACCTGTGTGGGCCTAGACCAAGTTTCTTCATCTGTGTGATTCTTGGCTTCCTCATGTGCAAGGGGGGGCACCCTGCTTCCTCACGTGGCCGTGGTGATAGCACATGAAGCCTGGGAGCAGAGGGCCCCGCCCGTAGTGGCCGCCACCTTCTCGCTTCACAGTCGAGGGGATGCAACTCGCCCGAGGCCACACCGCCCCTGAGGTGGCAGCTCAGCACTGGAGGCCCTGTCCTCGCATCTCCTGCTCACATCCTGGCTCCCGACTTGCACGGCCCAGGAGGGGGCGCCACCGAGTTGGAAAACAGGCAGCCTCAGGGAGCAGTCCCCCTCCGCCAAGTTCATCCTCTGATGTATGCCTCACACCCGTCAGCGGGCAGGCCTGGTTGTCCTCGTTTGCAGATGAGGAAACTGAGGCTCAGGAGGAGGGAAGGGAAGCAAAGCAGGTACCGGAACCCGGGTCCCTCTGGCTCCACACTCTGGGCCCCGCACGGGACCCCGGGAACAGAGGAGCTCAGTGTCACTAAACCCTTAAACTTACGGAAGCGGCTGTTGTCCAGCTGGCGAGCGTTAGGACCGGGGACACGGTCCCCGAGAAGCCTGCGTCCCCGAGGCCATCACCCTGCCCCACCGCCCCTGCCGTATAAAGAATCTGGGACGGCTGCGTTTAAGAAAATCAGGGTGCCCCCTTGAGGTCTTACAGCAGGCCCCAGATTTCCAGAGGGCGGGAAGTTTCTAAGGACGTGCGTGCTTCCTGCTGGTGCTAATGACATGAAGGGCGGCAGGGAGTTGGAGAGGGGACCTGTGCCGGGCAGCAGGGCTGCTCCGGGAAAGCTGCAGAAAGCCGAGGCCTCCGCACCCGCTTCCCGTTCGCGGTGCGCGGATCGCCTCAGGCCGTTCTCCTCTCCGACAGGCTCGCAGGGACTGTCACCTGCGTGCTTTACACGCGTCCCCAGTGCCTCGACGCACACTGCGCATCCAGGTTTCTCGCACAGTTAAGCGTGTTGGTCAAGGCCTTGTCCTCCCCAGAGCCTCCAGGGCTTCCGGCCACCTCTGAGCCGCAGACGAGCTGGCCAGGGGACTCGGGCACTTTGCCCATTTGATCAGGGCCCTCCCCGCCCTTGGGTTTTAGGATAAAGTTACCGCTGACGGTGGAAGAGATCGCCAACTTCGGGGAGAGCAACAGGGAGCTGTTCGTGAGGTCCAGTACCTACAGCGTCATCCCCATCACCGTGGCTGAGGCGGGCCTCACCATCAGCTGGGTCTTCTCCTCCGACCCCAAGAGCATCTCCTTCAGCGTGGTCTTCCAGGAGGCCGAGGACACACCGCTGGACCAGTGTAAGGTAAGGCCGGCCCTCCGCCAGCGGGGTGCTTGGGCAGACCTTCCCCGGTGCGGGGCCGTGGCCGTCCAGCCTTCTGCTGGGCAGGCCTCCCCTGGAGTGTTTGGGCCTCGGCCGTGAGAGGGACGTGGAGAGAAAGCAGGTGGGCGGGCCCTCCGGGCTGCGTCCCACGGGGCAGGCAACGCTCCTGTCCTTGGCCGGCTTGGGAAAGAAAAGACCTTGGAGGCTCCAGAGCACTGTCCTCAGGCGTCTGAAGGCTGCTCCTGTGTCAGACATCTCCGGTCTGACCTTGGGACAGGTCAGTGGGTGAAATTGCGAAGAATACAGACATGTGACCCGGTTTAAGGATCCTTTTTTAGCCCGGCTGTGCAGAGCAAGAGGAGGGCACCGTGGAGGAGGTTAGGGGGCATTGGGCCCCAGAGACCTTGCCAGAGACACCTGGCCATTGTGTGCCTTGGGTGGTGGGTGGGGCTTGAAATCTCGGTGGCAGCTGCAAGCTCATAAAGTCCTAAGACATTCTCAGCGTGGCATTCTGATGATGGCCTGGACCACGGGTCTCAGTGTTGTCTGCACGTTAGAAACACCCACGCCTGAGGCCACCGCCACATCACTCGGTCAGAATCCAGGCAGCGGGTAGCAGAGTGTGGACACACGGGCATCCCCAGGTGCGTCCGGTGAGCCTGGCTCCAGGGGCTTGGGAGCCAGAATAGAAAGGATGGGTGGGATCCAGAGCCCGGGACAGGAGGTTGAACAGGACTCCGTGGGTGGCTGACTGACTCGGCAGAGGGGAGAGGAGCTGGTTTGGGCGGAAATTCCTGTCCCGTTTGACACACTGTGGGTGGGAGGACCGGTGAGGACGGCCAGGCTGGCCTAGAGCTCAGAGCGGCCCTTAGCGGCTATACCGTGCGGAAACTTCCAGGTGCCAGCAATGGTGAGAAGAAGGGTGGGGGAGAGCAGTGCGAAATCGCCTGAAAGGAGCCTCCTGTGACGTCTGTGTGACAAAATCCCTGAGTCCCCCCCACCCTCCGCCTGTGGGGCGCTGGCTGTGGGGGGCCCTCGGCGAGAGGCGGGGTGCGGGCCCGAGCTGAAGGAGAGCAGGCTCGCCCGTGCGCCCCGTGCCTGTGTGGCTCGCTGTCGTGTCCCCTGCCCTGTTGGTACCGGCTCGTGGCAGAGACGACTCTGTCATTCCCGCCCTCTCCAAATTCACTCCTACGACTTAATTCCAGCCTCCTTGAGTTGGCCTCGTTCTGTGGAGCCTCTCATTCACGCTCTGCCCCCCCTTTGCCTTCGGGGGGCCCCTGGCCGTGCCTCGTTCCGAGCTCGAGCTCGGAGCCCTTACTCCCTGGGGTTCCGAGGCTGCCCCCAGGCGGTCCTGGGGCTTGCAGTTCGGGAGCGGGCACGGACTCCGCCCTGCAGCTGGCGTGCAGGGCTCACGTTGGCAGATGAGGTCACTAAGAGGCAGAGTGGCTTGCCAGGGCCAGCGCCACGCTCAGCAGGAACTTGCCTCCGGTAGCCGGGCCGTTCGCCCCCACAGCCCCAAGACCTACCAGGGACCAGCACCACGTCGTCCTGCATCAGACACCGGTGGCTGTTTGTGGCAGGGACAGAGGAAGGGACTCAATCGGGTGTCCAGGCCTTTGCTGTTCCACCTGTCCACGCATGGCCGAGCTGTGGGCCTCTCCCCTTGTTCAGTCGCTCACCCGCCAAACCCTCACGGCCCTGGGAGATCTGTGTGGTTCTTGCGGGCTTGGGGACCCAGAGGAAGCTTCCTCATCTCTGGCGTCCAGGTGACCTCCAGGGGTCAGGACTACCCGTGTGTTTCTCAGAGTGGACGCCAGGGGGCAGAAGGAGCCCGTACACGGGGCAAGCCAGAAGGGCTTTCGGGCGCTGTCTGCCTTCAGGAGCCCAGCATCCCCAGCCTGCCGTGGGGCTGCTGTTATTTCTCCCCGAGGTCCCCTGAACAGACATCAGCCTGGGAACCTGTTTCCAGGTGCATGTCCTCAGCGGCCGTCTAAGGGACTCCCCCTAGGATCCCCTGACCAACCTGGGCCTTACAGGAAACCCCGGGGTCCAGAGCAAATTGCAGCACCCAGAAGTGTGATTATGGAGGTGCAGACATGAGGGACTCGGGGTCTGCTCACAGCCACTTCCTGAGTTTCTGCTGAACCCCGGGCTCTGTCACGCCTATCAGAGCTAGAGAGAGAGAAGGGACAACGTGAGATCTGCCCTTCAGGAGAGAGACCCTAGTGAACAGACAACCGTGATTCCAGGTAGAGTGTCATGGTGGGGACGGGCGGGCACCTGGGGCGCAGCGATCAGGGGAGGAGGCCTTGGGCCACACCAGGAGACGTGCCCTGGTGGAGGGAGCCACACAGCACAAGGCCAGGCCCATCTCTGACAGCCCGCAGCAGACACTGCCCCCTCCCCGGGCCCCCTCCTCTCCAGAGTGTTTCCACGGGGACAAGGTCGTTCCTCAGCACTGAGATCAAAGCCTGTGAATTTGGGAAGACGCTTGACCAGAGAAACAGTAAATCAAGGACTTGAGGCTGCCTGTGTGCCGACCGCTGTCTTAAAGCCTGGGGACAGAACAGGAAACAGGACCCAGGCCCTGCCCTCTCTCTGGGTGGGGACCCATGTTTGGCCAGAGAAACTCAACAGCCTGTCTGGGGCCACAGAGACTCAGGGGAGGGACCAGCACCGGCAGCAAGGATGCTTGACATTGTATTTTTTAGACAGCTTTACTGAGATACAGTTCATATACCAAATAATCGACCCATTAAAATACAGTGTATTACAGCTTATGTAACCATTGCCACTCTAATCATCCCCAAAAGAAACATCATGGCCAGTCACTCCCAAACCTCCGCCCCCCAGCAACCACCACCGTGGCCTCTTGTGGCCTCTTGTGACTCACTTCTTCCATGTAGCATAGAACCCTCACTTTGCACGGGAGCCCCAGGCCACAGGAACCCGTCCAAATATAAATGAAACCAACTCGTGCTGTCTCGCAGACACATGGTGTAAATCAGGGCACAGCCACCCAGGCACTGGCGCTGGTGGGAGGCACCCCCAGAGCTCGCACAGCGGAGACCTGCCTCGGGTTTATTCCAGAGACCACTCCCCGCCCCCCCATCATCTTCCTATCACTACAGCTGCATGAGCCTTGGCCAGAGAAAATCTCATAGATTTTGCCCCCGGTGGGAAAACAGGAATCAAGACGCGTGAAAAGTCTACAGAACAGAAACTTCTAATGCCCAACGAGCTCTCGGTGGTTGCTTTGCAATCAAGGCCGCAAATGCTGAGGTTGAGGTGTGGGGCGCCCAGTGGCCCCTGTGTCAATAGCAAGCCTTCCTGTCCAGCGGCTCCTTCCTGCCTGTGCTTGCTGGAATGTCCAGGCTCAGAATTGGTAGGTTACGGGCCACAGAAGCAGACCCAACCTCTCAACCTCTCAGAATTCTCAGTGCCCGATGGAAATAAGAATGCGAGAGACCGTTAATGGAACCTGAGAAGACCATGTGCAGGAGTGGCTGCCCCAGAGCCTACACACAGTAGGTCCTCATTCATCTTGATCCCACCCAGGCCTGTCTTGGGCTCTACCTACTGCCTCTCCACCAGCAGTTCCCAGCCAGAGCAAAGGTACTGTGGCATCTGGAACGTGCCGTGCACAATTCTCTCCCATGCTTTTGGGATCTCCCACTTGATTTTTTAATTTCTCTTCGGCCCACAGGTTACTTAAAAGTGTGATAATTAGTTTATAAATATTTTGGTATTTTCTTTTTTTTTTTTTTAATTGTTTAATGTTTATTTCTGAGAGAAAGAGAGACAGAGAGAGAGCATGAGCAGGGAAGGGGCAGAGACAGGTGGAGACACAGAATCTGAAACAGGCTCCAGGCTCCAAGCTGTCAGCACAAAGCCCGATGCGGGGCTTGAACGCACGAGCCGTGAGATCATGACCTGAGCTGAAGTCGGGGGTTTAACCGACTGAGCCACCCAGGCGCCCCAACATTTTGGTATTTTCTAGAGATCTATTCACTTTTTTTTTTTAATTTCTTTTTTAACATTTAGTTTTGGGAGACAGAGAGATAGAGCATGAGCAGGGGCGGGGCAGAGAGAGGGAGACACAGAATCCGAAGCAGGGTCCAGACTCCGAGCTGTCAGCACGGAGCCCGACGCGGGGCTCGAACTCATGAACTGCGAAATCATGACCTGAGCTGAAGTCGGCCGCTTAACCGACGGAGCCACACAGGTGCCCCAGAGATCTATTCACTTCTAATTTAAGTCCATTGCAGGCAGAAAACCAACTTTGTATAACTTGAATCCTTTTAAGTATGAGTGTTGCTTTTTTTTTTTTTTTTTTTTTTTAATGGCCTAGAAGATGGCCTACTGTGTATTATCCCAAGCGCACTCGAAAAAGACGGTTTGTTCTGCCATGGTCAGGTGGAGTGTCCCATAAGCGGCGGTTGGATTGAGTTAGCTGATGCTGTTCTTTGAGTCTTCATTTCCCTACTGAGCTCCTGTCTTTTATTCCATCCATGATTGAAATATACAACCATAACTGTGAATTCACCTATTTCGCCTTGCAATTCTACCACTTTTTGCTTCGTGGGTTTTTTTTTTTTTTTTAACATTTATTTATTTTTTTTTTTTTAATTTTTTTTTTCAATGTTTATTTATTTATTTTTTGGGGGGACAGAGAGAGACAGAGCACGAATTGGGGAGGGGCAGAGAGAGAGGGAGACACAGAATCGGAAACAGGCTCCAGGCTCTGAGCCATCAGCCCAGAGCCTGACGCGGGGCTCGAACTCAAGGACCGCGAGATCGTGACCTGGCTGAAGTCGGACGCTTAACCGACTGCGCCACCCAGGCGCCCCAACATTTATTTATTTTTGAGACAGAGAGAGACAGAGCATGAACAGGGGAGGGGCAGAGAGAGAGGGAGACACAGAACTGGAAGCAGGCTCCAGGCTCTGAGCCATCAGCCCAGAGCCCAACGCAGGGCTCGAACTCACGGACCGTGAGATCGTGACCTGAGCTGAAGTCGGACGCTTAACCGACTAAGCCACCTAGGCGCCCCTGCTTCGTGGGTTTTGAAGCTCAGTCATTAGGGGCATCGGTGTCAGGACTGGCCCGTCCTCTTGATGCACTAACATCTTTATCATTAGGAAATTATCCCTGGCCACATCCCTTGATATAAAATGTGTTTCGTCTGATGTTAAGGCAGTCAATTCACCCTTCTTTTGACTCATGCTACCACAATACATCTTTTTACAGCCCTTGATTTTCAACCTATTTGTATCTTTACCTTTAAATCGTCTTTTCTTATAGGCATGATGGGGTTGGGTCAACCTGCTAATCTTTGCCTTTTAATTGGGATGTTTAGACTATTTACATTTAGTGGGCTTATTGATCAGGTAAGGTTTGAGTCTGTCATCGTCCTCTCTGTTTTCCATTTGTCCCATCTGGCTGTTGCTCCCTTCTCTCCAAGTGGAGACCTGGGGCAATTGTGGGGCTCACCTGACCCCAGGTCAGCCCTCGGTCCAATCGGAGCCAGCCAGACTTATGGACTTCACCTCGAATAAGTCCCAGCTTCCTGAATCCATAAAATGAGTGGTCCTCCACATGTGGAACACTCTGGCACTGGCCATGGTCAGAGAGGCTGGGGCCACTCCTTTGGGGCGCTGACTAGTTCACGATGCCGCGTGAAACTCATGCTCACAGCCTCTTCCCTAACACAGGTTATCAACAAATGCAGGGCATGTGGAAGACCCCTCCCCGCTCCTGGGGCTGACCACAGCCCCAGCCTTGCTCCGCTGCGACCTCAGACAGGGCGCCTAGCCTCCCTGGGCCTAGTTCCCTTCCCAAAATAAAGGCTCTGCCCAGAAGACCTTTAGGCCCTCTCGGCTTCCCTGACACTTTTTCTGATCTGCTCTTCCTCCCAGGTCCTCATCCCCACAACCCGATGCAGCTCCCACAAGGAGAACATCCAAGGCCAGCTCAAGGTCCGCACACCAGGCATCTACATGCTCATCTTCGACAACACCTTTTCCAGGTAGGGATGCTCGCTCGTTAACATCCAGAACAACTCACCTGCCTCCTGGTCCCAAGAACAGAGGTGGACATTTAAAAGAGACTATTTAATTATTGGTAACTTATTATTAATAGTTTGTTTTGTTTTGTTTTTTACCTTAGACCCCTATACGGTGGTGGTTTAGGGTCTGTTATAGATTGTATAAAACACGGGCTAGTACTTACAGAGTCTTAGCTCATGTCAGGTGGTTCTCGGCCCTCCACCCTTATTGACTCACTTACTCCCGACAACACCCCCATGTCGGAGCGACCACCGTTCTCCTCACGGTGCTGCTAGGGGACTGAGAACCAGATGCGTAACAGAGTGACACTCAAGGTCACACAGCTGGCGGTGGGCCTGCCTCCAGGTCCAGAGGGCCTGCCTCCAGGCTCTGGACTCAACCGTATGCCCCCCTGCTTCTCGCGAGTGTCCAAGCTCCCGCTGCCCAGCCCAGAGAAGGGGCTCAGTAGAAACAGTGGATGGTTGGATGGATGGATGGATGGACGGACGGACGGATGGACAAGCAAGAGGGAAATGAATGGCAGGACTAGAGCTTTGAGGAGGAGCCCCTGGGCCTTCTCAGCATGGCAGCGGGAGCAGCGTGTGCCTTCTCTGGGAAGCACTACATCAAAGCACCAGATATGGGTCAGCAGTGAAGGGCTGGAGCGCAGGACGTTGGGAATGTAGGGACACGAGCTGGAGGGGCAGCCGAGGAAGGAAGTGGAGGAGAAGAGCACATTGGTTGGGCGTGTGCCATGCGCCAGGGCCCCACATCCCGGAGACAGGAGACGGGGGTGGTTAAGGTTGCTGGCACCCATCCCTTTTGTGTCTTCTGGCTTCGGCATAAGCCCTTGTCGGGGCCACCTTTTTTAGGAGACCTGCCTGACCGGCACCAGCCACATCCTCTGTGAGTGGGGCCCTGAGCTAGTGGCCACATCCCCCCACGGGGCACCCTTCCCAGCCCACTTGGCTTTTAGCAGAATGACTAGGTAGCATATTCTAGAAGAGAGCCGTACCACCCCTCACCACCTTCAGGCCCTGAACTCCAGGGCTTGTGGCCAAGGGCGTCCACACACGAGAGGCTAAGAGCATGAACTTCCCCCCCTTGCCCCCCTCCTTCCCCTCTCCTGCCCCTCCCCTGCCCCATGAACACACACGCACCTTGAATTAGCAGGACTCAGGGGCACAGGCCCAGCATTTCCAGAGAACGGCCTCCGGAGCTCCAAGTGACCGTGAGCCCCAGCCCCCCGCAGGGCAGCGGGATGGGGCAGCGGTCAGGCGAGTGGGTGCGGGTCCGCCAGGCGCGGGCCCCGCCCTTCCCTCTGTGGGCCTTAGCTGAGCCCCGTCTCCTGTGCGCTGGCCGTGAGCACAGATGCCACCTCATGAGGATTCCCTGCGGGTTGTGGGCGCGGCGGAGGAGAGGCGCACTGAGGGCGGAACGCAGTCCTGTGCCCCAGGCAGGCTCCTAGTTACCGCTAGAGGTGGCCGTGCTGCTGTGACAAACCCTGGCCTTATGGCCTTGCAGAGAGCTCTGAACCGTGGACGGCAGAACACGCTCAGGTGGCCGGGGGGGCTGAAACCCATGCTCCCCCAGAGACCTCTTCTCAGTGTCTGCTCTCTCCACCCACCCCCTCCCCGTGCAGCCCCCCGCCACCCCCAACGGCTGCAGAGCAGCAACCCTGCGGCTTTTCTGCACCCACGCCCCAGGGCAGTCGGTGCTGACGTCCCAGGACCCCCCCGGACCCTTTGCCCGGGGAGAACTCTGCCGGACAAACGGGGTGAGGGGCCCAGGCCTCCCCGCGGGGCCCCTCCCCACCCAGCCAGGTCACCGCAGCCCCCCGCGGAGGCCCCAGCGGCAGCCGCTGCCCTCGGGCTTCTGTGTCTGAGTGACACCCTCCTTTTCCACTTCTGTTTCCTCAGGTTTGTCTCCAAGAAAGTGTTTTATCACTTGACGGTTGACAGGCCTGTGATCTACGATGGAAGTGATTTCCCGTAGCCTCAAGCACCTGGATTCTAGTAGTTTCACTTTATCCACAGGAAACACTACTCTTGCTCACCTGTCACATAAAGCACTAAAAAAAAAAAAAAAAAAAAAAAAAAAAAAAAAAAGGCAGCGGCTCCAAAGCTGACGGGCCACCCCTCAGAGCTGCTCTGTCTGGAGCACCTTGTACTCAGAACTTCGCACCGTCACTCTCAGCCTCCATGGCTTTTAAGGGCTCAAGCACCGTTTCCCGAGATTAGGGACCCGACTATCCTCACACCCAAAGGGACACTCACTCTGCCAAAGGTTTAAACCCTCAGGAGACCATCGGCCTCTCCCGGAGCCACAGCTGGCTCCAGGCCGTCCCCGTGGAGAGTTGCACAGGCCAGAGGCCATGATCCCAACTTGTGCCCGGGGAGAGAAAGGCCCCACTCTGCCCAGCAGGGGCCAGGCGTCCTGGGCGACCATGAGCCGGGATGTCCCGGCCAGACCCTGTTGAGTCCTCAGGCCGTGAGGCCCTTGGTCCTCCCAGGAAAAGGAGGCCACGGGGCCATCCTGAGAGTCAGGGCGCCTGGGGGGCCCCTCCGGCGACTCCCTCCAGCCTCTTCCCGTCATGCCTCTGTCCCTTCCTGCCCCAGTAAATTTGGGGCTGCTTCAAACTCAACAGTTTTGGAGGGGCCTCGGGCTCCACTTTCTTCCTTGCTCTTCTGTCTGCAAAGTCCTGTCCTCGCACAAAGCCCTTCACTCAGGCAGGCCCCTCAGCCACCCCCCTGAGGACGCGCACTGCGGCGCTGTCTCTGCACGGGCGGCTGAAGCCCCAAAGCCGACTAACCCTGACAGCCTGACCGACAGGCAGCATCGCGCCTTGGCCCTTAGGACGCACTGTTCAGCTGATGGGCTCTTTGTATAAATAAGAGCTTCTGCCCCACCTTCAGACGTGTTTAGTAACGATCATCATCAGGGTAAGAACCACTTTCAAATCCCGGGGCCTTCTTAACAAAAGTCTTTGGTAACCCAAGCGTAACAGGCATCACTCACG
This sequence comes from Prionailurus viverrinus, assembly GCF_022837055.1. Taxonomy (NCBI): domain Eukaryota; kingdom Metazoa; phylum Chordata; class Mammalia; order Carnivora; family Felidae; genus Prionailurus; species Prionailurus viverrinus. Next base: position 15,034,060 of record NC_062562.1, on the reverse strand, counting down.
AATCTGCTTTGACTTCACTCCCCGGCCCCCACTTGCCACCCGCCTGCTCCCCAGCACCCCGTTTGCCCACTTCCCGTGGCTCAGCCTACACTTGACCCCCAGGAGCCATCTCCCCTCGGGGCCGAGGAATCCTGTGTCCTTTTCCTGGAAGGACATAGCCTTCCCGCTGTCTGCGGCCCTCCTCCCGCCGTACAGAGCTCACCTTCGATGGCCTCTTTGTGCCTGGTTCACAGAGGCCAGAGCCCGAAGTCGGGGCTCAGACACTTCCACAGGTGAGCGGGGCATCTGAGCGGCCCCCTTCGGACAGGTCAGGGACCCCAGGCCACGTCCAGCACAGACCCGTCAGCTACCAGCCAGCAGAGAGGACTCGTGGGGCGGGGGGGGGGGGAAGTAACCTCCATGATAGACTCGGAGCTGTCGCTTAACTGGGGACGTGGCTGCTTGCAGTCAGGTTGGGCAGGGCAAGGGGGTTGGTGAACAGAACCTTCCGGAGACATCAACCCAGAGAAAAGCCGAGCCTCTCGTGCTCTTTCCTTGGAGCGGCCGCCCACGGCAGAAAGCCACCGGGGTCTCTAGCATCTCCCAGTGGCCCAGGCCTTGACCGTGCTCAGCGCCAAGGCAAGATGCGGCCGGGCTCCCAGAGACTCTCCCGAACCCCACGCTTGCCCTCCCCGGTGTGCCACACGGCCTGAGGATGGTTCCAGAGTGGCTGCTCGTAATAACAAAACCCACAAAAGAGAAGCCAGAGCGGTCCGGAGTCTTGTTCTGAGCGCTTTCCCAGGATGCCATGCCGACTGGCCAGCTGATGGTGCCCCCACCATCCTGTGCAGCTAGTAGCTCCTGTGTTTCCTGAGAAAGGCCTGGAACATTCCACCCAAGCCCCCTCGTGAACCTCTGTCAGTCAGCCCGGCAGGGGCCCAACAACACGCTTAGCGCGCCCGGCTCCTGCGAAGCCAGCCCAGAGCCGCTGCTCCAGGAGCACAGGGGCCCCTGGTGGCGTGCAGTGCCCCCGCTCCGGAACGCTGACCCTGACCGCAGTTGTTCGGAGGGTCGCCCGATCCCCCGGCGGTCACGTCCTGGCTCCATATTCCTATTTATTGTTTGTGCCGGACAGACTCTTCTCCCTCGTTACTTTGCAGCGTGAGCTCGAGTTTGCTGTGCGTTACGCAACTAGAGAGAACACATTGGCCTGTTTCAGTGTGGCTTGTACGAATAGCTTTATTCTCATTTTAAACAGGTTCTCGACTTTTCTGAGGTTTGGGGGTGGGGGGAGTTTTCCAAAACCGCAGATGACAATGCAGAACAACCACTGAAGGTGGTAGCCCCAGCCAGGAGACTGAATGACACTAGAAATCATCAGGAGGAGACCTCCTTGGGACCCCAGATCACTATGCAAAACAAAACAAAACAAGAACCCAGAAGCCCCCGGATGGCCGGCTCTCTGAATAACAGTCACTCACCCTGTAGTACTCCTGCCGGCTGCCTGGTCCACCTCTGGCTCAGAAGCCACTTCCCCACCAACCTTCCCCAAGGACACAGCCTCTAAGGCACGCCCACCGATAGCAAGGAAGGGTGTCGGGATAAAGCGTGGCCTCTGCAGAGCCCTTGTGGCTGGATCCCGCTGGACTCCCGGTCACCTGGATCACGAGCAGGCAAAGAAATTCCCAAGAAGGAATCTGGAACTGAAACACCCCACCAGGCTTGAAAAGTAGAAAGGGAAGAAGCCACACGCTGCACCTGAAGAAGAAAGGGAATGGTTTTCCTAAAAGCTTCCAGTTATCCCCTCGCCTAGGGTCTATCTTTAAATTTCGGGAGACATCGCTGATACACAGGCTTCCTTAGAACCTTAGGATGAGTGTTATCCAGAGATGCCCCTGCCTCTGGGGGCTGCACAGCGATGCCCAGGCCTTGGCTGGGCAGCTTCCGAATCAGAATTGCACTTTAATTGACTAACCCTCCATTCTCGAGGCCTTACGGGATAGTGGGTCTGGGGACCCGTTGCGTTCTTACCTGCCAAAGAACTACCCAGAAGCACATCAAATTGCCAACACCCCACCTGCACGGCGGCGGGGGGGGGGGGGTGGGAGTGAGAAACTTTTGTACCCCAAACATACTTCTTTATAGCATCTGCGGCACTGTTTGGAACGGTTTTCTTTTTAACCTCAGGATTTAAATAAAGCAAACACTATGACACAGGGAGTAGCGTCGTCTTTCTTTGCACCGGGACCTGAGGCGAGTGATGAAGTTACCCAGACCGGAACGGGGGTGTGGAGTCACCCTGCTGGGACATAGAGCATCGGCTTGTACCCGGCTTTTTAGAAGGGCTCGAGCCACCAGATGCTCCGACGGGTTTGTCGTGTGGCCTGGCATCTGGGTACTCCCACCCCCGCCTACCGTGAGGTCGGCGTTCAGGCCTGCTGGAGTCAAGGCACCCTTCCAACCCGGCTGCTCTGCGCCAGATGAGCAGAGAACCCAATGGTGACCTACCAGGATGGTGTGGGGGAGGATGCCCTAAAACCATGCTCAGTTAGCCTGTGGTACAAAGCTGGGCAAAACCACAGGGCCAAGGCAGCTGGCGGAGGAAGGAGTCACGTTCCCACCATAACTTAACGCCTACTCCTGCTGAATCAGCAGAGACCTGACACAGACCCAGAAGGGGCGGGACCCCATCACCCCTGGACTGGTCAGATGGAGCACACTCACCCCACACCCCGCATCTGAGGATCACAGCCCCCCTTCCCTCCCTCTCCCTTCCTCCTCCAACCCTCCCCTGGCGCCCAGATTCTCATGTGGCCTCTTCTCTGATCAGTTACACAGGAATAAGTTCTATTTTCTGTAACCGTAACCATGTCCTCCCTTGAGGGCAGGCACCGTGTTTCCTTCATCTCCTTCCTTTCTCTCAGCCCCACAGCGTCGAGCACCATGCCAGACACAGAAGCGCTCAGCAGTTACCGAGTCAATGAGGCCACCAGCCGGTCCCCATGCTTGGTCAGCTCTGAAGCCATCGCCAATCCCATTGGCCAACTTGGCCAGGGACAGGAGCCCCTGTAGCCCCCATGGCACAGAAGGGCAAAGGACAAGCCTCCAGGAGGGGGTGTGGGGAGAATGGAGGTGAGCTGGTCTCCCTATCCTGCCCCCCCCCACCCCCTCTTGTGTTAGCGATGCCCTCAAGTCAAGCCTCTTGCTGTCCCGTGAGCAGGTTGAAGGAATGGAAGATTGGTTTATCCAAATGCCCAAAACAATGCAGCGGGAGTTCTTGGGTACCAATCCCTCTGGAGACTTGGTGACCAAATGGGCCTGGGGGCTGAGAACCAGCTGAGACACACGTAGCTGTGTCCCTGCCCCTGAGGCTGGGATCCGGGAGCCTCCATATCAAAATCCCCATTGTGCCTAAACCACGGAGCAGCCCAAGATGACCGGAGTCTGCCCCAGATTCTCCAAGGCCCACATTCCATTCCAGGGATCTCGGCCTAGCTCAGGTCCCACAGGCTCCGTGGCACCTGCTGCTGCCTTGTCCCTTCTGGCCATGTTGCCCTGTGGCGCCCAGGTTCCCCCGGGGACTCAAAAGGAAACTCTCGGCAGGTCTGCCCTTTCGGTTTGAAGATGCGTGGGAAAAATCTGGCGAGAGGAGTTTGCCACCCACACAGATCGGCGAAACCTGTCACCCCAGATGAGAAAATGGACTTTTTGTTTGTTTGTTTGAGAGAGAGCAGTTGAGCCGAAGCCATCAGAAGCCAGGCGGAGAGCACAGCTATCATGAAAGCCGTTCAAAGTGGGTTAGGGTTGACAGAAAGGTCAGCCTTCTGTGTTCCCCACAAGGTGGTTTCTGGAGGAGGGTGAACCCGAGCGCAAGTGTGATCGCCGGCCTCTGGGGTTTGATACCTGTACCCCCGTCCCTCCCCAGCCCCCCTGCCCTCCCCCCCTCCCCCCGGCGCTCTGCGGGAGGATGGGGCCCTGGTGTGGTTTCCTCACACCTTCGGGCATGTATGGACTGCGGTTGTCTCAGACGCGGCAGCCCCATCTGAAGCCTGGAATGAACTGTCTTCTTTGCTAAAAAAGAAAAAAAAAAGAACAAAGTCAGGCATCAGCAAACCCGGCGCACGTGAGCGTCCTTACCAAAGGGAAGGCCTCGGACCCAGACCAGGTGGGGCTTGCGGGCCTGTGGCTCCCTAGAATCACCAAAGGGAAGGCAATTTCAAGTCAGGAGGGCCTCCCTCGCTTTCTGCCGCGGAGGAAGCCTCCGGCTGAGCCACGAGGAGAGAAGGAAGTTTCCCCGCAAGGGCCTGGATACCGGTCGGCCAGGTCGGTGGAACAGGTACTGTCTTCTTCCCAGAAGGAAGGAAGGGGGGAGGGGAGGGGAGACGGGGGGAGGTGGTGAGGAAAGAGAGGTACATGGGAGGGGCCTCCCAGAGGCCTCGGGGAGGGCCGGGCTGGAGTCTGGGTTAGCAGAATTCACCTTTCTCATCGGAGGAAATGGCAGCGTCCGTGTGGCCAAGGCCAACCACCACATCCAGCGGAGGCAACATCTAAATGGAAGGAAGACCTGGACGGTTTGCCAAAAAGACACAGAAGGCAGTGGCTGGAGCCACGGGAAAGGTAGTCGGGTTTGTTCCTGTGTCTCTGGGCTTGGCTTCAGGGCTTCCTATGCTCTCACAGAAAGGCCCTGAGGAGGGACGGCAGCCAGAGTCCTCCCCCCGCCGCCAGGCCTTTGCACAAGGGACGGGGTCCGTGTGTGGGACCAGAGGTCTTGGCAGGGACCGCCCTTCTCCACCAGCAAGGACCCCCGTGGAACCGTTGAGTGTTCTCAGAACGAGGACCACACGCTCACGGCCATGCCAACTCTGGTTCATCAGGCTGAGCCACCCAGAAGCCTGCTAGTGGATCAGCGCAGGTGACCCACTGGGCGACACCGAGGTCCTTGAGGGTCACTGCTGTGTCACCACTGCGGTCAGAGCTTGAGGAAAGGGGTGAAATGAACTCATGGATCTGTCCTCGAATTTCACTCCGCCAGTGACCCCTGAACCTTGGAACGGGGACTTCTCCAACCTCAGCCCGTTGGCCCAAGCGCGGGGACACAGGGGCAGCGACTTCCTTCTTGGAGAGGAAGCTACTTCCAAACAAACCACCGGAGAGGAAACTGTTCTACGGGCAAAAGTTTTCACAGCCGCCATTTCTTCCATGGCTCGTGTTTACCTTCAAGGACATGTTGCTCACTGACAGATCGTTCCTCAGTGGGGAAACATCCCCTGCCCCAAATCCAAAGTGGCTTCATCCATGTCCAAAATTTCAGAGTTCCAGGAAGAAACGGGAGTTCAGTGCCGATGGATACGTGACGGGGGAGGTCGGGTCAAACGTGGGCTCCTCACCCGGTCCATACGCAGAACTCAGAAGGTCCGGGAACTTGGATAGGGGGAAAATGGCCTCTTTCCCCTGACTCTGCACTAAAATGTAGATCTTCCCCTCCACCGTGAATGTAAACAACATGTCACACTAGCACGTGTCAGCAAGGGCTGTGATTTCGTCGCCAATGGAAATGACAGATGTTTTCATATTTAACAGACTCTCAAAATCTCATCTCCGCTCTACGGCAAAGGTTGTCATCACACCCGCTGGTCGATTTTACTTAATGCATTAATAATGAAAAAAAAAAAAGGCACAGATGTTACTGGTTCGTAAACTTGTTCTGATTTTTAGAGGATTGTATTTCAACAGACGTTTTTTTTTTTTTTTTGGAATCCTATGTATTTTATTTTATTCATTTTAAAACATTCTAAGAAGAGGGCAGAAGGCTTTATAGGGATTGCCAGAGGAGAGCATGAGACAAAAAAAAAAAAAAAAGGTTAAGGAACTTTGACTTCCAGCAGGTCTTTATGCAGAAGATCAGATCAGCTCCCTGCCTCGCAGGTTCACTAATACAGTAGTAGCAAATATAATCAATCTAACAGGCTCTTGCCATAAGTCGGCCCAAGACCCAGGGGAGCTGTTAAGTCTGAACCATTTGTGGGCTTTTCTACTACTGCACCATGCCGAGGTGGCTATGGGATGGTTTTCTCTAAAGTGTTTTCATTTTACTGGAATGTAGACATTCCAGTGATTTAAAACAAAACAAAACAAACAAACTCCTTCATTAACCAGGATTTGCTATGGCAGCCCTTGACCTTCAAACCGTGTATCGTCCTCCACGGGAAGGGCCGTATCGGTTATTTATGGTCACGATAACATTGCAAAACAAGCAACCTCAAAACCAGCGGCTTAAACCCTAAGTGTGTATTTAGCCCCCAGACCCGCAGGTGGACGTGGGCGTTCTCGTGAATTGACGCATGCTGGTCACTGAGGCGCCCGCCCTGGCCGGCCGCATGTCACCTGAGCGCTCTCGCGTCTGCCGGTAGGCTGGCTGTCAGCTGGTGGCGGCTGGGCTCACCCCCACGCCTGCGGTCAGCTGCTTGGTCAAAGGCGGGGCTGGCCTGTCTACGATGGCCTTGGCCAGGTGACAGCCCTGCTCCTCGGCGTCCCCCACCCCCAACAGGACAGCCAGGCTCGTTCAGCCGAGTGCTGGGGAGGTTTCCAGGACAGCGAAGGCAAGCACAGCCTCGTGTGCTCTCCCAGAACTTGGCACGACATCACTCTGGCCGTATTCTGTTGGCCCAGAGCCAGTGTCAAGGTCAGCCCGGGTTTGAGGTGCGGGAAGAGAGACCGTTCTGGACGGGAGCACTGCCAGGTGGCTCTGTAAAGGGCACGGGGCCAACAGGGGTGGAGACCACCCGAGTCACCATCTCCCGTTCTGGCACTTTCCCTTCCGCCCTAGTCTCTCCTCCTTCGGGAAAACGCTTGCCATCTTCTCCGGACACGCCCGTCCAGGTACATGAGGGCACACACGAGACTCTCCAAGGACTCATCGTCTGTGACAGCAAAGCAAGGAAGACCGCGTCAGAGGGGGTGGCTGGAGGGAGCGCACACCCACACCGCCGAAGACACGTGTTTCTGGATGAGGGCGCTAGACGCTCCACAGCGGCTTCCCCTGGAAATGGGGCTGGCGGGGGGCGGGGCGGCAGGGAGGGTCTGTCCAGGCTTTGGAGGTGGTGCTGGGCGGGGGGGGGGCACAATTTTGCTTTTCTCATTATACCCTTCTATACCACAGACTTATTTTTGTTACACACCAGTCTAACTTTAACTTTTTTTTTTTAATTTTTTTTTCAACGTTTATTTATTTTTGGGACAGAGAGACACAGCATGAACGGGGGAGGGGCAGAGAGAGAGGGAGACACAGAATCGGAAACAGGCTCCAGGCTCTGAGCCATCAGCCCAGAGCCCGACGCGGGGCTCGAACTCACGGACCGCGAGATCGTGACCTGGCTGAAGTCGGACGCTTAACCGACTGCGCCACCCAGGCGCCCCTAAAATTTTTTAAACAAATTTCTTTTTTTTTTTTTGAGTTTATTTATTTTGAGAGAGAGAGAGAGCAGGGGAGAGGCAGAGAGAAAAGGAGAGAGGGAATCCCAAGCAGGCTCCACGCTGTCCACGCAGAGCCCACCTCGGGGCTCGTGCTCGCAAACCTGAGCTCACGACCTGGGCCGACGTCGAGAGTCGGACACTTAACCGACTGGGCCACCCAGGCGCCCCTGAAAACTAATTTCCAAAAAGGACAAACTCACATCAGCTCATGACTACACTCAATTTCCCAGTAAACAACCAAATGCCCAGTTCCTACAAGCTCGAGTCATAATGAAGTTAACGTCTCTACGTTCACCCAAAGGGTCACCTACTCAACAGTAAGCGTGACCACATGAAGCCAGGAAGGGAGAGCCTGGGAGGAAGCCGAAGCCTGGGCAGGATTCCTGCTCCCCTGCCCGGGGACCAGCCCATCTAGGGCCACCCCACCCTCCTGACTCAGGGCCTATGCGGGAACAGAGCCATGCCTGGATTCCACAGTGTGAATGGACCACCGGAACTAAATGTGCTTGAACTCCAGGGCACCTGGATGGCTCCGTCGGTTAAGCATCTGACTTTGGCTCAGGTCATGATCTCACAGTTCATGAGTTTGAGACCCGCACCAGGCTCTGTGCTGACAGCTCAGAGCCTGGAGCCTGCTTCGGATTCTGTGTCTCCCTCTCTCTCTGCTCCTCTGCTGATCGCTCTCTCTCTCTCCCTCCCTCTCTCTCTCTCTCTCTCTCTCTCTCTCTCTCAAGAATAAATAAATGTTAACAAAAATTTAAATGTACTTGAACTCCAATGGAGGAGAAAGTGCAACAGAGCATCTCAGAGCTCAGAGTCTAGTATCAGAAAAACATGCCTGGATTCCTGGTGCCACTACCTACTAGCTATGGCTTGAGGCAAGTGACTGAGTCACTCTGTGCCTCAGTTTCTCCACCTGTTGAATGGGAGACCTGACAGCAGCTGCTTCAGAAGGATGCTGTGGAGACCACATAAGATCGGAAAAGGGCCTTGCTGGGGCACCTGGCTGGCTCAGTCAGCGGAGTGTGCACCTCTTGATCTTGGGGTTGTGGGTTCGAGCCCCACAATGGGTGTAGAGATCACTTGCAAAACAAAGGTCCTTGCGTAGCGGTTCCCATAAGAATCACTCAAAAATGTGACAGCAGTTCTTGAGAAAGTTGCCTACATATACCTCTTCCTCTCCTAGGCTCTTTTGTCCCTGGGTACTGGTCAGCTAGGCAGTTGGGGGATTGAGTGACTGGGGTCGTTGAAAGACAACTTATAGAGTAGTTTGTGGTGGTTTTAACACATGACCCCAAAGTTATATGGCACTCTTCCCATAAGAGGTGGGGGCCTGTGGCTGCTCCCCAGGACTCTGGGCCAGCCTGGCACCATTCTGACCAGTGGGAAACAACCAGAGCCAGGTCAGAAAAAGACAGGCAACTTCCCCCTGGTGCTCTTGGACTCTTGCCCAGGGAAAACCAAGGGCCGTGGAAACCAAGTACCATGACCCCCATGCTGAAGAGGCCATCTGTGGGCGCCCCACTTGCAGCCCACATACAGATGGAAAGATGGAGAGCTCTTGGTCAAGCTTTCTGGTGACCGCATCCCCAGCCAATGTCTGACTGCAACCACATGACAGATGCCACGCCCCAGATGCCCAGTCGTTTCTAAATTGGTGAGCCACAAAATGGGGAACGCAATTAAGTGATTGCTGCTTTAGATCACTAAGTTTTGTGGCAGCCGTAACAAGACCACAGCTGAATGGAGCACATTCAGCTCCATTTGTAAAATCACTTCACAGACTTGTGAGTGAGCCAAAGAGAATTTTATGCCAAAGAAATATTAGGAAGTCATGGGGCACCTGGGTGGCCCAGTCGGTTAAGCGTCCAACTCTTGGCTTCGGCTCAGGTCATGATCTCACAGTTGGTGAGTTCGAGCTCCGCACGAGGAGCCTGCTTGGGATTCTCTCTCTCTCCTTCTCTGCCCCCTTCCCTCACTCATGTGGTCTCTGTCTCTCTCAAAATAAATAAATAAACTTACAAAATTTTTAAATATTACAAAATTAATTACCCCAAAACTCAATGGCTTAAAAAAATGGTAACGATTTTATTACATCCCAGGATTCTGTGGATCAGGAGTGTGAGCAGGGCTCAGCTGGGTGATTCCTCCGTTCCATGTGGTCTTGATGGAGGCCGCTCAGTGGTATTCAGGGGGCAGATGGGCAGGTCTATTTGGGAGGAAGTAGTCAGGAAAGCCGGGGTCAGGGGAGGGAGGACAAGCCACCACCAGGTGCTCTGTGTTCCAGGTGTCTGCCCGGGCTTGGGTACAGTGCTCTTGCACCTGTGCGCGCACACACACACACACACACACACACACACCCCTCCGGCAGAGTTTGAGGGTCCACAGCTGTATGTGTGTGGAGTGGCGCCTGAAGAGAGGGAGCAGGTGGGAACCTTTTTCGATTCTGTGAGGCTGATGACATCGTCTGTTGCTGGTTCACCCCCCGGACCATGTTTTGAGGGAGGTGTCAGCTGGGCCTCAGCGGTCGCACGGCATCAGTTAGAGATTGCGTGCGATGGTATCTGTCCATCTGTCCTTGTGCTCCCTGGAACTCGGCCTGGTATTTGGCCAAGTGTTGGTCAACGCTCCAAAGCAATGGCTGGTTTGTCTGACCATGGCAGGCAAGGCGGGATGGCAACATGGGGCAGAAGCCAAGGCTTGAGAGCCTGGCATACCCTGTCGTGAACTGCGTGACCTTGGGCGAGGTACTAACACATCTGAGACTCAGTCCCTTCGTCTGTAAAATGAGGTTAATCACAGTACCTACCAGGCCTGGAGAGAGTGAGCAGGGGACAATGGCTGAAAGGTCCCGGGCTGGGGGAAGACCGTGCCTGTCCTGCACACCGAGACCCTGACCTGCCGTCGGTGCACAAGATCTCTGACGACTCAATTAAGATCAGACACAGCCTGAGCCCCCAGCCTTCTGAGATGGGTTCTGTGACAGGTGCTCACCGCCCGTAGCTCTTGGACGCCCCGTGCTGTGCACCCATCAGGTCTTAGATGGGCTCTCAGGATGGGTAGCCCCCGGTGAAAGATTGTTACGGGCTGACTTCTCTAGAAGCAGACACTGAGCTGGAGTTCAAGGTGCAAGATGTTGATCAGGGATCAACACCCACGGAAGGAGGTGGGAAGAGACGGGATTGAGCAGGAGGCTCAACGGCGATGCGAGGCTGACGATCCTCCGCCAGCGGGCCAGGCAGGCAGGGAGCTCTGGAGCAGCTGCGCCTATCAGAGCGCCCGGCAGCCTGACGCCCTCTATCCCCCGCCTCTCAGGCACTGGCTGCAGTGGCCTGGGGTGACACGGCTCTGGCCAGAGCTGCTCTCTGCAGCACAGGTGAGCACAGGCGGACCCTGGAGGAGCTGCCAGCTGGCGATTATGTGCGGACCACATTCGCTGCAAGCCCTTGAGGGGAAATTCAGTTGATGGGGAACCTCCACCCAACCAGAGGGACTTCTTACTTCGCCCCTGGTACCACAATCGAGTGTAACAAGTAAGCACGTTAAGGGTGGAAGAGAGCTCATCGAGAGTCTAATGTTGGAGAGATACATTTGCATATCTTTTGTAGGTTTTAATGCTATAAAAGCAAAGAAAGACATGGAATGGGACATTGGCTCTTGGGGCACCTGTACCCATAAAATAGACCTGATTAGAGAAACAGTCCCGGTCCGGGAGGATGCAGGCTCAGACCACACTCAACTGCAACGGGAGGGGCCGACGGGATGGGGGAGAAAGGATGGTATGGCAGAAGCACCGTTGCCTCTTGGTTGTGATGGCAACCGCACTCTACAGCCACGGTGCTTACTGATCATGCACAGTAAACAGCTTGAATAAAGAGATTTCTCTTGAGCATCTAACATGCATAAGGTTGGGGCACCTGGGTGGCTCAGCCACTTGAGCATCTGACTCTTGATTTCAGCTCAGGTCATGATCTCTCATGGTTCATGGGATCAGGCCCTGCATCAGACTCCATGCTGGGCTTGGAGTCTGCTTGGGATTCTCTCCCTCTCTCTCTGCCCCTCTGTTGCTTGTGACCTCTCTAAATAAATAAATAAATAAATAAATAAATAAATAAGGTGAGTGTGCTGGAGCCCCTTGACCAGAGTGTCGGAGAAGGAGGAGACGCTCCAATGGAGAGAGGTCAAGTCCAGTGTGGGACAGAAATCCTCAGGCACCGAGCCAGGGGAGGTGGGGGATACTTTTGCCCTTCCTTTGCCCTGGACCCCATGGGAAGCTCCAACTTATGAAGCCAAATCAGAATTAGAGAACCAAGCACAGCATTCAAAGATTATAAACACAAAAGGGCCGTGTGGACACGTGTGACAGCTTTTCATTTCTTGGAGCCAAAAGTCGATGATGTCCAAAGGTTTCATGCTTCGTGACAGCCTTTGCTGGGTATTTAAGCCCATCGTGGAGCCACTACCCATCACCACCACACTGCATTGGTGATGGCCTCCAGAGAAGGGGGACCAGATCCAGGGAAGGAGCCCACTGGAGCTGGTGGCTTCCTTGAGCAGGACTATTTGTAACAACTGCTATGGGCAAATGGAAGACATTATAACCGCACACCTGTCTTGCAAAAGCCAACAGGCAGCAACCCAGGCCACTCACCAGGCCGTGGGAAAGCACTGTGTCCAGTCCTGCTCAGCCCGCCCACCCTTGACCACTGGCTCCTCTCAGGCTGCCCGTAGACAACAGGACTGCATTACTACCCTAAGGACATAACATCCTTGCTCTTGGGCAACCTAACGAGGTCGCCATATGCAACTTGTCCTGGGAACTATCTACACACCAGTCTTTAAGCCATACAAGGACAACTCATGTTTGTCAGCCAAGGGATATCACCTGATAGAGCCTTCCATACTATCTTCCATGTTGGAGGCCACATGGCACTTGGCTTTTCCACATTGCCAGAGTGTAAGCATCTTGAGGGAAAGCATATTGTAACCCTGTTGGGTGAGTAGAGAGGGTCTGGCTCCTAGTATAGACACAAATGTTTGCTGAGTGAATTAGCATTCTGCAGGCCTGAAAGACAGCCCAAGACACCAAATCTCCAGTCATCCAAGTCGACTACATCAAAACAACAACCCCACTTGGATGTACACGTTGTGATGTATGTACTTAAAATTAGTTTTCTAAAAAAAAATTTTGGTAAAAAAGACAATCTCTCTTTTGGCAATGAAAACACATCACATTTCGTTCAGTTTCTTGGTTGTTCTCCTTTATAAAGTTCTATCTAGTCAAACGTAATCATATATGATAACCCTCTTTTATCTTTATTTCAAAAGGTACTCACACCGCGTATTCTCTCGAAATGTTGAGTGGCTTAAATCTGCTGCCAACACCTAGATCAGTTTGAATGTAAAATGGTCCTATTTATGCAATCATTTAAAAATGAAAACAGTTTGCCACAAAACATACTTTCAGTCTTTGCCATATGATTCAATTGCAGCCTGTTTTTAATCCTCCTTTGGAGCTGCTAGGTCTGGGATGATGCAATAGTGACAATCATGTCCTAAAAGAAACCCTTGGAACCAAGCATGACCACCATGCGTCCGAGTGCGACCCAGGGTTTGACATTCTCATGGTGTCCCACATTCCCCTCCTTAAAAATCAGAGAGGGGAAAAGTATAGTCCCCGGCATTTTTTTCCAACTCATGGGCATTGGCCAAATGTACATTATGTCTCAACTCTCACTAAATCTCCATTACAGTGTCTCTTAGGTAAATCTGAGCCAGCGTAGACCCAGCAAGCACATCATGGCTCACCCCTTTCTCCCTCCATCTCTCCCCACTTCCTCAGCTCCACCAGGGCCCCCGTGACACATATCAGAAGCACAGTATCAGAAGGGCGCTGAATGGCAAAGCCAAACTAGGTCGTGTTCTTTCCACCTAACTGTGCAATGTTATTTAGGTTTGGCCCATACTTGTTGCTTATTCTCCTGGGTTCCTTCAAAGCCGCCTGGGTCTCCTGGAAATGGTAGCCGAGTGATGGCTCTGTCCATACAGTGGCCTTGGGGACATCACCCTCCCCGCTACCGTAAGTGGTGTTTCTTACACTGGGGCCCACGTCGTTGGGCTGGTCCCAGACCAATGCTTGTTTACCTCCAGCCTCCTGCACACAGGGTAGGTTAGCAAGGTCTTTGTGTCACTGCCCATGTTCTGCTCCCTTCATTTCTCACTGACGCACACTTGAGACATGGACAGGGAGGGGGAAGATGAGGTGGCAGAGTCCAGGCTTCGGTGCCACCTTTGGAAGCCATGGTCTTGGGACTGAAACCACAGTAATTCATAGCACACCTAGAAAATCAGATGCTTCCTCTAGAGCAAGTAGCAAAGCCAGGGTGATTCGTGGGCTGCTCGAATAGCCCCCCCTTGGAAATCCCACTGGGCTAACTGGGACAAGCCTGGGAAATAAGTTTGACCAGAGGAGAGAGGAAGACCAGGCAGCCAAGATGGCTTTAAAGTATTTTGGAGATTTTACTTCCTTATCTCACCCTTATTCCTCACCCTCTAACATGGCTTTTGGATCTTCAGTTGGACACATTTAAAATACAGAGACAGTGAAGAAAGTGACAAGTATGGGTATTTTTGTAATGATCATTAAAAAACACTTTTCTAATATACAAATTTTTTTTAATTTTTACTTATTTTTGACAGAGAGAGAGCACAAACAGGAAAGAGAGGGAGACACAGAACCCAAAGCAGGCTCCAAGCTCCGAGCTGTCAGCACAGAGCCCTATGAAGGGCTCGAACCCACAAACTGTGAGATCGTGACCTGAGCCGAAGTCAGATGCTCAACCGACTGAGCCACCCAGGAGCCCCTATAAAATGTTTTCAAATGTGCTAGCCAAATAGTTAAAAGAAACAAAGCAAAAGTGAATTCTATTACTTTTTTCCAGCCTAATCTCTAAATCGAAAGCTTTTGAACATGTGAGCACTATCAATTAAGAAAAGGAGCGGTATGCACGCAGGTCTCCTTCCAGCCGCCTGAGAAACAAGAGGGTCCGTAAAACCAACCCGTTTTATGGGAAGTGGAAAAGTGGACCATCACAAAAGCTACCTGGCAGACTGAGCCCACAACAGAGCCAGGGCGCTTGGGTTCTCAGAGTCCCCGCACAGGCTGACCGCCCCCGTGACACGAGTGGATACGCGGAGTCCTCGTGCAGGCTCTGTGGAGTCACAGAACCCCCCAGAAGGACCCAGAAATGGACACGGGAGCACCGAGAGAATAGGGATGATGTTCCGATATGGCTACTAGTCCAGGGTCTTGCTGGCTAGTCAAGCAGGTAGTTCAAAAGAGGCTCAGGGTCCCTCCCTGGCCCAGAACAGATCAAGGAGACCAGAGGAGACGATCTGAGGTTGTTTGAAAAGATTCTGATCAAGAATCTAGAAGACCTGGCATGGGCACCAGGCCCCAAAGTCACGGTAGAAATTCCCCCCCCAAGATAGAAGTTTTCAGGAAACCTTGTGCTTTTGTGGACTCCTGGTGGCAGCGGCCAGTGGGTCCGTGTCTCCTTTTGGAAGGGGTGGCTTCAGAACTGAAGCCACAGCCATCCGCAGTATACTGGGAAAATTGAACGCCTCTTCCAGTTGCATTAATGCTCAGACGAGGGACGAAGCCAGGGTGGTCTAAAGAGCTGTCTGTTGGTCCTTCTCTGAAAATTGTACACATTGCAGCCAAGAGCCAGTCCATGGTCTCACGGGATGGCCAGTCCATGTGGAAAACTCTGACTTGGAAATTCTAACTAAAGTAATTGTCCAAATTCATCCCTTTCTGGGCTTTTTCTCCCCCCACCCCCCCACTTCCTTTTTCTTTTTCTTCATTGGTTTCCCTCTGGTCCCATCAGTGGAGAAGCTGTACCTGTATTTCTCATTACTTCCGAGAGGGCCATCCACGTCGGAGCCAAGACCCCTCAGTAGGAGAGCGCTCCCGAGGTCGTCTCCAGCAGCATGGACGACAGCTTCACGCTTCCCTCTCTCCTCGTGAACGAGACCCACTGCGCCTGGCTGATGCAACCCAAGTTCTTCAGGGTCTTCATAAGATCCCGGCGGAATCTCTCGCCCACAAAAACATAGAGCACGGGGTTCAGGCAACTGTGGAAGAAGGCGATGGTTTGAGTGACCTGGAAGCAGATGTCAATATTGGTGGAAATGGCACAGTTGGAAATGAACGTGGCGTAGGCATCGATGGTCTGCACCAACAGAATGCAGTTGTAGGGGAACTGAGATAGGAAGAAGACAGTAAGGACGGTGACGGTCACCTTCAGGGCCTTGTGCTTGGATGACTTCTTGGCTTGTAACAGAGTGTGGATGATGATGGTGTAGCAGCAGGCCATGACCACGAAAGGAAGGAAAAAGCCCAGGACGACCTTCAAGGTTAAGACCACCGACTTCACTTTGGTGCTCTCGTCACTAGGGTAAACCATGGTGCAAATGGTAATGCCAGATTCCTTCTTGAGTTGACTATACAGGATTTCGGGGATGCAGAGCATGGCCGCCAGCACCCAGACAGCAAAGCAGACCATTTTGCTGTACACGAGCCTTTTCTGCCTCCAGGTCTGCGCTTTCATGGCCTGAGCGATGGCAATGTACCTGTCCACGCTGATGCACATGATCAGCAGCACGCAGCTGTAGAAGTTCATCTTGTACATGCTGTTGACCACTTTGCACAGGAAGGTGTGGAATCTCCACTGGTCCGCAGTGGCAATGGCCCAGAAAGGAAGTGTGGCGAGAAAGAGGAGGTCAGCAATTGCCAGATTCAGGAGGAACATGTCGGTCATGGTCTTCACTCTCGTGCAGTACCAGTAGACAAGGACGACCAGACTGTTGCCCAAGGCGCCCGCGATGAACACGAGCCAGTACAAGGGCGGGAGGAAGTAGCTCGCAAACTGCCGGACGTTGTTTTTCTTACAGTAAAGTTCAGGGAGGTTTAGGTAGTCATCCAGAGGAGACGTGGGATGGTAGCTGTAATCGTCAGACATGTTAGAGACAAGACCCTGCAAGGAGACACCAGACACCATCAGGTCAAGGACGATCCTTCGGAGGATCTCAGAACGGCAGGGGCCCGGACCCCGTGACCCTCCCAGCCCCCAAAATCTGCGACGAGGCAGAGAAATGCATGCAGGGCAAGCAGGAATTTCTGAGGGCATCTGCCCACATCACAACAGATTTATACAGTCCATGACTACCTCTCGCACGCCTATTCCGTGTCAGGTACCACGTGCATGCCAAAAACACAGTAGTGGGTAAGTCAGATGTGGTTCCAGCTCTCGCGGAACCCACCTGCTGGTGGAGGGCACACATGAACAGTTACAGGACACATGACGAGTGATCGGATGTGGTAGGACCCCCTTGGGACCAATGATGGGCACAAACCTGTATTGAACTCTGAATGATTCTGATTTCTCCTCTCTATTCCATTTTTTTAAAGTTTTTAAAACATTTTTTAAATGTTTATTTATTTTTGAGAGAGGGAGAGACAGAGTGCGAGCTGGGGAAGGGCAGAGAGAGAAAGGGAGACACAGAATCCAAAGCAGGTTCCAGGCTCCGAGCTGTCCGCACAGAGCCTGACGCGGAGCTCGAACTCACAAGACGTGAGATCATGACCTGAGCCGAAGTCGGACGCTTAACTGACTGAGCCACCCAGGCACCCCTCTCCTCTCTATTCCATTCTTCCATAAAGGTCCTCAGAGGCTCCTAAACTTTTCTGGGTCCAGATTCTTATGAGCCTTCTGCAAACTATGTATCCTCTGCTCCTGAAACAGCAACACACACACACACACACACACACACACACACATGCACACACTCATTCATACCCTTTCACATACGTGCACAAGCACTGGGACAGGTTATATAGCTTTCAGGATCCCTTATTCAAACTTTGTTAAGAATTCTAAGGGGCGCCTGGGTGGCTCAGTCGGTTAAGCATCCGACTTCAGCTCAGGTCATGATCTCACGGTTTGTGACTTCGAGCCCCGTGTCGGGCTCTGTGCTGACAGCTCAGAGCCTGGAGCCTGCTTCAGATTCTGTGTCTCCCTCTCTCTTTGCCCCTCCCCTGCTCATACTCTGTCTCTCTCCCTCTCAAAAATAAATAAATATTAAAAAAATTTTTTTAATAAAAAAAAAAATAAAGATTTCCCTCCAGCTTCAGCCATTACCCAGAAACCCAGTGTCTTGGGAGGACGGATTCCCTGGGAGACACATATTTTGGTGAGGATGCCGGGAGACTTCTCCCAAAGCCAAACCTGGCAGCCTGGCATCGTCGTGGCCCCCCAGGGAGGTTGTCCCCTGAGAGGTGGGGCTTGAGTAGACTTGGAGCAAAAAGAACTTTTAGGGCAGGAAGGAAGAATATGAAGAACACAGAGACCCCAAGATGGGGATCAGTGTAGCTTTAATGGGTCGGCACAGTGACATTTTGGGGAAAAGTCATCTGCTCGTGCAGATGAGCAGGTGTTAACTGTGAATCCACACGATGAGTAAGCGTGAAACTGCTTTTGTAGAGGTTCTTTTCTTTTTTTCTTTTCTCTTCTTTTTTTTTCTTTTCTTCCCTTCCCTTCCCTTTCCTCTTTTTCCTTCCTTCCTTCCTTCTTTCTTTTATTTCTTTTTTACGTTTTTTGGGGGTGATCAAATACTTTTAAGAGACTGTCACATGCACCTGAGCCCCAAGCTATAAATCCGGGAGGGAAACAGCGTCCCCATCCACAGATACAGCTCCAGGGGGTGGCGGGGGGAAGGGGGCGACCTCAGCATTTCCAGTGCCCCAGGAGACCCAGCCTTCTCCACTGCCCAGTAAGCAGGCACGACCACCACTCCCCAGCGCTGACCCCCAGAATGTGTCCCGCTTGAAGCTCAAGGCGTGTGTTCTCCGGTTGGCTGAGGGTGGAGGGCCCGGTGGTCCAGCATAGAACTATATTTAGTTAGGGACTCCCCCCCCCCCCCCGGTGTATTTTAAAAGTGGTTTGACTCACAAAAAAAACCCCTAGCTTTGTACACGTGTCGTTGAGGCCACATTTGTTGTGAAGACCAAGGTAGGGCTACATCATCCATACAAGATGAAAGGTTTGGCTGCCTTTATGAGGAAGAGTCCACTTCCCAGGCTAGGGGAGTCCTGGGCAAACGTGTCCCCCCACCATGCTGGGACTCGCGCTTCTAGCTCTGCACATGCGCGATGGGTATATATCCTTTGGATGTTAGACACGGTACCCTTCGAAAACTTCCCAGCAGACGTAAACGGCACTATTTACCAACGTATTTTATTCGCCATAGCTGGGGTACCTAGGGCATGCCAGACCCAGTGCCGATGCCGTGACATGCATGTGTGACATAATCCTCACATTTCCAGGGCAGGAAGACCTCTCTCAGATGAAGGCTCAGGCTTCCATGAGGACTCTGAGATAATGAATTCCTTCCTTCCAGCTCGCCTGCTCTCTGAGCGGTCCTAGAGACACTGTTCTTGCTGGAGAAGCTACCTAGGCAGGCTGCTCTCAGAGCCTTGCACAGCAGGAAGAGATCCCAGGAGAGAATCGGTGGAATGACAGGCTAATCTGCATGTTTCCAGTCTATTTCCCATCCAGGAGCCCATGCCAGAACCTTCTAGTTTGGGCAATGCCTAGAACAACTTCCCACATTCTCCCGGGCACCCTTCCTAAAGTCTCCATCACGGTGGTGTCTAAGGAACCCTCGTGGGGTCCACTCTCTCCCCTGAGAGCAGGGCCTCCAGGGGCTGCTTCACAGACATCTGTGTCCTACTCACTAAGACCTACCCAAGACGTTAGGCCTTTAAATACAAAGGAGATGTGAAGAAAGGCTTTCGTATCTCTTGAAGAATAAGGAAGGGTCTCTTTTTCCCTCATGAACCATATCAGGGCCCCTTTTTAATTGGGAAGCTCGGCCAAGCTTGTAGCCCAATTACAGTCACCAGACAAGACCCCTTAGGCCAGCTCTGCACAGTAGAAACGTACAGAAACCCCAGGCTAAGCTTGGTTAAAGAAGCAAAAAGAGGGGCACCTGGGTGGCTCGGTCAGTTAAGCGTCCAACTTCGGCTCAGGTCATGATCTCACGGTTCATGAGTTCAAGCCCCACATCGGGGCTGTGCTCACAGCTCAGAGCCTGGAGCCTGCTTCTGATTCTGGGTCTCCCTCTCGCTCTGCCCCTCCCCTGCTTGCACTCTGTCTCTCAACAACAAATAAATGTTAAAAAAAAAATTTTAAAAAGAAGAAGAGGAAGAAGAAGCAGGGCCAAACATCAAGGGCTAAGCATCTTCTGGGGCAGGAAGAAGGCCTCCGGATTTTCAGGAGCCTCCTGCATTGACTCAGGTCATCTCCGGAAGGCTGGAAGGCTTCTATCAGCCCCAGGCCCGTCGCCTGCACCTCTAGGCAGAGAACAGGGCCAAGGGCAAAGCCCGTGTCCTGCGAGGCCACATCCCTTCTTTCTTCTCAGCACCAAAGTGGGCACCTGCGTGGGGGAAGGGGTGCAGGAGGGAAGATGGAGGGAGGGAGGGAGGGAGGGAGGGATGTGAGCTGGTCAGGAGGAGCGGGAATGGCCGGCCTCCATCTCTAGGGCGCCCTGTCCCCACACTTGAGGAAGTAAGACTTCCAAACAGTAAGACCTGCATCTCAGCGCCTTTGACAATTGTCTACAGGGAGCACCCCGGGGATGCCGTGGGCACTGAGAGCATTCTGCGGGTCTCCTCCTCCAATTCGCCATGACCCTGACCCCTCCCCCCCCTCCCAGCCTCGGTTTCCTCATCCACAAACATGGCTCTGCCTTCACTGTGAGGTCAAAGGAAGGCGGCGTCCTGGGTACTGACCAGCGCACAGCCCTTCCTCGGAAGAGTGGCCACTGGGATGTCATGGGCTGTTTGCCAATAGCCATTGAGAGCCCCATCTTTTCCCCATTTAGGCGCTGCTGGGCACCTCTTGACCATAAGAGGTCATCATCGGGGTGTATTTTTCTTCCTCTCTGGGCCTGCCTTGCAGAGTCTAGATAGCTTCCAAGATCCCAGACGACAAAACCGAATCGGACTGAGACACAGCCCCGACTCGGCTGCCCCAACCTAGCTGTTTCCACCGCATCCGGGATGAAAGGCAAATTCTAACTACAGGAGAAACGAAGGGTCTGATTCTGGTCAGAAAAGTAGACTTACCTCGTTTACTTCAGCAGATCAAGTTAATCGTCTCTTTTTTTGTTAGGTATATGCAACAATACACATGCAATACTAAACATCATTAGCGTAGCATCGCCGACTTGTCTAAGGTCAACAATTGCGACCACCAAGCTCCGTGGACCTTGGAACTCATAGACCAGGGTACCTTGAAGGGCAGTCTGTTAGCCCCACTAAGAAGGCTTGATTTCAACCACCGACTTGTAAAACCCAGACTTTCTCTTTGAGAAAAGCAAAATTAAACCAGTTAGATATTTCTGTGAGGCGTTTATGAGGACGGCAAAAAACGGAGCAATCTGATGTGATTCTGTCCTTGATTACATTTGGCTACAAAATCCCAAATGACTCTCTGGATGATGGCTTTACCCAGTATTTTCGTTAGCCTCTTTGTCTCGTTTAGAGAAATATAGGCTCTTATGTGGTTTTTGAAAAGCCTATGTCCTGTTGTGTAAGAGACAGAACTGATGTGCTCACCACGGGTTTATTCAAAACAAATGATGAGGGCACCCGGGTGGCTCAGTCGGTTAAGCGTCCGACTCTTGATCTTGGCTCAGGTCATGATCTCACGGTTTGTGAGTTCAAGCCCCGTGTCGACAGCAAGGAGCCTGCCTGGGATTCTCTCTCTCCCTCTCCCTCCCTCTCTCTCTCTCTGCCCCTTCCCTACTCATGCTCTCTCTCAAAAATAAATAAATAAACATTTTAAAAAATCCACAAATTCAGGGTTGTCCCATATCCTCCTTTGTCTTAGTTTCAGAACAGACACATCCAATCATAAAAACTCTTACCTGTTAATGAGATCTAAAATAGTGTGTTCCCCTCACTTCACCACAAACCCTGAGGCTCTTCCGGTTTTTCAAGTTTGTAAAGCCCTCTGTGCTGGCATTGGCCGCCCATATGGGGCACTGCTCGGCAGAGACCTTACCCCTGGGAACCCACACAGAGAAATCTCTCCTCCACAGCAGGTTCCTTCCCACACCACCACCCCCCCCCCAAAAAAAAACAGGCAAGATGACAGTGCATTTCCACAAAAAAAAAAAAGGTGGGGGGAAACTATTCCATGCTCATTGATTACAAGAACAAATATTGTTAAAATGTCGATACTACCCAAAGCAATCTACACATTCAATGCAATCCCTATCAAAATAACACCAACATTCTTCACAGAGCTGGAACAAATAAGCCTACAATTTGTATGGAATCAGAAAAGATCCCGAAGAGCCAAAGCAATCTTGAAAAAGAAAACCAAAGCAGGAGGCATCACAATCCCGGACTTCAAGCTATGCTACAAAGTTGTAATCATCAAGACAGTATGGTATCGGCACAAAAACAGACACTCAGATCCATGGAACAGAATAGGAAACCCAGACATGGACCCACAAACGTATGGCCAACTCATCTCTGACAAAGCAGGAAAGAAAATCCAATGGAATCAAGACAGTCTCTTCAGCAAGTGGTGCTGGGAAAACTGGACGGAGACACGCAGAAGAACGAACCTGGACCACTTTCTGACAGTGCATTTCGAGGAGCCTGAGGAACATGGCGATACTCACTGTGAGTTCTGTGGGCACCATGATGGGTCAGATGCAAGCTTGCTTCTAGGAAGAGAAGGCAAAAATCAAAAAGAGGTCTGTCTTATAAATGAACAGTAATAAACGCCTAACGATGGAGACGGGAGGTTATATCTGTCTGTCCTCGTGCGAAAAATATAAAAATCCCAGGCGAGAGTTACAGTCCATGTTACATCGACACCAAGCCAAATACTCTAGATTCCAAAATGATCTTGGTTGTCAACACAGAAACGAGAGAAACCTCTCCCCTAAGAGCCCTTTTGGGGACTTCATGTTTTCCCAGCATTCTTTTTACCTGAGTTCATTTGCTCTCGACTCCACTTCTCAGGATCTGTTTTGCTAAATGCCCCCTCCTTATTTTTCCAACCAGGGGGCTCCTGAAGATCACAGGACAGAGGTTGGCTTGAGACCTCTCTGGGCCCCAGCACCTACCTACATGCTTCATTTGTAAGCCCAGGATGGGAAAAGGGGCCCTATTTCCTGGAAGTCCCAGATTTGGTTTAGCAAAAAAAAAAAAAAAAAAAAAAAAAAAAAAAAAAGGTAGTTCCCTAATGCGAAGGGCCTCCAAGCCGACTTCCATAAATCTCGGCTGTTGTGCGTGTGTGTTTTGAATCTCTGTAAACCCACCCCTGTATGACTAAGGGAACAATAGCTTGCTTCACTCGAGGACGTGTCTCCGCCTGAGCCGGGCATTTTAGCAAGGAAAAGTTCCCAAGACACGCATCTAGCACCACACCCCAAGTTTTCGGAATAAAACAATTCTCCTTCATAGATTCAACCCTCGCCCGTTGGTTTCCTTTCTACAACACAACATCGTGACTCATCCTCTTTTTCTGAGAGTGTGGTGGTTTTCAGCACCTAACGGTGGTACAACCACTTTGGAAAACCGTTTGTCAGTTTCTTAAAAAGTTAAACATAAGGGCGCCTGGGTGGCTCAGTCGGTTAAGCGTCCGACTTCAGCTCAGGTCACGATCTCGCGGTCCATGAGTTCGAGCCCCGCGTCGGGCTGTGTGCTGACAGCTCAGAGCTTGGAGCCTGCTTGGGATTCTGTGTCTCCCTCTCTCTCTGCCCCTCCCTTGCTTGTGTTCTCTCTCTCTCTCAAAAATAAGTAAATAAACATTAAAAAAAAAAAGTTATACATACACCCAGCACGTGACCTAACCATCCCCCTGCGATGTCCTTCCCTAAGAAAAAGGCAAGCATTGTCCACGCAAAGACTGATGCAGGAATGTTCATAGCTGCTCTATTGCAATAGCAACTGGAAATAACCCAAATACTGGATACCCTATCCATTATCAGGAAGGGATACATGGACCGTGGGCATACCCACACAGTGGAATCAGAATGAACAACTGATACTCACAGTCATACGAATGAGTCTCAAAATAATTATGCTACATAAAGAAGCCAGACCAAAGCACGCATACAGCGTGATTCCACTTACATAAAATTCTAGAAAATGCAAACGAATCTAGCGTGAGAGAACACAGACCAGTGATTTCCTGGTGAGAGAGGGAGAAGAGGCGGGGGAGGGTGTGAGGTGAGCGAGGGCACAAAGGCTCACAAGGAAGCCTTCGGGGTGACACATACACTCACGATACTCATTACGTGCAAGTTTCACGGGTATACGTATGTCAGAGCTTGTAGTCTGCACTATAAATGTAGTCTTTTGTAGTTGGACCTCAGTAAAATGATTCAAGTAAAGAAAAGAAAGTGAGTGAGAGCTAATGGAAATTTTCTGGCTTACTTCCCTCCTCAGAGTCCTATCTGGCCTTTAGCAGGTGGGGAGGAAGGCAGCCAGAACTTCTTCCTTGAAACCTTCTTGCCAGCTGCTTCTTGAAAATGCCTTGGAGTGCCTTGTGCCATTCTCACGGAACTGAGGGCTCAAGATGAACTCGGGTTTTCAAGCTTAGATTAGAGAGATAGACAGATAGATAGATGATAGACACATAGATGATAGATAGATAGATAGATAGATAATAGACAGATAAATGATTGATAGATGATAGATGAGATAGATAGATAGATAGATAGATAGATAATAGGTGGATAGATAGATAATAGATTAGAGATAGATAAATAAATAGACTGATAGATTGATAGATGATAGACACATAGATGATAAATAGATAATAGACAGACAGATAGATGATTGATAGATAGATGATAGATGAGATAGATAGATACATAGATAGATAATAGATAGATAATAGATTGTAGACAGATAGATTGATAGATTTATAGATGACAGATACATAGATGATAGATAAATAGATAGATAATAGGTGGAGAGATAGATAATAGACAGACAGATTAGAGATAGATAAATAGATAGACTGATAGATTGATAGATGATAGATGAGATAGATATACAGATAGATAATAGATAATAGACATATTATAGACAGATACATAGATTGATTGATTGATAGATTGATAGATGACAGATAGATAGATGATAGAGTGATTGATAGATAATAGGTGGATAGATAGATAATAGATTAGAGATAAATAGACTGATTGATAGATGATAGATGATAGAGACAGATAATTTATGTGTATACGCACATGTATTTGTGTTTCACACACATTTCCTGGCACTGTCCCCCGAGGGCCCCCAAACAATGACCCAGCAGACAAGCACCTAGTGCCCTGATCTTGGTCTCTAAATACCTTCTTCCACCGAAAGGAAGCAGGACTCTGGAGAAATGTCTGATTCCACAGCTAGGGCAATTGCAAGATGCACCCAGAACTGATTTTTTGCATCAGGAAGCAAGCAGGTGTTCCAAGGACCAGGAGGACCCGTCAAAGGGACACAGCTGCCAACTCGATGGGGCTCCCTCCAGCCAAATCAGAGGCAACTTGGGCACCAAATTAAATCATGATGGCCATCCTCGTAGCACGTCCAACTACGTGAGGATCCAGGAGTCCGTACTAATGAAAATAAATGAAACCATGAACAAAGAGGTGAAAAACCTCTTCTCGCAAGTGCCAACTAATACATATATAAAGGAATCCTGGGATTAGAAACTCGCCAATGGCTGCTGAAATTAGCGGGTGGATGTTTGATGAGGAAAGGGTGTTTCCCTCCTCTCAGAGGGCCACTCCCCAAATTACATGCGATCCCATTGACTTTACCATCCTCTTTTTTTTCCTCCCTGAATCGTGCTCTGAACCAATAAATCATTTTTTGAAATACCCAGTTAACTTTGGATCTTCCTCACTCAGCTCGTTTAATTTTATTACAGCTTGGGGAACAGAGAGATTGGTTTTCGAGACATTAATTAGCCAGAAAAAACCACATATATTTCTAGTAGCTGCATAAAAAGACTTGAATATTCGGGAGCCTGGGGGGCTCAGTCGGTTGAGCACCCAACTTCGGCTCAGGTCATGATCTCACTGTTCATGGGTTTGAGCCCTGCGTCCGGGCTCTGTGCTGACAGCTCGGAGCCTGGAGCCTGCTTCAGATTCTGTGTCTCCCTCTTTCTCCGCCCCTCCCCTGCTCATACTCTGTCTCTCGGTCTCTCAAAAATGAATAAACGTTAAAAAAGAAATTTAAATAAAGACTTGACTATTCGCCGGATAACATCAACGGAAACAAGCTCCCAAGGAAAGAAGCCACATAAAGAAGAAAGAGTGGCTTTGGTTATGGTTCGTTATAGCTAGTTAGTTTTAGGTTGAAAATAAAGACTGATGATGATGATATTGGTAAGGGTTTGGGGAAGAGACCTCCACATTGCTGCGGGGAGTATTAATTGCGTGTCCCCGTGCTCTCCAGCCTTCAAGGGCCAGCAAAAAAAAAAAAAAAAAAAAAAAGTCACCTCCTTAATGAAGCCCTCTTGGGTTTCCCCAATGCTGGGGACAGGATGGTTGATATCTGCACCTCTCCTGCCCTCTTGCCCTGTGCAACCTTCTTGGAGTATTAAGCTACATCTGTCAAATTTACAAAGCACAACAGCCCTGACTCAGCACTTCATCTGCCGGGAACATGTTCTATTGCTGTTTTCACAAAAGAGCCTAAATAAAGATACGTATATGGAGATGTATGTGGCAATTTTTTTGCAGAACAAAAAAAAAAAACCGGAAACAACCTAAATACCCAACAATTGGCAATATTCTGATACAGCTTTCAATAAAACACCAGGAGCCCGGGGGCGCCTGGGGGGCTCGGTCAGTTAAACGTCGGACTCTCGATCTCAGCTCGGGTCATGATCTCTCGGCTCGTGAGTTCGAGCCCCACCTCGAGCTCTGTGCTGACGGTGCGGAGCCTCCTTGGGATTTTCTCTCTCTCCCTCTCTCTCTGCTTCTCCCCTACTCACTCACTCTCTCTCAAACTAAATAAGTGAACATTAAAAAAAAAAAAACGTACAGAAGTCACCCATAAATGGAATAAAATAGACCTCACGCTGATGTAAGGAGGTCACCAAGAGTATTAGGTGGAAAGGCAAGGTAGAAGACTGTGTTGCACGGTCTTTAAGAAACAAAAAATGTAAAAGTTACACACTTCACTGCTCATCAGTACTGAAACATTTTCTGCAAGGAGCTCGAACAATTATGACCCGTGGAAAGTGAGACTTTCGTTTTTTTCCCTTTAGGTTATGTAAGCTATTTAAATATGTTCCTTTGTGCATGAAATTTTATTTTAAGAACTATCATAAAAATAACTTGTCAACCTTTTTTTTTTTTTTTTAAGAAGCCCCAGTTCTCTTCCCTTCCGTACACCTGTTTGCAGATCTCATCCCCAGGAGGTACCCACAGCTGCCCCAGTGAAGGGACTGGAAGGCAGTCAGGACTAGTAATCAAATTCTCGGCCGCTTCGGTTTGCAACTTTGAGAGCCTCCATCAGCTTTCCGTGAAGGTTTCTTTTTCTGCTGTGATAAATGTGTTTCTGGCTCACGGAGACACTGCTAATAGGGGCCCCTGGGTGGCTCAGTCGGTCAAGCGTCCGACTTCAGCTCAGGTCATGATCTCGTAGTTCGTGGGTCAGCTGCGCTGACAGCTCGGAGCCTGGAGCCTGCCTCAGATTCTGTGTCTCCCTCTCTCTGTGCCCCTCCCCGGCTTGTACTCTCTCTCTCTCTCTCTCTCTCTCAAGAATAAATGGATGTTAAAAAAAAAGTTTTTTTTTTAAAAGAAAGACGCTGCTGACGCTGCTCTCCACGTATCCCCTCTCTCCTCCATCAGAATACTTTCCAAAGATTTCATTGCACCACTTGCGAAGTCTCCAAGCTCGCTTTCGTTTTCTCTTCGGCCCTGAGAAGGAGGCAAACACCCACACACAACAAAGCGTACTGAAAGCAGGCCCCTCTCCGGTCTGCTGGGAGTGCTCTCTGGCGTCTGGCTCAGTGCGGCCCCAGTCTCTCCCCGGTGGTGCTCCCGGTGGCCCCATTACGGTTCTGCAACCGCTGGGACCTGCAAAGCCTGCCCCTGTGCTCTAGCATAATGGGCTGAGGTGGGGGGAGCACGATGGACCCCCGTTTGAAAGCCCCCGTCTGTCCCTTGGTCCAGCCCTTTGGGCCTGGGAGACCTTGGCAAGAAGCGACATGCCTAGTTTCCTCAGCTGTAAAATGGAGGTGAGAGCCCAGCCTCCTGCAGGGCCCCGTGGCCAAGGTCAAGTGCAATGCTCTTTGCGGAATGCAGAGAGCTCTGTGGGAAGGAGAGGGAACATGCTTCATCCCCCCCGCCCGGCTCACCCCTGCAATGTGTCTTGACACCCGAAACACCTGCTTGGCTTGAACTCTGTATGAGACATGACCCAAGTCGTCCAGAAGCTCACGTTCAAGGGTAATGAGCTCCTCATCGCTGCAAAATACCAGCAAGGCTAAATGCTACGAGTCGCTTTGGGAATTAGGAGGCCGAAGTCATGACTCCAGTGCAACTCGGGAGGGCTTCCCTGAGGAGGTGACATTTTTGCTGACCCCTTGAAGGCTGGAGAGCATGGAGACATGCGATGAAGGGAGGGAACCCTGCTCGAGGACAGGGAAACATATCAACAAAGGCATGAAGGCCAGAAAACAGGAAGCGTGTACAGGAACCTTGGTGGGGGTGGGGGGGAAGGGAGGGCTGCTACTTCATTTTAAAAAAAAGAACCTATGAGAAAAGTTAGGCTGACATCCATTACTGCCCCCGGCCATGCGTTTTTGCTCCCTGCCGTCCTTAGGTAATCACCACGAAGATCATCACGGAGGGGCACCTCGCTGGCTCCGTGGGTTGAGCCTCCGACTCTGGTTCGGGTCATGATCTCACAGTTCGTGAGTTTGAGTCCCGCATCGGGCTCACTGCTGTCAGCCTGTCAACGCAGAGCCCGCTTTGGATCCTCTGTCTCTCTCTCTCTCTCTCTCTCTCTGCCCCTCCCCTGCTCGCTCGCTCTCCGTAAGTGAATAAATAAATAAAACAAAACCATCGCGGAGCGTCTGCGGCTGCAGCATTTTCCCGTCCCTGCTCCCTGTAGCCAGTGAATTGGATACAGATACTGACGGGAGTCAGGAATTCAGGTCTCACTTCCACGTCTGTCCGACTCGCTACACTGAGACTGAATCATCTATTTGTTGGTAGCTCTGCCCGCCACCCCACCCCACCCCCCACCCCCCACACGAAAGTGGGGTCTCTGAGCCGTCTCTCGGGCCTGCTGCTCGCCAAGCCTGGGTCAGGCGCCCGCCTCCCTGCCCCCCAGTAGACGCTGCAGCCTGTGCGTGGGGAGTCCTTGAACTTGGCCGGGAGGGGTGGGAGGGGGCGGGGGGGGGCTGGTGTGGAGGAAGCCTTCAGAGCAGATAGACGGATATGGAGAAAAGAGGCGTCGAGCTCCAGGGGCTGAAAGGGCAGATGGACTTGGGCCTGCTCAGCGGGGGGAGGAGGAGACGGGCCCTGGGGGGCTGGTGGTTGCCCCGCGTTTCCAGCTCTGGGCTCCTCAGTGGCCCTTCCGGCCCGGCAGCTACGGCAGGTGCCGAGCAAGAGCGAACAGAGAACTGGAGAGGGTTGGGGTGTTTGGAAGGACACAGCCGTAGTCACGGATGAGTCGCTGAAAACGAAGCAGCTTTGCTTTCCTCCCGATTATAAAGGAGATTTTGCACGTTTCGTAATGTACCAGAAAAACAAAACAAAACAAAAAACCCAAAGCAAATGTATACGGGGAAGAAAATAAACACCCCTTGCTTGGGTCAGCCTCTGTTCACTTTCTTTGCACTTTTTCCCACACATGCACCCTTAGTGGGAAGGGAATCGGACCACACGACCCATTTTCTATCTTGCGTTCTCATTGCCCCCCTTTCCGGTCCACGTTTCACGCCAGTGACCGCGGGGCTGTCATCGGACTGGATGGCTGTGGGGTGTTCTGTTGTCTGGCGATGCCACACTTCACTTAACCAGTCACCGCCTAGAGCGGAGTTTGCTTGTTTCCGATTTTTCCCTGCTACGGAGAAGGCTGCCCCAAACATCCGTCCCGCGGGGCTGCCTCTCGGACCCGAGGACCTCCTGGGGGCTTCGCTTTCCCAGTCCTGACCCCCTTCTTGTCACCTGTCCCGAGCACCTGCTTCTCCCTCCTGTAAGTCACAAATCACAGAACTCACTGCCTCGAACCTTTACTTCACACGTGTGGGTGGGAGGGAGTCTTCTGACTCATCCCTGGAAACCTGGGCAGGCCACTACCGGACTCGCCTTTGCCTTCCTGGAAGCTTCTAGCAAAGTGCCTGGGGCTCACGACCACTGAACAAATGAGTGAGAGCCTGGGTTTTAGAAGCCATCGAGGAAACACAAGAGCGGGGGGGCACAGGAGACACCGAGAAGGGTGATACTCACTGTGGAGGGCAGCGGGAGATGCTCCGGGAGAAGGTGGGCCCCACCAGCTCCGTCGGGGGGCAAGGGCTGGCCTGCTCTCTGCCTGGGATGAGGGGCAAGGCTTCTACGAGTGTTGTGCAGGCAATATCGGTAAAAACACCAGAGAGAGGAAGTCAGGCCACCCCTACCTGCGTTGTCACTGGTGGGGTGGCCTGGGAGGGTGGGGAGCAGGGAGTCACCAGCTGCAACCTCAGCAATCAGCAGAATCGATGATTTGCAACCAGAAGTGAAAAGCCAAGACGTGCTGGGCTAAGGGAGACCATCTTCTCTGAAGACGCACACGCAGACCCATGGTCTACAAAAAGGTCTTTTCCTAGACAGCACAGCCACTCCAGGGAAAAGGGGAAAGGAGGGGCTGTGGAAAAACAAGCCTTGCCAGGCTACCGGTGTGGGCGTGCAAGGTTTCCTCGGGCGGTGTTGCCTGGACAGGCCGATGTGGGACCGTCACCCCCAGCTGCATCTACTACCACATAACCCCCTTTGGGCCTTGACAGGTGGACCTCAACCCACAGAGCTGGGCCAGCCGACGCGGTAGCTCCTGGCCACGTGTGCCTTTTTCAGTTCAAACTAATTGAAACGAAACTGGTCCCGTAGTCGCACCAACCACATCATAAGATCTGGACAGCCACCCGTAGCTGGTGGCTTCCATGGCAGGCAGCACAGATGTCTAAAAAATCCTATTGAACGGTGGCACTCCTTTAGAAAATCATGGATGTGATACACACCCAGGAACACGGGGAATGCTGGAGGGTCACAAACACCTTAAAACTGGGGTCAGATACGGTAAGATTTTATTTTCACGTAACTACCATACATCAGGTACGTAGACCCTGACAACACGTTTCATCTGATTAAGGTTGGGTGTTTCGATGACATTTTTTTTAGAAAGCTAAGCATACACAGGGCCAGCCGGGTGGCTCGGTCGGTGGAGCGTCCGACTGCAGCTCAAGTCATGATCTCGCGGTCCGTGAGTTCGAGCGCCGCGTCAGGCTCTGTGCGGATGGCTCGGAGCCCGGAGCCTGCTTCGGATTCCGTGTCTCCCTCTCGCTCTGCCCCTCTCCCACTTGCACCTTGTCTCTCTCTCTCAAAAATAAAATAAAAACATTAAAAAAAGCATTAAAAAAAAAGCCTAAGCATACATGAAGTTATACTCTTTTTTTTTTCAACGTTTTTTATTTTATTTTTGGGACAGAGAGAGACAGAGCATGAACGGGGGAGGGGCAGAGAGAGAGGGAGACACAGAATTGGAAACAGGCTCCAGGCTCCGAGCCATCAGCCCCAGAGCCCGACGCGGGGCTCGAACTCACGGACCGCGAGATCGTGACCCGGCTGAAGTCGGACGCTTAACCGACTGCGCCACCCAGGCGCCCCGAAGTTATACTCTTAATGAAGCTCACAGGTGAAGTTTTCCGGCCCACCGCTATGGTAGGGCCCTCCGTCACAACACGGTCACACCCCCTTCTGGGCCCCAGGGTC
This sequence comes from Prionailurus viverrinus, assembly GCF_022837055.1. Classification (NCBI taxonomy): domain Eukaryota; kingdom Metazoa; phylum Chordata; class Mammalia; order Carnivora; family Felidae; genus Prionailurus; species Prionailurus viverrinus. The sequence continues at coordinate 15,002,527 of NC_062562.1, read as the reverse complement.
AGGTGCTGTGCCTGGTAGTTGAAGGGTGTTTAGGGGATGATCATGGCCTAGAAGCCGCAGCCCATAACTTCTACTGTCTGTAACAGAGGAAAAGACCCCAGTCCGTTCCTCATCGTTATTGCAACAGAGGCCTCTCTCTCATTTTTGTTGCGGGGTACAATCACGAGTGAAGACCGATTTCCTCTTTACGGTACTTTTGTCGTCCTGCGGACCCACCGGTGCCCTCTGGCAGAGTGGGTCTCCCCGGACGCGTGGCCCCTCAATCACCGTCCATTCATGCAGAATAAAGTGACGCATTCGATGCATCTGGACTGATTATCTAAATGGGAAAGGCCAATGAACAGCACGTCCGAAAGTTACAGACCATGAGCTGTAAGAACGAAAGCAATGGTTGATTCAGCAGCCTCGTGGGAGCCGTGAGTTCCCTGCTCTTGGCCCATATTCGTTGAACGTCGTGCCTAAAAGGGTAGACCAGCCAAGGGCTCTGGCTCTCTCACGTCTACAGTGGCAATTGTTGATGGAAAAGGAAGGGGCAATGGAGAGGGGGAAATGCTCCCTGAGCTGATCTTTGGCTGTCTTTCGGGCAGGCGGAGCAGGGCACTTGCTTGTCCCCAGGGTGGGACCGGGGCCTGGGGGAGTCCCAGGAGGCTGAGACACTGCTATAGATGCAAGAGCCCCCCGGGGCGAAGAAGATGCCGTGTTTCCCCGTCCTCCCGACTCAAGCTGTCTCTTCGCCAGGTAAGGGCATCCCAGGTAGACACGGCCGGCCACCAGGCAGATGGGCGGGGTGAGGCTGGCGAGAGGAAGGGAAGTCGGGGAGGGGGTTCAGGGAAGAAGAGAGGGCTAAACGTGCTGTCGTGGGGAGACGTCCTCCTCTGTGTGGACCCTCGTGGTCCAGGTGAGGTGGGGAGGCTCGGGCAGCACCAAGGCGCGGCCGAGAGGAGGCCCGAGGCTGGGAAGGCAGGGAGGCGTGAAGAGGGAGAAGAGACAGCCGACTTCTCAAAGGAGCCAAGACCAACGTGATTCTTTTGGCCGCCACCCAGCGTGGGTGTATTCCTTGCAGGGAGCACCCCTGACTTTTCTGTTCCCTCTCCCTGTTTCGCCACGTGCAGCCAGAATTCAGAGCTGGGTGCTTCTGAGGTTGCCGACTCCCTTTCACGGAGGGCATTTCTCTCTTTGTCTGCTAACTCCGTGAGGACGGGGCCCGTGGCGTCTTGCCCGTGGCGCATCTAGGGGCTTACTACTCATCTTTTGACTGCATTAATGGAAAAGACAAACCTCACGGAAGTGCTGGGGGTGTCGAACAGTGGCATCCAATGATCGAGCTTTTCCACGGTGGCGGGAACGTTCTAGATCTCTACCGTTCAGCGGGCAGCCGCCAGCCACGGGTGGCTGATGCGGGTCTAAACGGCAGTCAGCGTGCCTAAGAAACTGATATGTTGCATTGCACTGTATTTACTTTATTGCCGTGGGTTTAAATTTAAATTCAAATAACTCCACAGGGCTAGTGGCCACCATAGTGGCCAGGACAGGACAGGTCGACACTGCAGCTAATATCTGTACCTTGGGATGGCTCAGTCTGATACAGGCCGGGGGCAGCCGGCCCAGGGCAGACCACTCTCCTCTCCTAGAGCACAGAGGGGCTTGAAGGGGAGTCCCTTCTGCCCCAGCAGCCTTAAAGCCAACACAGGCTTTCACACCATTGGTTTTGCAGGACACCTGTAGATTCTTTAAATTGCTCATGTTTGGAGAGAGAGACAGAGAGAGAGAGATGAAGGAAGGGGGAGAGGGAGTGGGGGGGAGAAGGTGTGGGGTCCACACCACACAGCAGCAGAAGGAATGAGAGGGAGGGAGAGACGTGTGACCCACAGGAGCTGGCGAACGATAGGATGTTGCAGGGGTGGGGGAGCAAGGTCATGGGGAGGCCCTGGAAACACGCAGATGCCTCTGATGGAGAGGGCACGTGAGCGGAAACATGGGTTTGAGCAGACAGCGACGCACATGGCGTGGGGTAGAAAATGGCAGAAATGCGGGAGTGGTGAGGGGTGATGAGGTAGGGCTCACTAAGGAGGCGACATTTAAGACCCGAATCCCAGGGCATTCCCATGAAGGTGGGGATTGGGTTGGCCATTCCCAGCGGGGGGGAACAGGTGGCAGGAAGTGCCTGCAGCCAGAGAAACAGGAAGGGCCCGATCTTGTGGGGACTGGAGGCCAAGAGGCCGTAGTTTTGATCTGATGCCCGGGGTGATGGAAAGTCCCCGAAGGGATTCATGTAGGCAACGATGCGGCCCAAGTTCCACTTCTAACAGATCACAGGCTGTTGTGTGGGAAACCTCAGGAGAAACGGCGAGACCAGGTTTGTGTGTGGGCCGTCGGCTGAGCACCCCCGGCCAGAGGCATCACAGCTTCCCCTTAGCTGGGCCACTGCAGGAGCCAGAACCCCGGCCCTGCCACCACCGTCCCTCCACCGACTTCCGCCTCCGGGGAGGCATCTGGGTGAATTCAGAGTCCTCACCTCCTCCCTCCCTCCCCACACCCCAGATGCAGGGAGGGCCGATCTGTGCCATAAACGATGACAACTTCTACAGCCAGATGTGCTGGAGGCGCTTTTTCTTTTTTATAAAAAGACTATTTTTTACAGCACTTTTAAGTTCACGGCAAAATCGAACGGAAGGTACAGAGAGTCCCCACGTATCCCCTCTTCCACAGAGGAGCCCCAGAGGGTACATTTACTGCAGTCAATGAACCCACACGGACATATCATGATCTTTCTACACCTGTAGTTTACTTTAGGGTCCCCCTGGTGTTGTACACTCTATGGGTTTGGACAAATGAACCCTGTGATGATACGTAAGCGCCTTTACGGTATCGTCCAGAACAGTCTCACTGCCCTAAAAATCCTCTGTGCTCCCCCTGTTCATCCCTCCCTCCCCACGAGCCCTGGCAAACATTGATCCTTTCGTGGTCTCCCTAATGTGCCTTTTCCACAGTGTCCTACAGTTGGAAACCTCCCTCGCGTCGCCTTTGCAGATTGGCTTCTTTCGCTGAGTAAAATATATTTAAGTTCCCCACCCGTCTTTTCAAGGCTTCCCGGCTCCTTTCTCTTTAGCACTGAAAAATACTCCACCATCTGGATGGACCGCAGCTCGTTTGCCCGTTCACCTACACCAAAGGACATCGTGGTTCCTTCCACGTTTGGGCAGTTACGAGCAAAGCGGTCGTAAGCGTCCATGCACTGGGTTCTGGGTGGACACAATCTCCAGCTCCTCTGGGTAAATACCAAAGAGCTCGATGGCCGGAGGAGACGTTAAGAACACGTTTGGCTTTTTAAGAAACCCCCAAACTGTCTTCCAAAGCAGCTGTACCCATCTTGCATTCCCGTCAGCCACGAGCAAGCGTTCCTGTCGCCGTGTGGTAATGCCGCGTCGTTTTTATTGACACTTTGCCGACGACCCATGATTATTTGCTATTTGACTGTATATATGGGGGTCTCATCACCGGGCTCTCTACTGTGTTCCGTTGATCTATTCATTTATTCTTCCCACCAATACCACACGGTCTGGATTACTGACAGGCTTATAAACTTGGGGGCTTTTGGGTGACCCTAAAAAAAATCAGACCATTAAACTTTTAACGTGTTTTCCTTATAAGAAATGTAAATAAAAGTGGGCCCCGGGGCGCCTGGGTGGCGCAGTCGGTTAGGCATCCGACTTCAGCCAGGTCACGATCTCGCGGTCCGTGAGTTCGAGCCCCGCGTCGGGCTCTGGGCTGATGGCTCAGAGCCTGGAGCCTGTTTCCGATTCTGTGTCTCCCTCTCTCTCTGCCCCCCCCCGTTCATGCTCTGTCTCTCTCTGTCCCAAAAATAAATAAAAAACGTTGGAAAAAAAATTTTTTTTAAAAAGTGGGCCCCCCCCATCCCACAGCTTCATCCTGTCCCCTGTTTTCTCCATGATGTCGACTCTTGCCCTGTCCCTGACCCCGTGATGCACTGATACGTGATACATTTTTGAACGTTCAAAATGGCTGGTGTTTTTTAAAAGTCAGAAAATTTCCAGGGCATTAAAATAGCTGTGTCAAAATGTCCTCAGTTTCAAAATGGCCACATCAAAACAACCACATGAAAAGATCAGGTCCCTACAACGGAGCCCAAAGTAGAGCTTCTTGGGGGGGGGGGGGGCGCAGCACACCTGTCAAGCACGCAGTCCCTTACTGAGCCTCCGGCGGGGAACCACGAATTAAGTCGCCATCCTGGGCCTCAGAGTATTTGCAGGCTTCCATCTAAGAAACAGTCATCCAGTGTTTGATGCGAACCACATTTCGAAAAAGTATGTCCCAGAACAACCTATCGGAGTCCGACGGCCCAGAGTGTGGGTAGGTGCTCAGCAAAATGTGAAACGGTTTGCAACACGGGCAAAGCAGCATTTTGAAGGTTCGGAGGAGCCCTGCAGAAAAGAAACCTGCTTGACAGTTTTTAAACTCGGAACTTGTTTTTCAGTAGTGTTGAGTGGTTTCTTCAGCGTATCTCATGCTGTAGGACTTTGGGACCCCTAGTCTCGTCTCCCTCTCTGACGTGTATTGATGAAGCCTTTTCCCCTGTACGCCAGACGACACGAGAGGGAGACGTCTGCTGTCCACCAACCAGGGAGCTCTGAGGAGAGGCTGGGGGACAGGTCCCCTTCTCCCCCTCGGTCCTGCCGCTACCACTGAGACGACCCGTTCTTCCTTCCTGCTGCCTTCAAAGACTTTGCTCATTTCTCGTTCCTTTCTAAGGCTCCTACTGCCTACCTAGTTTCTCGAACCAACCCCCAACCTTCCCCCAGATGGCCCAGAAAGAGAGTGAAAGGTCCACACTTAGCAGAGCAGTGCTGGGCGACGGCCGTGGACCGTGTGCCCCGGGAAATACTTTCCTTATCCCTAAAATGTGGGACTAGCAGCCCCTGGGAGGGTTGCCGTCAGGGCAAAAAGAGCTAACTCGGGCAAGAGCCCAGCCGGGGCCCCTGGCCCATGCTCCGTGAGCGGTAACTGCTGCTGAACGCTGTCGTCACAGCGTTACCGTTATATCTGGGTCTGTCCCACGCTGCGCTTACTCACAGCGTGTTCTTTGTCTCAGAGCCGCAGTTTACTCTTTTGTAAAACAGGACATTGGTATCTATGCCCTAGGGTTGCTATAGGGGGCTCCTGGCATTCTGCAGGTGTCAAAGCAATAGTGCTGGCCGTTTTTCTGTTAAGAGACTTCATTTCTAAACACTACAGAGAAATCCCATAAATTACAATACAGGAACATCACGCAAATTCAACGGAATTAGCAGGTCTTGGGCTCTCCTTTCTCCCCGCCCCACCCCCCCGCCCAGCTCTCTTTCACCCATCATGTCCAACCCCCCACCCCCTTCCTTCCGGCAACCATCACCTTTCTCTGTACTTATGGGCCTCTTTCTGCTTTTTGTTTGTCTGGCCTCCCCTTTCCAACAACCTTTCTTCCTGTGGCTCCAAGGTCTCTCGAGCTTTCTTGGGGCTTTCTCTCCTGTTCTTGGGGGAGAACGGCTCAGGCTTCCTCTTGCCTGTGATCTCAGCTCTTTTCCAGGGAAAGAGAAAATAAACAAATGTCCTGGGCACCTAGTTTGTGCAGGAGCTTTACAAACATCATCCCATAGAATCCCATAACAATTCTACAAGAAAGAGTGTGTCCTTTTTAAAGATGAGGACGCAGAGTCTTTGAGCAGCTAGCTGAATTTCCTGAGGAGTGCTCTAAAGGAAATAAACAAGGTGTATCAGTTGGTTATTGCTGAATAACAAACCACTCCGCAGTTTAGGGGCTTACCACAATGTTTATTATTTAGCTCTTGATTCTGTAAGTTACAGTTTAAACCTGGGCTCAGCTGGACAGTTCTGGTCTCAACCACCCTCAACTAACCAAAGCCAGGACGGCTCATATGTCTGTGTCCACTAACAAGCTGACCAGGGCTGGCTGTACAGGATGGCCTGAGGTCTCATCCACGTGGTCCCCCGTCCTGCGGCCGGCCAGCCTGGGTCTGTCCACATGCTGATGATGAGGTCCTAAGAGAAAGAGTTAGACGTGCACAAGGCCTCTCAAGGTCTGGGTTCAGAACTGGCCACTGTCACCTCTGTCACATCCTAATGGCCAAAGTCACAAGTTTAGCCCAGATTCAAGTAGTGAGGAAGGAGACTCTACCTCTGGATGCAGAGAGCTGCAAAGTCCATTCCAAAGGGCAGGTAGGCATAAAGAGACACTACTGATTGGGGACATCGATGAAATTAACCTACCACACAGGCTGATGTGCGAGAGTGTGGCTGGCTGATGGGAAAGGGAGAGGACAGGGCTACTTTGGGATAGAGGGCAGGACAGAGAAGCCTTCTCCAAGGTGATGATATTTATGCTGAAGTATGAAAACAAGAGCCATTCTAAGATGCAGGGACGGGGCACCTGGGTGGCTCAGTCGGTTAAGCGTCCGACTTCAGCTCAGATCACGATCTCGCGGTCCATGAGTTCAAGGCCCGTGTCGGGCTCTGGGCTGATGGCTCAGAGCCTGGAGCCTGCTTCCGATTCTGTGTCTCCCTCTCCCTCTGTCCCTCCCCCGTTCATGCTCTGTCTCTCTCTGTCTCAAAAATAAATAAACGTTAAAAATTTTTTTTTAAAAAAATAAGATGCAGGGAGGACCTTCCTCTAAGAAGTTATTATGAAAGATACAATCCCTACAGCCAAATGTCCGTATCCTGCACACAGATCTACTGGGAAGACATATACTAGATGAAGGACCGAACAGCGGGATCGCAGGTGAGCAGCATGGCATAAACATGGCATCATCACGTTCCCTTCACCTCCCTCCACCGCCACCTGGCTACTGAAAGCCTGAAGGTTTTTTTCAGTGGCTTTTATTTTCATAAGTTAGCTTTGGTTCCAAAGAAAAAGATGTCTCTTAAAATAGGGACATGCAAGAAAGAACGAAGCAAAAAAAGTGCCTTCATGAAGAATGCAGACAGGGGAGAATGATAACAAGAAAGGGGGAAGAGCCAGAAGGAGAAGGGTAGAAACAACCCTGACATGCAGTAAGCTGTTGGTAGATTCTTGAAGAATCCATGAATGGATGGGGTCACTGTCTACTGCATGAGAAAAAGCAGATGCCAAATAATTAACCTAAGACAGAATAGGAAACCATCATGAGGTATGCGCATATATGTATACACACATGTATGTATGCAAATATACTTGTGTGTGTGCCTAAGCACATACACACTCAGATGCACAATGGAGGAATAAGGGAGATAAAGAAAAGCACAGAGACACATTTCTACTGATAGGGGTAAAAAAGTTAAATGGCTTTGGAAGATTGTGTTACGATTGAGCAATGAGTTGCACATGGGAGACTGTAGGCAGGGGGATGATTTTCTAGGAGGCATGAATGACTTGAGGGCTGCTCAGAGGTAGGAAGGATTTGTTTTTGAGTTTGGGGAAGAATTAAAGTGAGTGGAGGTAGGGACGTCTTCAAGAGAAAAGCGGACTTCACAGAGTGTCTGTTACTGTGAGCTTTTGGAAGAGAAACAGAGGATGATTATGAGCAAGATGTTGTATGAAGAAAAGAAAGACAATCCAAAACTCTGGGAAAACCAAAAGGCTTTTTAAGAAACGAAATGGGGGCATCTGGGTGGTTCAGTCGGTTAAATGTCCGACTTCGGCTCAGATCATGATCTCACAGTTTGTGAGTTCAAGCCCCTCGTCGGGCTCTGTGCTGTGCTGACACTCAGAGCCTGGAACCTGCTTCGGATTCTGTGTCTCCCTCTCTCTCTGCCTCTCCTCCCCTATCAAAAAAAATGAATAAACGTTAAAAAAAATTAATAAATACCTGGGTAGAATGTGGTCTCTTTCTCACTAATATTTATTCTCCATCCCGGCTTAATCTAATCCTGGCCCTGGCCTTCACCTAGGGAGATCATTCTAAGGCATCACAGCCCCACAGCCGGTACCACCAAGGACTTGAACCTCACTTGCCTTTAGAAGCTTGTCAGGCAGACGCAGTCCCTCACCCACCACCTGCAGACTTTGCCATAGAGCATTTGTTTCCGTTGATCTTTCTCCTTGACTCCCCTCCCCCAGCAGCCTAAGGAGAGACCACAGACGCAACTGTCTAAAGCACCTCCTGGCATCTGTTTTCTCCCTGTTTAAAGGGCAACTTCTCTCTTGCCCAGTGGTCGTCAAAGTGTGTTCCCTGGATCAGCAGCGGCGCCCAGACATTCGTTACAGCTGTGGGGCACGTCACACCCGCCGGGTCAGAAACTGTGGGGCCTGGCGGGGCCATCTGTGTTTCAGCAGGCTGTCCAGGGGATCCTGCTGCCCGCAAGCTGCCCCCGCTTCCACGTCTGTTCGCTGCACACGTTGCCTGGGGTTCCCAGCGATGGTTTTGTTTCACGAGTCATTTTCACAGAGGCTGGAAGCATTGCCACCCTCAAGCCTGTTTTTTGTAAAATGTCTAGAGCCTCCCCCGACTGACTCTTTTTGGAGGCTGTATAAAACGGGCAGGCTAGAAGGGTTGCGTCACACCTATCCAGCTCTCTACTCCACACCTCCCCCACCTTTGGAGATGATCTTTAAATCTGCTCCTTGGCTTCATCCACACACATACCAGAACCGCCTACAGAAAGGACGGATCTCCTGCCCCCTCCCTCCCCAGCCCCTTTGTGCCCCATATGTGCCCTGCTTTCTCGAGACTTCAGCTCTCACCCAGGAAGATGCCCTCTGGAGATAAGTTCCCTTGCGGTTGAGGGTAAGTCAAGAAACTTGGGCTGCTAACTCCTTGTTATCTATCACCTGGCACCCCTCTGTCACAACCAGGAGCGATGAGCCCCTCAGATAACCCAGACAAGGGCCACGGGCTTACATCACTTCCTCAGATGGGCAACCGATGAGCGCAAACCCAAATCCCAAGCCGCCGCTAGAGAAAAGATGTCTACGGGAAAGAGCTGGCCCCGGGATTGCAAACCCAGCCTTCTGCAGAACGTGAGAGCCATATTTCAGCTGTTAACTGGAAACTGCCCTTCTCGTTAGTAAGCGTCTGGTAGGGACTACCTTACTTTTCTTTGTTTTTCATCTTTGCCGCTGCAATCTTTGGGGGGCTTCACTCCGTTTACCAAAGGTGTGTGGGTGTTAAAGCCACGCTATGGAAAAAAACACATGCACAGACACACCACAGGCTTTTTTTTTTTCCCTCCGTTTCTACACAAGCAGATGCTTTTATGACTTTCCGAAAGAAAGAAACTGTCTGTTACTACTTGCTTTTTGCAATACCTCTTAGAAAAGAAGCATCGCTTCTACAAACCCAAATGAAAAAGACAAATAACCCCAATTTGAAAATGCGCAAAAATATGCAGAGGCTTTTCCCAACCGAGGGAAGAAAAACATCTGAAAAGATGCCCTAACTCATAACCGGGGAAGTGCACATTAAACAGCAGTATTTTCACTCTTCAAAAGGCAGAGCTCTACAAGTTGAATACTGAGCATGGGGGAAGGGCACCAGGCGCTCTCACACTCCCAGCGTGTGTGAGTTGGTTCAGCCATTGCAAGGAGATGATGGGAGGGTGTGTTAACGTACAAAGTTTGCATCCCTGTGTCTCAGCCATTCCAGGATGGTGGCCTCTTTAGAGAACATCCACGCATGCCCTCGAGGCTGAATCACAACAAAGGTACCTGTGTTGGTGAAAATGGAAAACAACCTCCCTGTCCATCAATAAGACATTGATTGCGTAAAGGATGGTCTATTCATTCTCTGGAATTCGATGCAAAGGTTACAAAAGAATCGGGTGGATCGAGGGGCGCCTGGGTGGTTCAGTCGGTTGAGTGTCCGACTTCAGCTCACATCATGATCTCGTGGTCTGTGGGTTCAAGCCCCACGTTTGGCTCCGTGCTGACCGCTCAGAGCCTGGAGCCTGCTTCCGATTCTGTGCCTCCCTCTCTCTCTCTCTCTGCCCCTCCCCTGCTTGCGCTCTGTGCTCTCTCTCTCTCTCTCTCAAAAGAAAAAAATCGGGTGTATATATACATATTGGCATGGAGAGATCTCCAGGTTGTTGAGATCTCTGAAGGGACAGAGCAAATCGTACATGATAGATTCCATGTGATGGTATTGCTGTTGGGAACAAAACAAAACACCAAAATGACTATCTGTCTAGGAGCATAGACATGTTTTATCACTGCAAGGAAAAGACTTTCATGCCCAAATGATCGCACTGCTTACCTCCGGAAAGAAGTTACGGGGTGGGGGGTGGGGGGGCCAAGAAAGAGTTCAGCTTTGTCTATAATCACTGAATATTTTCCTATGACAGTGTATTTAGGAACAGACTGCATAATGATGTAATTAACATTAAACATTTTAGTATTCTAATAAGTGTTCCCATCTGTTGGGGGGCCCAAAACCTCTGTAGCTTGTCTTGAGTGTAGACTTCGAATTGGTGCAAATATATGATTAGTTCTCTGCAGAAAGTTATTACCAAACTATTCCATTTGTCAGCATCTCCCTTCGCTCAGCTGGGAGTTAAGAACAGAGGTTGGTTCTCTGGGTCCAACCACAAACACACACACACACACACACACACACACACACCCTGGGCACAGCAATTTCCACCCTTATGCCACATTGGGCTAACTTTCAGGATATCTAAAACCACATCCAAGCAGATTTCTCTGATTAGCTGATAACTTTGTTTACAGATTTCCGGGCCACCTGACTGGCAGCTCGTAATTTCTGAGCTGCGAACTGAAGAGACGCCCGGCTTGGTGCCTATGTTTGTGGGTGTAGCCTGACAGCAGGCACCTGGTTTCCTGACCCCAAACCACATGACTCCCCACATGGCCTCGCGAGCATCCCTTGTAACATTCTAGCCCATCCCTCCCAACAGCCTGGGCTTCAGAAGGGGCACTGGGGTGATAACAGAAGTCCTACGGGGTTACTGGTCTGGCAGAAGTCATCCAGAAATATCCTCATTTCAACACTCCAATTTATACCCCATTTCAGAAGGCAGTTGTATATTTGGGGGCAAATGTCTAAGACCAGAGGTCACACAAACTTGAGTACTTTTGTGGGCGGAACCGCACTCCACGGGCAGACCCGCCCGAGAAGCCAAAAGAGAAGCCTTGAAGAAATGGTTTAAGAGGCAAAGAAGAGGGGGCGCCTTGGTGGCTCGGTGTGTTGAGCTTCCAACTTCGGCTCAGGTCATGATCTCGTGGTCCGTGAGTTCGAACCCCGCGGTGGGCTCTGTGCTCAGCTCAGAGCCCGGAGCCTGTTTCAGATTCTGTGTCTCCCTCTTTCTCTCTCCTCCCCCGCTCATGCTGTCTCTCTCTTCTCAAAAGTAAATAAACTTTAAGAAATTTTTAGAATAAAAAAGAGGTAAGAAGAAGACTTCAGTGTCATCTTGGGATCTACGAGACTTTGGGATGACCTCCCCTCTCTGGATCTGACATATCTAAATTTTTTTTTGTTTTGAGGAGATGGGGATTTTAGGGTACCAAAAAGAGACCCGTCAAAGCCTTCTTGGGATCTTCGTTTTTTTCTACCAGTGCAGTGGCCAAACCACCTCCAGACATTCCCCACGCTGCCTCCCGCCACCTGTCCCCAAGGAGGAGATCATCGATGATAGGAGCAAATCGTAAGCTCAGAGTTGGACACATTCCCTTAAAAAGGAGAGGCAAGCCACGGGAGGTACGCTCCCTCTTGTGGCTGTGTCCTTACCACAGGCAGGGCGCAAGGGGATATCCGACACTCATGTCACTGGAGACATTGGCAGCATTCTCCAAGAGAGACATAAAAGAGGAAAGAAACGTGATTGGTAAGCAAAGAGGAACTTATCTGGCAGGGCATGGCATCTTCTTTGCACACATGCTTTCTTCAGCTTTTCGACCAGCGTCACCCAAGACCGGCTGGCCTGGGGGACCCTCTGTCTCCATGACTCTGTGTGTCTCTGCTCTGATCAGGACGCGTAGCTTCGATGGCTGTCTTGATGAGAGGGCTTTGCAAGCGGTCGCGTGCCCACAAGTCACCTGGGGATCTTGTTAAAATGCAGATTCTGACTTGGCAGGTCTGGAGGGAGCTGAGAGCCTGCATTTCTTCTAAGCTTCCAGGCGATGTCCATGCGGCTGGGCCAGGACCACGCTTGGCATGGCACGAAGTCGGAGAACGCTCTTACTTTTTCTTATTTCTACATTTGGAGCAAGACACACTGCCTCTCGGTGGCCACCTGGCAGAGAACAGTGTCAGGGTCCAAACAGTGTACCTAAAGGGGTTTGCAAACTGTGGTGGGCAAGGAAAATGTTGACTGCTATTGCTTTCTGCTATATAAATTACTCGCTTACCCTGGCTTCAGAGAGAGCTGGATTTAGTCCTCTGGCCACTTACTAAGTAGCAGTTCGAGCAAGCCACACCATTTCATCAAGCCTCAGTTTCACTAGCTATAAGATGGGAGGGTATTGTTTCAGTAAAGACACAGTCATAGATAGTCTGAGTCAATATATAGTTATATATTCATCTTCTCTGTGTTTATCTGTGTGTGTGTTTAACTCACTAAAGGTTTCTGCTAAATGCTGGGGAGCTGGAACCAGAGGTTGACTAAAAATCCACTCCAAAACTGTGAAATCCAACAGCTCTGATAAGAGTCATCTGGTTTTCTAAGGTTTACAGAGCCCGAGAAACCCAGAATGATTTACAGGTGGCCACCACAACCTGATGAAGCTACTGGTTTCAGTCCGGAGTCACTTAGCCCTGAAATTCAGCAGAAAGCTGGGGAAATCCACTCAAAAGAGAATTGCTTCACCGAACCCTTCCCATCACCAGAGTTCTCTGGAACTTGGAATCCATTCCACTGGGGCCAATGTTCATCTAAAGAGGTGCTAAATGGTAACAATGTAAACTGCAGGGCTTAGTACTTAATTCCAACCTCTCCAAAGGGCTCTTCCAGCCAGGCTGACAGGTGCTTTTCAACTGGCAGATCCCAAGAAAAAGAACTTGCATAGAGGGAACTGAGCAGGAACCATGGACAGCGCCGGCGGCCCAAGAATGCCTGCATGTGCCAGCCCTAAACTGTGCTCTGCCAACATTGTCTTGGGCGCCCGGGTCGCACCCTTGCCTTGAATCCTCAGTCACTTGGACAGGTGGAGACGATTAGACTTCCATTTTATAGAAGAGCAAACTGAGGAAAGGAGAAGTTAATCGACAAGCGCACTTAAAAGGTAGAAAACTTAACTGCCTTACTTGTATCTGCGTGATGTAAATTTTTTTTAAAGTTTATTTATTTTTGAAAGAGAGACAGAGCCTGAGCAGGGGAGGGGCAGAGAGAAAGGGAGACATAGAATCAGAAGCAGGCTCCAGGCTCCGAGCTGTCAGCACGGAGCCCAACACGGGGCTTGAATTCATGAACCTCAAGATCACGACCTGAGCCTAAGTTGGACGTTAACTAATTGACCCACCCAGGTGCCCTCACGCGCGATGTAAATTAAGCTGTTAGCCTGTTTAATTGGGTCCGTTCGTTGTTTGGGAGTTGTCCCTACTATAGACAAGCCTTCCATGATACACCCAAAGGTGTGTACACGGAGTGGGATATCACAACACGCTATTGGTTACATTGAAAATTGGTAAACAACCCAGTGTAAAATCAAAACTAATCTATATCCAGACAATGGAAGGACTTGGAGCCACAAATACATTTTCAAAGACTTTTTAGTGACATGAAGAAGCTCTAATGAGAGGATTTGAAATAGAGCAAGTTATTTACCTGTTCACTTAGTTACTCACAATAGTTGTCAAACATTTGCTTTGCCAGGACCGTGCTGGGAATACAGCCAGTGGATGGGGCGGACCTGACCTTGAGGGGCTAACAGTCTGGTATGAAAATTGCTGAGAAGGAAAAGCCCCCTCCTGTCAGTCGTTGTCTTCTCATGGGAGTAAGGGTGCTATTTAGTTTTCTTCTTCACTCTTAGGTTATTTCCAAATTTTCTATATTAAACATGTGCAACTTTTTTTTTAAAAAACAGATTCATTGAGGTGTAATTGGAACACTATTAACTGTACCTATTTAAAGTGTGCAGTTGGGGGGCCCCCTGCGTGGCTCAGTCGGTTAAGCATCCGACTTTCACTCAGATCATGATCTCACGGTTCGTGGGTTTGAGCCCCACGTCGGGCTGTGTGCTGACAGCTCAGAGCCTGGAGCCTGCTTCAGATTCTGTCTCCTTCTCTCTCTGCCCCTCTCCCACTCATGCCCTGTCTCGCTCTCTGTCTCAAAAATAAATACACATTAAAAAAAATAATAATAAAGTGTACATTTGGATAAATTTTGGTACCATATACAGCAGTGAGACCATCAGCCCAGTGCAGGGTGCGGTCACATCCATCACTCTCGAAACTTTCTTTGTGATCCTTCGTGATTAATTCCCTCCTCTATTCTCGCCCCGCCTCTCCTCCCCAGTCAACCATCAATCTGCTTTCTGTCACCCTAGTTTGGTCTGCATTTCTAGAATTTTGGATACAAAATTGGCACGTATTCTTTTTTGTCTGGCTTCTTGGACTGAGTGTCACTATTTTGAGATTCATCCAAGGGGCTACATTGTTGTTTCTTATTCTTGCTGAACCATTTTCAACGACGCAGATAACAGTCTTGTCCACTCAGCAGTGGGTGGACATTTGATCAAGATCATATGCTCTTCCGACTGAGCCAGGCAGACACCCCCCCACCTTTTTTTTTAAGTACATAAGAAATAAGTATCTACTGCTCTAAAGAGAAAAAATTTTTAATTCAGAAATATATAGAGGAAGAAAAAGTAAATTTCTCTTTTATTCCCTTCCTTTCCTAGTTCTTCATACATATTTATTATTAAAAATTTGGCGTGCATTCACTGAGAGGCTTTTCTTTGCATGTGCATTTGGGTGTGTAAGTGGGATTCTGTGAGATCTTCCACTCTGGTTCTGGGGTCGCCCAATGCACAGTGAAGCCTAGAGATCTTTCCTTAATGCACATAGCTCTACCTCAATCTTTTGAATCGTTGCTAAGAATCCTACCTCAATAATTAGGATTATTTAACATGGGGTTGTTTAACACGGTTAGGCTTTTTTTTTTTTAAGTAGGTTTCATGCCCAGTGTGGAGTCCAACGCAGGGCTTGAACTCATGACCATGAGATCAAGATCTGAGCTGAGACCAACAGTTGGACGCTTAACCCACTGAGCCAGACTTTTATATGTGCATCCCATGAGAGAAGCAGGTCTCCTCAAAATTCTAAATGGATGTGACACTCGGTGAATTTCGTTTTTCTTCCCACCCAGAAAGGATTCCATTTCTTTTGGTTGACCCTGGTGGCACCGTCGGCTTGCCCACCCTCCTGGAGAGTGAGAGAATGTTCACTGACAACGTGATGATGGTTTGGCCACACGTTTCAACAGCTCTGCTGTGTGCCGTGTGCATGGCACCTGCTTCTCCCGTGTTTGTCAGACCAGAATTGCCTTATCCAGTCCACCATCTGGTCCTGTGCCTGGTGGCAAGGAGGCTCTCTTGAGTTTAGTTGTTCTGAAGGGCAAAAGGGCTTCACCTCTTCAACTTTCAGTTTTGGAGATGAGTACAATTAGGGGTTTCTTTTTCTCATGTCAGGAAATTTACCACATCTGTCCAATGTGGTGAGAGATGCTTTCTTGTTCGAAACAGACAACGATGTAACCCATGCCTGGTGAGCATTACAGTTTTGTCCTGTCTCCTCTGTGGGCTTTTTTTCCCCCCTCTTTTTCTTGTGACGGTCACAATGTTACTGGGACCACATGAGATGCCACTCTTTATCCTCTCTTAGCAATTACGTGGGGCTCAATCATTTACACTTCCATAAAATCATGACTCCTTTGAGATGTAGTCGTATCTCCTGCATTCGATGTTGTATCGTAAACATGTTCATGTTATTGAATATTAATCCAAGAGTTAAATCCAAATCTTAACTGGTAATGACTTCGCAATATTTCCGATATAGACATGCCATAGTTGATCTAACCATTCCGTTACGACTGACGGATTTTTACTAGTAGGTGAACATTTTGAGCAGCTAAGTGAATAAAAGTTATTTTTAAAAAATCATTAATTGCAACCAGGGGAAATTAGGTTTTAGTGGCAACACTAAAATTAAGTTAGTTATCGGGTCTTCATTTTCCTTTTTTACTTATCTTCTTTTATTTTTTAAAGGTTGTCGTTTTAAGTCATCTCTACAGCCAACGTGGGGCTCAAACTCACAACCCCGAGATCAAGAGTCACCCTCCCCTGACTGAGCCAGTCAGGCGCCTCGTTACTTATCTTCTTAGGATAATGCCTTCCTCATTATTTCGAATAAATATTCACACTAGCCATTTTCACATGACTCACTTTAAAGACTTTGATCTTCAGAAAATGTTGTAAAATCTCTTCCTCATTATTTGATAACAACTCACAATGGCCCGTTACTTGCCGATCTCTGACAAGTGTGGTGGGTTAAAAGTCTGTGTATGTTCAGCCATTCCATGGGGCACCTGCGGGTCACAGTTTCACACAGAGTGTCTCGCTGTGTAGGACAAACAGTGTGTGTGTGTGAAGAATAAATCAGAGGCATCATGACGTAACCCCCTAAGTATTTCAAAATGCATTTCTAATAAATTAGTAATGCTTGCCCATGTCACAAAAAACAATACACCTAAAATTAGTAATCATACTCTTAACATCACCTAATAGCCAATATATCTTCAAATTGCCCAAATGTCCCTCCAAGTATCCTTCATAGCCTTTTGGTTCATACCAGAAACCAGTCTCAAACTACATATTGCATCTGGTTGTTACGTGCTCTCGTTGTCCTTTTTTTTTTTTTTAATGTTTATTTATTTATTTCGAGAAAGACAGAAGATGAGCAGGGGAGGGACAGAGAGAGGGAGAGAGAGAGAATCCCAAGCAGGCTCCATGCTGTCAGCGCAGAGCCCGACGCGGGGATTGGTCCCACGAAACCGTGAGGTCATGATCTGAGCCGAAGTCGAGAGCTGGACGCTTGACCGACTGAGCCATGCAGGCGCTCCCCTCACTGTCATTTAACCGAGGCACTAGTCTCTTCCATTATAGAATCTTCGTACTGCAGCCGGTGGGCCAGATTAGAGACCCCCCCCCCAAACACACATACCTGCTTGCTTAACCTGTAGCATCGTTTAACTTCTTCCTCTCTTCTCCGTACTTTCCAGAAGTTACATTGACAGGGTGATTAGACCCCAGGTAAATTTCTTTGGCTAGACCGCATCCCAGGTGATTCTGGGACCTCAGCTACACGACACCAGGAGAACGTGTAGTATATGATTGTGCCACCATTTCTGATGCTAAGATCAGCCATTAGTTTGGGTGATGGCAGTCTGAGCCACGCGTTGTACAATTGTGTTTCTCTCCTGATGATCCAAACCTCATCGCCGTGGTGTTACTTTGGATCCGTGTAAATGCCCGGATGCCATCAGCTATCCACCTAATGTCCTTCACACAAGCTGATGGTCCTTTCTAGGATCTACACTCTCAGTGGGATTGCAAGATGATGATTTTCTAAGTCTAGCATCCTTCCACAGTTGGCTGGCGTTCGCCCATAAAATAGTTGCATCTTGTCACCTGGAGCTGGTGGGTTACCCTGACATATAGCTCCTGCTGGGAAGACGTGAAACGTGCTTCCCCTTAGTTACGTAGTTTCCAAATAAGGAGTCGGTACCGGCTGCCTCAGATGATTTCTTTTGGCTTCCTCTCGAGGATCATTATGGATTCGCGAATTTTCGTGTATTCACTGGGCATGTTTTTGTTGAGCTATTCTTGGCCACCAGGATAAGACTATTCTCATCAGAACCCAGCCCAGCCTAAACTAAGTTCAATTTAAGACAAAGTTTCAAAACAAGCGTGGGTCCAAATATAACCTTCACACATTCTGGAAAGAGGAAGCGCTACTTTCTAAGAGACCAGTGGCGAGATAACCTAATACGTTATCGTTATCATTTTTACTCGTATTTACATTCTCGCCTCCTCTCCAAGATGCGGGAGAATCCAAATGTGCGCCTGAAGGGAGGCTGCACACTTGTGTCACGTTCCTGACGGTCGGCGACCTAGGCGTGAGCTGTGACCATTGTAGCTCAGACACCCTCCTATTCGAGACGATCGACTGAGCCGTACTTTAAGATGCTTCCGAGCCACAAGAGCCACTAATTTTTTCTTCACCTGCACCCAGGCTAGGCTCTTTTCTTTCTCGTGTAACAGATGGTAGAAACAACAGGTTCAGAGCCCATCCTCACCACGTCCCGGTCTCCCCACCAGGGTTTGTGGAAGAAACAAGGAGGGGACGCGACGTCGTGGTTTTTGTTGCAAGAACCACCGGGGAGGGGGTATCGTGGAACCAATCTCTCCTTGACAGCCAGCATGACCTCGCCGGTCTGCCTTTCCATTTTGTCCTGGGTCACCACCAGCCCCTTCCCTGGGGAGCAGATCCACCTGGCGAAGAGAAGCCGTGCATCCCAGCCTCCCCACCTCGTGCGACACGGCGTTAAGACCCGCTATGCCCCCCAAGAGCAGAGAGCGCGTCTGTTTTCCTTAGTGTTGCGACCCCACAACCTAAGGTGCGCCCGACATACATGCTGGGTTTCAGTACACACTTGATGAACACCTCGATGAACTTGGCGTCCAAAAGTCCACAGCCGGCCATGTATCATTTTTGCCTTCTCACGACAAGTGAGCTCCAGAAAACAGTGATGATCGTAAAAACCACCGAGTGGGGAATAAACCGTCTGGCCGTGACGGGGCCCCTTAGGAATGTCGTGGGGCTGTCTCAGCCCTCTGCCGTCCCCCAAGACAGGTGCGTAATAAATGACATGTATGTGCCTCATGGCTTCCAGCTTCTGGAAGGAGAGGTCTCGCTTAGGAAGGGGTGAGGAAAGGCTTCCAGTCCGTTACACCGAGAGGGATGACTGGGGAAGCCTAAGAAAGTGATGGACCTCAAATCGGTTATATGCTTTAGCTTGTGTTAAAGCATATAAGGCTTGTGGTCTTGCCCAGGATCTTACTCATCTGTGATTCTGTTCCTGTGTCGACAAATAAACAGGCATCACACACACACACACACACACACACACACACTTCTGTACAGGTTGAAGCTGTTCAGTAAATGGTTTTCATCTGAGGCTAGCAGCCACTTAGAAAAAAACCTTTTAGGAATCAGGCAGATATGTTGGGCTAGCTTCTGGCTCAGAAAAAACAAACACTTAGCAAACCAAACAGCACTTTGGGGCTTTTCTGAGCTTTCACATTTTTATCAGTGTTCTCGAATTCACTCACCATCCATCTTCCCTTTTAACATTAAAAATAAATCCCCCCCACCCCGCCTTGAACTTTTGCCCTCTGTAGGTTTGATCTCTGGAGGGTGTTTTTTTTTTCTTTCTGCTCCTCTGCATTCTTTCAAAATAACTGTAATACCCACAAGTGGTGTCTGTACCGAGATTAAGCGGTTTGTAAGAAATACTCCTCTTGGGCCCTCTCTCTGGTTTCCCAGAAATGATGTCTGCCTCTCCAGCCCCAGCGCACTCCTGCAAGGCCAGCGTGCTTGGACCCTGTGCTCAATAGGGTCCAAAGATAATCCCCAATAAAAGACCCAGAAGAGGGGCGCCTGGGTGGCTCCGTCAGTTAAGCGTCCCACTTTGGCTCAGGTCATGATCGCACGGTTCGTGAGTTCGAGCCCCGCGTCGGGCTTGGGCTCTGTCTCTTCTCCTCCCCTGCTTGTGCTCTGTCTCTCTCCCTCAAAAATAAACACTTTAAAAACAGACCCAGAAGAAATATGCCCAAGGAAAACCAAACAAACCAACACAACAACGACGACAACAACGGTTGGCAATGGATTGGTCCAGAAATCAGCGGAGAGGTTGAAGCCGTTTAACAGGAAGGTGGGAAAAGACGAACCCGGTTCGCGTGTTGCTAACCGGCCCCCCTGCTCCATATTCAGTGTGTAAACCCCATGAGCCGAGGCCCCTGATGAGACCAGCCTTCCCTGTGCCCCACTCCCCCCACCCCGGCCCCAGGAGCCCCTTCTCACATGGCTCGTGTGCTCCCCGTGCTTAGAAAGGCGCAGGGTGGCTTTTTTACAGAAGAATATGAGCCTGGCCTGGCTACACTGCCAACATCTAAAACTATAAAAGGTTAATTTCAGGCAAAGAAAGGCTTCGCCTGCCAGAGAGAAGAACCCCATGACTCTATCACCAGATAAGTAGATTCATCACAGTTGCCGATGCGCTTACGCTCACGCCCCGCAAAAAGCGCGTATTAACGTAAGTTTGTGATAAATGCTCATCCCCCGTCTGGTTTATTTTAGGGCCCCGGAGTCCTTTCCTCTTCTTTTCTCCTCTTCCCCGCTGACACACACGTACACACACCCCATACACTCGTGCACACGCATACACACACATTCACACAAGCGCCCGTAACACACACGCCTGGATGCAACACACACGCGCACACCCCCACACAACACACCCCACACACATCCACACACAGCGCACGCACACACACACACATGCGTGCACACATTCACACACACTTAGACGCACCCACACAACACATACACACACATGCGTGCACGCACACACACTCAGGGACACACACTCTTCTTTCGTTCTCCTGGTATAATTTCTTGAATAAAGTACTACCCATAGGTGCAAAGTTTTAAGTCCACATTAATGTTCATTTTCTCCCTCTAAAACAACAGTGTCGGGGCGCCTGGGTGGCGCAGTCGGTTAAGCGTCCGACTTCAGCCAGGTCACGATCTCGCGGTCCGTGAGTTCAAGCCCCGCGTCAGGCTCTGGGCTGATGGCTCAGAGCCTGGAGCCTGCTTCCGATTCTGTGTCTCCCTCTCTCTCTGCCCCTCCCCTGTTCATGCTCTGTCTCTCTCTGTCCCAAAAATAAATAAACGTTGAAAAAAAAAATTTTAAAACAACAGTGTCTGGGGCGCCTGGGTGGCTCAGTCAGTTAAGTGTCTAACTCCTGATTTCAGCTCAGGTCACGATCTCAACGGTTTGCGAGTTCAAGCCCCGAGTCCGGCTCCACGCCGACGGTATGTCTGGCTGCTTGAGATTCTCTCTCTCTCCCTCTCTCTGTCCCTCCCCTGCTCGCGCGCGCTCTCTCTCTCTCTCTCTCTGCCCTTCCCCTGCTCATGCTCTCTCTCTTTCTCTCAAAATAAGTACATAAAACTTTTAAAAAATAAAAAAATAAGTTCCAGTTAGTTAACATACTGTGTAATATATTAGTTTCAGGACTAGCCTTTAGTGATTCATCACTTACATACGACACCCAGGGCTCATCACAGCAAGTGTCCTCCTTAACCCATCACCCATTTGGCCCATCTCCTCCCCCCTCCCCTCCAGGAACCCTTAGTTTGTTCTCTGCCATTAAGAGTCTGTTTCCTGGTTTGCCTCTCTTCCCCACCCCCAACTACATTCATTTGCTTTGTTTCTTAAATTCCACACATGATTGAAATCATATGGTATTTGTCTTTCCTGGACTGACTTACTTTGCTCCGCAAAATACTCTCTAGCTGCATCCACATCGTTGTAAATGGCAAGATTTCATTCTTTCCTTACTTATCAAGAAAGGAGTGAACTTTATTTCAATCCTTTACACTTTTTAGTGAGTATTTCATGTAAGGTTCTGCGAAAGATCCACATTCCTTCATTTATTAACTTCTCCCACTTGAAAATGAAAACTTAGTGCAGTGGTGTCTTTTGTCAGTGAAAGATACAAGTGTCAGCATAAACAGGGGACCCAGGTCACAGGTCCTTCTGATAGATATGGTGTGAGCAGAGTAAAACAATTCGATCAGGCGTGCAGGTTAATCACAAGATGCACGATTACTTCTGCACAGCAAACTCTTCTAAAATACAGGCACACACCCGAAACTAAGATCACACTGTACGTTAACTAACTGAAATTTAAATAAAACCAGAAAAAAATAGAAAATAAAATACAGGAAGAGATCAGTTCCCATTTCTGACCTGTAGGCTGAATTGTCAACTTCTACTGTCCAATGAAGCAAGATCCTGCATTTTGGGTTTGTTGGGGGTTTTTCCTGCATCTTGTTTTTCAATTCGACTGTCAGAGCCCTGTTTGTGTTCACCTGGAAATAATTTTTACGGGGAACAAAATTTCCACCTCTGTCCCTACTTCTCAGAGAGCTTCCTGGAGGCTCATTGTCTATAGTCGATGGGCTCATCTCAGCGATGATGAAGTGAATCAACCCTCTCTGAGAACCACAATTGATAACGTGAAGTGAGCAAACACCGATCTCTGAAGTCAACATCCCATTTAAAAAATGCAACCTCAAGGTGCAGATAAACCATTCTTAGAACTATTTTTTTAATGATAGCATTATGAGAAAAGCCTTCGCTCCTTTAGTAGAGACTGACTCAACCTTTTGATGATGAGACAAAAGAGGAATCCAAATTGAACACAATTCCCTTTTCCTTTGGATCTGAACAAAGGCCCTTGCAGAGAAGTAGCATCTACACCTCCTCATTCTCTCAAGGTTTCTATTTCTTTTTAGTTGAGGCGGCTTGTGTGTGTGTGTGTGTGTGTGTGTGTGTTTCTATAGACTATATAGCAGACATGTTGAGTTTACAAAATATGAGGTGTGAGAGGCGCCTGGGTGGCTCAGTGACTTGAGCCTCTGTCTCTTGATTTTGGCTCAGGTCAGGATCTCACGGTTTGTGGGTTCGAGCCCGGCGTCAGGCTCTGTGCTCAGAGAGCCTGCTTGGGATTCTCTCTCTCCCTCTCTCTCTCTCTCTCTCTGCCCCTCCCTTGCTCACGCGCTCTCTCTCGAAAATAAATAAAAAGATAAACTTTAGTAAGCCACAACGACAACAGAAATGAAATACGCCATGGGATTGCCACTTTAACAAAGGATAGAAACGATAATTAGGGATAGAAATTGGTTACCTCCGTGACCCGAGGTAAAAGTGTCAAAGCGGGTGTATCATGTCGTTCACAGATCACGCTCCGGGGGATAGAAGCCCCTATATGACACGCGGAACCCTGAGCGTAAGTGGAATGACACGGACCAGGAGGGCACCGTGGGCGCACAGAGCCGCTGAGGACAGACTTCCAAGGGACCCCGTTGTGAGAGGTGAGCAGAGGGGGACCCAACCCTGAGGGTGAGGAGGGACAGAAAGGAGAGAGCAGTGGAAGCCAAGGGAAGCGTAAAGAAGGAGGTGGTTCAACTCGGAAAGGCTGTGGAGGCACCAGACATCAGATTCAGCAACGAGGAGATCATTCAATGATCACATGATCACTCGGGCGTTGGGGTGGGGCTTGGGAGAAATCTGTGTCAGGGGGAGGCGAGGGGGAAAGCCAGGCTGCGGGTGACTGACAGGTGGGGTGTGAACAGCCACCGGGGAGCTTCTCTCCGGGGGTTCAGCAATACACAGAAGGAACAGGCGAGGGCAGCCAGTGATAGGAAACGTTTGAACACAGGGAGGGTGGGTTTGGGGTTAATGTTTGTCGTTGTTTTGGTTCATTTTTTTAAAGTTTATTTATTTACTTTGAGAGGGAAAGAGAGAGAGAGAGCGAGGGAGAGGGAGAGGGAGGATCCCAAGCAGGCTCCATGTTGTCAGCACGGAGCCCGATGCGGGCCTCGAACCCACGAACCATGCGATCACGACCTGAGCCGAAACCAAGAGTCAGAGTCTTAACCAACTGAGCCAGGCACCCCTGTTTCGGACCATTTTTATTGTGCAGGAGAACATGAGCATGATTTTAAACTGAGGAGGAGCCAGAGAGGAAGAAAATGACAGCATAGGAACTTTCACGCAAAAAAAAATCTTTAAGGATAGTTGGTGGAGTTGAGTCCCTGCAGAAGCAGAAGGGCTTGAAAGGGGCCAGAAGTGGATCGCAGCCCTGGACGGGAGTCCCTCTGAGAACCAGTGAGGCAAGGAGAAGTACATGGGTGTTCTAGAAGATTGGATGAGAGCCTGGATTCTCTGGGTAGCCCCTGTGTTAACTTGCCATACATCGAATAATTGTGTCGTCTATTTCTGGAAAAAGACTGACAATAATGGGGCACCTGGGTGGCTCACTCGGTTAAGTGTCTGACTTCGGCTCAGGTCACGATCTCATGGTTTGTGAATTCGAGCCCCACGTCTGCTCTGCGCTGACAGTGCGGAGCCTGCTTGGGATTTTGTCTCTCCCTCTCTCTCTCTCTACCCCTTCCCCACTTGTGTTCTCTCTCTCTCTCTCTCTTTCTCTCTCTCTCAAAGAATAAATAAATAGGGGCGCCTGGGTGGCTCAGTCGGTTAAGTGTCGGACTTCAGCTCAGGTCATGATCTCACGGTTTGTGGGTTCGAGCCCCACGTCAGGCTCTGTGCTGACAGCTCAGAGCCTGGAGCCTGCTTTGGCTTCTGTGTCTCCCTCTCTCTCTGCCCCCTCCCCCGTTCATGCTCTGTCTCTCTCTCTCTCTCTCTCTTTCTCAAAAATAAATAAACACTAATAAATGAATAAATAAATAAACTTTTTTAAAAAATAAATAAACAATAATAAATCATGATTGGTAATCATTGTTCTCAAAGTTAAGTCACACCAAAATTGAAATACACCTTTCCCATCAAAGACATTCCCCATAAGGCAGTAAAGAAAATGACCCTAATGCTTGTACTGTTCACATAAGGTATAGCTTTGTATCCAAAGACGTATGCGAGCTTCCTGTTTGATTCTGATTTTGCTATAAGATACCTGAATGGGAAGCGCCTGGTGAACCCAATTCAAATCGGACAGAAATTTGACATTCCTCCTCAGAGAGGTCGTGAACAAGGTTATGAAACAGTCCAGGGCAGGTGGAGCCCTCCCGTTGGCTCTCCCCCCTGGCCCCCCCACCAGACCAGTGTGGAAGGCCTGGGTCTGCGAGGCCATCTGGAGAAAAAGGAAACAAGCAGACAGCAGAGGGCTCCAACCAAAGCGAAAACATCTAAAACATTAGCAATAGCATTTGGAGTGAAGAATTTAAAAAAAAAAAAAAAAAAAAAAAAAAGGACGTAGTTCTTCGGGTGGTCTCTACCCTGGAATCTCTGACCTGAAGTTGCTTCTTTAAAGGGAACAGAAATGAAGCCTGGCCCCTAGGAAGGCGCCTTGACCGTGGTGAGCGCATGAACACAATGGCGGCTGTGACAAAGGGTGTTTTTGCACCGGCTTGCGATTTTATTTTCTCTTTACATCATCGAATGACATAAGGAATGCCCACGTAATAACACGATTCAAATAGAGCAGAGGCCAACCATCCCCCCGCCCCCCCACGCCTGTCCCCAATCCATCAGCCAGCCCAGATTGGAGCGTAGTTACTTTTTGGCTTTACCTCTCCGAATGCGTGCGTGCATGAATAGCCAAGTAAGCGAGACCTCCCCGTGACCACCGGTCCCCAGCGTGACAGTTTTCGTCTTGTTGTGTATTACAGACACCTTTCCCCGGCAGCTCACATGGACTCTTCTTCATACTTTTGTGACAGCGGCGGAAGATTCCTCTTGTCTGCAGCATGCTTTAGGCATCCCCCCAAAGGAGAAACACTCACACCCCCTCAAGATCGTAACCACATCAAAACCACAGTAAACATCTCCGTACACACATCTCTGCACGCTTGTTTTTTCTTAAGCGCTTAGACGTGAAGGCAAATCTCTGGGTCAAAGGGCGTGGGCATTTTCAGTTTTGGTACGAAGTTCCAGTTTGCCCCCCGCCCCCCCAAAGGAAGCCATATTAGTTTATCCACCTGTCAATTTTTTTTTTCAATGTTTGTTTGGTTTTCTTTTTTTTTTTTTTTTTCCCCCTCATGCCCCAGGCCATACTGAGCCTTCATGATCCGGAAGTATTTCCACCCTTGTTGATGAGGGAACTCACTTTGAATGGAAACGCAGGTTCATCAAGGAAGCTTACCCTTCCAGAAACGCAGAAGGGGAATCGTCCGTTGGGAGTGAAGAGGGAGAGACAGAAGGATATTTGAGGACCAGGAAAACTTTAAGAGACAGCCCCGTGGGTGAAGCGGGGACGGGAGCTGACCCAAAATGTCTTAAGCAGCTGAAAGGCCCACAGAACACTGGGGACAGGGAGGGGGGAGGTCAAAAAGCATTTATGAAGCCAATACAGTGGGTTATGGGCCGACACGAATTTAAAGCTGGAATTGCTCAGGTTGGGGTTGTTAACAGTGACTCATCTGGTGAGAAACAGAAACTTCTTGTGCTCGGGTGATGACACGGCCCTTCCGAGCCGGGACCCAGAGAAGCGAGTCAAGGAGAAAGGAGGACAGAGAAGAAGAAAAGCGAAGGTTGAAACGACCAGGCGGGGGAGAAGGGCTGGAGGGCAGTGACAGAACGGAGCAGCGCTCAGATGGCCGCTGAGGACCCCAGAGGGATGTGTCTGAGTTCAAGCCTTGAGCGCCGTGCTGGGACAGCTGCCGGTGCCGAGGGGGTGCGGGAGCAGAGCGGGTGCTAACGTGACCCAGGGCTGCAGCTCGCAGAGCCCGGAAGAGGCAGTACCAGGGACGGCAGGACAGGCTGGGGCAGATGTCACAGGCCACCAGGAGTGTGTGCGAGCCAATGAACGATCCGGGGGGTGGTGGAAGGCGGTGGACGGAAGACAGGTGGCAGTGGGGTCCCTGGAGACAAAGGCCGGTTGAGGGAAGCTCAGTTTGAGGGTCTGTAAGTGACCGCAAAGGAGGCACAGACCACCCGTCCTGCCCTGATGTGACTTGAGGGGAGGAGCCGTGGGAAGAAGGAAGCCCCCCCTCTTGGACGAGGAGCATCTGAGGAAAGAGCTGGGGCTGGCTCTTGGGGCACCAAGAAATGGAAAGCGTATTCTAGAAGGCACAGAGCCTGCTGAGGAAGGCAAGTGTTGATGAGGATAGATAACAAGCAAGTAAGGGGCCCTGAAATGCTTGACTGTGGATCAAATGTGGATCAAGGGGTTTGGGAATCAGAGCATCAGAAAAGGGATGGAAGGAAGGAATAGTCCACGTGGTGCTTCCGGGAGAAGGTGCCCTGGTGCCCCGCTGTGGCCGTGCCGTCGGGAGGTGTGACAGTGACACGTTCTGGAGGGGCTGGGAGACCGTGCTCCTGGCTGCTGTCCTCCACAGATCCATCCAGGTCCCAGCCTCGCCGTCAACTAGCCGCTCGACCCCGCAAAAGTTACCTATGCTCACTCAGCCTCGATTTTGTCCCTTCAAGAAGGAGACGAATCATGGTATCTATCTCATGGAGTTCTTTTGAGGATTCCATTAAATACTGCATTTAAGGGGTGCCTGGGTGGCTCAGTCAGTTGAGCATCCAACTCTTGATTCTGGCTCAGGTCACGATCTCACAATTTTATGGGTTCGAGCCCCGTGTCAGGCTCTGTGCACTGACTGCGCTCAGAGCCTGCTTGGGATTCTCTCTCTCTCTCTGCCCCTCTCCCGCTCGTGCTCTGTCTCTCTCCAAATAAAGAAATAAACCTAAAAAAATACTGCATTTTAGATAGGAAGTGCTTGTTACTAGGACACAGTAAGTATGCAACAAATGACAGCTATGATTCCCTTCGCAGAGGGTTTAAATATATATATATATATATATATATATCCATTTTAAAGAAGCAAATATTCACAATATTATAAGTTCTGAGTCTTTACAAGACACATTGAGCATATGGACAGTCTCTCAACACACAGACGGAAGAACCTGCTTATTGGATACAAGTAGAGGCCCTAGTAAAAAACGAACTCCGTGATCTCCCCAGTGTGTCGCGCAAAATCACACGTAGAAATTCATACTTTAAATTTCTTAAAATGCACACGTGTTTCTATACTGTGCAGACAGATACTAAAGTTTGTGCTATTATTCAGTTTACGCACACATCTCACTGTTGTGAAGAAAAGACCAAATTTTATCAGCTGAGGGCGATTCGAGACCATTTATCTCCGATCTAACCATAAGGGCATCCATTCCCTGTGTTCCATGTTCAAAGTCATCCGTCCTGCCCCCCTCCACACACACAGGTTGGTTTGTAGAGGATTTTATAAACGGCCCCTACCGCGTTCCCCCACCCACCCAGACCTGAAAGGGACAAACTCTGTCTGGCTTACTGTTCCCTTCCCCACAATGCATTTCATGGTCTTCCACGAACAATTGCTGGAGGTGACCACCACCTGTACTTAAATGAACTTAAGTGACCTCAATTGCTTTGAAGTGAGCCTGGAGATCTAACGCAAATGGATATGTGCATGAGGGGCTGTGGAATAAGGATTAGGGGCATGCCCCCAGGTTTACAACCAATGTCTCTTGGACTTCCCGAGAAGGCATTCTCCACAACCAATTCCTAACATTTTCTTTGGGTAGGCTTTCCTTGTTTGATGGTTTGGGTGTTCGTTTCCTGTGGGGTGTTTCAGTACATGGAGATAATCGCTGAAAGAAATCTATCCTTTGGGCTAAGAAATTGCTGTCATCTACATAATCGTAAAGCGAGTTGTAGTATTTTATGGTGAACCACTTCCTTGCCTGACCTCTTTTAATGCATGTGATAGTGATTTCACTGGTCGACTTTGTCAGTGTCCTCCACTCCTCGGCCAGTCACTAGAGCATTCTGAAACCAACCCACTGAGGGAGTAAACAAGCGGAAGAACTGAAAAATAATCTCTCGCCCGCAAGAGACCCACGCAGAGGCCATCAGTCCCGTAAAGTCTCTTTCAATCCTGGCTTCTTCCCTTCTTCAAAGTCTTGGGTACTTTCTCAGCCGTAACTGGATCACGTTGGGGAAACTGGAGAGGACCGGTTACGTACAAGAAGCCCTCTTCCAAAGACTCTGCCTTATTCAAGTCCTTTTTTCTACTATTTGGTCTCGCCCTCCCCATCCCGAGCTTCAGCAAAAACCTATAGAGGAGGGAAAGCCGGGGCCTCCTGAATCCCCCATTTCTCCCCTCCCATCCTCACCATCACAACCTCAGAATCTTGCACCCACGAGGGCAGGGAGCTCTGTAAATAGTGGCAGAATGAGTGAATCTGTCAACACCGCTAAGAAGCCCCCCATTATCTTCCCAGCCCTCCTTTTCCGAGTGTGGGTTGCAAATGCCCCGAAATTGGTGGTGCCAGCGTGTTGGGTTGGTAACCTGCGAACTCACAAAGGGTCTCATTTTCTAAGAATCCAAAAAGACAGAGCTGATCTTCATTTTATTTATGTTGAACTCTGCTGAAAAGTATATAATGACCTCGTTTGGATGCCTCCTATCTACTCCTTCCAGATTCACACACACACACACACACACACACACACACACACACTTTTTAAATGGTCACGGCAATGAAAAAAAAATAGGGTGAGGCTAAGAAGTTCGCTATCAAAGTAGGGCGGAGTTCTCCCCCGCAGCTCGAATTGTTTGCTCTGGTAATCAACCCAAGCTTGTAAACAACCAGCTCAGCCTCTTCGTGAGCCAAATGCATCAAGTTAGGGCCAAAAACGCATGTTCACATTTGCTGACACTATTTGGACAGCTTATGTAACAACAATCAACCCAGCTGGGTAGAGGGGCTAACCGTGATCGTTGTAACATCCTCGGTGCCGAAGATTTTAGAGTCAGATGGAATTTTCAATTAAAATGACTACCTGACGCAGCTTCGCAGAACAACTCGAAAAATCCCCAAGCCACAAACATACTCACAGGTGACACGTGTGCATTATCTACCCACTCTTTCTGTCCCGCAGCGTTAACGAGCATTTAGCAAACACAGGAGATCGCATGAAAACACACTTCAGTTTCCTTAGATACGCACAGTGCTGAACACCTTTACTTAAATGTCATAAAAGTGGTTATGATATCCATTCTTTATCTCGCCTCCACAGCACCCAGCAAAGTGACCTTCCCCGTATGTGAACTCATGAATGTCTACGGTAGCAAGAAAGAGCCAGATGGTGAGGATGAACTATTGGACCGGAGTACGCCTAGCCCGTAGTTGGCACTAAAAAATGGACACCGTTGTCAAATTCAGCAAACACTCACTCAACGGGAATGGGAGAGATGGCCTGATACAGGGGACGTTGAACTGAGTTTGGAGGGGGTCACGCTGCAGTGGGTGGGTGTTGAGAACCTGCCCTCACGGGCCTTGCAGGGAGACTGAGATCGTGTCCGTGTCCAGATGCCCCTAGGAGGCCATGGTGAGGCGGGGCAGCCAAGCTGGTGCCTCCAGAACATTCCACCGTGCCTGGGAGTGCTCCGGGTTATACACAGGGGCGCCCTGCCAGCTGTTCTTCTCGTCCCTCAGGTTCACGGTCCTTCCGTGGTCAACTGCATGCATATCATCCCTTGACCGTGTGCATGAAGGGCTCCTGGCCGCTCACCAAGGCTTTGCCAAGGCTCCTCCAAACTGGAAGACCACACCTTCTTCCACTGCTTTTCAACAGCCATGGGACACTCAGAAGCTCCCCTAAATAGAGGGTGAGGAAACTTCCAGTCGCAGGCGTGGGGATAAAGTTGCGAGAGAAAGCCCTGGCGCCTATATTTGGGTGGGTCAAAGTGGTTGAGAAACTCTCACCACTCTGCTCATGAGGTTTGGATTCCGGTCCCAGCTCTGCTGCCTCTGCTCCTGGGCAAAACCCTTTACTTCTCTGAGCTGTCTTTCCTCATCTGAAAATGCCGTTTCCTCCTAACTCTTGTTTTGCCTGACTTGAAACTCACCCACTCAGGTCATTGCCACTTCGCCGTGTTGGCCATTTAACTTGATAAATGTGTGTTCATTGGCCTGCCTCTCTTTCTCAAGCTCACATCCCTTTGTAAATTCTACAGAATCTATCCGCCACCACTCTGTTCTAGCGATGGAAGTTTCCAGTTCAGTTTTAAAAGCACTGAGCTCCCTCCTCGGGACAACCAAGCCTCGTGCATAATGTGGTACGTGCTGTATTTTGAATCAAAGGAAGGTGGCAAGAGATGAAAAGCAAAATGAGATGCTCAAAACCAGAATATGATTTAACACCTCCCGGGCCAGAATAGTTCACACCTGCCCTCTGGTTTTTCTCCTGAAAACATATTTGTATTAGCTTTATCACAGACTCCCACTTCAGACGCCTCCACCTAGCCCTCTGAGGACTTGGACGCGTGGCCTTTGCTCTCCATCTCTGTATCCATCGATGAAGCAGATAGAAGCAGGAGTGTCAAATCCTTTCTGGACTCTCCTCTGTTTTAAGTCTCCCAGATTCTCAGGAAGGTCCCCACTCTGTTCTCCTTCTTCTTCGGGGTCTACCAGGCTAAGCTGGCTTTTTTAGCTTGTTCGTTCCCTCCTTAGTGTATCTGGGTCACGCTTCTGTCTTCTGAGCCTGCTGAAACGCCCACTCGGTGGCCTGTGCCCACTCAACTGCTTTCAGCCACCCAGCCCCGAGCGCCTGGTATCTGTAATAATCTGTTTCACCTTGCAACTTTGCCTCTCCTAAGATTTCTTCCCTCCCTCCCTTCCCTTCCCTCCCTCTCCTTCTCTCTCTCTTTCCTTTCTTTCTCTTCCTTTCTCCCTTTCTTTCTCTTTCTTTCAGCTTTTCTAAGGTAAAATTGACAAAGAAAATTCTAATACGTTTAGTGTGCAACTTGATGATTTGTTGTACATACGCATTGAAAAGGATTCCCTTCTTTGAATTAACCAACAAGGCCACCCCCTCGTCACCTCACACATGTACTTTATTTTTCTTTCTTTTCTTCTTCTTCTTCCTCTTTCTCTTCTTCCCTTTCTTCTTGGTGAGAACACTGAAGCTCCACTCTAGCAAATTCCAATGATCCAATGCAGTGTTATCAACTATAGTCCCCATGTTAACGTGTAATACATTAGATCCTCGGAACTTACTTGTTTTATAAATGAAAGTTTGTACCCTTTTGCCAGCATCTCCTTATTTCCCCCCACCTCCCAGCCCCCGCCAAGCACTTTTCTACTGTTTCTAGGGGTTTGACTTTTTCTCCCCAATTCTCCATGTAAGTAATACTACGCATTATGTCTTTCTCTCGTGGTTTATTTCACTTAGCATACCTAATACCCTGTCGGTCCATCCATGTTGTCCCAAATGGCAAAATCTTGTCATTTTTTACGGTTGTGTAATATTCCAGTGCGCATATGTATGTGTGTGCCATATTATCTTTATCCATTCATCTGTTGGCGGACACTGGGTTGCTTCTATATCTTGGCTATCGTAAATAATGCTGCAATAAACATAGGAGTGCGTGTATCTTTTGGAATTAATGTTTTGGCTTTCTCTGGGTAATACCCAACGGTGGAATCACTGGCTCATAGGATATTTGTCTTTAATTTTTGAGTAACCCCCATACTGTTTTTCACAGGGCACCGTGTACCAATTTACGCTCCCACCAACAGTGCACGAGGGTTTCTTTTTCTCCACATCCTGGCCAACGCTTGGTATTTGTCACCGGACTAGCCACTCGGACAGCTGTGAGGTGTTACCTCCTTGCGGTTTTGATTTGCATTTCCTTGATGATTTAGGACAGCGTTTCTTAAAGCGTGGTGCCCGACCACTCCTATGTGATACAAACTGCAGATTCCAAGCCCCCCAGGCTAGACTTCCTGACTCCCACTTTCTGGCGGTGAGACCTGGGAAGCATTTGTTCAGCAAGCTTCCCTGGTGATTCTAGGCACGACAGTTTGAAATTTGCTGCTCTGTCATCAGTCTTTCTGCGCTTATCTGTTAACGATAAAGGTGCTATTAGTTTCACCAGGACTGGGGGGGTGGGGGGGGGATGAGCGTGGCGGGGAGACGGCCGTTCAAAGCTCTATCCTGGCACCTGGCAGCGCTGGGGCTGCCGGCCTATCCCAGCCACGCAGGCTCCCCGGGAGAGACAAGAAGTCAGTCCTGGGCGCCCACGCCAGGCCCCCTGAGACCACTGAAAGGTGGGGAGGCAGACGTCCAAGCCACCGCCCTCGGCATCACCAAGCCCGGGAAGAGCGCGCCAGCCCTTCCCTGCAACCCGAGGCTCCGTGGCCGGGGGTCTGGGAGGACCGGAGGGGTGCGCGCCAGACCTTGGGGGTCCTGGCGACCTCGCCGCTCCCGTTACCATTGGCAACGGCACAGGCCGCCGGAGTCGGCGTGGCGCGAGTAGGTGGGACTTCCGAGCTCTGGAAGCCAATGCGCATGCGGCAGTCGGCGGGTCCCGCGGCACTTCCTGTCGCGTGATCTCGAGGACCAATAAAAGTGCATCACTTGGGGTCACGTGTCTCCGTTCCCATTAGCAACCGGAGGCTTCCAAACAAGCTGCCCGCCCTCCGCATCTTCTGCGGCCCAGCCACCCTCGGCGATCCCCGCGCTTGACGGGGCTCCGCCTGGCCTCTCCCGCTCCTCCGGGCTGCGACCCCCGCCGCCGCCATGGTGAGTAGCCGGCCGGGCGCCGCCGCCCCGCGCGGAGGAGACGCCGAGCCGGGGCCGAGGGAGGGCGTGGCTGCCGCCGGGCCCAGTCCGGCCCCTGGGCCTCCCGGCCGCTGAGGCTCCGTTAACCAAGGCCCAAGCCCCTTCGGCGTACTGGCCGCCTCTCTCCCCCGCGTCGGGTCGGGCCTCACCCCTACCTGGGCGGGCCCGGCCCAGTCACATCTCCAAGGTCGGGGGAGCTGCGGGGAACGGCTGCCAGCCCACGGCGCAGGGCGGGATTCTCGCTCCGGTCCTAAAAGTCCCAAGTTTTCACACGCACACCCCTTTGACGGCAGGAACAGTTGTGTACTTTAACGAGTTGAGGAGCGAGAGCGTGATGGAATCCAGCTTTCGGTTGCGAGAGCGACTTTAAGAGTCCGAGCCCTCCATTGTACAGCTGAAGGAACTGGGGTGGTGTAACTTCTTTTGTTTTGACTTGTTCCGAAGAGGCCAGGCCTGTATGCAGAAACAGATCCATTCCTCTTTCCAGCGGGTATGGCATGGCAGCCGTGCTTAGAACAATGCACAGTCCTAAAGTTAGGTTCGGAAGAAAGCATGATGCCAGAGTTGGGGGGCACCATTGCCATGGGCCACTGAAATACCTCGGCAGTGAAACGAGAGTAACATTGTGTGCCAGCTGTACTCAAATTAAAAAAAAAAATTTTTTTAATGTTTTATTTATTTTTGAGAGACAGAGTCTCTCTTGGGGGAGGGGCAGGGAGGGAGGGAGACACAGAATCTGAAGGAGGCTCCAGGCCGCGAGCTGTCAGCACAGAGCCCACCGTGGGGCGATGTCGGATGCTTAACCGACTGAGCCACCTAGGCGCCCCAAATTTAAAAAGTTTTCTAAATAAATAAATAAAAGCCCCCGGTAATTCTAAAAAAAAAAAAAAAAAAAAAAAAAATAAGGTTTATATGTATAGTCTTCCCTGTAGTCTGAAGGGGGGAAGAAACCCATGGAATGTTGAGACGGGGGAATAATTGGTTAAATAAAGTCCTCCAGGAGTTTGAAAGAACCGATTAAGGCCCGATGAAGAAGTGACCTTCAAAAGGAGGAAAGCTCTTGGGGCGCCTGGGTGGCGCAGTCGGTGAAGGTCCGACTTCAGCCAGGTCACGATCTCGCGGTCCGGGAGTTCGAGCCCCGCGTCGGGCTCTGGGCTGATGGCTCGGAGCCTGGAGCCTGTTTCCGATTCTGTGTCTCCCTCTCTCTCTGCCCCTTCCCCGTTCATGCTCTGTCTCTCTCTGTCCCAAAAATAAATAAACGTTGAAAAAAAAATTAAAAAAAAAAAAAAAAGGAGGAAAGCTCTTTAAGTTCATTTGTTGTCCCCTGTCTGTTGCTTGTGAGGCCCCGTGCTTAGTACCGGGGATGGCGGTACCTTAGGGAACCAGGTGGGCAAGGTCCTGACCTTCAGAGACCCGTGTCCTAAGAAATTTGAGACTGCAGAGGGGAGCCGTGTGGATGCAGAAAAGCCACCGTGAGGGACTGGGGGCTGAAGGAGATCATGCCCGATGGCCTTGGTGTTTGCTTCCGACACTGTGGAGAGGGTGACAAGTCTGAGACAGAGGCTCGTAGGTTAGACCTTAGTCTCCCACAGGAAGGCCATGGTAGATGATTGTTCTTAAAATAAAGATCGTTCCTGACTCATAGAGTCCCTACATTAGATTTTCAATTGCGTAGTATCCTTTTCTTTTCAGCGTGGCTATAAACTGAAAAAAACAAAAACAAAAAACTTCACTAATTTCTAGCTCATAGTTGTCCAGCTCTCAGCTGGTTTAAAATAAAGACCACTTCATGACTATTTCAAAAACCCAGTACATTTCTTAAAGCTGCATTAGCCAGGGTAAGGTTAAGTCGCTATCATATATATCAAAACAAACAAACAAACAAACAAACAAACAAAACAGTGGCTTCAAGAATACCTAAGTGTGTTTCTCACTTAGCAGCCGTTTCCCTGCTCATCTAGGTCTGTAGGTCAGTGCTGCTCCACAACATCGGGTCGGGATAAGGGTCCCTTTCATGGTGCTGTCTGCCCAACCCCCAGAGCAATGTCTGTGAGGTTCAGCTGAGCCACCCCCCCGCTCCAGGTCTCAGGGAAATAGGTGCGGCAAAGACCCGACCCTGTCGGAAGGCCCATGCTCTGGAGTAGGCTTCACCTCTTCCGCTCACATCCAGTACTGAGCAGCAATCGAGTGGCCGCAGGAAGGGCTGGGAAGCGTCCTCCCGTTGGGCAGCCGTTTCCCCGGGAGGAAGGGAAGAATGGAATTTGGTGGACATGTAGCGGTCCCTTCCGTATCTTCATCGTTGGTTCCTTCATCACACCTCCAAGA
Source organism: Prionailurus viverrinus (assembly GCF_022837055.1). Taxonomy (NCBI): domain Eukaryota; kingdom Metazoa; phylum Chordata; class Mammalia; order Carnivora; family Felidae; genus Prionailurus; species Prionailurus viverrinus. The sequence goes on along the minus strand of NC_062562.1, from coordinate 14,966,775 downwards.
GTAACATCTGCTTTTTTCTCTTTTTTAGGCAGAGTTGGGCCTAAATGAACACCATCAAAACGAAGTTATTAACTACATGCGTTTTGCTCGTTCCAGAAGAGGCTTGAGACTCAAAACTGTCGATTCCTGCTTCCAAGACCTCAAGGAGAGCAGGTATCAGAGGACTCAAAGGGAACCCCAGGGGAAACCCGGATCCTCTCCGGTAGCCGGTGTGGGGATATGGCTGCGGAGGCCATACGAACCATTGCCGGGATTTTCATGATCGGGTCCCCCCTGAGAGTGACTCCACCAAGCCCCGTGGATAGGTGAAATTCGGGAAACCGGGTTGTGGTGGGAGCAATCTGTTACCAAACGTACACATAGGCTAATGACGAGATTGCAAAGTTTAGGAAGGGCCGTCAGGAAATGGTGAAGTGCTTGTAGGTTAATGGTTGCCTTGCTGTATTAAAGATCCCAGAACTTGGATTACCTGAGCTATTAAGGAAAGGATTCGAGCCCTAAGGCGTGGCAGTTAGCAAGAAGACACCTACGCCGTTGATACTGAAGACCTGGGAGGGGGGAAGACAGCAGGAAGCCACAGAAAGCTTGCGCTGGTACTGACACTGTTCGTGGCTATACGGCAAGAGATGATCATTAGTTTGGTTGAGCCTGTCGTGGGATGTAATTAAAGTCCGTGGAAAATTCATATTTGATGTGGAGAAACATAGGGAAACCAATGAAAGGAAAGGACTAAGTAGTAAAGAGACCCCAGATTACTCAGGGATCAGACTTTGGCACGGTTAAATGTCAGATGAGATGGAAATGAGAAAGGCCTCCGCGTGAGCGACACGTGTCGCAAAGCCACGCGCGACACACGATAGGGGACGCCACCAGCTGTAGACCGTTACGTGTTCGACCCACCGATGTAACCTGGTCAGCTGGTCTCCTGACCCCCAGCAGATGAAAGCAACAATTGCACTGGCCCGGCTGTGATACTTCATCACTCACTTTATACAGCGAGTGCCTTAATTGCTGTTCATAACCATGAACTTGGGTTGCCAAAAAAAAAAAAAAAAAAAAGTGGAAGCAGATTTGGTTTGTTCTACTAAAGAATAGAGGAAGATGGTTGATGTATTGAATAAGGGTGTTCCCCCAAAATAGTTGAAGTTGTGGTTTTTTTAGACTGGCTCATTCTGGCTAAATGAAACATTGAAGAATGGTAACAAATACTACTAACTTGAGTATAACTCTGGTCAAACTGGCGGGCTCCTTAATTCTGTCCTTTTGGAAGTGAGGAGTGATGGCGCCA